>NW_028087015.1:8720200-9389862 GCF_014824575.4 Sturnira hondurensis
CTGGGCCAGGCTCCAGCCACACCTGCTGTGCACCAGAGCTGGTCTCAGTGTATCCCGTGTTCCCCATTATCCCTCTCCTCTGGGCTTCAGTAGACAGAATGCTACAAATATCCCTTCCCACACTGGCCATTCCTGGGGGATGAGGACGCTCAGGGGCCCAAGCTCAGGGGAGGGCAGAGCAAGTCCAGAGGCAAAGTCCCTGCAGGCCCATCCCACAGGCAAAGGGGGTAGAGGGCTGACCCACAAACAGACCTCAGCAAGAACATGGTGCTCAGTGTCATGAAAGCAGGGTGCCTGCAAACAGCGCAGGTACAGAGGCTCCGGGAAAGCAGACTCACCTGGTGGTGTTCACATTGTCACCGCACCACCATTGCAAACCTGACACCACCAAACTGGGCAGATGACAAGGGGAGGCACAGTTCTAAGATACAGTTTTTAGTATTTTTACAAAGAATGGAGTCTCTGAAGTCCAATGTGCATGGGGCCCATAGGGCCCCCAAGGCCCTGCAGACCTCTGTTCTGGGCCCGGGAGCAGGACAGCCAGATGAATGCCTTCCAAGGGGAGGCCTTGCTCACAGGCAAGTGCACAGGTAATTTTCCCAGCCAGCACTCCAACCCCTCCTTCCTGAGCTCAAGCAGTGAGTGCACCCCAAAACAGAGAGTCAGGGGTCCACAGTGAGGGCCACACCCTCAAGCTCCTTTCACCTTCCCAGCTCCCATGGAGCTGGAGATGTGGGGAAGCCTGTTGCTGCTGCCCAGGAGGTTGACAGGACACTCAGGACGCCCCATGACCCTGTGAGGACGAAACTCGCAGACCCCCATGGGCTGCACGGAGGAACGTGGGCCTCACCATGGTGTGTGCCTCGTGGTGGGGCCAACTCCTCACGCTTCCGGGAGGCACGTAGTGAGAAGAGACTAAGTGACTAGGCCTGGAGGCCTGAGCTGGGGGAGGTCCGGAGGCCTCGCATGCTCCTCGAGGCACTGAGATGGCCACTGCAAGCTCCTCTCAGACAGAGTCCAGGGAGCTGGGCAGAGCAGGAACTGGTGTCTCACTGGGCAGGCGGACAGAGCTGTGTGCTCATGGACAGAGCCACAGCCACAGTGGAAAGGCCTGGCATCCCAGCCAGGTGAGCCCTCCTGGGACCCCTGACATCTGAGCATCACGCCGTGCCCTGCCACAAATGAAGGCCCCCTTCGAAGGACACATATGTGGGGAATCTGCAGTTCCCATGCGGCAGGGCACGCGGACAGGTTTTCATAGACACCTCCCGATTGGGGCGCCCAGATGAGGAACAAAGCTGATGCTCTTTCCCAAAAGTCAGCATGAGGCTCAGGAGGGGTCTGGGCCTCAGCTGGATGGAGCAGCTGTGGGAACAAGGAACACACCCTTTGGAGTCCTGGACGACTTTCCAAGGAGCAGATGGAGGTCGCTGGCTGAGGTGATGGCACCATAGGACAGAGAGTGACCAGGACACAGGAGCAACATGTAAAGCTTGTGGGCTGGCCTAGCCCTGTTAGCTGCCTTTGGGCCTCACGAGGAATTGTCGGCATCAGGCCGTCATCCCCCCAGGCACAGGGGTGGATGCTGACCGGGATGGCCACCTCTGCCCTACCTTTCTGCCCTGCACACAGGCCCTTCCATGGGACCCTCACCGCAGAAGCTGGTGGGCCGTCCTTGCTTCTCCAGTTTTTGGGTGTGAATGGGGCTCCAGAGAGCTGCACTGTCATATCTACATCTGAGAAGGAAGTCCGCAGTTATCTGGTTAAGAGACCCTCAAAGTGTTCTGGTGGGTGGGTCATCCCAGGTTAGTCCCATCTCCATCCATGTGTGGCTCTATTACACGACGCTTTCGGGGGTGGAGCAAGTGAGTTCAGTTTCTTGTAGTTGAGAAATCCCCAGCACTCTGGGACTTCCTGGAATGGCTTGCTGTGCCCGGCCTCTGGGCTGCGGCCACGTGGGCAGAAAGACCAAAATTAAGACTGAAAGGATTCAGAGGTATACCTCCTAAAGCAGGAATAACAAGAGATAAAACAGAAATATTGAACTTCAAAACTGAAAACTTCCATGCTTCAAAGGGCACCATCAAGAGAGGGAAAAGACAACCCACAAAATGGGAAAATCATATATATATATATATACATACATATATATGTATATATACATATATACACGCATATATATATATATATATATATATATGTGATGAGGAACGTGTACCCATAGTATATAAAGAACTTTACATCTTAACAAATGGCCAGTAAACACATAGAAAGATACCTGATATCATTAGCCATTGGGGAAATGCAAATAAACAAGTGAGACACCACGTCCCACCACCAGAGCGGCCAAAACCGAAAAAGTCGCGTAGTAACAGGTATCAGAGAAGGTGTGGGGCTATAGGGTCCAGCTGCATGGTTGTGGGACTGTGAAGTAAGGCCGCCGCTGTGGAAAACACTTGGGCCCACAGACAGGTGGGTATTCCTCACATGGTTAAACAGGGGGCCACCCCTCGACCCAGCAAGTCCCCTCCCTGGGTCACACTCGACAGAAATGGAAGCTTGTGCAAGCAAGGCTTGTGCAACTCTGTTCGCAGGAGCCATAAAGTGGAAGTACCAAGATGTCCATCGGCAGGTGGACGGATAGACAAAGCGTGGTCGGCCCACTGCAGCTGTGAGAATGAATGGCATTCTGGCGCGTGCGGCAACATGGAGGAGTCTTGGAAATACTATGCTCAGTGAAAGAAGCCAGACACAGAAGGCCACACATCACATGATTCCATTCATACAAAAGAGGGAAATGTCCAGAAGAGGGAAATCCACAGAGACAGGGAACAGACTGGCTCCCCGGGGCTAGGTGTGACAGGAACATTAGGGGCATGGCAACGAAAGTGTTCTGGAATTGACTGGTGATGGTCGCACNACATGGAGGAGTCTTGGAAATACTATGCTCAGTGAAAGAAGCCAGACACAGAAGGCCACACATCACATGATTCCATTCACACAAAAGAGGGAAATGTCCAGAAGAGGGAAATCCACAGAGACAGGGAACAGACTGGCTCCCCGGGGCTAGGTGTGACAGGAACATTAGGGGCATGGCAACGAAAGTGTTCTGGAATTGACTGGTGATGGTCGCACAAACCTATAAAGGCACTGAAAACCCTTGAATTGTGCACTCTAAGTGGATAAGTTAGAGAGTATGTGACTTATATACCCATAGAAGCTGGTAAAGAATAAATTTAAAATCTTTTCCAGGTAACCCAGGTCAATGTGGAACACATGAGAACTTTCTGCTGCCTAGCTCTGTGTGACAAGGTGAATGTGACCCCAGACACTGGCCAGCCCAGGGCAGGCCAGCCCGGGGGGCATGACGGGTGGGGATCACTTCCAGGAGCACTCACACACCATCCTGGCCCCCTCCAGCCCTGGAGCCATCCACATTTAACAAAGACCAGAGCCTCAGGAATGAGACTCGGCGGTGCCTGCCAGCACACCTGGCCGGGTATCCCAGCCAACCTCCCCTGAGACAGTGTGCAGTGGTGGGCTTCCCAGCACCTGTGAGCATCCTCAATGGATGTCTGAGCAATGGGGAAGCATGTCAGCCACCTCTTGGGGCCCTGGGCCTGGCCACCTGTGCTCCACCCCCTCTACAAAAGGGACAGGCTGCCAGCACACCTCCCCTTCCCTCTGCATTCTTCTGCACAGCTCCATACAGGACTGTATCTGCACACAGGCTGCATGCCCATCCTCGAGTTGGTACAGGGTGATGGGTAGACACAAGACATTTGGAAGGGCATTCAATCTCTAAGCTGTTACTTTGCATAACCCACAATCGTATTATTACTATTGTCAAAAACACATTAATAGGACACATGAAACCACTGAAGATGACAAACCATTACATTCTAAACTGAGGGTTAAATGTGCATATAAGTTTGTGGGAGACAGAGAAAGGGGCTAGGAGTCTGGGAGGGTTGCCCAGAGAGAGGGGTCCTAGAGCTGGAAGGTGCCCATCTTCAGGGTGAGAGCCTGGCCCAGGTGCAGGCCTAGCAGAGGCCTCTGTCCCTTGGTACCAGGATGCCTGCTTGCATGAAATAGCCCACTCTATGGCCAGACCTCCAGCTGGGGTCCTACAGGAGGGCTGGTGGGAATGGCTCACATCTGAGTGTGCCCACTGTAGTTCACATGCCCTGTATTCACACCTCTGTGTGCAGCTTGGTTCCAGGCTGACAGTCACCACGAGGTCTGCAGGGGTCAGGGGCTGGTTTTGTCACTGACCAGCTGTGTGCCTGGGGGAATCACATGGCACTTTGGGTCACTGTAAAGTGGGTGATGACAGCCTCTGCCCCTTGATGGCCTGAGAATTGGACGAGATGAAAACATGTGAATTGTCCAAGGCTGGACATCAACTCTTTGATGCCTGTTACCCAAGGGGCAAGGGGCAGGGAGGGGCCTGGCAGAGGGGGCTAGCTGCATTGATGAACTGGGGAGGCCCAGCTCCATCAAGGAAAAGAAGGTGGGCACCAGGGCAGATAAGTAGCCTCACCATGGCCGTCCCTCTCCAGGGTTTGGAGCTGGCACCAGGCCACGGTGGGGTCACCCATGACTGGAGATGTGGGAGTGACCACACAGTTACAGCACCTGCTGAGCGAAACTACTGTGGGAGATACAGGTGCTTGGTGGGCAAGGGAAGTTCAGGGGAGGCAAAGGGAGAAGTTGAGCAGAAGTGGCAAGCTGGGGCCCAGGGAGGAAGTGAGAAAGGATGGTTTCTCCAAAGAAATATACAGGAGGGCAAGGGGTCCCCACATGGTGAAGGATGCAGGGGAAGGAACAGAGAGGGTGTTGAGGGAGGGAAAGGTGTGCCAGCAGCCTGTCCCTGGAGGGGGTTGAGCACAGGTGGCCAGGCCCAGGGCTCCAAAAGGCAGCTGCATGCTTCCCCATTGCCCAGGCGTCCAGGAAAGACCCTGCCCCAGCCAAGGCCAAAGTTGGGATGGGAAGTCAGGTGTAACCAGCCCACAGCCCAGTGCTCCTCATTTCCTGGCCTGGATTACCGTGGGGCAGAAAGAGGCTGGAGTTGGACCTCTGGAAAGAAGTCAGCTGGTCCATACCAGCCAGGCCAAGGCTGGGAGTTGGTTCTGGGGAGAGAGAGCCCCCTTTTCAGCTCCTTCTCCAAGGTCCTGTCCCCATGGGCCTCCAGTCCTCTGAATCCTCCCTCTCAAGCTTACTCTCCCACCCACCACATCATCAGCTACAAGAATGCAGGTTGTGTTTCTAAAGTCCTGGGCAGTGCCCCAGGGTCCTCTCCTGTGAAAGGAGGGACTCTCCGTTTCTCTAGGATTGGGGACCCCATTCTAGATGGCCTAGTCAGAGGCTTTCCCCAAAAAGGTCAGCACAGAACCGAAGGGGCCCCTGACCACTCTCATAGGCGGCCCGGATCCTCGTCGCTGACGGCCACCTTCCCCACCAAGTCCCGAAACTGGCACACGCCCCAGCAGGGCTAGGCCCAGACCAGACGACTTGGGGCCTGGATGTGGGTGGGGGTCGAGGTCCTGGGGGCGGTGCGCTGCGGACGGTGGCCGCGGGGGGCGCTGCGGGGGCCGACGTTAAAGCCCGAGCGCGGGCGTGCGCGCTCAGAGGGAGCCGAGCGGTTTCTGTAGCCGCTGTCGCCGCGCCCGCCCGCCCACCCCTGCGTCCTGGCTGCACCGGTCGCCGGAACCCCACTCCTCGGACTTGGCGCGGAGGACAGGCGCCCAGTCCATGTGGCCCCCGCGCGAGCCAAACCCGGGCACCGGACCCCAGACCCGCACCTGAGCGCGCACCCGGAGCCCGGGCGGCAGCCGGGGGCTGGGACAGGATGGGGAAATTTCAGTCCAAGCACGGTGAGACGCAGGCCTGGGGCGGGAGGGCGGGGCGGGCGCCGGCCACTTACTGACCCTTCCCTCTCCCGCGCCCTCCTTCTGGCGCGCCGCAGCCGCTGCAGCCTTCAAGCGGAGAGAGAGCCCTGAAGGTGAGCGGGCTGGGTGGGGCGGCGACCCGGGTGGCGACCCGGCCGGGACCCCGAGCCGAGAGCCAGACGTGCGTTCTGTCCTAGTGCCTTCGGGAGGGGGGACGTTGCGGCGCGGTCTCCGAGAGCTCGCAGGACTCCAACCCATCCCACCCCGACCCGGCCCCCGGCTCCCCAGCTGGAGCCCTGCGCCCCAGGCCTCACGGAGATGGGTCGGGCGCGCCTGGCGGCAAGGCACCTTTAAGGCGCAGCGCCCGCGGGGCTCACCTCACGTCTCATTCCCTCCTTGGTGCCCGGTTCCCGCGTTTCCCTTCGCCGGGCCGCAGGGGACAGCTTCGTGGTGTCTTCGTACTCAAGTGGCCGCAAAGGCATGGTGGAGGCGGAGCGGCGCGGCGGCATGGAGCACCGCGCGCGGGACAAGCAGGTAGGCGTGGCGGGATTCGGCCAGGGGGCTGGGCCACTCGGGGTCAGGGGACAGCAGTAGGAGTTGTGCCCCCTCGCTGGACCCAGACCTAGAAGGTGCAGGCTGTGATGGCCAGGAGGGAGTGACGCCAGCTGGGCAGGGAGAACCTGTCCCTTCCAGCCTCCACAGTCCAGGCTGAGTGGGGCTGGGGGCGGGGGAGCGGACGGTGAGCCGTTAATATTTCAGGCTGGAGGCTTGGGGGGAGAGGGCACGATTTGCTTTAGGATCAATTGCTTGCACAGCAAAGATGACCAGAATTAGACGCCTCCCATCTGCATGGTGGTGACCACTGACCTACAGAGAGGCTCATGGGAAAGCCAGGCTCCATATGGACTAGGGAGGGGCAGGGGCACCCAGCCTACAGGTGCTCCCAGAGGCTGCAAGGGTCCTGCTCAGGTGGATTTGGAACGTGTTGCTTCCAGAAGCAGAGAACTGCTGGACAGAGGGTTGTAGGGGAGCACCAGAGGGGCCTTGGGTAAACCAGACCCGCACACGTTTGCCAAGCAGGAGAGAGTGGATGTTAGATGGGCGTTGGTGTGAACTGGATCCGGGTAGATGGCCACAGCAGATGGCTGAGACCCTTACCCCCCACTGCTCACGGGCAGTCATCTCTGTTGTTGGAATGACATTCTTCCGGCCAGTTGATAAGTGAAAAGTTCTAGGTGTATTTGAAAACACTGCAGCTCACCTTGGGAAGGGCCCAGATTCGTCCCGAAATCAAACTCATACTGGAGTTAGAGTTCCTGCTTTGTGGAACTGAAGATTTAACCCCACACCTGTGAAGGCAGGAAATATATTTTAAGGCATTTTCTGGGGGCATCATAGTAACGTTGGATGGTAATGTTAGATAGACCTGTGCTTCCCTGTACTGAAGGATAAGGGCGAGTACCCAGGGAGCAGCCCAGGCCTGCCTCCTCCCTTTGAGGCAGGTGGGGGTGTTGATAACCGGATAGTGCCTCTTAGCTTGGTTCTCCTGTGTGTGGTGTATGAATGGGGAAGGCAGGAAGCTGTGTGGGCATGAGCTTCATGGTCAAGGGTTTAGGCTGGGCCTGGTTCCACCAGCTGTACTGCCTGGGGCCTCTTCCCTGGGGTATGGGCACGCTGGACCTGGCAGTGTTCACTCAGTCCTTAGGACTCTCTGGGCGCTTGCTCTCGTTTGTTCAGGAGGCAGCGGTAGTAAAGAGGGAAGTTCCAGCAGCACCAAGCAGTGCTTCTTCTGGGCCGAGGGGCTCAGTGGGAATATGTTCTTGAAAATGAAAACACGCTAGTGTCACCGTGACATTGTCAGAGCTGGGGTTGGAACTGGCTGATGGCCTCCCACTCCTGGGACATTTTTTGAAAGAATGGCGTGGGAGTTGGCTTGGGTTGTTCCCTTTTCATTTTGCCCTCTGCTGTGGTCTGAGTGTTTGTGTTCCTCCCAAAATTCATTTGTTGAAATCTAACCCCCAAGGTGGTGGCGTTAGGAGGTGAAGCAATAAGAAGGTGAGTAGGCCACCAGGGTGGAGCCCTGATGGATTACTGCCCCAGAGAGCTCCCTGTCAGATCTGCCATATGAAGACACAGCAGGAAAGTGCTGTCCCTGAATCAGAAAAGGGCTCTCGGGCCATGCCGAATCTGCTAGCACCCTGATCTTGGATGTCTAGCCTCCAGAACTGGGAGAAATAAGTTTCTGCTGTTTATAAGCCACCCAGTCTGCAGTAATTGTCGAAGCAGCCTGAACAGATTAAGACCTGCTCATTTCATGAAAGAACGTTCCTTTTAACACCAAGATGAAGAAAGAGCAAAATCTCAGAATAGAAGATGGTCTTTTAAATGAAATACATTTTAGCTTAACGGCAATGGTTCTACTTTTTCCATATCTTCCTCCTTTGGCCATGGTGCTGCAAGCCCCTGGCCAAGCACCAGCTGAAGTTCAGACCTCCTGGGCCAGGCACGCCCTGCCACCGATGCACAGGTGTCCTCGCCACCGCCATGTTGCTGCTCCCCTGCTTGCCAGGCAAAACTGGGTGCACACGGGGGTGGCTCCTGCCCAGGTTCAGTGCAATCTGTGCCTAACCACCCCTGTTCCTGGTTCTGCCCCAGAAATTGCTCAATTGGGGGACGTTTGGGTGTTGAGTCCTACATATCTCCTGTTTCCAGCCCAGTGTCCTGTGCCCTTCCCTTTGTGTGGTGCCCAGAACTCCATCCTTCATCTCTGCCCTCCCAGGTGATACCCCCATGGAAAGCCCGCTTGGATCAGGCAGCATACCCAGTGAGCGTGATATGCTTCTCCCTTCCCTGAAGTTCACCCTGCATGTCCATGCAAGTCAACCCCGATGCACCATGCTGCCCAAGAGCTGTGGCAAATGACCACATGGTAATAAAGTGTACCTAACTATTGCCTACCCTCCCCCACCTCCCAACATAAAGGAAATGAAGTTTGTTTTGCCCATCAATTTTTAGTGAGCTACGTTGGCTCCTGGTATCTGCTTAGTGAACAGCTGAAAAATTCTTATAGATACTAGCATGTTCCAGGCAGGTGCGCTCCCTGCTTCACAGTGTAAAATGGTGTTCCTTGTTGATTCTGAGAAAAGCTGCAGTCTGCTCATGGCAGGAGCTGCGTCAGTTCATTGCTGAGTACCCCTGCAGGGCCAGGGCTGTGCCAGGGTGATGTGGGATGTTGGCGAGCACAGCATAGGGAATCTAAGAAGTGGAGTAGCTGAGGTCATACATGTGTTAAAATCATGAGAAGTGACAGGCGGTAGCACCAGCAGCACTTGGCAGTGCTATTTCTGAAGGTGGAGCCAGCACAGAGCAGCGGGGTCGTGGTTACAGGTGGGGCTGGCCACGGAACAGAGGCATCATGGTGAGGCTCTGAGGTGACACGGCTGTCCCTAAGTTGGAAGCATGCCCTTCCCTGCACATTGTTGCTCATCATCTGTCTGCCTCTCTGCAGTTTCTCCAGCAGAAAAGTTTGGAAGATAAGAATCACTGCTAACAATTGAAATTTTGTTGTGGATAAAACACAGATTTCCACTAAGTAAGCCTGAAAAGGGGATGTGTTGGCCACTTTGGAGGCAGTGATTTAATTGAGACTTGAACAGAAATGTGTGAGTCCAGGAGGCCACTAGGGCCATGGCCTACTGAATGGTGGGACTCCCAGCTGTCTTTGTTTTTCAGCTCCCAGGACTTTGTGACAGGCAGCTGGGAAGGGCTCTCCTCATCCTGTCTTGGGTGGGTCTCAGCTTTAAGGATCTACAGACCAGTTCCACACATGTACATGTGGCAGTTTTGCATGTGCTGACATTTTGCATGTGTTCCTGATGGAGGCAGCCTTGCAGGGGCTCAGGATGGTGAGCCCTGAAACCCCACAGAGAGACTCACCTCTGGACAAGGCTCTGGCTTCCAGCAAACTCCATCTGCCCTGCATGTGGTCTTGTCCACAGGTGGCCTCTCACTGCTTTGGAATCTGGGGATCAGACCCCCCTTGTCCTGGCAGCAGGCTTTCATCCCCTGGTGGTGTGGCAGGGCTGCTCCGTCCTGCTCGCCTGGCAGCCCAGGGGCCGGCGCTCACCTGCCCACCTGCCCACCTGCCCATCTGCCCACCTGCCCACCTGCCCACCTGCCCACCATACCGCCAGAGCACACAGCAGCGGCAGGATTTACAGATCTTAGTTAAGAGTGGTTGAGATGTCAATTCTGTGACTTCTTGTTGAAATCCCTGGGAAATTCCCTTGGCTTTGCATGGAGCCTAGACGCCACAGCATCTGCAGTCAACACAGCGAACTGTGATGTGGGTCGGGGATTAAACCACAGGTTTGCAGGAGACACCCAAAAGGGACGTGGATGCCACGGCTCATCCTCGGCTCTCTGGCCACAGGCCTCGTGAAAGGAGACTTTTAGTGAGACAGGTGCAGGTCCTCCAGCCACAGTGCAACTCCTCAGGATGACCTTCGGTCTTCTGTGACCTGTGCTCTGGGACATTAACCTCATGGAGTACTAGCCATTTGCGTGGTATCTGGGCATCAGGGCTGAGAGCTCTTTACTCCTTTTGGTGTCCATGGTGGGAACCCGCAACACCAGCAGCCATGTCCCTGTCCTTACACCTGGCCCTGCTGTGTGGTGAGGCCAGTACAAATATGCACAGAAGCCTAAAGGCACATGTGGATGTGGGAACACTGACAACAGTCTGGCGGGGGGGGGGCGGCCAGGCCCTACCAAGCACCATGGGCCTCTTCCCCAGGTCAGCTGCATCAGCCCTTCACACCCACCCATGCTTCTGAAATTGCAAATGGCTCTCCTGGACCCCATTCTACCTAAGGATGAACCAAGTGGTCCCAACCAATTCACACCTGAGGAGCCACCAGGCCACTCTGTGAGTAATACCTCCTTGAAAGGGGTTGTAGGACTGACCTAAGGACCCTATGAGGGAGCTTGCTGCTCTGAGTGTGTTTCTGGAGTACACGGCTGAAGTTGGCATCCTTTCCTCACCTGGAAATGTGGACAGGTGCTGTCTGCAGCTGGGACTCTCAGAGAGGGGGGATCCACTGTGCTCACCTGGCTGTCCCCTGTGTGGGTGGGGATTGCAGGAGGTGCTGGGGCCATCTGTAGGCATGCAGCCAACAGCGTCAGACACTCAGGAGGGGATGAGGGAAGAATGGATGGCTTGATGCTGTGCACCTGCACCTGCCCCAACCAGGTGCCCGTGGAGGGGCTGCTGTGGATGGTAGTTCAGCCACCCAGGGGTAGTGTGTGTGCCTACCTCTCATTAGCTCAGGTGTGGGACCCTCATGGTGTGTGTCGAGGACTCTGATGTCTGTGAGGTGAGACTAAGCTGGGACTCTGGCCTTGGGACTAGGCCAGCAGGTCTGCGATGGCCACGGTGGGGCCAGAGGCTGGCTGCAGAGCCTCCCCCCCCATGCCAGGACAGTAGTCAGCAAAGGCACTTCTCCGGAGATGGTGGTTTTGAGGGAAGCTCCCAGAAAGCTGTTGGAGACACAGCACATGCTACTAGCCTGCCCAAGGGACACAGCACCTAGGCATGCAAAGATGTGTTCTCATCGGGCAGTGGCTTCAGAGGACGTTGACCTTCCATGTGCACAGGGACACTCAGGCCCCACATGCAGACAAGGCCAGGGCTTAGATGGAAAGTTCGGGAAGTATGAAGAGCATCGCTGCAGTTTGGAGTCGGGGATTTCACAGGCAGAGCGAAGGAACTCTGGCTGCATAGGGACATGGGAGCACAGCCTGCAGGAGAGCTCTGTGGAAGCTTCCTCAGGCACAAGCAGCCCATGTGGCTGCTGAATGAGCTGAGATTTCAGCAGTCCAAAAGGGAAAGAACAGACCCAAAGTGGCACTGCCCTCATCAGGGAGGTGATGATTAGCCACCACGAGAAAACACCATGCTGCATCCAAGTCACTTCTGTCACTATTTCTCCTACATTTTCACTGTGGCTGTCTTTTGAATACCTTTGAGGGTGTTCATTGTTGAAGAGCTTACACCTCATCTTTTCCTTAAAACCTGTGCTACTCTGCAGTCTGCAGAAAGCAGATCTCAGCCCTGGCAGTATTCTGGCCAAACGGCTGATTTCCAAAGGGGGTGAGAGCACAGGTCAAGATGTGTAAACTCCTGAGCGTGGGGGGCGGGCTGCTGCTGCTGCAGGGAAGCCATAGCGCCACTGGGGTGGCCAGGCAGCAGCTCCTGGCCCCCACCCTGGCCCAGAAATCTGTGTGTGCTGGACAGAGCCCTGGCGAGGAGTAAGCCTGGTCCTTCTGACTCTAACACTGAGGGGTCTGAGGTGAGCTCCGGGTGACAGACAAAGGCTATCAGGGACTGCTCTGTCCTGGGCACTGTGACCCCACCATGCACATAGGACACCTAGCCTCCTGGATCATCTTCCTAAGCACCATGGCCCTGCTGTGCTGGCAAGGAACAGACTAATCTCTCATTCACATGAGCAGCAAAGTGACCGATGAACTCTATTTTCTAATCATCTTTTTGAAAAAATGTTTTTGCTGTTACTCTATTATAGTTGTCCCCATTTTCCCCCTTTGCCCTCTCCACTCAGCTCAGCCCCACTCCCACAGTCAGTCGCTGCACTGTTGTCTGTGTCCGTGGGTTATTCATACATGTTCTTTGACTAGTCCCTTCCCCTTCTTTTCCCCATTATCCCCCTCTCCCCTCCCCTCTGGCTGCTGTCAGTCTGTTCCATGTTTCCGTGCCTCTGATTCTATTTTGTTAATTTTGTTAACCTTGTTCATTAGATTCCTCGTATAGGTGAGGTCCTGTGGTATTTGTCTTTCACCACCTGGCTTATTTCACGTAGCATAATATTCTTCAGTTCCATCCATGCTGTTGTAAAGGGTAGGAGTTCCTTCTTTCTTTCTGCTGCATAGTATTCCCTTGTTTAAATGTACCATAGTTTTTGATCCACTCATTTACTGATGGGCACTTAGGCTGTTTTTAGCACTTGACTATTGTAAATAGCACTGCTATGAACACTGGGGTGCAGAGGCTCTTTTGAATTGGTGTTTCAGGATTCTTAGAATCACCTTTCTTTTCAACAGTACCAGGTCCTCCTTCATCCTTTGTCACCTGGGGGAACCTTTACTTGTCCCGACTTGGCTGGAATGGGGCAGCACAGCACCAGGCCACAGACCTGCCCTGGATGTGGAAATTGGGTGGCACTGCCCTACCACTCTCCATCCTGTCTGTCTAGGCTGGGGTCAGGGGTTTGGTCACTTTTTTCCTCAGGAGGTGAGAGGTCAAGGCCTATGTCCCCTTTCCCCTCTGTACAGCCAAGGGGCACCAACCCGGTTGCCCCACCAGACTGTCAAAGATAACAACTGGGAACCCTGTGCCATGGCCATTTTACATGTGGCAGGCTCGCCCACTGGCATTTCCTTTGTGTGATTGTTGTTAGTGAGAGGTGGCCCGTGTGGCCACTCAGCCTCCCACACCCATCCCCAGGCCTGGTACTGCCGTTCACCTTCATGGTTTGAGGTCACAGCTTGTCATCCACAGCTCACAGGCCATGGGCTTCTGCTGGGAGCCCTGTGAGGAGGTCGAAGTGACAGATGTGAAGAGTCTGGAATGGAAACTGGCTCCAGCACTGCCAGGCAGGGGCGGTTCTGCCACAGGAGGGCTGAGGGGGTGGCTGTTGGACAGCAGCCACACGTGGTCGATAAGCCCCAATGTCAGGCTCCATTTCCGACCTTCTTGAGCTCTGGCACTGAGTGCCTCTGGGCTGGCCGGCATGAGGCTTGCATTTGCACCAGGATTGGTGAGCTATACCTGCGGGGTCATCCTGCTTACGAAGGAGTATCGTGCTGTGTGGGCAGGTGCATAGAGCAGGTGTGGGGGACATGACCTCCTCTTTTCAAGAAAGGAAGCCTGTGCCACCATCTTTGAACTAGCAGAGGCTTGGTTTATGGAAACAGCCGTTCAGGCCTGACCTGGGCAGTTCATCTCCTGAAGTGAGTTGTGCAATAGGCGGGATATGAGGAAACACACTGGCTGAGTCACTGTCATGTCATCACCCTCGGTATTCCTGCAGGTGTGAAGTGGAACCTCTCCCTGGTAGGCAGGCACCTGCCTCAGAAAGTGTCTGGATTTGGAAGGAAAGGCCGGTGTTGTCCCCAGAAGTTCTCAGGGCAGCCTCTGAGGCCTGGGGCAGCCTGTAGGCAGGCCCAGCAGGGACACACCCCAGGCCCCTGCAGAGCTGCTTTCTCGGGAACTCCAGGCAAATGGCTGATCAGGGGCAGCCTGCCACACCCCTGCCTTGGGCTCCTCTCCTTGGCCAGGCGAGTCTTCACCACAGCCTCACTGGGTTGTCATGGCCACCTGGCCTGCACCCACTGCAGTTTCGTCCCATTTACTTGGGAGGAGAGCTGGGAGGTAGGACAGGTAAAGCACCCTTCATGTTGTTGGGTTAATGGTGAGCTTCCAGGAGAGCAGAGAGAAGTGTGCAGGCAGGGTCTGCTCCCTGCCTCACGTGGGGACATCCTCCTGGCCCCTGGTGTTCCACCCAGCAAGGTGCTTCTTTGATGATTCTACATGTGTGGAGTGAGGAGCTGACAGCGTTACTGCAGAAAACCCACCTGGTGTGAGAAGTAGAGAAGGTGCCCCTCGCCACCCCTGTGTGGGAGAGGGTGGGCCTTGGTGGCCTCGGGTGTGGGTTTCCTGGGGCAGCTGTAACCACCACTACAGATGGGGGGCAGGTTCAGCGGCAGGAATGTATCGCCTCTGTCTTGGAGGCCGGAAGTCTGAGATCAAGGTGGTTTCTCCTGAGGCCTCTCTTCTGGGACTGAGTCCCGTCCCCTACCCACGCCCTCACGGGGTCCTCCCTCTGTCTGTCTTCCTTTCCTTGTGATGTTCTTTTTGTCAGGACTCAGGTCATATTGGCACCACCCTAACATCACCAAAAACGTCTGCAGTGACCCTGGCCCCAAATAAGGTCACACCCACAGGCTCTGGGGGCAGTACTTCCACAAACGAATGTGGGGTGGGGCACAGTGCAGCCCTTAACAGGCCACGAGGTTTCCTCAGCAGCCTCCTCCCCGCACCCTGCTCTCCTCACTGCCTCTGCCGGCTGCTGGCCTGTCCACAATGATGAGTGGAGACGCAGCCCACTCTCAGCCTCGGCCCCTGGGCACCTTTTTCTCTTGTTTTACTTTCTAAACCGAGTCTATTTTGCTGAACGCTGACTCTGCATTGCCACGGCCCCTGCTCCTATGGCCCCTCACGTTTCCTGAGCCCCCCCCCCCCCAGGCACATAGGGCTGGAAATGCTGTTTGTCCATCCTGAGTTGGTCGCTCCACATTGCTCACTTCATTGTAAGAGGGTTTTCTGTTTTCCTTGGTGCTGCTCTCCCCTGACCTTGGACCTGCCATTTGGGAGAGCAGATCCAAGGGGTGTCTGGGCCTCAGATGGCAGAGGCTCCCATGGCCTCTTCCTCCAACCTGTTGCAGACCGGTGCCCCCTAACACGGGAGCTCCCCACATCCTAGCCAGGTGGCCACCTGCACCCTGGCTTTAGGAAGGTCTCAGGGCATCACTCCTCCTCCACGAGCATCCCCTGCTGCCACCCCTGCTGCCACCTGTAGGTCCCCCGGAAGAGTTCCAGAGGAAGTGGCGCTGGGGAGGAGAACTGTGAGCTGAATTTTCTGTTTCCTGCTTCCAGAGCCAATTCCTGTAACTCCTTCGGGTTGTTTTGGTTGGAAGGAGGAAGGATGGATGTTTTTCTGTGGTTCAACTATCCCCACTTTTGCTCTTGTAAGAAAGTGTTCCCCTGTTCTCATCCAGAGAAGAAAATGCCTTGAAACACTCCTCCCTCTTTGAGCGCTCATTTCCTTTCCCTGTGACAGACAGACATAAAGAACCTCTGCGTGGCCTGGGCTGGGCTGGGCTGGGCGTCCTCCCGCAGGCCATGCCGCCAAGCCGGTCTGCCTGCTGGACACGGCCCACGGTGAGGCAGAGGCCGAGCTTGCCCCTGCCCCAGTTACGCTTCCCAGGAGTTGGGCATTGCTCTCCTGCCCCCTCCCCCCTCTCCCATCCTCCCTCCCTTCTCCCCCCTTCCTCCTCACCTCCTCCAGCTCCTCCTCCTTCTCTCCCCCTCCTCTTTTCTTCCTGGCCGGAAGCCCAGCAGACCCAGACCATCTGGGATGTGTTGCCATCCTCGTAGTCTGCAGGGACATCTGCTTCTCTGAGGTCCAACTCCCCGAGGAGGACAAGCATTCCCAGCCAGTCCTTGATGTCCACACGTGTGTCCTAAACCCCATAGGGTCCCTGAATGCTCAGGAGAAGTTTGGGGCAGATTCCACCCCAGATCCCACCAGACTGGGTAATTCTTCCTGAAGGAGGGCAGACATGTGGTCTTGCCAGGTGCTCAGCCGCGACGTCTGATGGTAGGTCATTCAGGGATCATTGGGCGTTTATAGCCAACCAGAGTGAGCACATGCTGGGAAGGCCTTAGGGTTAAATATTATAAATAATGAAAATGCAGCCTGAACCTACCCATGTTGGTGTCCTGGGGCTGCTGTGACAAAGTTTCACAAACTGGGTGGCCTAAGTCAACAGACGTTTATTCTCTCGTGACTCTAGAAGCCAGAAGTCTGAGACCCAGCTGTCGACAGGGCTGCGGGCTTTGCAGACTCTCGCGGAGAGTCCTTTCTTGTCTCTTCCAACTCCTGGTAGCTCCAGGTCCCCCTGGGCTTCTGGTCGAATGGCTCCAGTGTCTCCATTTTCACCCGGCCTCCTGCCTGTGTGTGTCTGTGTCCTCTTCTGTCACAGGGGCACTAGTCATTGGATCAGGGCTGACCCTAAATCCAGCATGACCTCCTCTTAACTAATCACATCTGCAAATGCTTTCAAACATAGTCACGTTCTGAGGTTCCAGGGGGATGTGGATCTGGGGGTACTGTTCAGCCCAGTACATGACCCACGAAAATGCAGCGTCAGAACACCTGCCGTCTTCTACTTCGTTTGGCAAAGCTCTTCTACCCACCTGTGTGTGGTCTTCCCATTAGTGTTAAAATAAGTCTTAAATCCTTATTTTGAGGTTACCCCTTCAGTGTCCACGTTGAGCAACCATTAATGCTGTTCCATTTTCGCATTTGTTGATTTACAACTGTGTCCAGATCTGAGCTCTGTGCTCCGGAAAACGAAGTTGCTAAGCCATGACTACGGACAGACCTCTGGTGTAAAGACGAGTTCCGTTTCAGCCACGGTGAACTCCAAGGCCATTCTCTGCACATCACCATTCGGTCCCCATCTGGGTCAGCTCTGTGATTCTTCGGCAGCCCGGCCTGGAAGGGAGGGCAGCTGGCAGCGCAGGGCCCCTCACGGCAGCCCGGCTCAGCTCCACAGCTGGACCCTTTAGAAACAGGGTTGTGGACATGGTCATCTCTGCATTTGGAACAACTTTTAACTAGCTTAGGGCTGATGTCAGCATGTGGAATTCTCTACCTTGAGAAGAAGCACCTCAGGGATCCACTTTAGACTGGGGCAGCCCCCTCACCCAGGTAGATGCTGACACAGGCTGCACGTCACTGTGCACACAGTAGGGTCCCCAAATGTTTAGGAGACCTACCACCTTGCAGTTTTCCTCTTCATAGTGCAGCTGAGGTGGGAGGAAGCTGCCTGCGCCCTGTGGGAATAAGGCAGGACACGATGTAACTGGCCAGCTCTTCCAGCTCAGCAAAGTGGTCCTTTGTCCTCTACCACACCCAGGTCCCATTCCTCAGGAAACCCGTCAACTTGGCCTCCCAGAATTACTTCTCCCCTCCATCTCTGTGAGCCAAGTGGGTGTTTTGAGCACAAGGCCAGCCAATGCCAACACCTCCTCGGAATGAAAGCCCAGGAGGCTGACTCCCCTTACCCTGTGTCTTGCCCCTACCGCTACCCAGAGAGTGCCCACTCTGCTCTGGCCTCCTTGCTGGTCCTGCCCCAGTGCCTTTGCATGTGCTGCCCCTCTGTGTAGAGGCCCATCCCTCACAGCTTGGCTCACTGCTTCCTGCCTTCAGGTGACTGCTCACATGTCCTTCCCCAAAAGCCTTTTAGGACCGCGCTGCCTGGCACCCTCCACACCCCCCTCTCATTTCCCTTTATAGTGCTGGGCTGGTGCCTACAGACCTGGGGATCAGCTGTTCCCCAGAGAGGCTGTGGGACCTTCACAGGCTCAGTTCTGCCTAATTTGTTCAACTGGACAGCAGGTTGCCACAATGCCTAGCACTTGGGATCATTCTCCTTAAATAGGAGGGACAGCCATTTAATTTCCACACAGTGTGAGAACAGTCTCACCCACAAACTGGCTGTCTCAACAAGTGTGTAACAGTCACCCATTGGGTGAAGTTCATCATGCAGCCCTGGAACAAAACAACGAAACACAGCGTTGGCTTTGGTCAGGGCTGCCTCTCTGGGGACTGCCAGCCTTGCTGGGCCACCCACTTCTCTGGGCCACCCACTTCTCTGGGCTGACCACCTCTCTGGGCTGACCACCTCTCTGAGCTGACCACCTCTCTGGGCTGACCACCTGGCTGGGCTAAGTGTCTTGCTGGGCTGCCTCTCCTTTGAGAGGCCTGAGTATAATGGAGGGAGCCCAGGCCTTGCAGGGACACCATCTGCCTCCCCACGAACTACATTACTGCTGGCCTGTGAGCTCCGTGCCCATGTTCATGTCGATGGGTATGGGGCAGGCATCGCTGACAGCCTTTTTCATGCCAGAATGAAACAAATTGGGTCTGTTGGATCCTGTCCTCTGTGCCAGCTGGAATTTGCTCATGGTGACGGCCAGCCCTCAGCAGCCAGAGGGGAGGGGCTTCCTTTTGTCCTACAGTGTCTCCCAAGGAAATTGTAACACGTTTTGAGCTCTAAAATCAGGGGCACAAAAAGCCCCCCCAAAATGGCATATTTTAATACAAAAATTCAAACTCTATTATTTTCTCACAACCCTTGCAACGCCTTGGCGGGTTCGGTTTTGGAGCACTGCTGTGGCAGGGCCCTCCACAGGCCAGGTCCGAGCAGCTCCCTCCAGCAGGAGGCCCCTCCTACGGGCAGGGCTCGCCGACACGGGCTGCCGGCCTGGGTCCTGGGCAGTCAGTCCACAGTGGCAGGACCTCCCCAGGCTTCATGCTCCCTGTAAACTCATGTATCTCAGGTCTTAAGTGGACAGCCCTTTGGGACACAGCCTGTTGCATAAGCTTAGGGGCGGGTGAGGCCCAGGTACAGTCTGTCTTCTGAAAACATAATAATTACAACAAAAAAACAAAACCAAAAAACATACCTAATCCTAGTGCTCAAGGAGGACCTCCCTAGAGGTGGTGCACCAATCCTGGTGGCCTTTGGCACATCCTTCCCTCTTGTCTGGGGACCTGGATGGTCCAACCCTCCATGATCAGCTGGCCCCTCAGCATGTTCCCACCAACCTCCCACCCACTGAAGCTCTGTGAGTACCTGGCATACCTGAGGTGACATCCACAGGTCTCCTCTCATTAACTCGAGTGTGATGTGCTCACAGCACTCGGCACAATCACTGGCTACCCTTCATAACAGTCATTTCCCCTTTCACAGAGAGGAAACCAGGGCTCCTCGGGGTTGGGCCCTTTGCCCAAAGGCACACTGCAAAGGTGTGCAGCCAGTAGCCAGCCCAGGCAGTTCCCCACGGACTGTGCTCTGACCAGCAGGCTTCCCTGCCTGCTCCAGGCACCGCGTACTGCTCACAGACTTGGGGAGCCAGACAGTGGGTGACAGCATGGGCCCGGGGGGCCTGGAGAACTATAGCAAGGGAGCACGAGGAGCCAGGTGGCGGTGGAAGCTGCACAGCTGTGGGGACGTGGCATGGACAGAAGGTCTAATAGAAATCAGGGTAGCCGTCCTGCCTCTCCAGGCTCAGGGAGTAGATAGGACAGGGTGGGGCAGGGTGCTGTCTGGGCTTTGCCACATTTGCCACCGAGGCTGTGTGTGCAGGGGACTGTGGTGAAACCTGGGGGTGGAGAGAATAACCAGGACCTACACCCCAGGCCTACCTCCTGGAAGTAGCTATGCTGAATGCACTAAATGTCAGTGTGAGTGCCTCCCAGACATCCCTGCACTCTGGGGGGCTGGGCACTTTGTGACAAGTCGCTCCTGCTGGGAGAAGGGCCGGGTGGCCCTTGGGCTCCACGCCCACCAAGTCAGCATTCTTGGGGTTCCCAGACCCCATCATCCCAGCTTCAGAAAAGTAGGCTGGAGCCAAAAAGGAGGGCAACTTTTGCCCTTTCTCTCTTTCCATTGATTTGCTTAAAGTGGTTTAGGTTTTCTTTAAAACAAAACTGTTTTTAGCCCTCAGGAAATGCGGTGTGTATGGCTGTCCCATGAGGCTTCCCCAGAGGCCTGAGATGTATTTTAAGCAGAGGCCAGCTCTCCTTTCTTCAGGATCTCGGGGAGTGGTTGTAGTGACAAATCAACCATATGTGTGGTCCTTGTGTCGAGGTGGTGACACCATGATCACCTTGCCCTGAGGTGAGGAGGGAAAAGCCCTCAGCTGGGGCACCGTGATGGTCCTGCTGCTTCCAGCCTGTGGTCAGGAGGACCTGCCCCAGCCTGGCTCAGGCTTGGGCCCCTCCCCTGGGGCCGTCCCCTGCTCTCCAGGGAGCTCAGGGTGGTGCTGGGCTTCTGGCTGCTTTGAGGGGAAGCTGCTTGGAAGGTGCTGGGCCTGGTGTTCAGCCCCTCCCCCCCTTAGTTCCCCTTCCTTTTGGCTTGTCATGGAGAGAACGTAGCCCGGATGGAGAAGGAATCTGCTCATTCTCTGGATGCAAGGACGGAGGGAACACAGGGCCTGCTTTTAGGTTTTGCAGGGTCAGCAGGTGGGGGCAGTGGGCATTGACCACATCAGTCATGGCTTGTCTGGGGGGCTCAGAGCCCCAGCAGGCAAGTCTCAGCAAGTCTCACGTTAGTCAAAGGACTGTGTGACCGGGATGCCACCCCGAGTGTCCAGACAATGGTCCTTTGCAGGCCGTCCGCCTTCACAAATCATGGTGCCAAACCTGTCTTCATCCAAAGAAGCCCGAGCTGGGCGCTCTCTCTTGTGTAGTAGTGTTGGGAACGACCCCCACAAGTGCTGCCAGGGTGAATGTCCTGCACTTGGGCTCATCCTGGGCCCTGCCCCCAATTTCCCAAACCTTGCAGCTGCCTGGATTCGGGACAAGATCATCCCTTACCACTCATATGGTCAGGTTTCCTCCTAACACTTTATCTTTCGTGTGTGGGGTCTCCACTAAATTTCTTTAAGGGTAGATTTTGGTTGGCGTTCATAAAAGTAGCTTAGGTTTGCCTCTGCTCCTTTAAGATCCTGCTGCCAGATACCAGAGCTGAGGGAGGGGTGTGCCTTGGGCCTGGCCTCCTTCCTTTGATCTCCAGAGCCTCAGCCAACAACAACAGAGCCAGGCTGAGGTTATTACGTTGTCCTCGTGCGCAGGGTGCGTTTCCACATGATGCTGCAGAGGTGCTTTCTAAAGGAGAAAACACGCTCATTACTCTTCCCGGAGCAGCTCAGCCCGGGGGTCCTGGTGCTGTAGTCGGAGAGTAGCCCTTCCACGTTTCCAGTCTGGCCATGTCTGCCGAGGGCCCTGACATGCGCAGTAGGCAATGTGTAGTGCCTGCCTGCTAAGTTAAACAGTTTAACTGCGTACATTTCCTTTCCAGCTTTGTAATAATCTTCCTTCAAAATCAGAAACAGGAGGCTCTAATACTAATGAAAGAAAAGGAAAAGTCCAGTGGGTTTTCCCGTGGAAGACTCTGGGCTGGGGGAAGGTGAATGCTGCAGTCGAAACCCAGTGGCACAGACCTCGTCTGAATTTTGGGTGGCTGGGAGTAGGGAGGGCTCGGGGGTGCTGAGTCCTTGTTTCTGTTGTGTGGGTTTCGTGACCTGTAGTTAGTATGCTCAGAGGACGGCAGCCACATTTGGAAGATCGATCACTCTCGACTTTCCTTTTCCTGCGAAACACTGTGTCATTGACTCCGAAGACAAAAACAGGAGCCGCAGAACGGGGCAGAGAAGGGGGTGTGCTGAGTAGCTGCAGGGTGGCCCAGGAGCATTTAGTGTTGAGCCAAAAGCAAAATTCCGGGATGCTGAGACTGGAACTCCCCGAGGTTTGTTGGCATACTCTGTGGTCACTCCTCAGTTATCAAGGGTAAAAAAGGTTTGTATGCACACATAGTGTGAATATATAGTCCGTGTTACCCACGTACATTCATACGCATTCATAGACGAGATACACACGTGTGTACGTTCACTTAGTGTTTTCTAGTACATTTAGTGTCTGCACTGAAACTTTCCCTCCCCCGCCCCAGAAGCCTGCTCACCCTCAGCCACGCCTGAGTCTAGTGGAGACTGGGAGGATGCAGATCCTGGTCCCAGTCACCAGCCTAGGGCTTGGGGTCAGGGGCTCTTATAGCTTCTCTCCCCATTGCATCAGTTAATGTGGGTAGCATGAGTCCCTCTTCCCAAGGGTGGGAGAAATAGAATCCTGGCCACCACTTTGTTAAAGCCAGCCCCTCACTGACCTTCTACTGATGACAGTGTTGTCCCCGCATGTGTTTATGGGGCTGGCCACTGGCTGGATCCCTGATGGTATCATTGGTGGACACTCCTGTCCCCATGTGTCATCAGTGGATGTGCCTGTCTCCATGGCATGTGTCCTCAGTCGTCCTTAGCATGGGCTTGGCAGTCATTCCCCAGCATGGTCCAAGTGCAGGGCCCTTGGGAACCCTCTCCAAGGTCAGGGTGTTTTTTGGGGTGAGTACCAACAAATAAATCTCCATAGACCGGGGTAAGTGGGGTGTGTCAGACAACTTGTCTTACTAACATGAGTAAAACTGAGAGAAGTGGGCAGGGATAAGATGAAGATAGAGACTTCATACAGGATGTGTGTTACCGCTGACATGTGAGGAGACACATGGTTATTTTAGGAGACCCTTTGATCCCAAGTGACTGAGTCTCTAAATGTAAATTCCAAATTTGGTTATTACAAAGCCTGATGAGACAGTCCTGACCCAGGATTACCGATGGGCAGAATCTAGAAACGCCCCTCTCAGATCTTGAAGCTCTGTTTTAATTTTGAGAGAAAGAAACTAAAACCATCTGCAGCTCATTGAGAGGCCTGTTTGCATGGCCCCCTGCCCGTGAATGCTTGGCTTCATCGTCCCTAATCTTTCGCTTTAAAATCAGAAGTTCAGAATAACAGTTACAGCGGCCCCTTGAATGGGACCCACCATGGGCCTCAGCCGCACATGTGTCGGAATTATTAAGCCCATAAAACTACATTGTCACATCTGAAACTGTTTAGCCGTTGAAACCGAGACTTCCACTTCAAAGCTGCCGTGGTGTTTCCAGACAGACGCTGGCGGATCACCTTGAAGTCAGATTCCATCCGCTGGCAGGCAAGCAGCATAAAGCAGCCTCCACCCCCTCACAAAGCATTTCTTACAACAGGCTCTGAAAGTAGCCTGGGTCCCTTAGACACTCCGGGGCAGATGTGCTCCCACACAGCCTCAGTCTGGTGGCGTCTGGAAACTCGCCTTGAATTCCTGGCCCTGACTATGGGGTTCTTTTATTGAAACAGCCTTGGACCTGCTTGCTGCCTGCATCCACATCCATGTTTCTCGGCTGGAGCGCTTAGTGACGGGCCCCTCCCACCTGAGGCTCCTGCAGAGCACAAAGCACAGGCCTTCAGTCCCCTCCCTCCTCCTGCCCCCCAGTTTACCCCTCCTTCCTCCAGTCTGCCCTCCCTTGCCCCCCGACAGTTCCCGCGGTGCCCACCTGCCAGCTGCGCTGTCGGCCTCCTTGTTCTCTCCAAGACCCTTGACCTTTCTGACCCTAATACTTCTCCTCACCCCCTTTGGGGGTGTCCCTGCCCTTGGGGTTGCTCGGGACCCAGCCTCACCCCTTGCCTCTTCCTGCATGGTCCAGTTCGGTCTGGTGCCCGACGATCCCAGGCTTCCCCCACCTCTCGCCCCTGTCTGTCCCACAGAACATCCAGTATCTTGATGGCCTCCAATGGGGGTTCAGGCACCTCCTGAGCCCAGGTCATTCTGGCCTGGATGTCACACTGCCCTCCACCCTCACGTAGTCCCAGGCACCTCCCAAACTGCCCTGAAGTGGCCTTGGCCACCTACAGCAAAAGCCTGATGGACATCTTCCCTGAGGGACCCCGGCCATACCAGGCCTCCCTCTGCCCTCACCTGCCTGCTGTGCCCACGGGGCCCGTGATGCCCCAGTCCATCACAGCTGGGCAGGCGGCTCCTGCTCCCCAGCTCCTCCCTGACCACCCAGCACTGGCGCTGCCACCATTTGCAGGATTAATCTTGTGCTGAGCCACCCGCAAAGACGAGTAGGGTTGCCCTGTAGCTCTTGACATGGCAGCTTTTTACTTCTAGAGAGTTCCATGGCTGGCCAGGCAGCACTAACTGCAGAAGTCAGAGTTGAGGTGATGACAATGGCCCTTTTATCTCAGCTGTTCCCAAGGCCTCCCCATGAGATACGTTAGGGCTATCTCTTTCGCCGGCTTAGGCGTTACCTGTTAAGAGCAGGGAACCAAGGTGAGGCTATTTCCCTGCTGACCAGAAACCCCACCAGGCCATTCCTGTCACAGAATCCTGTCCTTGTCCCTGCCCTGTGCCCCTTAAAGCCACATGAAGTGGAGATGGGGAGCAGGGATACAGACCTAGAGAGGCACTCTGAATCAGGAGCACCTTTGCTGGAGGTGACTGAACGTACCCAGGAGAAGTCCATCTTATTTCTGACCTCATGGGAACCCTTGGTAAACAGCACCTTCTAGATAGCCCCTTTGACCACGAGCGTAGGCCCTGGAGGCCCCATGACCCTAAACATTCACCCAGCACTTAAGGTCATCCTCTTCTCAGGAACCTGCTGAGTCACTGAGGGAGCATCCGTGAGTTCTGTTAAGAGCAGTTCTGGAAAAATGCCACCAACACACCTGCTCAGGTTACCTCCTCCCTGTCCCCTCCTGTTTTTCTCTGCCCTCCCCCACCTCTTTCTTACCTGCTTGGACTCTGGTCCACATGGAGTCCAGTGCTGCCCTGCCCCACACTACACCTGGGAGGAGGAGACACAGGACTTGAGAACTCACCCAGAACTCCAAGGAGCAGCCTTGACCTCATATTCAGGAGGTCAGTACTTCCAGAAGGCCAGAGGTGCTGGGGCTTTAGGCTGTGAGCTATCAGGGTCTCGAGATCCATTGAGTGGGTCACCTGAGTCTGTTTTAATGGAAGAAGCAGCAGTTCCAAGAGCAGCACGGGACCCAGAGCTACTCTCCTGTGGGTGGTGTGCACCCAGGCACCAGGCGCCCACCCTCCTGGTGTCTCATCACTTTAACATCCTGGGCCCTTTCACAGAAGCGGGGCCTTCTCCTGGGACTGAGCACACAGAGCTGGTTTTCTGGAGAGTGTCAATATTTGCCCCTGGGGTATACCACATTCTCAGGAACGCAAGCCGGAGAGGCCTGTTGGAGTCTGTAAAGAGTCTACTTGGAGAAGCAAACCAGTTTCTGGCAGTGTGTCCATCACATTTCTCTCTTGAAGCAAGAATTGCATGCACATGCGTCTCCTGCCCTCAGCCTTGTTACCGGCCTGTTTAGGTTACGAGGAGGAATTCCAGTCTGCAAGCTCGGTGTCTGGAACTGCGTTACCTTATTTGTCCTTGCAGCACAGGTCTCCCTGTTAGGGCAAAGGTCTCACAGTGTGGCGTGTGGGCACTCCTGGCACACAGTGGGCACCTGGAGAGCCCCAGCTCCCTCCTCGGAACCCATTCCTTGTTTCACCAAGAGGAAACCGAGGCCTGAGTGATTCAGCAGCCGACTGAGAATTGTTGGCCAGTGTAGCGGCATGGAGACCAGGCCCAGCTTTGGACAGTGGAAGCTGAATGTACACTGGCCCCACAGACCCCTGTCCTCCTCCCGGGAGCTTATGGCTGTGGCCTGATGTGAAGAAGGGTCTCTGCAGATGTGATCCCATCCTGGTGGGGTGCCACCCGCCCTCATGGGTATCTGCAAGAGGGAGGCACTGCAGGGAGAGGCCGTAGGACAACGGAGCAGAAGTTGGAGCTGTGGCCACAAGGCCAGAACACCTGGGGCCACCAGGAGCTGGAGGAGACAGAAAGGACCTTCCCCTGGAACCTGCAGGCAGAGTGCAGCCCCGTGACACCTAGATTTCTAACTCTGGCCTCAGAACTAAGAGCATGAATTTCTATTGTTTAATCCCCCAGTTTGTGGCCATTTATCGTGGCTGCCCCAGGACACTATCACACTGTCCCCCAGCCTCTGTTATCCTCAACAGATCCTGATTTTAAATGTTACTTATTTTTTAGAAGGAGAGGTAGGGAGAGAGAAAGACATCAGTGTGTTGCTCCACTTATTCATGCATTCATTGGTTGATTCTTGTATGTGCCCTGACCAGGGGGGTCAAACCCGTAACCTTGGCATATCCTGACAATGCTGTAACCGAGTACCTGGCCAGGGCCTCGGACTCTGTTGAAGCCCAGATCCCAAACACCTCTGCACTAACCTCCTTTAAAGAGCTATAGGCCGAACTAACACAGATCTTTCCAAGGAAACACACAGGTTTTATCTGTTTGGAAAAGAGGAGACACCTGTCCTTTCTGGGACAAAACAACTCAATGAATCCCAATGGCTGCTGGTTGGAAACGCAGCACGTCTCACAAGGTCTCTCTTTTCCTGGTGCTCGGCCTCACTCAGTCGTCAGGTGAAGAAGCAGCAGCCCCTCGGCACTTTTCCCCTCAAAGATCTTTCCCAGAGGTCCCCACCTTTGTTTTATGCAAGAGCATGGGGTTTCTGAGGAAAACAGAGGCCCCTGGCAACTTGGGAATGTGTTTGCTAAGATCCCAGATGCAGCAAAGTTTGAAGGAATGTGTGAACAGTGGAAGCTGAAGAGCAGAGGTGCTTGGGATGTGGGCGTTTGCATCACAAAAGGTTTCTCCTTCCCTAGCTCACCTGCATGGCCTTAAGTAGCGGCTGGTGTCCTGCCCCTCCCTCGGCCAGGTGTGTGAGATCTCCCAGACCTGGTACCTGGGTGGACAGCCCATGCCACCACAGTTCTGGTGGATGGGGGTGAGGACCCTGGCGTGGCTACCGGGCTCTGCTAAGTGCTGTCCCATAGGGAGGTGTGGTCTGACCCTCTGGTCTTTCAAGGGAGGCCAGCGGCCACAATTGTAGGTGACTCTGCCAACACCCTGCACTCACAGACAGCTGTGGGGAATGCCTCATGGTCTTACCTGAGCAGATGGTCAGTCCTGGGCTTTTCACCAGGACCGGTCCCGGACAGACCCTTCCAGCACAGGGCTGCTTGCTGGGGAGGACGAGCAGCTCAGTCTCGTGCTATGGCTTGTGCTCAGGATGGAGTTGGGCAGGAGATATGGATGGTAGCCTTGGGGCAGCTCATGGACAGGCCTGAGTGGTCTCTCCTGAGAGCCCCTGCAGGGAGAGGGGGACCCCACAGCGAAGGTCAAAGTCCCCTAACACTGACGTGCAAAAGAAGGACCTGGGTGTTCATGAAGAATCAGGATGCCTCAGGCTGAAATCCAGTCCCCATGGCCAGCAGATGCTGGGGAGCGGATGCATAATGCACCAGGGCAGCTGGAGATGGGAGCAGGAAGCGAGGAGAGCATCGAGCATTGTTCCCCGACCCTAACCCCCTGTGCTGGAGGGGGTTGGCAGGGCAGGCCCACCCCGTTTGCTTGATAAGGGAGCCCCAGGATCTGTGGCAGGAACAGAGCTCCCAGCCAGGAGAGTAAGAAGCACGGGGCTGAGGACCGGCTACAGAAACCTGGCCAGGCAGAAGGTGGGGCTGGATCTGGATGAGAGGCAGACTTTTTTTTTTTAAGATTTTATTTCTTTGTCCCGGCTGATGTGGCTCAGTGGGTTGGGTGCCAGCCTGCAAAGTGAAAGGTGGCAGGTTCCATTCCCAGTCAGGGCATATGCCTGGGTTGAGGGTTCAATCTCCAGTCGGGGCGTATGAGAGGCAAAGGATTGATGTTTCTCCCTCACATCGGTGTTTCTCTCCCTTTTTAAAAAAGATTTTATTTATTTATTTTTAGACAGAGGAGAAGGGAGGGAGAAAGAGGGAGAGAAACATCAATGTGTGGCTGCCTCTCAACGTGTCCCCCACTGGGGATCTGCTCCACAACCCAAGCATGTGCCCTGACTGGGAATCGAACCAGCGACCCTTTGGTTCACAGGCCTGCACTCCATCCACTGAGCTACACCAGCTGGGGCTCTCCCTCTTTCTTCCTCCCCTCCCTTCTCTTTTTTAAAAAAAGATTTTATTTAAGTTTTATTATTTATTTTTTTAGAGACGAAGGGAGAGAGACATCAATGTGTTCCACTTATTTACACATTCATGGGTTGATTTTATTTACTTTTAAATAAAATCTTTTAGAAAAGATTTTATTTTAAAATAAATTTAAAGATTACATTTCTTTTTTAGAGCAAGGGGAAGGGGAGGAGAAAGAGGGAGAGAAACATCGATCTGTTTCCTGTTGTACGCCAGCCCCTGCCCCCACCCGACAGCCCAGGGATATGTCCTCACTGGGAATAGAACCTGCGAGCTTTCAGTTTGCTGGCCAGCACCCAACCCAATGAGCCACACTGGTCAGGGTGAGAGGAAGACTTTTATAGGCATGAGGCTGGGATCCTTTGGGGGTGGCAAAGGGAGTGAGAGAGAAAACGAAGCTCCAGGAGCTAGGGTCTCCGCCACAGGGTGCTCAGATCAGGTTAGGTGGGTAAGGGGCATCCCAGGACGGGGGCAGGGCTCTGTGGGAGGTGGGCACTTGCTGGACTTCAGGAGATGGGGTATCTGCTTGAGGGCCCCAATTATCACCCCAGTGGGGAGGGGCCGCACAGCTGGCCAGCATCCCTGTGGTAGGTTTATCCATTGCAATTAAAGCTTTTGGCCTTTTTGTTTAGCCAACACAGCACAGATTAAAGGGCATTTTTATGTAACCAGGACGAATTTGACCCAAAGCAGCAGTCACGGGGATGAGAAATTGTTACTTTTTTCCCAAATGCTTTCCCCCGCTGATTTGAGCCCCTCTGCATCTCAGAGGTAGTTGCTGATTTAGCTCGTTGGTACACACCGTAGATTCTAGCATTGGATATGTATGGAGGAACTTACTTTTCAAAAGGAACTTTCAGGCACTTTAGGGCAGTACTCACATTGGATTCCAGGCCTGGGGACAAGGGGAAGATGAGGGGCCCCCAGCGACGCTGTGGCTCCCTGTCCGGAGGAAGGATGAAGCCGTGGGGCTGCAGGGGCTGTCCCGCCAAGTAGCCTTGGGGGTTCGTGCCCACCTGCAGACACCTCTGCCTCCATCCTCTCCCGGGCCCCCACCACCCTGCAGCCATTGAGTCAGGACAGATATGTCTGGGAAGCAGAGGGCACCGCCCACCCTAGAGTCCCCAGGAAGCCCTCCTGCCCCTGGGGTCAGTGGCTGGTATAGGCACAAGGCTCTGCCAGGCAGGGTCCTCTGGTTCAAGGTGCTTCCCTGGTCACCCCATTCATGTTTCCTCTCCTCATGTTCTTCACTTTCGTGGGCTCATTATGAGGATTGTGTGAGCTTTTGTTCTGCAGAGTTTCTGTTGGAAGTATCCCATTTTTCCATGACTGGTTTTGGGATTGGCTCTGAGGGCTTCTCTGAGCCCTCAGCCTCACCTGGCTGCTCTAGGGGAGGTGCCTTCCCCCTTCCCCACCACCAACGCCTCACAGCTGGGGGGCCGGCCACCTGCGTTCTCTGGCAGAGACAGGGCATCACTGTCTGGCAGCTGCGTGTTGTCCTGGAAGTGGTTCTCATGGAACCAGACGACACGGGGGGTATGCATGTGTTTTACTTGCTAAAAGCCTGAGGCTTAGTGAGGTGTATACAGGTTGGCATCTCTGCAATGACACGCCTGAAGGCTGGTGCTCACGGCCTGCTCCACTGAGCCATGCAGTCACACACTCCCTGTTCTCTCTGCAGGAGCTTCTCAGTGGGGACCCCACAGAGGGACCTTTCCGGGAGGACCAGTGTCCTTTAGAGGGTAAGTCCTGCTCCCCAGACTGCATAGACTCTACCCTACACCCCAGGTATATGCCCAAAACCTGCCCTCAGGACACGTGGACAGATGAACCCCTGATGACATGGACCACCCATGCTCCATGATCCTGAACTTCCACCAGCCCAGACCAGCCCAAGGCATCCTCCTCCTCACCTCCATCTCTGAAGCCACTGCTGACTATGCCTGGCTGTCCCAGGCTAGGGCTGAAGGCCTGGGAAGAACCACAGGTTCCCAGATGCACCTTCCCATATCCCTGCTGCCCCGACTCACCTGCTTGGGCTGGGCTGAGGAAAACAGCTCCTCCTTTCTCCTTCCCACACCTCCAGTGGCCCTGCCCCCCGAGAAGGCCGAGGGTCGAGAGGTCTTCAGTGCAGATGAGGCTGAGAGAGCAGCAAGCCGCGAGGGCCTTCGAGGCCTGGGCAAGAAGCACCTGAACATTGACGTAGGTCTTCGCTCTGCCTCACGGTGCATGGGGGTCTGCAGCTGGGATGCATAGGCACACGTTGGCTCTAAAACAGCCTCCTACCTGGACAGTTTGCTTGAGGTTCAGCTAGTTAGAGGAGTCACGGCAAAGCTTGCTTGTGCTTCTAACGTCCACAAGCTCTGGGAGAGGGGCGGTGTACAAGGAAGGGGTCGCTGCAAATCCAGCTCAAACTGGCCAATGTGGCACCAAAGAATCTGGGGGGCTTCCCCAGCTGTGGGACTAGCACCTCAGGAATGACACAGAGGTCTACCATTGATTGGTCTCCCAGCCCATCCAGGGCAGGAGCTTGAGGGAGCAATGAGGGGGCCTGTTCTCCCAAGAGAGGGGGTGGGCTCAGGGGTCCCAGCATAGGGTGATGACCCTACCTGCCTCTGCCCCCATGTGTCCTGCAGGCGCTCCAGTGTGATGTCTCGGTGGAGGAGGACAACCGTCAGGAGTGGACCTTCACACTCTATGGATTCGACAACAGTGGGAAGGCCACCCGGGAGGTGATGAGCTTGTGTTTTTGGAAGATGGTCCATAGGTCGAGGCTGGCAGCAGACAGGCCACAGTCTCTGTGATGGGGAGACAGGCTGAGCCCGTGGGGTAGGAGGAAAGGCTGGACCTTCCCCAGGGTGAGGGCAGGGGTGATAGATCTAGGCAATGGAGGGAGCCTAGGGAGTCTTGTGGGCCCAGGCTGTCAGCCCTGCATGGCCAGTTTCTGGACCCCCTGGGCACAGTGGTGAGAGACCTCGGAGTGTCCTGGGCACTCGCCTCTGCTGGCTGCATGTCCAGGATGGGCAGTGTGCCCTTCGAAAGGAAGTAGGCACATAGGATGACAAAAATAAGTGTCATTGGGTTTGAGTTAAATATTGGTAGTTATTTGATTGCGAAGTCCTTTGAACATACAGATTCGGTGTGGAATTTAAAAGGTCCGAGAGATGTGATTCCAACGGCAGCAGAGCTGCTTACCCAGGCTGTTTGGTGCCCTGCGGGGCTAAAGTTGGAGTAAGAAGGGCTGCCATAGTGGTCGTTCTGTCTGAGCCAGGGTCTGTGTGGAATGCAGAGGGACTCAAACAGGCAGGCAGCCTGGAGGCGGTGGCATGGGGTGGGCAGATCCCAGCCTGGTCTGCTTGTGTCTGTGACACCGGTGCCATCCTCAGGACATGTCCAGCCTGATGCACACCATCTATGAGGTCGTCGACGCCTCAGTCAATCACTCCTCGGGCAGCAGTAAGACCCTCCGTGTGAAGCTGACCGTCAGCCCCGAGCCTTCCAGCAGAAGGAGGGAGAGTCCCCCTGCTGGACAGGGTGAGGGGCCTATGTCCTCTGCTCAGATGCCCTGAAGATCCTGCTTTAAATGGCAGCCTACCCACTCCTTGAAGATACCCCTCTGGCTCCCCACCCCCACTCTGCATTTCCCAAGAGCCCTTATCTCCACACACCAGGCCACGGGGACTACTGTTCATTGTTTCTACTGTTCAGCACCACCCTCCCATACCCTCCCACCTGCCGGGGCAAAACCTCTGGTTTCCTGAACATGGAAAGCAAAGCCTGGCACCTGGCAGGGGCTCAGAAGTATTTGCTCGGTGAATGAATGAATGAGTGCACAAATGTGTGAGGGAATTTCTTCTTTCAGACCGGGAGCCCACTCGCTGCAGGACAGAAGGCGAGCTCTCCGAGGACTCCAGGGTGGCTGACAAGAGGCTATCTGCTTATATCAGGTGAGGGGCCGGGGTCTGGCTCCACCCTCCAGGTGTGCCCTGCTCAGGTGGGAGCAGCCCACCCGCCTTGCTTCCTGCAGGCCTTGGGACTGTTCCCTCAGGGCAGACTGCCAGGAGGAGCACCTGGGCGCCTGTGGGGCAAGGGTGCCATCTTATGGCTTGGTACTCTGGAGCCGAGAACACCCAGGGTCTGTCTGGAGAGATGGGTGAGGCTTAAAGGGCAGGTAAGCCTGGAGACCATGAGTTTGGCACTCTCTGCACACTATGGTTCCACTTGCCAGCTGTGGCAGTGACAGGGACAGTGGAGGTGTCAGAGCAGTGACCCACTCTCTGCCTCAGAGCTCGACTGGGTGTCCTAGGTGGGCCAGAAGACAGGAGTTCTTGCAGGTTCCATAGGCAGTTTGCAACAATGATCCTCAGGTGTGGCTGGGGTCCCAGGCTGGCTGGCGACCTTGCTGTCTTGGGCACTCACCCTTTCTGATGCTTTTCTCTGGGCGGTGGGTGCCGGTCAGAGCCCACTGCCCAGGACCATCTGCTCCAGTGCCCCCTTCCTCTCTGAGGAATGTCTGCTCTGGCCTGGGGTGGAGGTCAGGCCTCTTCTGCCCTGTGCCCCACGCAGGAGGCCCAACGCTGACCCCCACCCCTGCCCCGTGAGGGGGCCGTACTGCGTGGATGAGAACACTGAGCGGAGAAACCACTACCTAGACCTGGCTGGAATAGAAAACTACACATCTAAGTTCGGACCCGGTAGGTACCAGAGACTAGTCCCTGGGCGAGAGGCCCCAGGGTGTGGACGCCTCCCTTAGGAGTGTGAGGGCCCCAGGGCTCCTTGCAACAACTATGCTGCAGCATTGCTCCCGTGGTGGTGGGGTTCCTGGTCCAAGGGGAGATGGCCAGGCCCTACAGAGGGTCTCACAGTCTGTGTCCCCTGTGTGCAGGGTCCCCACCAACACAGGCCAAGCAGGAGCACCAGGGCAAAGCCTCACACCCCCCAAGCAGGTCTCGCTCCCAGGAGTCGGATGCACACACCGTGCACAACCGCAGGTCCCAGGTGCTGGCTGACCACGTCCTGCTGGCCAGCGAGCCTGCTGCCCGGGCCCTGGATATGCAGCCCCGGCTGAAGGGGCAGGAAAAGCAGTTCCTCAAGTCCCCCAAGGGCTCAGGCAGGCCACCAGGGGTGCCCAGTGGGAGTGTGCCTGGTGGAAGCAAGCCCGGGAGGGCTTTCAGCTACTACCTACCAGCCCCCCTACCCCAGCCCCCCCAGGACGGTCACCACCTCCCACAGCCCCCACCGCAGCCCCCGCCACAGCCCTATGGCCACAAAAGATACCGGCAGAAGGGCAGGGAGGGCCACTCACCACTCAAGGCCACACTGGGCCAGCCTGCGGTAATGGAGCATGAGGTGGTACGGGACCTGCCACCCCTGTTGGTGGGGGAGGCCTACTCAGTGCCCCTGGTCCAGCGCCACGAGCACCACCACCACCATGAACACCACCACCACCACCACTACCACCACCACCACCCATCCTAGCTTGCACACCCTGGCCCGGCCGCCCCGACCAGGTGCCCAGCTCCAGGTCTCTGGTGTGGGCGTCTGAGGTGGCACCAGGTGGACACTCGCAGAGAAGGCCCTCCCTCTGCTCTCCTTTCCTCCACGCTCTTGGTGGATGTCACGTCGAAATGAACGCATTTGATGCCACTGATGTTTCGCAGTTATGGAGTGATTCTGTGTAACCTATAAAACCACATGTAAGCATAGACGAGCACAATTGTATCTTTCATTTATGATTCCAAAGTGAGCCCTCCTGGCCTGGAAGGGACTCTGTTCAAATGACTTCCTAGTTTTCCTCAAGGAAACACCTCATGCTCTGCGTGCCTTGGACTGAGACCTGCACAGTGGCAAGGCCTTGATGCTATGGAGCCGGCAGTGAATGTACAGCATCACAGCCCTCGTGTATTTTCATCCAGGTTTGGGGGAGTGACTGTTCCTTGGTGTGCTGTGTTTGCGGGGGTGAGTTCTCCACCACACTGAGTACAGCTCATAACGGAAGGGCGGCCACGAGGGTGGCGTGAAGTGCTCCCCAAACAGTGGTCAGTAAATTCTGGAAGTGAGGCCATGGGCACAAAGGGAGAGCATAGGTGGGCTGGTCCCAGCACCAGCATCTTAAATGGACACAGACATGGACAGCAGGGCCGGGGGGTGGTAGTTTCTATCTCAAACACACACAGTCTGCTGGACAGGAGGCAGGACGTGTGTCCTCTGGGCTAACACACAAAGCATCTTGGTGCTTGTGGCAGTTTCCATGAGGTCCGCCAGCAGAAAAAACAGTATGATCCCTCTTGGGAGAGGGGCAGTGATGGTGTCTGAGGGCCACGGAACCTTGGCTGGCAGCAGCCCCTGTGGCAGGGCACAGCTGCTCCTTCCTCCACCTCAGATGAGCAAGTGGACTTTCTGGCAACTTGAGAGTCTGGGCAGGTGGTTTGGCATTCATCTTCATGGAACTGTTTCTAAGAATCAAGCAAATTGGTGGTCGTCTTGTAATTGAGGTTTTTTCCCCCCGGGCATAATAAAAATATGCATTTTGTAATACGTCATACCATTTTAAAACAAGCTTTTTATTTCTTTTAAAGATTTTATTTTTGTGTGTTTAGAGAGGGAAAGGGAGGGAGAGAAATATCAGTATGATCTGTTGCCTCTCACACACCCTCAACTGGAGACCTGACCTGCAACCCAGGCATGTGCCCTGCCCAGGAATTGAACGGGCGACCTTTTGGTTCGCAGGCTGGTACCCAATCCACTGAACTATACCAGCCAGGGCCAAAGTGAGCTTTTTAAATAGGTACGGTCAATCCATCTGCACCAGCCTGTGGGAGCTCATGCTGCACAGAGAATGTGTCTGTATCTGTTTATAAAGATGTTTATGGAAGGAAAATTAATACACAACTCCAGACTTACAAGTCATTTTTTCCCTCCACTTTACTGCTCCAAAAAACAAAAACACCCAAAACCTAAGCCCCAAATTGGGTTTATGCTAATCGGGCACTTCAGGCCACTGTCTGGGGCAGCGTGGCCCCGGGTTCCACGGAGATGCTGGGCTCTTCGTGATGAGACTGTGGAGGAGCTGATGCATCATTTGCAACTGTCTCCCCTTTTGCCGTCATGTCCCTGTCTGGCCATTGCAAAGCTCCTCCAGACTTCCGAGTCACTGGTGTCTGTGAGCCAAGGCCACGGGTGAGGGAGAACTGGGGATTCTCAGGGTCTTTGAGGCAGGAGCACTCGCATCTCGGTCCCAGATATTTCAGATCATCAGCCCTCAGCCAGTGTCTGGATGCTCCACTCACATGCATCCTGCATGGTGACACCCACACCGTCAGCACTGGGGTCTTTACAGAAACGCCTGTCATCTGACCTGGGTCCGTTCCTCAGTGTGCAGAGCTGTTGCACCTGGTCCCACATGTGGGAACCTCATTTAATGAACCCAGCACCCTCTGCGGCCCTGCCACAGCTCTCTGTAAGCGTTCAGCAGACTGGCTAGCAGGAAGGTGGGGTGGGGCCTGAACTCTAGCCTCTGACGCTAGACCCTGGTTTTAAAAACTGGACATTGAGTGTGTTTGCAGCTTGTGAGCCCACACAGCAGAGAACGCATCATCTAGACGGAAATAGCCACCGCCTGGCCCACCTGCGCAAGTCCATCTCACCAGCTCCCACGGGCAGTGGCGACCTCTGGTGGGCAGGAATCACATACCTTGTCTGCTCACGTTGTGAGTGCACCATGTGACTTCCGTGATGAAAACAGCACCTGGCATGTGAGACATGCTCGTGCAGATGTTCCCACACGTTAAGTTCCTAGGCAGACAACACAGACAAAACTTCCAGGGACACTGCCCGGATAACTGTGCTGGAATCCAGTGGGGGCAGTCATGTCCATTCAGCCCCCTTTTCCGCAGCAGTCATGGCTTGTGGCAACAGATGTGAGCGTTGGTCCCCTGGTCTGAGACCTCCTGGTCCCCTGTCTCCTGCACCTTCATCTGCCTCTCACCTGGGGAACAAGGTTAGTGAAGAAAAGCCAAGAGACAGACAAGCCAGAGCTGCCCTCTTGTCTCCTGAGCGCCTGATGAAGTCCCAGTGAAAACAGGGTTTGAGGAGGTGTACCCGGGGACCTGACAATGCCAGACTGGGGAGGCCCCGGGGCCAGAGTGGACAGGCTGTGCTGGCCAGACCCCAGAGGCCTGCATGCAGGAGCAGAGGGGCGGGTGGCCGAGTGGGGCCCAGAGACCAACAGCACACAGGGTCCACATTCCAGGTGGGGCTGCCCCAGGGAAAGCTGCTGAGAAGGGGCCTCCTTGGAGGGTGAGACACAGGCAGCAGCACCCAGTTGGGTCAGGCGCTGGCAGCTCACCCAGCAAGGAGGTACCTGCCTATTGGGCCAAGTGCAGTGGAAGCCTCAGAAGGGGCCGTGGCTTCCTCCGGGTGCTCAAGGGCACTGTGGGCTGTGGCTGACACACACCCGCAGTTTCGTTGTATCTTGGCAGTTTGGGTTTGCCTTTCACACCAACTTAGAGCTCTGGTGTCTCATGCGTCTGTACCCCTTTCCAGGGCTGTCCAGTGGTAAAGGTGCCACATTGAGTCTGAGGCCCAGAGGACTCTGCGCTGTGCCAAACCTGCTGTGTGGGTGCCCATGGTTGTGTGGTCATGACCCTGGGACCCTTCCACATCTTCCCTCAAGTTTCCTCCAGTTCCCCGTGCAGCCTGACCCACCCAGTCCCATGGCACCCTCACTCCTGCCCCAAAGGCCAGGCCCCTGTACTCCAGGTCATGGGTGTGAGCGCCCCCTAGCAGAGACTGAAGGGCAGCTCCACTCTCTAGGTCACTCTCCCACGGTCCTGTGTCCAACTGCCCCCAAGGTCCCCAGGAGGCACGGCAGACGGTTCACACATCTCATTCACTGCATGGCATTCAGTTCCCTGCACACTCACTCACAGACTGCAAGCTTCACCATGAACACTTCAGATCGTCTTTGCCCCTAAAGGAACCCCGTGCCCACTCAGTCACTAACTCACCAGTCCACGTTCTGTCCCACTACCCAGCACAGTTCACGTGAGTGCAATCATACGGGACCTGCGGCTGGCTTCTTTCACACAGCCCATCCATAGGGTGGGACATTAGAACATCATTCCTTTCAATAACTAAGTTTTATTCCAGTGAACGTGTCTATGTTTTTAGCCACTTAGTGGCTGGGAGTTTGGGCTGTTCCCACAGTTCGGCTGGTGTGACCGGTGCTGCTATGAACATGGGCCTGCCAGTTCATACAGACGTTTCTCTGGGCTGTGCACCTGGGAGTGGCACTGCTGGGTCACACGGGGACTCTGTTGAACAGTTCCAGGAGCTTTTAGAGGGGCTTCAACAGTTTCCACAGTAACCACCCCTCCACCCAGGGCAGGAGTCCCCTCCATCCTGGTGGGTGTGGTCTTGCTGTAAGCCTGTGTGTCACAAGGGGTCCCTTCAAATCACAGGTTTCATTTGCTGATTCCATTCTGAAATGACATGTTGAGCGATTCCAGCAAACTCCTTCAAAAGAAGGGAGGCATAGGGGCATTTTGTGCAATTGTCTAATTTTAATGCTGAATGAGACACGAGATTCTTCAACATAGATTTCATTGAATTTTATTCTTCTACTAACAAAAATCATACGAAGACAAGGAAGCTGTAAAAGGAAAACAAAACCCACTTGTACTGACTGCTGTTACAGATACACAAAGCTCAGTGCAGACGCTACGTGGTGCTAAGACTGCAGACGGGCAGGCGGGGCAGACACGCGGACCTTCACCACGCATCCATGAGTGAGGCAGGTTTCACTTAGCTCAGTGCTGAACCAGGATCGGCGAAAGTCTGCACACCCTGCCCCCAGCCCGGCTGTGGCTATTTGGCACATGCTCTGCCCAGTGGTCCTTCTGATGGCAATGCAGGCCCCCTAGGCTGCCTGATGGGTCCTCAGAAATGTCTGGAAATGCATGCTTAGCCTTTACCCTAACGTGAAATCCGCAGCCCAGGCCAATTCCCCTGGGAGCGAATGGAAGCGTGAGAAAGCCGGGGGCCTGTTTCATAGACGCCATCTCTTTGTGGATGATTGGCATTGAAACGCCCAGGTGTTTAAACAAATAAATAAGCCACACAGAAAGTGAGGCACAAACTACTGCAGCATCTACTACAGTGAGTGGGATCATGACCACAAGCAGAAAGACCACAAGGTAAAGTGCAAAGTCTATAGGTCACTGAAAGGTACTGCGCCAGTACCCTGAACGCAGCTGTCGTCATCCCCTCCGTGCAGGGCAGGGACACAGGCTCCATCCAGCTGGGCACCTCAGTGCATGTGCCCTTCCCACCCCAGGTATCCAATGGCTGCGGCCTGGCACCCCGCCCCAGGGTGTGAGGTGTGGACGTGGAGGTCAAAGGAGTGAGTACACATCAGAAGCTGAACTGTGTGGTGTGCGTGTGGGCCTGAAGGTGTGAGCTCTCAGCATTCACCGCTTCTGTATCTCAGAAATGAGGTGCCCGCTGGGCTGGGCCCACCAGTGCTTATGAAAAGTCTGGAGTTCCCAGACACACTGGGCTCAGAGGGCTCCTCCACTGGGGGTTCTTTCCCTCAGAGCTTCCTGGAGCACAAACCCAGCCAGATGACCACTCTGTGCTCGCCAACAACTAGGTTCCCTTACCAGACATCCCCAACATGGCGGGTACCTGACCAAGGCCAACCAGCTGAGCCCGGGGATGTGGGTGTGGTGAGCTGGCCTCCCCACATTTACAGAAACACAAGCAAGGATATTAAAAGGACAGAGAGATCAGGGGCTAATGAACACGTACTGAGCTCTTGGCCACAGGCTGACCTTTCGCCCTCATAAACGCACCCTAATGGCCCAAAGGCCAACCTCAGTCTAAGTGTGGCTTCTTGTGAATGTTCTGGGTGGGGAAGAGCTGCAATGTGACTGCCACAGCAGACCCGGCAGGTGCAGCCAAGGAGATTAATTCCAGAACCCAGAGGCAGAGCACAGGGCCCCAGGGGAGGGTCGGCTGCATCCTGGGCACTCTGAGCCTCCCTCAGGAGCACACAGAGCACGGAGGGCACGTCATCTCCTCGACTCAAGGAGACCTTTCAGTCTCGCGCTGGCTCTCAGCCTGGACAGGAGAGCCCAGTGGTGTTCTAGAAATTTCCGTAGGAAGCCACGCCGGCAGATCAGGCCACTGGCCTGTGTGTGCAGCGCCATCCCGGGTCTGCCCAGCACGCTTCCAGAGAGGACGGACGTTAGGAGTAGATGGTGATCACCTCTCGGCCACTGCCCCTGACCAGCAGGACCCTGTTTAGCCCCTCGGTCAGGACCTCAAGGAACTCCATATCTGGGGTGGGCTGAGTTAAGGCCAGTCAGTCCCATGGCATACGAAGCGTAAAATGTGGAGAGTGACTTATTCAGGGTCCTGTGTCATTAAGAATCAGTTTGAGGAAGAAGGTGAGGGCTAAGTCAGGGAAAGCCAGACCCCAGGTCCCTGAGGTGAGGATGAGAAAGGGAGCAGGGCCGGGGAGGGATCCCAGGAATACAACCAGAGGCGCTGACCCCACCAAACAAGAGGCCTCCCACACCACAGGTGGCCTGAGAACCTACAGCAGGGGTGTCAGACTCATGTTCACCGGAGGCCACATCAGCCTCACGGTTGCCTTCCAAGGGCCAAATGTAATTTTAGGACTGTACAAATGTAACTACTCCTTAACAGTTAAGGGAGAGCTCGGTGCTGCTGCCAGGTAGAAACAAGGGCCGGGCCCAATAAAACAAGGTGGAGGCCGGATTCAGCCTGCAAGCCTTGTGTTTGCTACCTGTGACCTAGAGAAAACCCCTGCCCTCACCTGGGGCTCTGGGTACAGACCCACCAAGAGGAATGTACCTGACTGATATGTCCACTGTCCACCAAGACACCCAAATAGGCCGGGATGTCCTGTTAACTAAGACATGAATTCCTAACTTGTGGTCAGCTTGAGACTGAAATCAAAGAGCCAAGCTGCTGACCTCCTCCTGCCAACCCCACCCATGACCCAGAGGATGGTAGGGGCTGAACCCCGGGGGACAGTCCCCAGGCCACAGACCTTTAGCAGTCTGGAGCCTGTGTGAGGACCTGTCCGTTACATCACGTGGCAGCTGACACACATTTAGAGACTGACAGCGCAGTTTGGGGTAGGGCTAGTGGGTGACCTTTGAGGTCACAGCCTCCACTAATGGGTGGCACACCCTGAGCAACCAGGAGGGACCAGGGAGCCCATGTGGGGACACAGGGCTCGATAGGCAGAAAGGTGTTTAAGGGGCAGTGAGGTGCCAAGAGCACTCAGAGTTGAGCCTTGGCAGAGGCCCGTGGACCCACCACTGCAGGTCGGGTCGTCCTAGAGATGGAGTCACACACAGGTGCCCATAGGCCCCAGGGAAACGCCAGGAGAGGCAGCCAGGGGGCGCTCAGAGCCCACATCCCCTGCCCCCCAGCCCCGGGGCTTGAGCCCAGGAAAGGATACAGTTCTCGTCCCCCTGCCGGTTTCTGGGGGGCCCCGGCATGTTCAGCAAGACCAGCTGGGCATCCTGGGACTTATTCAGGACAACACCATTGAGCTTCACAGCCGTGTGCATCCTCCTGACATTGGACTGGTTCCTGCAAAGAGGGGACAGTCACTCTGTGCCCCAGCCTGTGACGCTGGGCACCAGGCCGGGTCAGAGGCCCGACCGGCTCTACTTCACCCTGGTTAGAAAGGGCTGAGTAGAAATGAACTGATTCAAGTGGATTCACAGTCCCGAAAGCTCCACGGGAAGTGATTCCACAGGAGAATCATGCTGGGAATTAGGGGACAGGGGAGGGGATACTGAGCAACCAGAGTGCTTTGGCCTCCAAACGCTTTGGGCTGACAATCACTAAAGCTGCCGAGCTTCTAGGTCACAAGCGGCTGTCCACACAGGCGGAAGCGAATGCTTTGGGGGTGAGCTTGCTGTCTGGGCCCAGAAAGGCGCTTACACACCCAGGGGCTCTGAACTGTTTCCCATTGGCATCCCTGGAGTTGTGGCCAAACCTTGCTTTAAACACGACCCTGTGGCGAGTCTGCTAAACTGTACACATGGCAACCTCTCGCTCATCGGATACAGGCCGGGTGGGGCCCACAAAGCCCGGAGGTGGTGGGGAAGGGACCAGGCCCCTGCACCTGGCTTCCACCCCTACTGCGATCTTAAGTCCTGTAACAAAGCTTTAGACCCTGGCTGGGGATGCAGCCACTGTGAAGGTCCATCCAGCCCTCAGCCCTCCCAGAAGCTGCTCTTGGCTCCCACTAAAGGAGAGAGTCCAATGCTCAGCAACCCAGACCCTGAGTCCCAAGGCCCCACTGACTACCCAGTTCCCCACACTCCAGTAGACAGAGGGTCCACTGTGCTTTGACACTTCCCAGGTCCGGCAGTGGCCCCCAAGAGAGGGTCCCCAGCTAAGTAAGACTAGGGAGACTGCAGACCCATACCCACTGGCACAGCTGGGCACGCAGGCAACCCCACAGGACCCCACAGGACCCCACGGGCCCCCGGCCAGGTAGCCAGGGGGCCCCTGCCTTGGGAACTGCGCTCCAGGAAGCACTCAGGAGAAGCCATCCTGGGAGCTCTGCCCACCTCAAAGCATTTGCATCTTCCTGTGCTGGACGATTCTGAGTTCACACACAGGGAATCCATGGCCGGCCTCAGAAATACAGCCTGGGCAGGCCGGCTGCAGCCCTTCTATGAGGTCACAGTGCCTCAGACAGGAGAGGAACGGGCGGACAGACAGAGGCCGCACACGAGGGGTCAGGAAAAGGCCTGCAGGACGAATGCCCAGGCCGCACCCTTTGATCAACTCAACCCTTCAGCCAAATAAACCCGATTACAACCACCAATTATTACCAGGAGGAAGACGGGAACATAGACCCTTTATTTCCTCCCTCCCACTCCGACTGATCAAATTAGAGATCGGGTCTCTGTCCGTGGCACAGCCAGGACCTCGCATCGCAACAACCATCAATTAGGTGCCTGGAGAGGCCAAAATTACCAGTGTGTGTGGGGATGTCGGCAATTCCAGAAATGCGTGTGTGAGATATTAAAGTATCTCTCAGGGCTAAGAGTTGGAAAACACATATAATCTTAAAATCAGCGCGGCTCCAGGACGACGCGCCCCTGCTCGGGGCCAGAGGCGTGGACAGGGACCACGCGCCTCTGTCCTCACCCGGACAGCCTGTCCTGGAGTCTACCAGCTGGAAATGTGTCAGAAACACACTGACTCTGCCAGAGGGAGAAGAACTTTCACCACAGGGTTTCTGAGGCTGGGAGGTAGGGTCTGGGGTGGAGCGTACTGGGGGTGGCAAGTCAAAATGGGAGATTCTGGTTCCTGGAGGGAACATGGTGAGGGGGACTAGGAAACACAGGGAAAAGATACCCATGATGCACGCCGGAGGGCCTGCAAACACCCCAAAGTGCATGTGCCCCAGGAATATCACAGTAAATCATGCACATGTCAGGAATAGGCTGACCTCCTGCCTTCCAGAAGCTCCTCCCAGCCTAACCCTGAGGAAGACCCAGAGGAATGTCCACCTGCATGCTTAGTTCTGTCCATAAAATAGCCTCTTCCTGGTTCGCTTTCTTCTGAGTCCCCAGGCCTGCAGGGGTCCACTCTGACCCTGCTCAGTGCAGGGGGGTGGGGTGTGGGTGTGAGGAGCCCCTGACCTGAGCCCAAGTGTGCCATGTGGGCACAAGAGTCTCCGCAGGCCCATGGTTCAATGGTGGTTCAGGGAGAAACCCCACCCTGTGTCCACATGTTTGTGTTTTTCTAATTTATAGACTTTATCGGGAGGGGTTTTAAATGTACAGAAAAACATAGCAGGAAGTACAGTCCTGTGTAGGCCCCGAGCGCAGTCTCCCTGATACGCCCACATGTCAGTGTTCGCTCCCTCAGTGGACCAACACTGTCACGGAATTAACTCAGGTCTGGGGCCAAAAAGCAAGTGCAGCCACCTAGTCTCCAGAGTTCTGCTGTGGACACTGTCTCGGGCTGCACCACCCCAGGAGAAAACAGCCCAAAGTTCCTGGAGCAGCCGGGCAGGTGGAGGGGGACTGACAGAGGGGGATGGACAGATGGACCAACAGCAGTGTCAGGGAGCGGCCCCTCCCACCCAGCCAGCCGGCCCTGGACCCCTGGCCATGGAACTGAGCCCTGGTCTGACCATGCAGAAAGTTCATCCACATCCGCAGCACGTGGCCGTTAAAGGACAGCAGCGTCCATGGAGTGAAAAGGTGTCTGGTGCGGGGAACACAGCCAATTCTGTCCCCACAGAATTGAGGTTTCGTTATCTGTCGCCTTGACCCAGGGATGTGGATGAACCAACTAACAGCTGCTGAGACACGTGCTTCTGCTCTCGCAGAGCTGGCTCAGGACCAACCCACCCAGATCTCAAGTTCTTCCGTGGTATTTAGAGAATGGATCTCAGGAATGTGCCGTGAGCCACTCTAAACAGAGAGGAGCAAATTCAACAGGAAATTACTGAAAGCTACAGCAGCGACGAGCAAGCTCTGCCTGCACAAGGACACGCACACACGCACGCACGGGGACACATGCACACATGGCCAAGCACACAGTTTACGAGGGGTGCGTGGGCAGGCATGCGAGGCACACAGGCTAGCAGGTGTCCTAAACCAAGTGAGTGACTTACAGGTTTCCCCATTCTCTACATGGAAGAGAAAACACAGAGAACATGTTACTTCAGCAGTGATCACGGTGCACACTCTTCAACAACTGCGGGCTCACCCCAGGCTGCCCTTTCCTGGCCTACGTTGGTCTTTCTCTGCAAGGGGTTCTTAAACCCCACGAGCACCAGAAAGCCTCCAGGCCCTTCCTGACAACCCAGGCTTTAGGGTCTAGCCCAACACTGAAGAACCCAGGGAGAAGCTGCGCTGCTCTCCCATCCTGGGACCCCGGGACTGTGTAACTGTGACTCTAACCCAGACCCCTCCCTGGGACCTGGCCACACGTGCCCTCCATGGGCACCCCTGACAGGCAGCCTGCATCATCAGCGGGGTCTGAGCCTCTTAGAGTCCTCATCCATCTAGAAGCCCTAATTTCTAGCTGCTGTGTGACCCACCAAGAACAGAGACCAGGCCACTGCCTGGGCCCCAGTTAGCCAGCCTGAGAGAACACTATGGCCCTTGGGCTGGTTCCCTACCCTCCAGGCCTGAAGCTGCAGCTGTGTGCCTGCCGCCTTGTCACAGGCAGCAAAGGGAGTTGGGACCTGCCACCCCTGTCACCAGGTTGACACTCACGGCTTCAGGCTAAAGAGGTCTTTGAACCCGGACATGCTGTTATCTTTGTTCTTATACTTCTCGGCGATCAGCTTCTCCTTCGTCCAGGTCATCTGCACCTTGTCCGGTGTGGGTGGGGCTTGAGACCTGGCAGCCACCGCAGAGTGGGAGGCAGTGTTCCTGTCATGAATCAGCTGGGCCTGGTGGGAGGGCAGGGCAGCATAAGACTCACTGCAGCAGGTCTCCAAACCTCCCCAGCAAGAGGCAAGCATGGGAGGGAGAGGCTGCTGGCCCACAGAACCAAGGGACCCCTGAATGGCTTCCCAGCTGAGGCCCCAGCATTGCCCCAACTCCCACCAGTCTCTCCTCTTCCTGGGCTTCCAGACCAAATTCATCACTTCCTTCTCTGGCTCCTCAGGCCCCAGCTCTGAAAGCCACTGAGAAAGAACCCAGGACTCCATATTGATGCAAGGGTATGCTCACATCCAACAGCCCCTGCTCCACGGGCTACCTCTGCTTCCCAACTTGCTCGCTCGTCCATCCGTTCACTCACTAACTAATCCATCACCTCACTTATCTATTCATTCATCTCCTCACCCATCCATCCTTCCCTCCTTGGATTCACTCATTCACCCCCTTACTCATCACCTTTCTATCATTCATTCATCCCCTCATCCACCCCCTCTTCCTCATTCATTCATTCATTCATTCATTCCCTATTCATTTGCCCACTCACCCACTATTCATTCACCTATCCTTTCATCTGTCAACAGCACAGGGGCTGCCAGGAAGCCTATGCTTTGGGATGGGTATTAAGTGACATGAAGTTTGGGGATGGGAGGGGTGTGGTGTGGGAGGAGGCAGCTATAGCATTTCACAAAGTACCCCAGGCCTGCATGCAGAGAAGGTGCTGATGGATGGCCCGAGGGAAATGGGGGAGGCCTGTGGGGATGAGGTGGGCTCAGGGCATGAGCCAGCATCAGTGAGAAACTGGAGGGGCTTATGTGGCCTGAGTGAAGGTTACTCAGGCAGTGGCAGGACCGTGTGAGGCAGGCATGGGGCATGGGGGAGGGATTAACAAGTTGGCTCTTAAGGACTCACTGTGGTTGCTGGTTTGAGGATGAAAGGGACAGAAGGGTGACCACTTAGGCCATGATGGTGGTTTGAGCAGATGGTTCAAGAGAGGAGAGGGCTGTGTGTGGCTGGGCCAGCTCTCAGTTGTGTGTGTGGGGGAGACCAGGGGTGACACAGTCCTTGAACCCGTCCTGGGTGTGGTCCAGAGGGCTAGTGGGGCTGTGTGGCCTTGACCCATGTGGGGAGAGGAGGTGGAGGTAGAAGTCAGGCCACCCAGCCATTCAATAACCCAGGGATGGAGATGACCGGCTCAAAGTGACCCCCCAAAATCTAGTCCAGACAGCTCTGTGGGGTCTGCAGAAGCACAGGGTCCCACACTACACCACTGCCCGTGTGACTGACCACCTCTAACTGGGGGCTGTCTGGGGCTGGCACACACCTCCCTTTCCCGCTCTGTCTTGGATAGCTGCATCTGCTTCAGCATTTGGCTCCTCTGCTCCATGACCAGCGTCTTCTCATAGGTGAATGCAGAGATATCGTTCTCCACCTAGAACGTCCCAGGACACAGAAGAAACTCAGTGTGTACAGAACATGACGTTTTCGCCACAGATCACTGCCTTCGCTCGGTGTCTGAGCTGCTGCTGGAACAGGCTGCCCAGCCCCTCCCCCTCGGTCTCACCCTCTGCAGGCCACATGCCATAATGGGCCCACGGACCATAGAGCCTGGTCCTTTCCTGACACTGGCCCATCCTTCAGTGGGTGATGCTGGGTCCTCCCTGTCCCTGGGGGTGCACCACCCCCTCAGCCCTTGCGGCTCTGGGGACAGCTGCCCCTGGGACCTCCGTGGAGCTCTGTGCCCCTGGCCCCAGGGCTCTGTGGGCTGGATGTCACTCCCTGACACTTTCTCATGAGTCACCATGTGGGGAAATCAATTCTTATGTTATCAGTCCACTCTACTAAATTCTTACTGAATAAAATGTTTATTTTCCTGGTCGTTTCCAGGTATTTAAATCATCCTCTGCAGAATAAAAAGCACCCTCATCTCTGGTACTTAAGGCTGCAAATGGTGGCACCCAGGAGGCAAGGCCCCTGCGGACAGATGGCCAGCTGAATCGACTGCTGGAGGCACTAACCCTCGGCACTCACAGCAAGCTGGTTTTGGCTTGGGTGCTCTTTGAGTGCACTAGCTAAATGTCTGTGATGCTCCTCCCTGACACTTTTAATAAAATCTACTCATTTTAAGAAAAGTCTTAACAAAACCCCTAAGTTCTTTTGTGCTGACGCTCCACAGTTCATGGTCCCGAGTCTGGTCTTTCTAAAGCTTGCTGGCCAGGAACACCTCCTTCCTAGTTAGTGGCCCCAATTTGCAATTGTTCAATTTTGGCCTCTGACCTGACTTCCCCTCCCTTGTTCATTTACACACTCCCCTCAGGTCCATGGCCCTCAGGCCTCCCGTGGGTCCACTGCCTCCTAAGGACCCCAGAGGCCCAGGCTTGGCGGCTGCCAGCGACACCCCAGCCCTCGCTCTGTGAACAAGGCTCCCAATGCACGTAACTCCATATGAGAGCAGCATCTGGGACCCTCTCTGTCCTGCAAAGCCCTGGAGTGGGGAGGCTCAGCTGAGGAAGATGCCAGAAGCAGCCGAAGGGGAAGGAGAGATGGCACTAACTGGACATCAGGCACGGCCTCTTCCTAGCACAGGAGAGCTCTCCGCAACGACCGACCCCCCAGGGTCCCCCTTCCAACGGGGGGGGGGGGGGGTAGCAGGGTGGTCCCAGGCAGGAGCAGGGCTACTCTCACTTTCAAAAGGGAAACACAATTATGTCCCTAAACCATAGACGCTGCTACTTAAACCTAATTAGAATCACAACTGAAATCAAGCAGAACTGTAGATTTTAACAACGTTATTGTTAACTAAAAGGCACCAACTAACCCACTTGGAAAGCTAACGAGGACCAGGGGCTTTGAAACAGAAGAATAACCACAATCACTCAGAACCGCAACGCTGACAGCAGGCCTCTGTGCCCGCCTCAAATGGGAGCCAGGTCATCGGCTCTTAGTTCAGTTTGGCTTCAGGTGATTTTAAATGGGTGAGGTAGCTGATGAATGGAGGACAGGGGGACAGGGGACGACACGTGGAGGGATGCAGGAGCCACGTGGAACACATCCCAGCAGCCAAAGCTGGACAACGTGAGCAACAGAATGAACAGTGTGCTGAACACCCCGAAGGGTAAAGCAGTGGGAGCTCTAGACACAAATGCACCTGCAGGACGCACACAGAAGCATGATGCACGCAGAGAAGATCCTGACCGCTGAGCCCCGTCCTGGGGTCAGGGGACCTGGGGAGGCACTTCCAGAGCAGAGTCTGGACCTCACAAAGTGGGCACTGGCGGATGCGGCTGGACCGCAGGTCCTCATTACCTGGGATGGGTCGAATGTCACATTCCCCTCACAGGTCACACTGGGGAGGGCACACCACCTCTGGGGGCTTCCTCCCACAAACAAAATACAGTCCAGTCATGAGAAAAACATCAGACAAGTCTAATCTGGGGGACATTTTACAAAACAACTGGGCCTGTCTAAACTGCCAAGGTTATAAATAAAAAACAGAAACTGTCACAGCCCAGAGGAGGGAGTGCAGCTCGGGGTCCTGAACAGAGATGTGTCCCCTGAGGAACAACAGCAGACAGACACCGACAGCCTGGAGCACAGGGAACAGCAACGCACAGGGCCCGCCCTCAGTGTGCGGAGTCGGCACCAGGCCCACAGGGACCCTGCTCCAGCCCGGGTGCCCACAAATCCAGAACTATGCCAAACGTGAACAAAAAGCACAGCCAGCAAGCAGCCCGGCCCAGCTGCCCTCACCATCTCCACCACCTCCACCTCTGCGCTGATCCGGAGGTGGTACAGGAACGTCTGCAGGTCCTTCTTCATCTGGATGCTGTTGTCATCCACCTGGGCCACCGTGAAGATGCGCATCCGGCACTTCCGCCACACCTGGGGGTGGGGGAGAGGAGACATGTGCACACAGGGCAGTTTCTGACTGGCCACCACTGCCCACCTCAGGGGACACAGGCCCTCCCGACCCCCCAAGTCGAATGATCTCCCCAGTGCCATCCCACAGTGTGACCCCAGTGGCCCATGACCCCTACCTGTGACCCTCCCCACGTGACCCCCATCCCCACCTTGTGCTGCCGCAGCAGGAAAGGCAACAGCATGAGCAGGCCCCCGTCATGCACGATCCACCACACATCGATGTGGCCGTCACTGAAGCGTTCCTGGTTTTGTGGAAACAGGTCCACATTTTTGGCCACCAGCAGGGCCTGCTGTGCTGCTGTGGTGTCACGGACGGTGTCTGTGGAGAGGTGGCACACGGGTCAGAAGGGCCTCAACAGAACTATACACTCCATGAACTCGCTGGGCACCAGCCACCACAGGAGGTGACCACAGGGTCCCAGCAGAGCCCCCAGCAGGGGTGGGCTCCAGAGGCAGTCCTCCTCAGTCCACAGCCACTCCACAGCCAGCACAGGGACGTGCGGGGCGCAGCCCGGGCCCTCCCCAGGGACCGCCAAACTGGGGCATCATCGGGAGGAAGGGACAGGGCAGCTCAAGGCTTTCAAGTGAAACGGCCCAGCTTGGGGCCCCCCAGACCAGCAGAGAGCACCTCTCAAGCCGGTGACCCCAGTACCCACGGCCTGTGGGAGATGTTACCCACCAACAAAGTTCTTCCAGGAGAAGGGGTTGTCCTCTTCCTTCCAGGACTCGGGCCAGGCCATGAGCACCGTGTTGTGCTTCATGCCCCCGAGGCCGGCCGACTGGATCAGGTGGGACATGCCATCCCGCAGGTTGGAGGACACCACCAGCTGGCAGAAGCCTTTGGTCTTCTCGGCACTCATCAGGGACCGGATGTTCTGGGGAGAGGTCAGGGGTCAGTGCTGCGGTCCCCATGGGGCTAAGCAGGGGCAGCCTGCCAGCCCCACCAACCCACCACAGGGGGCCCGGGCAGTGCTGGGCACCCCCCACACGGACACCACTGCCACAGGGAAGGCCAGGGAAGGCTGTGCGGGACTTCCTGTGTATGTATGCGGCCACGTGTGTGCCAGAGAGTGGGGTGACGATCAGTCTGTGCACACAGCTCGACGTGGTTCCTTGTACGTTGTTGTGAAACCACCTACTATTTCACAGGTTTGTGGACAACCTGAGTAGAACATGTCAGGCCCCCCATGGGTGGCCATTAGTTACAGCCACTGAAGGGTACTCATAGAAAGGGCTACAGTCACTCTCTCTGCCCTTGCTGAGACCCCAGAGCCTCCAAGCAAGCAAACCCAGCGGCACAGGGACCACAAACGCAGGAGGAAACAGACTGGAGCCGGGCCGTCATGAGGGCTCTAGAGGACCCTGCCCATCAGGAGGACATTTCCAAGGTTGGAGCTAAACAGCCCTGGGCACCGAGTCCCTGACCCTCCTGAGTACAACCGACACTGGCTGTCCCTCTAAGGCCTCAGGAGCATTGTATGCTGGGAGCGTTTCTTCAGCAGGTTTCTGTGCTGCATGTTTCAAACTCAAAGACCACTGTCTTTTCTGACAAGCGACAGCCTGACACACAACACTGTGCTTGGGGCACTGAAACGGAAGACCTTCGTGTGCAGCCCTCATAGACCACCCTGGTCCCACCTCCGTCTTCCAGTCCCAGCCTGCCCCGACCCACCTCCTCGGCCTGCTGGGCCTCCACGTGCTTGTCCAGGTAGGTCCCCTCCAGCACAGAGCCCACGATGGTCAGGCCCTTGCCAGCCTTGAGCTGTGTGGTGAAGGACAGCAGGCGGGGGTGCTTCACACACTGCTCCGAGTCCAGGTTCAACATCACCAGCACCTGGGGCCTATGCAGGGACAGCAGTTACCACAGCAACTCACTGCCACACGCTCACATGTGGCCAGGTGAGACAGGGTGGACAAATAAAACAGGTGAACAGGTGGGACAACTGAAATAGGTGAACAGATGGGAAAGGTGAATAGGTGGGACAGGAGAGACAGGTAAACAGGTGGGGCCAGTGAATAGTCAGATGCCCCCTGGGAGCTGCACCACACCCTACCCCATGACCCAGAACCTGAGGCTCCCTGCTGAAAACCCTAGTAGGCACCTCCTGTCCCTGACTGTTAACACCTCCAGGCAGGTGCAGGACAGGGAGACCAAGAGCCTTCTGTGCAGATTAAATTCCTGTTCCATAAGGGCAACCCTTGCCCCAACCCCCTCCCAGCTGTTGCATGCTAAAGCCCTCAGTCTACAGCAGCAGCCCCACTAGGAAAGCTCGCCCGTTCCCCACCCGGCACATTGCTGGAACCCCGCATGGAGCCCAGCACTGCCCTCAGATGTCTGATCACACACAAGCTGATCACACCTGGGCTGACCTACCCTGGACCGAGGGAAGGCACTAGAAGCTTCCAAGACACCGTTTCCTAACAAGGAGGAACAGTTTCTCTCTGTAAGTCTGACTTTAGAAACAAGTGTTCCATGGGATAGAGGGCAGGGGCAGGGTTTGGGGTGGGCCACGGCACTCACCTCCAGTTCTTGGTGTGGGGCGGGCCGTGTTCTACACGCAGCAGGGCATAGCGGGCAGCATTCAGCGACAGCCCCCTGATGCCATCCCCCCATTCCTTCTCGGCTCTGGGAAGAAGGGGAAACAGTGAGCCCCCCTCCACTCCTATGGCATGTTCAGGAAGGTGCCCGCAGGGCAGCAGCCCAGTAATGACTTAGGACCTCTTGGCACCTCTGTGATGGAGAGGGGGCTCCCAGGCCAGCCTAGAGCAGGGAGGGATAGGACATGGGGAGAGGACACCCTGGCTGGAAGGGGTGATGGGGTGCGGGAAGATGGCCCTGACACCCTGTATGCGGCCTCAGAGTTGGGGCCAACTGGGGGAAATGAAGGAGAAGCTGTGGCCGGGGCACCCAGATGGGCAGGCAGCAACCTAGGCTTCACCAGCACAAGCAGTCGCAGCCCCCACACCTCCTTCCAAACCACCCTGAGCACTGGGTGGAACTTCGGGCAGCCCACCCAGGCTGCCCAGCCCACCACCTGGCCAGAGAGGCCACACCTCACTTCTCTCCAGGGACCCGGGTGGCTGGGGAAACACCCCAGTGAGTAAACTATAGTCTCTGAGATGCAGTTAGCCTGAAGTGCTCTCACTGTCCATGGCTGTATTTTTTTGACAGTGTGGTTTCTGGAAATTTTGAAATCCATCATACATCAGTGCTGCCATTGGGTGGATTTTAGTCTCCACAAAAGCATACTTAAAAATCATGGCTTTTAGCCCTGGCTAGCGTGGCTCAGTGGATTGAGTGCTGACCTATGAACCAGAAAGTTGCCAGTTTGATTCCTGGTTGGGACTCATGCTTGGATTGCAGGCCAGATTGCCAGTTGGGGGCTTCCCAGAGGCAACCAATCAACATTTCTCTCACACATCAACATTTCTCTCCCTCTGTCTCCTCCCTTTTGCTCTAAAAATAAATTTAAAAATAATTACAGCTTTTATACATATACATAGGTAAACCTAATGCTGTGTCATAACATGGAATTGATTAAGAACAGCAGATGTGCCCTGACTGGTGTGGCTCAGTGGGTTGGGTGTCATCCTGCCAACCAAAGGGTTACAGGTTCGATTCCCGGTCAGGGCACATGCCTGGGTTACAGGCTAGGTCCCTAGTTAGGGGCGTGTGAGAGGAAAACAATCAATGTTTCTCTTCCTCTTTCTCCTTTTCCTACCCTCTGAAAATAAATAAGTAAAATCTTAAAAATATATATATATCATTACCTTAAAAAACCAAATTAGCTCTCTACCTATTATGATGAGGGCTGCAGCAGAGATCCCACCCAGGTCCCTGTGTGTCTGTCCCCAGGAGAGGGACCCCAGCCCACCGGCCCAAGGGGGTCCCACACAAGACTTAGCTACAACCCCAGGGAGGCCCCACACTGAGAGCATGCACACGGAAGTGGGACTGAGTGACCGCAGTGGCCACGGGGCCCACAGAGCTCACCCGCGATACTCGATGTACTTGTAGATACAGCCCGCGATGAGCATGGCGAACAGGGCGTAGTACCAGGAGCAGATGAACATCAGTGCCAGGCACAGGCTCATGCCCAGGAAGGACAGCGTCCTGGGGAAGTGTGTGGTCATCCGATGGCCTCAGGTGGGGACCAGAGTCCACGCCCCAGCCAACACCCTGACCCCAACACCTGACACGCCACCTGCCCTCATGCCCAATCTCGCATCTGAGCAGCTGCCTCAAAAACATTCCTGGTGCCTTAGGGAGAATCTTTCTTTTAGTTACTCCTAGAAAATGACAGGGTGCCTGGCAAAGGGCCTTCTCCCCGCCAAGTTGGCTCCAAGGACTGAAACGGTCCCTGGACACCTGCTAGAGCCCTGGATCTTCGACTTCCCAAATGCCCACTGTTCCCCGAGGCACTCAGCACCCCGCTGGCCACAAAACACGGCAGCTAATGCCCAGGGAACATAAGACAAAGCAGCCCCGGGGCCCATACTGATAATAAGGTGTGCCACAAGGCGGGGTCCCAGGTGACAAAGGAAGGCATGCCGCCCTCAGCAGCCTGGCTAGGTGCTTCCACCAAGGACAACCAGGCCCCCGCGGCCTTTGGGCCACTGCAGCAGCTGGCCCTGCAGATGCACCAGCGTGTGTATTCTCCCAGCGGTCTCCTTACCAGTGGTAGTATCTGAAGCGCGGGCGCCAGTTGGGGGTGCGCAGCAGGGTCTGCACAGCGCAGGCCAGGTTCACAAACATGTAGCACATAAGGAAGAACCTAAGGACCCGAGGGGCAGTGTGAGAGGGGACTGGCCAGGTCCCACGGTGGTCTGCTCCTTCCTGTGGGAGTCCCTGCCCACCAGTTCCTCGAGCCCCCTCATCCCTGTCACTGTTCTTCCTGTGGGGGCCTCCCTGTCCCACTGTCCACATCACTGTCTTCCCGTGGGGTCTCCATGCTCCGTCTCACCCACATCACGGTCCAACATCGTAACCACCTGGGCCCCTGGGCCCACCCGTCTGTTGTCCCCTGAGCATGCCCCCCTAGTGGTCACAACAGGAGCTGTGCCCCATTGTGAGCCCACATTGTGCCCCCACATTGTGCCCCACTCCTGGTCCACATATGCCCTTGCCGTGCCCGTGCTCACATGGAGAGGATGGGGGCCACACTGTCCAGAGAAGCGATGAGGATGCCGGTCTCACAGATGAAGGCAGTGAGCAGCAGGGCCCATGTAGGCTCCCCGTTGGCCTTCCCATGGCCAAACACCTGCAGGGAGAAGGGCACATGGGCTGGAGGCCAGGGGCAGGCGGCCACAGGAACAGTGCCCGGAGCTGGTTGGTCCAACCCACAGGGTCTCAGTGATCCAACGTATGCAGAAGTGGACTTCCGCAACGTGTGCCACACTCTACCCAGTGGCCCAGGAGGAAAACCTAACACCCAGAACTCATAGGGCCGATGGCAGCTCACGGGGCCAACGGCTACCAGGGACCGTCAGTCCCAGGGTCCTGACAGAGCAGAGACCAGGGCGAGGGCACACCCACTGCACTGGACTGGGGTCTCCTGGGATCCTAAGCCTCCAGGGAAAATAACTCTGCAAGGATCTCCCTGCAAGGCACCTGGACCTTCACCCACAGCCACGTGGGGCAGAACTTCCCCCAGAACCATGGTGGGAGGTCTGCCCCCTGCTCAGGGACATGGCCTTGAAGTGCTTCCCACCCACTCCCGCTGGCCAAGGTCTGTTACAGAGACACAGAAAGAAGCAAAACACAGGCCTGGTGAGGCAGCCCCATGGGCCCAGCCTCCGGGGAGTCAAAGGGGCTCCCAGACACTAGGGCCGCCCCCCATGCCACCACCCCAAACAGAAGGCCTGACCTCCTGACCATCACACAAGGTCTAGCACGGCCCCTGTGCCCTCACTACACCCTCCACAACCTCGTCTCTCCTGGGCAGACAGCAGCCGTGCAAGGTGAAGCACCCCAGTCTGCTGGGATTGGCTTCAGGGTACCAGTGAGAACAACAGGGGCGGGGCCACAGCGACACTGAGGTCACCAGGGTGAACCCTGACCCAGTCTGACTGGGGTCCTTACAAGAAGAGAGCAGAACAGATACACACAAAGGGATGGCCACGTGAGGACAAGGGGAGAAGAGGGCCATCTATGTCCCAAGGAGAAGCCTCAGGAGGAACCAGCCCCGTGACACCCTGACCCCGGACTCCCAGCCTCCAGCCCTCAGAGAGAACCAGCTTGTGTTGTTTAAGCCACGTGGTCCGTGGCCTCTGTCATGGCAGCACCAGGGCACTAACACATCAACGGCCTCACGTTCACTTTGAAAGCTTCAGCCCCAACTGGAGGAAGCAGGGGCTCCAGACACCACGAGCCTCATCACCATCACAGGGGGACAGTCCCAGGGCAGAGCCTCCCACAGGACGATGACAGGACAGATGCCAACTCCACAGGAAGGGGAGGCTCCCAGCCGCTCCCGGGAACCGCTCTGCCAGCCCAGGTGGCACGCGGCTGCCTCTACCCACTGCACCTGTGCCTTCAGCCCAGTGACCGCCTGGGATGGGGGACTGCCAGGATGGAGGTGGGGACATAGGTCCCACCATCTTTGATGTAAAGACTGTGCTCTGGGACAGAACCTTGGGGACACTCCAGACATGTTGCTTCCCAAGGGCCTGCTCTCTCACAAGGGGGCCATCAATACAGCCCTGAGGCTACGGACAGCGTGTTCACCTGGAGGAAGGGGATGATGCCATCTCGGGCGATGGCCTGCAGCAGGCGCGGTGCCCCTGTCAGGCTCTGCAGGCCGGCGCCGCAGGTGGAGAAGAAGGAGCCAATGACGATAACCCAGGGGGATGGCCAGGCGAGCATGCCGATGACCAGGTTCCCTTGTAGGGCCTCCCCGAACCTGCAGGAGGGGCAGGTGGGGTAGACTTTCAAAATGGGAGCTGAAGACTAAGCGTCTTCCCAGCATCTGAGTGGGCATGACGTTCCCACCCCAAGTAAACTCGTGGGTCCTGCTTGAAAGAGTCTTTGCAGGAGCAAGGAAGCCATGGCCCAGCCCAGGGTCTGTGAGGCCACCGTCACCCCCACGAAAGTGATGGGCAGTGGCCACAGCCTCCCTGTCAGGGACCTGCAGGGCCCCTCATGCTCTGAAGGGCTGATAAAACCCATGGCCACCAGAAAGCAGGGTTTGGGGAGTGAGACCCTGGGGCGCAGACCACTCCTCCACTGAGTGGAGGGGCCAGCAGGGGTAACCATGGCCTCACTCAGGAACCCCTGCATCCCCAGCTCTGCTGGGTCTGAGATGACTCTATGGTCCCCCAGCTCCAGGCTGGAGAAGGCGAGGGTGGACGCACCAGACCAAATAGAACCTCTCAACAAAGGGGCCACGGGAGCTTATTGCTCCACACTCAAAGTGTGAAATCCCGAGTGATCTCAATTTCAAAGCTGAAGTCATTCGAGAAAGCTGACTCTGACCCCAGAATTTCCAGAAGTTGCACATAAAAACCAACATACTTATCTCGTAAGATCACGCCTTCGATGCAGGCCCCGAAGAGCACGATGCAGGAGAGGTCTGAGGCTCATGTCAAGGAAGCAGTGGACGCCATGTGCCGGCAGCGGGGCCCTGGCCGCAGTCAGGTACAGAGCCACCCTGAGCCCCTGCCCACTCTGCGTGCACTGGCTGTCCCGGTGATCCTCGGGGGCCTTGCGCAATGCCTAGTCCTGGCTCCACAGAACAGACCTCAGGTCAGTGAGGACATGCCAGGCCTGCAGTGTGACCACCGCAGGAGGCGCTCACTTGCTTAGAAGGGACAAACTTCAGTGAGAGAAAAGGCTCCACTGGCCCCTCAAGGCCTGTGCCGCAGCATGGTAAAACTGACCAGTGCACATGTGTGTGGTTATTACATGATACACACATAGTCACGTGTCCCTAATGTATGTGATGAGTTGCAAGTAGTACCATGGTTAATGTATGTAGTTCATGCACAATTTCACATTCCATAACCTACTATGGACGTGGTGCCCAGGTGCTGTGTTTTATTTTCTCGCATCAGGTCAGCACCCGCCCAGGTCCTCCTCTACAGGACAGGTGTTGTGGGCAGAACTCACCTGAAGCAGAGCAGCTCACCCAAAGCTGTTGATGGCACAGTGGTGAGCCACACAGTGGTGAGGGTGTTGGGGGCAGGTACCCTCACACCCTGACAGGCTGATGGACAGCCCCTGCACCCGAGCCTCCCACACCTTGACCCCTTCAAGGATACAAATAAAAGATGTGGTCACAATGGCCAGGATAGTCCCTGTGGGGATCGACTTCTGGGCATCCCTGAGGTCCCCAGACCGGTTTGAGCCTGCCATGATGCCTGCGAAAACAGGCAAAGCTGACCTGTTACCAGGAGAACCTAGAAAACTCCATCCCCACTGGCCAAGGCCTACCTGAGACACAGCCCAGGACCTCAGCTGCAACACGCTGGAGAGATGCGGGCGCAGGAAGACCACACCCGTGTGGGCCAATGCCCCCAATCCCAGCCTCAAAGAGCACAGGCCAGATATCACCGTGTAGCTGTGTGACAGCCGCTGCAGGGTGCATGGGGAGAGGCCCCAAATGCCCCCCACCTACCCTCCACAGGAACAGCTAACCCCGCCATGAACTAGTTCAGGCCAGAGGAAGGCTCAGCCCGGATGCTTGCCACTGACACCAAAACCAGAAGCAGCCTCCAGGTGCACCCAGCTCTGACCTCACTTCCCTCTAAGATTTGGGTTCATCCATGTGGCTTGGGGTCAAGAAGCCAGGTCTGGATCAAGCATGATAAGAACATGACCCTAAAGTAAATCGAGGCCTCTCCACATTAACTCCGCACCAGGTTTCATCTTTTTCCTGCTGCACGTGGATGTGTCACTGCCCACACCCTCAAGACTCACTTGATTTGGTGCATAAAGTAAAATAAGGCCCCGGCTGAGCAGCTCCGTTGGCTAGAGCATCGTCCAGACAGGCCAAGGTTGTGGGTTCTATCCCCAGTCAGGGCACATACAAGAATCAGCCAAGGAAGGCATAAATAAGTGGAAAATCAAATTGATATTCCTCTCTCTCCCTTACTCTCTGAAGTCAATAAATAAAAAAGAAAAAAAAGTAAAATGATTTCAACTGGACTCAGAGAAACGCCAACTGACGGCAGTTTGCTCGGCGCCTCGTGAGTGTGTGCTTTGCGTGACCTGATGTGCCAGCGTGCTCAGAGATGAGGCGGCGCCAGGTAAGGGGGGGCGGTCCACAGGCAGGGTGCCTGGGTGCTGGGGCCACCTGCACCCACAGAGGATGTTTTCACACTCTCCACCCCCCAGGCTCACTCACCCAGAACATGTTCCACACCGACAGATGGATACAGGACAGAGAGAGACCCCCAGGGACCAAATCCCCACACTTGCCAAAGTGAGTCCGTGACCCCATCTTCCAGTCTTCCAGGGGGAACTAAAAACAAGCACTTGTCAACCCCCCCCCCCAACTCCACCGATTCAGGAAGAGCTGTGATGAATTAAGTGCAGAGAGGCGGTGAGCGGCCCCTTGCAGGCCAGCCTTCCAGAGTGCAGATAGGCTTGAGGTGGGGGCCAGGGGGACAGATACACTGACAGCCGCAAGCTGCTGAGCCCCTCAGCCAGGCCAGGTCAGGAGCAGCTGGGGGCTCGGGGCCAGGGTTTTGTGGCGGGTGGGCTGAAGCGTGTCCTGGGGGGGGGGTGGTCTCCAGGAGCAGTGTGTGTGTGTATGTGAAGCTGTGTGTATGCATACATGTGTGCATGTACATGTTTATGTTGGGAGGAAGGGGGACTTGCACACACTAAGGGCTCTCTTGCATGTGCCCACATTTGTGTGCCCACATGGGTGTTGGGGGGGTGAGGGGAAACAAGATTTTCTTACACTAAGGGCTATCCCAGAAGGTCAGCTGCCTCTTGTGAGGATAAGGACGGCCGCAGTGCCTGGCCACTAACCGTTCTCCACGTCCACTCCTGGGTGCCCCCTAACAGTGCACCAGGTGTTCTGGGTGCCACCTAACAGTGCACCAGGTGTTCTGGGTGCCACCTAACAGTGCACCAGGTGTCTGGGCAAGTCCACACTGCAGTCAAAAGTTACTTCTAACAACATGGGCCTCTCAGGAGAGCGTGGAACAAAGCTCTCTTAAACCACATGGCCTCCTGTGCTCCCCACTCAGAATAGACGGGGAGCAGAATGCTCATTTTTTGAGCCAAACAGTAAAGAAAACTGGAGGGAGGAGGGAAGCATGGAGGGGAAGTTTGGCGGGGGTGGGCAGAGACAGGGTGATTGTGCGACAGCTGAGGGAGGGAGGCGGCGGCTCCGGCCCGCCTGGACTGCTCACGGCCTCACCGGTCACGGAGGGGAAGTAGATGCCAACCAGCATGGTGAAATAGGTCATGATGTCGGTGAGGACGTAGGGCAGACCGCTGGGTCTGCTCTCCTCTGACACGGGCACCGAGGGTGTGCCCTTCTTCTCCACAAACATCCCTTTGTCCGAGTATGCATTCCACAGGTTATCTGGGGGGGGAAACAGACAGGTAACAGGACTCTAGAACCTTCCACCAGAGCTCCCGCCATTGGGGAGCCCCAGAATTGCCTGACATGCCCCGGTGCCACACAAGGACAAGGACGTCAAACTCAAACACTGACCTCTGAGGAAACGGTTCACAATCACTGAGTGAAAGATTGCGGTCCTACAGTCAAATTAGAAGGAAGGGCATCCCTGACAAGCAGCCTTAGGGCTCTGAGGGAAGGTTTCAGGGAGGGAGTCCATCAGCGATCCCTTCTTGCAGGTCCCCTCACTCATGGAGGGCCCATACGGGGCAGCACTGGCCCCATTTCCCCACACACTCGAGGTGACAGCGGGGTCTGTCTCCTACCTGTGCAAATGCACCCCTGGGCAGATCCCAGACTGGCCAGGCTACAGCCTGTAGGCCCCCGCCCTATAAAAACCCTCCCTCCCCCGAAGACCCCCTACAGGGGCCCTGCTGCAGAACCCATCCCCTCAGGGCCCTCTCCCCTGCATGGATCCTTTTCTCCCACAGGAATGCCAGCGGGTTCCCCAACCCCCGAAGGTCACCTCCATGCCTCACTCCCACTGTCCACCTATCCCTGCTCCCTCCAAACAGGGCACCCTCTAGGGTGCCTATCCCCTCTCTCCCTCCCTGCGTGACCTGTGAACAGCTGCCTCCTCTAGGGGCTTGCTCTGCCAAAACCTAGAAGTGTGGGGGGGGGGGTGCTCAGTAGCCAGGGGCCTCTGAACATCAGGATCCCCATGCTGAGGGATGTGTGCACACGTGCAGCCCTGACCACCTGNGGTTCCCCAACCCCCGAAGGTCACCTCCATGCCTCACTCCCACTGTCCACCTATCCCTGCTCCCTCCAAACAGGGCACCCTCTAGGGTGCCTATCCCCTCTCCCCCTCCCTGCGTGACCTGTGAACAGCTGCCTCCTCTAGGGGCTTGCTCTGCCAAAACCTAGAAGTGGGGGGGGGTGCTCAGTAGCCAGGGGCCTCTGAACATCAGGATCCCCATGCTGAGGGATGTGTGCACACGTGCAGCCCTGACCACCTGCCCACACATCTCAACCCAGCCCAGCCCTGTACTCCACAATACCCACTGTCATCACAGCCTCAGAGGGACACACGGTACCACCTCCACCCCAGGGCAGACAGCTGGGGACCCCGAAACCACGGCCTCAGGAGTCTCCCTCTTCCTTTTCTGTAAAACGTGAGGCCTCTCTCCTGGTGTAGTGGGAGAGCCAGCCCAATTTCTCATCATGGAAGAACTCACAGACAGGAAAAACCAGTCCCTGCCAGTTAGCTTCTTCCCTCATTACCAGAGCTGCTATCAAGTCCTAAAGAAAAGGATGGACTTGGAGTCCCTGAACCACTGTCTCCATAGCAGGGTTGCCATCCACAGCCCTGGGGAGAACCAGCCAGAGCAGGGACCCTGGCAGGTCAGCATCAGAAGAGGGGCAGCACAACCACACACAGGGAGGCAGGACGGCTTCCCAGGCACTGGGCTCTGGACAACTCGGCCCTGCCGAGATCCACTGGACACTCACCCAGGAGGACGCCGCTGGCCACGCCGGGGATGCCCTGAATCTCTGTGAGGTTGTTCTGGGCAAAGTACTCATCACAGGCGGCGCTGGGCGAGGAGCCATTGCAGAAGAGGCTCCAGAGCATGGTGGTCCCCGTGCCATTGTTGGTGGTGTGGACTTTGGCACAGACGTCAAAGCTACGTCTCGATAACGTGCGATTCCCCAGCAGACAGACCCTGGAGCAGGAGTCGGGGCGTAAGGAGGCGTGTGACTCCCGTGTGAAATTACTTCCACCACTTTCTTCAGTCACCAGGTAGAGGTGTGCGTGGCCCCTGTCCACAGCTTCTAACTCTCTCCATTTAGCCTGACCAGAACATCCACATGAGCTGCTGGAAATCTGTGTCTGAGGAGAAGTCGAGTCTGGCAGCGTGGGACTAAGGGACAGTCTGTTCTGCCACCGTGCTCTGGAGTGTTGGGCACAGGGATGAATGGGACTATTCCTACCCAGGCGGCTCACTGCACACGGAGGCAACAAAGCACAGGAGGGTGCTCCTGGCACAGGAGTCAGGAGGGTCCTCAGTGCCAGCTGCCTCCCAGCCCACCCCACTCCACCACGGCCGCTGGGTAACCTGATGCCTGAATGCCGGCCATTCCACTGTCCCGCTTGCTTGCTCTGTGACCTAGGACCACTTCCTTGGGATTTAGTGTTCTCATTCAAAAGAAGGATAAGAAAAGAACCTACTTGAGGGTTTTCGTGAGGACTAGGGGAGTAGACAACCCCTGGGAGTAGCTCGGTGCTGCCTGTCTTCAGGTCTGCCAGCCAACCAATATGCTCGGACCTTCCCCAAACCTCCCGTCCTGTGCTTGCAGACGGCTGGTCTGCAAGAGCATCCTGACTGCTCACCCTGATGCCAAGGACAGAAGAGAAGACTGCCAGACATCTGAGGCCTTAGCTGGGGTAAGGTGCCACCACCCCGGGGCCCCGCCATCATGGCCACAGACGGAACCTGAATTACAAACTAGGAAACAATGTATCCTTACAGACCTGCCCCGAGCAGAGCGACTGAGGATGAGACATCCCTGACGGAAGACTGGGACTCACGGGATGTCTGGCGGGTCAAAGGCAGACTTGATGACACCAGCGTAGATGGCAAGGATGGACAGCACCACGCAGGCCAGGAACACCAGGGCCAGCTTGTTGACGTACTTGACACCCACAAAGACCACCATGGCCATGAGGGCCAGCGTGCATGTCCCATACACTCGCATGTTGTTCAGCAGGGTCATGGCCTCGTCGCCCTCTGACTTGGGGTGGATGATGGCTGCACCAGGGGAGATGTAGGTCTGTGGGGACAAAGCAGGTCAAGAAGGGCAGCCTCTCCACCTCTGCCTGCAAGATGACTGCATGAGGAGAGGGAGGGGGCCAGACACAACCTTCTGAAGGGGCCCTTCTCTCGGTGGGGATCAGTGCTGAGTTCCCTCCTTCCCCGAGAGCCCCTGTACCACCAGAATGCATCTATAGCAAACTCTCTGGAACAAAAAAAGCACAGGCAGCAAATAGCAATGGCCAGGGCATGATTCTGAGATGAAGCTTAGGACCCTTCCCAGTGAGGCAGCATCGGAACACAATGCTACCCCAATTCTCTAGTTTGAAAATAAAAAAAAAAGCAGTGCTTTTCTGCTGACAAGGATATCCTTCCAGCTTGGAGATGTGTGCCAGCCCAACACAGGCCTCCCAGAACCACACTGGGCAGGCACCCAGTGCAGGCTCACCGACTGACGCTTGGTGCATCCTGCTGGAATGAGGGAGCATGGGACCGAGGGACCAGTGACTAAGTTCTGAGAAGTGGGTGGGATCAGGTAGGGGACATGGCAAATGAGGACTTGGGGAGCACGTCACCCCATGGCCCATCATCAGGAACCCCAGTGTTTCTGGCAGCCACACCCTCGGCACTGGAACAGGAAGTCAGGACAAAGGGTGGGAGACACCAAAGAGCTCAACCTGAGGGGTCTAGCAAACCAGGAAAGCATGTCCACCTTAAGACACATCGAAAGACTGAGCATCAGTACTTCAATTTTAAGTTTTAGGGGAAAATCTTCAGTATAGGGACTCAGCACGTTCGCCAAATGACAGGGAACAAGAGTTGAGCAGAAAGGCCTGATGGGGAGCGCTGCCCTTGGGGTCGGTGTCTGGGCAAGGGAAAGCACCCCCAAACAAAGCACTCACCAGAAAAATCTCAATGGTCCCCAAAATATACATGGCCCCTGCAAAGGTCGTTCCCAGGTAGAAGCAGAGGCCCACCGCCCCTCCGAACTCTGGCCCTAGCGACCGCGATATCATGTAGTATGAGCCACCAGCTGCAAAAAAAACACCAAACAGAAAACAGTGGGTTAGCAACCCACTGTGTCCTGTGAACGCAAACTTCACAGAACAGACGACCAGCTCAGGAAGCTGTGACCAAACCTGGTCATGGTGACCATGACCATGAGCAGGGGGCAGAGCCCGTAAGTCTGCACCTTCTGACATCAGACCAACACTTCCATTCTCTTCACTTCTGCCCTAAAGGGCTGAGAACCCAGGGATGCTTAGGCATCGTTTCTGCATCACCCCCAAAGTGCCATTGATAACTCCGCACGACCATTCTGCTGGACGGCTCAGTTCACGCTCAAAGACCAACCAGGAGACCATGGCGTGACTCTGGAATGCCTGAAGAGCTTCTCACAGTGTGCCCCTCTTTCTGAAAAGCAAACCTAAAGGCCAATCTGCCAGTAGAATCATCTCTCCAAGAGAGCATGTCGAATCCCTCCTCCAGCACTGAGTTTCAGTGCCGCCTCCCAGCTGGGCGTCGAGTGAAGAGAGACTGGTTCCCACACCCATGCGGGTGCGACCCACAAGGGGCTTTGCACTCCATGTGGGGGAAGATGGTCCCCCATGGCTAGTGGGGGAAGATGGTCCCCACACCACTGCTGCTCCTTGTGAGGACTTGGGAGGTCGGGGGGAGGGGCAGCCATACAAGGGCTTGGGGTCTAAAACACGCTGGGCCTCACTTATACACACACAAGCCACAGGGGAACGAGGTAGCGTTATTTCAGTTCCTTGAATCCATGTGGCAAATAAACTGGAGGCATGTTGCCTGCAACTTTGCTCCTGAGAGACGATACAGCCTGAGGAACAAACTGGTCCAAGGCACCACCTACCCACCCACCTGCCTCCCATTCTCTGCTGAGCTCACCACACCCCAGGCACTGCCCTCTCAGTATCAGGATGCTACTGCAAAACTGGGGAAAACAAACAGCCATCATTTCAGGGCTCAAATGTCAAAGTGAACCCTGCAGGAAAGAGCCCAGAGCCCCCACCCCCATCACCCACGCAGCCCTTTCTGCACTCCTACCCCTAGGTCAGACAGCGCCAAGGCAACGAATTAAATTAAGCCTGCGGCACTCCAGTTTTGTCACTGTAAAAAGAGAATAATGGTTTGTGGGAAATTAAACTTCAGAATCAAAGGGAGGCATCTGGTCAGAAAATGCCAGCCTCTTGTCTAGACACCAAAGGCTTAATTAAGTTTGACATGAATGAGACCTTGGGGGTGTTGATGTGGGTTCCCACTCTGAGGTGAATCCCAGCTGCACAGCAGCCTCTGGGAGCCCCGCCAAAAGACAGGTCTCTTAGCAAAGCCCTACAGCCCTGGGGGGAAACACGGCAAGAGGCCCCAGGACACCGGGGGCACTAGCCCTCGAGCTGCAGGACATCCCTCTCCCCCTGACCCCCCCAAACCCCTCTAGACCCCTCTAGACCCACCTGAACCCTCTAGAGACCCCCAGAGATCTCTGTGCTCGGACATGAATGATGGTAGCAACCTCCAGGTGAGTGAGGCACATCCACACTGGGCCGCACCCCTGCCTCACCTGTAGCTACCTTGGGTGAAGGGCTAATGTCAAGGTCACCATCAAAATGGGAGTGGAGTATGCACTGCATCCACAGCAGAGCTCAGCTTAGTTAGTACCCACAAAAAGAAGGCTTCACCTCAGAGGACCCCGTCTCCAGCACCCCCTTACCTGGGACCACACCATTGGTGGCAATGGCACTCATCGAGATGGCAGTCAGCATCGTCTGTGAAGAGACAGAGGACCCTTTGGGAACGGCACTCCTGGGGGCTGCTCCAGCAAACACCAGACTCAGGACCCCGACTAGCACTGAAGGGCTGGCTTCCGCCCGGGTGCTCAGCCCGCCATGGGGTGTAAAGTGCCCACTTGCTCAGGAAACAGCCACACCCATGGGTTGGGAGTAACTCTTTTACAACCCAAGGACCAGAAGGAACAGCCTGGGAAGCGAAGGCCCCAGTGACCGTCGTGACCTTGTTCCCATCTGGCAGTGTCTGGGCCTGAACAAGGCCCCACCCCATCATCCTGCTTTCTATCGCCTTTTGTGTGTGTCTGGCACTGCTCCATATGCCTCTTGACCCTTAAATGAAAGAAACACGTTGTGACCCAGGGAGAATGTGGCAAGGCCGTTTACGTGACCTCACCACAGTTCCCCAAGGCCGGCTACGGGAAGCCTAGCGGGTAGGGGAAGTGGCCTGAGGGGCCCGGGGGACTCATCTGCATTGTTTGAATTCTTTACACAGCTGTCTCCAGATGACACATGGTGACAGAATAGCTTAATCACCTTCTTAACAATAAAGGAAGCAAAAAAATCATGGCCAGAGGAGGCACCGAGGAGCACCCACAGGATAAACCAGACGAGATGCGTGACAGCAAAGAAGAGACTGCTTGCTGCTAACAGACAGGGAGGCAGGCAAAGAGGCCAAGTGCCAGGTCTGGGGCTCAACAAGCCACCAACACCCATCCCTTCCTATAAATGAGGTCCCCGAAAATGTCGGATGGGTGGAAGGGGACCTAATCAACATACAGCACCCCTGTGAGTGGCAACGGGGCCCAGTGAAAACCCTCGGGGACTGGGTTGCCCCCTGTACTTCTTCAGATGCAAGTAAATAAGACTCCCTGCAGCCAACAGACAGCTTGGTCCTAGGCAGCTTGATCCCCAGGCCCCACCCATCTTCCTCATAATTTCACCAGCACTGGTGAGAAGCTGCCCTGGGATAGAATCCACATGGGCAACCTCAGACCAAAGGGCAGCAGCGGACCCTGGAGAGCCCGCAGCTGTCCACCTGGTCGGGTCCTCGGAATCCAGCTATCACCACCCCGAAGGCAGAAAGGCCACATCCCAGGACAGCCTTGCTCACTCACACAGGTGCAACACATGAACACGATGAGGAAGGACTCCAGGACGCCGGCCACGCCCACAATCCACGTCAGGCGCAGGAAGAGGATCACACCGAGAATGTTCTGCAGGCAGGGCAGGTAGACGCCGATGAAGGTGCCCATGCCTGGGCTCTGAGAGAGACAGAACAGTGACTCTAGGGAGGTCACGCCTGTGTCCAGCAGACCTCAGGCCCTCTCCCCAGGGACCCGCTTCCCTTGGGAGCCCCGACTACAACCTCAAGCCCCAGGAAAAGGTTCCAGGGACAGGAGGACAAAGAAAGAAGCTGGCAAGAGCGGCAAGCTTCTGCTGCTTGGACCTGGAAAAATGAAGGGGGACCAGCCCCAAAATGAAATGAGGCTCCAGGAGATACCAGAGCAGGACTCCGGCTGTGCTGGAGCAGGGTGGCCTTCTGAGGGGGACCAAAACCACATTATGGCCAGGGGGCAGAGTGGGGAACAGCAGGAAGGCGGGAAAGTTTGGGAAAAGATGGGAGCAAGAGGCTAATGCAACTATAACACCAACTCTAGGTGGAATCAGCAGTGTCTCAGACCCTGTGGAGGAAGTGGTCAAGGGCACCATCGAAGGCTCAGAGAACTGGCTGCCTGGGTACACAGAGCCCTTCCTCAAGCCTATGACTGCAGATGCAAAGACACACGGCAGGATGTGGGATAACTGTGGACAGGGCAGTGCCAGGGTGGTGCCTGCTGGAAACGTCTGCCGTGACCCTGGGATGTCTGCTGTGACCCTGGAAAGACTACGGGATGAGCAGCTCAGAGGAAAAGGTGGTGACACGGCCAGGAGCCTACTGGCCAGCCCCACACACACCAGAGAGGACCGACAAGGCCCAGGGGTCCCACCCCTCCCTGTCAGTGACGTGGGATGACAGCCAGTGTGACCACATTCAGGCAGCACACTTGGATTTAGGGGTATCTGGCTGCAAAGGTAAGATGCTATTTAATGAGGGAGATGTTTTGAATGTAGGTAAATTTTTTTAAAAAGCCCTGGACGGGTAGCTCAGTTAGTTAGAGCACCATCACAATACACCAAGGTTATAGGTTTGATCTCTGGTCAGGGCACATGCAAGATACATTCACAAATGGTGGAACAGCAAGTTGGTATTTCTCTTTCTCTCTCTCTCTCTAAAATTAATCATTAAAAAAATCCCACTTTCCTGAATGACAAGGCTGGACTGAGAACAAGGACCTGGTGTGGTGGCTCAGAGAAGGGCTACAGACTAAGGTTTAGGGGGACACCGGCCAGCCCCAGGGAGGTGGCCAGAGGGCAAACTCGCAAAGGAGAGCAAGCTAAATCCCCATTGAAAAAAAGGAGATGGGCTTCTCAGGTGAAAATGGAAAGTAAACAGACAGGAACACCTGCTGCAGAGCACAGACAAGGCCACAGAGCTCCCAGGGGTTCTAGGGCCCTGGGGAGAAGGACCTAAGAGAGCAGCTGGGGAGCAGGGAGGCAGATCCTTCAACGCCTGGCCCCGAGCTCCAGCTCCTGGCCAGCGCATCCCTCCCCCCACGAGCCCCACCCACCCACAGTACACCTGTACCTTTGTGTAAATAAAAGTGGTTATGGGTCTTATGGTGGGCGTGTCTCAGTTGTGTAAAAATGAGAAGGAATATGCCAAGTGACATGAAATATGCAAAGTGACAGCAATGCTGGGCAAACTGCTGACGTCTATTTTATAATCTTTGTTTACAATCTTAGCTAACATATGAAGAGATCAATAAACCACCAGTGGGGGCTAAAGCAAACCCTCCGGTAAGAGTGGCCGGGACTCCAGGCCTCACATGGGCCCCGCCCACCTGCCTGGAGCCAGTTCTGTGCCCAGCAGCCGCCTTGGTCCTGAGTCACCCTGGAAGGGCACAGTGGCCTTCCGTTCTCTCATAAAAGGCAGCTTTGAAGGATCCAACTGGCTCTGAGGCACTGGAGGCTCCAGGCCCCGGAGCCGTGAGGGGAACAAACACCCGCGCTCTGGGGACAAGCTCCTGTGTCTGGCTGGTCTGAGAGACAGTAAGGGGCACCCCCACCTCCTGCCCCACAGGCCCTAAACTCAGTCCTAAGCGGGGGGCAACTAGATTCATCCCAAGTGAAACCTACCCACCTGGCTACACACAGTCCTGCCCAGGGTCATGGGGCAGCCGTCATTCCTGTGACCGAAACCAGCCCTGTTCCAGGTCCTAACCTGGCAGTGAGTCCATACCATGCGCCTTGTTCAGACTGACCAGGGTGAACACTTAAGTTATATCTCAACAGAAACCTTGACACAGGGTCTGGGCTGCGAGGACCTCTGTGACCCACTGAGCTGCATTCCCCGGCCTGGAAGGAGCTCTGGCAGCAGGCGAGGCCTGGTTGGTGCAGCAAGCTAAAGCTGAGGACTGGTTCCAGGAAGCATCTGGACACAGGTCCCTGAGGGAAAGTGTCTACTTCCTGGAGCAGGCTGACAGCTCGCTGGAACACAAGCTCCGACAGACAGACAGAGGGACAGATGTGTGCCGTGTGCACGAACAGTTGGGCCCCCGCGGTGGATCCACGAAACCACAGGCAGTGCCCAGGGGACTTGTCTGACACTGTAACCTCCCACATGGCATCACCCAGGGTCAGTGTCCTCCATCCCTTGCCTGGCAGGGGAAGGGGAGGCGGCTCCATGAACAGCCAGGGTGGACACAGCTCCCATGGAGCCAGAAAAATCACAGCACCTACAATGGAGACCACGTTCCATGTCCCCTGTGTCTCTACTGCTTCCATTCCCAACAAGCTGTTCTTCTCAAACACCAGGAGCCAACACCTTCACGTGTCACGACATGAGTGTTCATCCTGCTGGGCTTATGGTCAGAGGAAAGAGAGAGGGCAGAAAGCCCTTGGCTTGAAGCCCAGAGGGACCAAGGTCAGGTCAGACACAGGCACAAGGGAGACACTCAGAGGGAGAGTGAATGAGGCCATTGGGACACAGGGTTCCTGTACCTTGGCCCCAGCACTGGCCGGAGGGGCAGGGTGGACACAGTGGGATGGGGAAGGGAAGAGCAGGGAGGTAGCTCAGCATTGTGGGGGTCACTTGGCCGCCCCATCCAGCTGACAGAACACTGCAGAAAGCGCCAGGCCCCTCTGGGAGGCCAGGGCTCAGGCCCCACAGAGTCTTCTGTCCTGCTTGTCAGGAAACAGCTCTGATTCCAAGGCCCTCCCTTCGGAACACAACGCCCTTCAAGTGGTGTTCTCAGAGCCAACAAGGAGCGGGAGTCAGCATTTAAATAGAGAAAAGCCAATTTCCACCCTAATTTAGCAACCACTTGCAGAAAAGGTGGACAGAAGAGTACAACTGCTGCTAAACCTTGGGAAATGCCCGTTTTCGTCAAGGTTTCAGAAGGAGGAGGAAGGGAGACTGCCTGTCAGGGCCTCTGGGAGCTGTGGCCTGTGATGGAGGAATTACTTGGGTGGTTAATTTTTTTTTTTAGCCTGTATCTTTTTAGGATTTTATTTATTTTTTAGAAACATGAGAAGGAAGGACAAAAGAGAGGGAGAGAAACACCAATGAGACAGAGAAACATCAATCAGCTGTGCCCCAACCAGGGACCGAATGGGCAAACCTAGGCATGTGCCCTGGCTGGGAATCAAACCTGCGGCCTTGCACTTGGTGGTGCAACATCCAACCCACTGCGCCACACTGGTCAGGGCAGTTTGTATCTTTGATTTTAAAGGAATACATACTTATCATGAGAGAGCTTTAAAAGTAAGGGAAGAAGAAACTAATAATCAGCCATCACTCTCCCAGAGAAAGACACTCAACACAACCGTGTTCCCTGGGGCTTCATCTGCATCGGTACGAAGAGCGTCCTGAGTTGTGAAAACCACTGGGGCCGGTCTGTCCTGGAGCCCAGCACAGCCCACCGGCCCCCTTGGGGGCATCTGCGTGGTCTCCAAGGTTTGGCTCTTAGAAACTCTGCCAAAGAACCTCTTTCTGATGCATGAATCCTCATGGCAGCTCTGCTTATTTAGGATAGATTCCGAGAAGCACATCCCTGAGAAATAAATTCCTAGGAAAATGGCTCTGTCACTGGAAAACCAAGGGAAGGCGAGGAGGCCCTGGTGGGGTTCTGGGCGGTCTGGGGCTGGGCGGCGGGGGTAGGCGGGTGGTGTACCTTGACCTCACGCCTCCGGCTCTCTTCATCCTCCTCATGCTCCACCACGCCCTGGCTCAGGTTGGTGTAGTTGGCCAGCTTGTTGAGGAGTGAGGACACCATGGGGTTACTGTCCATTTCCTCCTGTTTAGGACCAAGACATGGAATAAGTCACTTGGATCCCAAACTGAAACACCCCCGATCTGACCAGGTCAACCACCCAGCAGGGCTCCTGCTGTGTGGATGCTCTGGTCAGCCCATCTCTGGGGCGACCTGGAGTTCAGAGGTCTGAAACAGGCCGGCTGTCATGGGAGTTTGAAGTCCTGGGTCTGGAGCTGAAGAGCAGGCTCCAGGCCACCCACCCAAAGAGGAGGACCAGGGTCCCCGAGATGGCCCAAAATTCAGCCTCTCCAAGCCACTCACAGACAGGTGTCAGCCGTGAGGGCACATGGTGTAAAGGCCTCCGGACATGGACGGCTGCCAGCTCCCTGCCCACGCAGCGTCCAGTCAAGAGGCCCAGCCCCTCAGTCCACCCTTAGACTAGGGGCCTCAGGACCACAGCCTCTTCACGTGTCCAAATTGCAGCTACTACACTGCCCCCTGCTTTCTGCGGGACAAAGTGTAACGTACCTCAAAAAGTGCCATGTTCTTTCCTTCAAAGAAACTTTCTCTCTGCGGGACAAAGTGTAACGTACCTCAAAAAGTGCCATGTTCTTTCCTTCAAAGAAACTTTCTCTTTCCATGTCGCCATTATTAACGATGGGGCTATTCTCTCTCTCGTGTCCATCTCCTGCTGGGAAATGAGTTTGGGTCCAGTTTAGGAGCTGAAAGGAGGTGGAGGCAAGAGGGAGCAGGGGAACAACAAGCTTGGGGCAGGGCAGATCTCAGCACAGACAGGAGTCCACAGCTGAGTCAAGTGCGGGGCACTGGGGACACTGTGGGCGCTGACGAGGGTGCAGGGTTCCGAGAGCCACATGTGGCCGGTTCTTCCTTCTCTGGGTACACAAACACACAGGTGACCTGCCAACACCACACTCTGCCTGAGACCCTGAACCAGCGAGGCCCATGAGGGTCCCAGCTCCCTGTCCTGGATGCTGAGAAGTGGGAAGCCAGGATGGGCAGGGACCACTGTACTTGGAATGCTGCCAGGCTGGGCATCCTGGGTCTCCCTCCCCAGTGCAGGTCCTGTGGTGGACAGTTCAGAGCCTGGGTGACCTTCCACCAGTACAACATGATGAGCCATGGAGACACTCAGCAGCCACAAACTGTCCTCAGCAAGCACAGAGGAGAGTGAGGGTCCTACCTCTGCCCACCTAAAACCCAGGCAGGAAAGGCAGTGCCAGCGAACTGGACCTGTGTCCCCTCCCCAACATCGGTCTCCATGTGGGGAAGTTACATCATCCTGGGTGGCTCAGGCAGCCAGGTCTGGGCCAGGTGGGGCCCTACAGTCCTCCCACCCATCAAGCAGGAACCCCCCACCCCAACCTGGGCTGCATTTCCTCAGCCACTGAGTCGAGCACTGCCCCCAGATAGTCAGTGAAACATGAGCTGGGCACCTCGGGGGACTCTGACATGGCTACAGGACCCCCGCAGAACAACTCCCCCTTCACCCAGACAACAGTCTGGCCACAACAACAGGCCACGTTCCAGAGGAGCACTGGGCCAGAACGCCTGGGTCCAGTCTGCCAAGAGGACAGTGCGGTCGGCAACCCGGGCACAGGGGCTGGCGGGAGGACGTCCCAGTGTGAGATGAGCCCACAGAGGCCGCAGAGGGAGCAGTACCGATGTGGAGGTGCCCCCGCACCCTCCATACAGGCATGGCCTCCTCGCCCTGAAGCCAAAAGCACAACTCAGTGATAAGACACACTGCTTGCTGCTTCAGAAGAAAGAGAGAAAAGGGCCAGGACACAGAAAACCTCATCTATGGTGAGGGGCACACAGGCTGAATCACAACATGGAAGCAGCCAAGGTCACAGCCACCCTGCCTACAGGCGTGGTGCCACCCTGGACCTCAAATCCCCTGCACCCCCCCAAAGGCCAGAACCCCCCCGCCAAGAGCCTGGACACAGGAGAGCTCCCAGGCCCTCGCCCGGCCAGCAGGGGAGGGAAAGCAAGCACCTCTCACCCGCTTCTCCAAGGACAACAGGCGGCTGAAGGAGAACCCTGTCAGCCTCAGAGGGAAGAGGCCAGAGCAAAGCAACGTGGCCCCGTCCTCGCTCCACTGTGCACCCTGGGGAAGAGGACGGGTGGGGGAGGCAGACGCCTGTCCTGGGGTGCAGCTGCCGGGGAGGGAGGGGCCCCACAGCAGGCACTGGCTCCTGGCAGACACCCTGTCTGCGCCCCTCCCACAATTAACCAGACACTTTCAGACCAAACATACAGCTCTCTTTATAAGGATAAACCTGCTCAGCAACCGGACGGGCCATTAGTGGGGATTTGGTTTTAAATATGGTTCACTGTGTAATAAAAGTCTGCGCTTATTTTAGAAGACTCAGGGCTGCATTCGCCATGAGTGACGCCCCCGGTGTGTCAGATGGAACCGGTAACAGCATAGCACACAATAGGAGCGCAGCACGAGGTAAAGGGGGGCTCGAAGCAGGGGCCGGGACAACGGACAATAACGTCTTTGTGTGGGCTGGACTTTTTAAAGCTCTCTCCCGGGGCAGGGGGGCTCCGGTAAAAGGAGCTCCAAGTACGGCCTTCTGTTCGGGAACTTCAAGTCCCAGTGTGGGGTGCCTTTCAGGTCCCACCAACCCTGCGCTTCACCGGACTCCTGGGGACAGATAACCTTAAAAGTCAGTCCACTGACCAGCTGCCTGAACTTCCAGAACGTGAAAATGCTCACACAGAAGTGGCCACACGGACATAGCTGGCTAGTTTGGTTTGACGGCACTCCGACTCCTGACAGGTCACGGTGGCCTTGCCCGCGGTCCCCCAGCAGTTCAGAGCGGATCCCACCATGGGTGTTAACAGAGCCGAAATACAAGACACAGCCGGCAGGTGACCATCCTGGACCCCGATCTCCATAGCTACTCTGTCAGGACCACCTGTCCCAGGTCCCCAGGTCACCTCAGCCAGGCCATAGATGAGCCCACAGGCCTCAGCCTGAATTCAAGGTGTGAGTTCACTCCCTGGTCCCCAAACGGGGGGCCTGAATATGTGCTCTGAATTCAAAATGGAGAGAAAACCCACAGTGGTTTCGCTCTGACAGAAATCTCTACATGAAATGGGGCCCTGACCCCGCTGGCACCCTCAATACATTCCACCAGGGACACCAAGGCCAGCCCAGAAACCACTGGCAGGGACACTCAAGGCAAAAGCAATCTGTATCCTACCCAAGTCTCCCAACAGCGTGCTGACCTAGGAGTTACCGCCACCAGCAGGTCACCCCCAGCAGCATGCTTGTTTTGGGTGTGCTGATTTCCTTCCTTTAGTGGTGATCACTGGCCGACCCAGGGCTTGGCTCCTGACAGTGTTTCTGGATGAATGCAAGATGCCAAGGGCTCTGTCTAGACCAGTCTCTGTCTAGACGACCCCAGGGCCAGGTCCTGACTCGGTCACCCTGCACCCGACACCAACTGCCCCAGAAGTGAGGGACGGAGTGGGGATGCACTGAGTTTTAGGTTCTCTTTCTGATGAGCCAGCCTGGCCACACGACTTTGGACAAAGTCAGGCTCCTGGGTCTCATGTTTCCTGTTGCTGCGGAGAGGCAGACGACATGGGGAGGGCCTTGCTGCACAGCTTGGGCCGGCAGCTCCCCACATGTCCCCGGGCAACCACAAGGTCCACTCTCAGCTCACCACCAGCCCAAACCCATGCTGTGTGTTTAAAAAGCACAGGCTGGTAGTCACGGCTCTTGGGACTTGTTTGCAAGTGAATGCTGAGGCTTGACCCCTCTGCCACCCGCACAGCCAGAACCACACTCACCCCGCAGCTCCAAGGGCCCTGATGTCTTTCCCAGGCATCTAATGCTCATGGGGAGCAGATGGATCATAGACATGCCATCAAACACCTGTCCACTGTGATAAGGAACACCTAAGACAAGTCCTGACAGAGGACTCGAAGGGAACTAAACAGGTAGGAAGTATCCCCAGAGCTCTCCATGGGAGCAGAAAAGAAAGAACACCAGTTAAGTGGCCATCTAGTGACTGCTGACATTGTGGATGAGCCTGACGACCGAGACGGGCACCTGGTGACGTAAACTCCCCCAGAACAAAGACCAGGACGGTGGGAGCCCAGCAGCATGAAGGACACAAGTGGCCAGGGCACAGAGCGGGGTCAGGGCACCATAGGCCACTGGACGGGGACAAGCTGCAGACCCAATACCTGCTTTCCCAGGTACTTTGTGAGCACCAAAGTGACCCATGCGATGAGGGCAGAAAATGGAGAAACACACCAAATGAAAGCAGCAGCAGATGCACCCTCAGCATCTGGGGGAGTCCCTCCAGTCTGGAGGCTGCTCCCCATGTATGACCCACCGTGCTTCCTCTTGTTACCCAAGCCACTTTTGAGCCATTAGTCCTTTAAAGAGAATACATCTCCCTTGGTTTCTGAGAGCTGTCCACTTAGCCACCCATCGGGGTGCTACCGACAGCACTCACGGGCCCAGCAGAACGCACACCTGTCAGGAGAGGAGGGTCTCTGCGTGGTGAACACGAAGCCAAGGTGCAACCCAGCAGGCCAGGAGACCTGGGTAGGGCCTGCGTTCGGAGGCCCCTGACAGTATCTGTGGACACAGGGCCTCCCAGATCCCAAAACGTGGCCTGGGCGCAGGGCAGCAGCTCCTCCCAGTAGGAAGTGCCTGCGCAACTGCACTTGACTCTGCTGCAGTCAAGACACTCCCATAAAAACCAATGCTTTGGCCTGAGAGACCCACCTGCACCTCCGTAATATGGAAACACCATCCACACAGCACCCGGGCAGTCCCTGTGCCCTGCTTATTCGTACCCCTAAGGACGCTCATACTTTGCTTCATGTTTTTTACAGACAGATTACAATTAAAGTTTGAACAAAGGAAACTGGGTCCTACAGACCCCCAGGTGGGAAGCAGGGCAGGCTTCAAACCCTCTCCCACTCCCCAGACACAACCCTGCAAGCCTGCTGGAGCTCTGGAGGGCAGGGGTCTTCCTCTGGCCGAGACCCACCCAAGTCTTGGGAGGCCACTCACCTGGGCTGGCACCCCCTTCATCACTCTGTTAGTTCATGATGCCAAGAACTGAGGACAAGCTTGGGCACAGGAAACTCTCAAGTGCAGGTGCTAGAGGGGCCGGCCAGACTGGCCAGGCCCACAGCGCCCTCCTGGGCAGGACCCTGGGTGGTGCCCCATCAGGCATGCAGCCTCCAGCTCTGGTGTTCTTGCTGCAAGGTGGTGGTCTCTGATGGCCCAGGATGAAGTGGACAGCTCCAAGGCAGGATCGGGTGTCCTAGGCCAAGCTGGTCCGAGGGCAGGACCCACACTGGAGTCCCCAAGCAGGAGCGCTCATGGCAGATGCCCCAGCCACGGTTACTCTGCTCCAATGGAACAGTCAGGGTCTGCCGATCAGATGTCTAATCATAGTCCTGGCCTGGATGGGGCCAGGGATCGATCCCAGGTCGATCATGGGATCCACCCCAAACCATCACCAACACTCCCTCTTCCTGCCCAAAGGTAAACATGTTTCCGACCCACCCCAATTCTGAGGACTGAAAATGCACACTGGCCTCACAATTACAAAAATAATGTTAAAGTGTGTTCAGTTTACAATCTACACATAACTATCTGTTGTCAACTGCACAGAAAAACAACGCTCTAACGTGGAAGGTCACAGCCTAGGAGCCCGTGACCACCGCCCCCCCCCCAAAGCCAAGCTACAAGGACATGGTGTAGCCGTTGCACGACTCGGCGAGAGCGGGTGGGACTCCAATTCCACACACTGAGGGTGGCGGGGGAGGTCATGGATGTGGAGCCCATCCGAGGAAGACTCCCCAACAGCACCTCCCCTCCCTCCATGGTACTGGTTCCTCTTATCACTGAGAAAACAGATGAGTCGGGTTTTAAAACAGATGCTTCACCCCATCAAACCTGCAGCAGAGCCAGCGAGCGTGAGTTTTACCTTGCTCCCTCTACAGGCCTGACCAGGAAACACCATCAGCGAGCAGGGGTGGCACTGGGAGGTAGGGATGGCTGGGTGGACTCCCATTTCCCACAGCTGCCCCCTGGGGATGGCTGAGCTATGAGTATGTCATACAGGGAAAAAAGAATGGAGGCACCAATGACTTGAAGAACAGAAGGATATTTTCCTACAAATGGAGTGAAATGGGGAGACTTTATGGGAACACCATGAAAACACATAATGAGTCCATCACGTTAACCCTGACAGGGCAGCAGCGGGCTCAGTGTGGTGCCAGGACCGCGGCCCTGCAGCACCCGGTACAGGCGGTGGACCCCTCGTAGACCACCATCAGAGTTCGAAGCCTATCAGGACTCCGCTGAGCACCACATGGCCATGAGCCATCAGCACCCAGTCCACAATGGCCTGGACTACGGCCACTTGGTTGGCTCTGCACTCTCACTGTGCTTGGGCCAGACGGCTGACTTTCTGTGACACAGCAGCCACTTCCTACAATTAGTCTTTTTACGGACTTTAAAAATGCACGGTCCCACAGCAGAGGGCAGCATCAGCTGAGCTCCCTGACTGTCCCAGGGCCACCAGTCCCAGGAGTGTTCAGAGGCCTCAGGCCAAGGACACCAACACCCATCACCTAATTAAAAGTAGGAACCCTCAATACTCAGCCCCCATCAACTCCACAGCAGAGTGTCTGTCCCAAATATGGGACGACCGGGGCAGCAAGACAGTGACCACTGGCCGCAACACGGAATAAAACAAAATCATATAGCCATCATGCCATTCAGTTAAAAAAAATTAGAAGGCTGGGAGGTGGGCTTCATGACTCATAATTAGGGAAGCACAGAAAAAGGGAAAGAATGATGTTATGGCAAAGCATAATAAACACACCTGAGCCGGTGGTCAAGGTGCCCTCGGCTGCGGCAGCTGCAGTGATGGTGCACACCCCTGACGGGACAAGATGAAAAGGACACACTCCCTCTGGGGCTTCCTCCCCAAACCAATAGCCCCAGTCTGGCCACGAGGACAACGGGAGATACACCCCAGCTGAGGACATCCTCCAGCCCACGTGTCCACCTCAGGACTGTGCAGATACCGAAACAGCAAGTCTGCAAACCTGGGGCAGCCGACAGGGCACTAAACAGCCATGACAGCTGAGTGCAGGGTGGGGCCTGGAGCCAGAAGGATGCTGGGGATGAGGCGAGGGGCTCAGGGTCTGGAGTGCAGTGGGCACTGGCTCGCAAGACCAGCTCTCAGCTGTGACCACAATGATGGGTGCGGAGTTTACACCGGGGTTTGCGGGAACCCGCTCCACCCCCATGTACCCCGTAAACCCAGAACTACAGCAAACCTCAAGTACACTAAGTAAAGAAATAGTTCCCATCTTAGTGGGACCATAAAGAGAAAACTTAAGAAAAAGTCCTGAAAAACACAGACAGGTGCAGTTCATGAACGTCATCAGTGTGTGAAAGAGCGTCATTTGTAACCACTGTATGAAGTGACTGGGCGAGAACCCGAGAGACAATGACACCACTGGGTGAAAGGCATGGGGTGGGGGCAGGTCCTTGTATACTGATTACAAAGGCCAGGGGTCCAGGACCAGGGTAGTCCGAGGTCACACAGGGGGTGGGAGGTAACCCCAACACTTCGGTGTCAGAGGCCGTCACATGGCATTCTTGCCTCAAAGTGTTTCTTCTGAAAACAGCCCCCAAAGAAACAGGCATACAGAAGTTTCACGGGACTCCACAAGGTATTTGACCCAGGTCTTTGAGCAAGTAGATGTCAGGAAAGACAGCAGGATGGGGAACATTCTAGACCACAAGCTAGCAAGCTTTCTCTGTAAAGGGCCACACTGTTCCCTCACAACCACTCGCGGCCACTGAAGACAATGTGGGAACAAAACAGCAGGGCCATGTTCCAACAGAACTTTACTGACAAAAGCAAGCAGCTTGCTGGGCCGTAAGTTGCAGAGCCTGGCAGCCAGCTCTCGATATACAGCTCACGTGACTCTCTCAACAGCCCAGGAGGTCCACCAGCAGGTTCTTCCTCCAGCCCAGCCTAAGGTCTCCTGGATTTAGGACCTGGCCCCACCTGGGCCCCACCGTGCAGCAGGCAGAAGAGCCCACTCCCTGGAGAAGCCCCCTCCTCATGCCCCTGGCTCTGAGGCCCAGGGAAGTCCAAGGAAGCCAGCATTTCATGGGTCACTCCTCAATATGGCACAACCAGGCCTCAGTGACCACATAAGCCTGCTGGTCCCCTCAAGGTGTCGGCAAAGTTCCACTCACAACACCTGCAGCACCTGTTAAACACAGAACAGATTATCTATCCACAGAGGTCCTGGCTCTGGACGGATGACAGATGATGACTGGTCAGCAGGCTGAGCCCAGGCCTTGGATCCAGAGCCGAAGCCCACGGAGACCACAGGAATGGACCGGACAGCTGGCACCTGTTGGTGGAGAGCCCAGGTTTCCAGGACGCAGGGCGGGCCCAGGACATGCAGCCCTGACCAGGGCCCTCTTCCTCTTCCACGGGGAGGCAGTGGCAGGTGTGTCCTAGATGAAGCCATTCATCCTGTGTCTTCCTCTTGTCATTTCACTCCAAAAACGTCTTAACACTCAGCAAAGTTGACAGATGTTCTGCAGAGCCCCACACCCCCTACCAGTGCTGGCCACACCCCACGTGCAGAGTCCATCCATCCAGCTGAGGCCTGGAGCATCTCAGCACACACAGCCGCCGCCAACACCCTGTGAAACTGACCCCAAAGATGCAGAACATCCACTGGCCCAGAAAGTTCCCCCACGCCCCAACAGGCCGTCTCTGGTCTCTTTCTGGGGCGAGGGGTGGGGACGGGGTGGCATTCCAGGATCAGTTTTTCCTGCATCGGTTTTGATGCCCATGTTCCTGGCTCCCTGAAATGCAAACTTAATCCGCAGCATGAGTAAACCTTAGACGGTGACCGGGGATGGTGCCAGCCTGGCAGAGAGCAGGTTCCTTTCCCAGATGACGCCTGAACTCAGTCACTCTGGAGACCGTACAGAAGCTGCAGGGCAGTCGGGCTCCGTGTCCCTGAGAAGTGTATACGTCCTTGTCATTACTGAGCAAACACAGTTGTCTGCAGGGTTGGAGGAGACAGCCTGCGGCAGCCCAGAGAAGCAGGTGGGGCCGTGGAACTCAGCCAAGGCCGCCCAGGCTCGGGGGCGAAGAGGAGGCCGGCAGACCCACCTTCCTGCAGTGTCCTGGGAGCCCGGACCCTGGTGCTCTGCTGTGGGTACTCAGTCAGAGCCCGTGTCCGGCCGTGGACCGGGAGCCCAGACCACGGTGGTCTGTGTGGACACTGGATCAGAGCCCAAGCCCTGTCAAGGGCAGCGTTCCCAAGCAGGCCCCAAGTGCACTGTGTCCTTCTCTGATTACAGCCTCCACCAGCCCCCACTCCGTCTCCACACACAACCTCCCCTTCCGAGTGAGCCAGCACATTCCTCCCCCACGCCTTCTACTCCAGTTTGAACGTGGGATTTCACCATCATCTCTCCCAAACGGCTCCCCGGAGAGGAGCAGAGCAACCGCCAAGGCTCCAAGCCAGACACGTTCCTGAGGGTCAGCTGGCAAGGTGGGATCAACATCAGCAGCCATCGCTGATTCCTGCCACCAAACACAGGGCAGTCTGCCCAGCACTGGACACTGTGTGGGCCACACTGGGGCCTACACCAAGGTGCTGGTGATGGGGGAACAAATGGTCTCCCATGGAGACTCAAGGGTGGAAGCCCCCCTGGTGACCTCACGGTGCATCCGATCAGCTGGACCCCAGAGCACCCCACAGCCACTACCCCAGTGGCCAGGTCCTCTTTGAAGTGGTTAAGCGCTGACATAAAGTGGTTTTAGGTTCCATAATCCACGGGTTAATGACCCCGGCCCTTGCCCTTTGCCATCCAGGCTTTGCAGCCAGAATCAATGCTGGGACCCGAAATCCCGCAGCCTGGCAATGGAGGCTGGAGGATGCCCATAAGGCTCTGCGTTCAGGCCGAGAAGCCATGAAAGCTTGAGGTTGAGTCCCCACGCTTCTGATGGCAAGCTTCTGGCTGAAACAGAAACACCTGCGCTGAAAACAGGAAACACCGAGAAGGCAAGAACCACCACCCACAACCCACCAGCCACGACCGCCACTGTGTCCTGAGGGGTTTTCCCTCCGGTGTTGTCTTCTGGAAGGACTGATGAGCCTTCTCCTTCCCCATCATGGCTTCCTGGGAAGTAAAAGGGTGCTCTGAGAACAATCCTGCCCGAGCCTGAGAGGACAGGATGTGGGGCACGTCCCCCATGCACAGGCCTGTAGGACCACCGCTGCCCCTCACGGGGAAGACCTGCTGCTTCAAGTGAGCAAATCAAACCTTTTTCCTTTGAGCTCGACACCTGTGCCCTTCCCACCTGGCTTCTCCCCATGGAGAGGCAGGTGGCCCTGCTTACATTCCTGGAGGTTTCCCCACTGGGACACAGCTCTCACTTCTGAAAGCATAAAAAGCATCCTGTCCCCAGCAGCCCTGTGACACCAGCCAGGAGCGGTCTCATGGGTCGGAGGGACTGGAGGCCTCCAGGCTTGCAGTGCAGCCTCAGGTTAAAGCCCATTTGGGCGCAGGTGTGTTCTTCTCACTTCCCCACCAACCAGATTCATCCCAGACTCATCCCACAGGGCTCCTGCCATTGTCGCCCCAAGGGTTGGGAGGAGGTTCTCAGGGGAAACAGTGAGGGGATCTGGGGGATTCTGAGGAAAGGTGTTGGGGGGCTTCAGAGTCAGGAGGGAAGGAAGCACCCCCTTTAAACCAGGGCCAAGGTCCCTGCTCCGGCCTCAACTTACTCATCGCTCCATTCAGAGCCCTCAGTCTCCACCATCTGGACCCCCTCCAAAGCATGTTCTCACATACAACACCCGCACAGTCTAGGAAGCAAAGGTAGCACCAGGCGCTCAGCTACTGAGAGGCACAGACATGGAGAAACAGCAAACCAGGAGCGGCCACCCAGTTCCAGCAGAGTCTTCAGACACACACGTGCATGCAGACACAGCCACACAGACCCATGTGGGTACACACAGACACACAGGGCGCACAGGCACATGTAGAGAACACACATGCTTTCAACATGCTCGTATTAACATACTTGCATAGGCATACACACACAGCCACACATACACACTCATGCATGCACAGATATAACCACACATGCACGTTCACGTACATGCTCACACATAAGCACACCGGCATCACTGGGGACCACACTCTGAAAGATTCTCAAGACAAGAACATATTCCCAGGAGTTGCATCTAAAGGACACAACCCCTCGTGGGAAATGACAGGCCCCTGGGGAACCCCACTCCCTGACACCCAGTCAGTCACATGGCTGCTCGCTGCTCTTGGACCGACCTCTCCCACCTCAGGGACCAGCGCTGGCAATCCGAGGGGGCGTTGGCAAGAGCCTCAGCCAGGCCCCTGGGGCAGCTCCCATTACCGACTCCGGCTCCTGTCTGGCTGTGGTCAAGACCCTTGGTCGGAGGGAAGAGGAAACCTAAGAACAACCTGGCGCTTCTCTCCTCTGATTTCAGCTCAACTCGATCCCTCCCCAGTGACCATCCTCTGAGCCTCCAAGAACCCAGGCCCAACCCACAGGCACTGTGAACAAACAGCCTAGGAGAAGAGAGGTCATGGCTGTGTCTGGGACAGGCTGGTCCCTGGAGAGGGAAGCTGAGGCATAAGGAGAACTCAGGGATAGCCTCAGAATCCCCTAAGGCCTCACACCACCTTATGCTGGACATGCCCACTTGAGCACAGGGTGACACCGATGGGGATGCCTGGTGCGCCCCCACCTCGCAGATGGAGCCAGGCCACAGCCACTGCGCTGGCCAGGGGCACGGCCTGCGTGTGAACATCCAGACCGGCTCGGTGTCGGGGCAGCAGCACATCCCACAGCCCAACTGACAGTGGTTATGATGCTCTGCGGTGAACACAGGCCCCCAGACACCACCGGCCCTCCTCCCGACAGCCAGAAACCCCAGGACTGTGAGTCACACAGGACCCAGCAAGTGGGGATTGTGCTGGAGAATGACCCAGAACGCAGGAAACTAAACTGCTGCCCAGAGCGGAGCTCCCACCCCCATCCACACAAAACAAAAAAGCACTTCCACTCCTCCCCCTACTGTTTTCTCAGAAAGAAACCGCCAGGGAAAGAGAGAGGAAGTGAGCCAGGAACCCTCAAGGAGGTGCCAGGGCCTTGCTCAGGGCCCTGCTGGAGGCACAGGCACTGGGGCCCCGCAGACACCCCCAGCACAGGCTGGACCCAACACCAACAGTTCACAGCCTCCCTGGCACAGCCCCACAGCCCCCCACCAGCCACAGAGACCACCTGGATGGGGCCTGCTCACAGGAGCTCCTGGCAGGAAGTTCAAGGACCCACAGGGCACCAGCAGCCCTGGATGAGGGAGCTGGGGCACCTCATTCTTGGCTGGTCCTGCTGAAGCTCTCGGGGCTTATCTGCACAGAACAGGTCTCCACTCTAAAAACGGACTCCCCTCTTTTCACAAAAGAAAGGTATTAACCCTTTGTGCTCTGCTCTCCCTGCTGAACAGTACTGCCCCAGGGTACCCCAGAAGAGAGCCCAGGACCCCCTTGGGGCGGTCCCCAGTGGGCACCCACAGCCAGCCGCCTGTCAGGGTCCAGATGTCCCTTTCACCCATCTAATTCTCAGGCCGTCCATGCCACTGTTACCTGGCCTCAGTAGCACGGGGCCCCTCATGAGGGCAGGCACAGCTCACAGAGGTGGGTCTTCTCTCCTGGGGCCCCCGGCTGACCTCGCATGCCCTGAGCCTCTCACAAACGTCTGCACACACTCCCCAGTACAGCTGTTGCTGCAGAATGACTCCACGGGACACCCCCGCAAACACGCTGATACGGAAAGCACCTGGCTGTGTGAACGGTAGTTAAAACCCAACACTGAACATCACACTTTGCCCTCCAGTCTCACATCTGCAGACGGGTGATGCTTATAAAATTCATACCCACAGAGGTGATAACCCGGGTGGCTGGCCACACAAAGCCATCAACCAGACACCAGCAGAGGCAGCCTTGAACCTGACCCCCAGCCCAGCTGCTATATCCTCCACTGTAATGGTGCAGAAATTCCATTTCTTTCATGTGATCTTTTCTCCTTTCTGTCTGTCCACTTTCTTCCTTAATCATGAAGCCCGTAGGACAGCAGACTCTGATCAGCAATAAACTGTCTGATGAAGAAAGCCTAAGGTCTGTTGACCAAGAATTTCCTTCCCACAAACTGAAGAAGCTAAAGATGACATCTTGATTTCAGTTGTGTTTCAGTCCCAGGCCCAAGAAAGAGTGAAAGTGGAACCCTAGGGACCACACCCTTGTGAAAATAGAACAAGGCCGTGACGAAGGTCAGGATCTGACATAAAGGTCAGCCATCGGGCTCGAGCCCATCCTATGGGGGAAGTCAGATGAAAGGCCCCCTGTAGCCATCAGGGAGCCAGGCCTTTGACCTCTAGTTTACCTCTGACTCTGGGCTTGGAATCATTTCCATAAAATAAACCTTTACTTTCTTGTAAAGAAACTCCTGTTTCCATATTATTGGGCTTCAGTGTGAGCAGGCAAAGGGACCCCTTCAGGCTGGTAACACAGCTGTTCAGCAGTGAGAGGCCATCTACGGCAGCCTCCAGAGGACAGCAGCCCTAGAAGGCATCCTGGTCCAAGGTCACCCATCTCCCATTATGCAGGTGTCCAGGCCTGGGGGTTATCTGGTTAGGTCCCAGGACTGTGGCCACAGGTCCACTGGGCAGAGGCCCTGATGGAGGCTCCTGACCGCAGCCAGCTCCTTTGGTGGGCAGGGGGGGCAAGAACAGCCCACCACTCACCCACTGGGTCTGACCTGCACAGACACCACTGGTCCACTCCGACCACCCCGGCAGGGTCTGTGAGCCTGAGCTGCAGCACAGAGCCGAGAACCAGCCATCTCCCAAGCTCCGGTGCGGCCTTGGCCCTGAGTAGCTCCGAGACCACTCTTGCAGCACGCTCTTTCCAATGCGCCCCACGAGAACTTCAACCGAAATCCTAGTGGCACAGAGTAAGCCTGTCACACATAGCTTAGTACAGGACATTTAGGGTCAATTATTTGAAGGGTGAGAAAGGTTCCCACTCTCCAATAGCACATGAGGCACCAACAACGCACAGGCCCAATCAAGGTGCTAGGAACACCCAGTCCCACAGAGCTGCCTGGCACAGAGAGGTGGGCTACATGCATAGCACAGTGGTACCCCCACGTTCAAGCCCTGCTGGACAGCACTGCCCGCTTCTTCCCAACTGACAGTGATGAGAACCCTGCTGAGCACGTGGGCCCACTCCGCCAAGGGCCCCAGGAGCCCACACACCAGGCGCTCCCCTAGCCGCTCCGCCTGCTCCCTGTGCCGTGGCAGTGTAGCCTCACAGCCCTAGGCCGCCCTTTGTGGAATTCCCCTGGGCTACTCCACGGCCCCTGGCTTCAGACCCTGACTTAGCACCCAGGCGCCTCTGTCCAGGACCAGGGTCACCCACAGGCCACAGCAGTTCATTCAACCTGGGCGCTATATCTGGGGACTGAAATTCTGAAGGGCTGAATTTTAGGGGACTCCATCTTGGGGGCTGTGTTCTGGGGAGCTAGCTGCTCATTCTTGTCACCAGACAGTCTGACTCGAGCCCGTCAGCTGGGCCCAGCACAGCACCGTGACAGCCACACGCCCAAGTGCCTACGTCACTGAAGGGGGAAGCAGACACCGAGAGCATTTCTGTGGGGTCGGTCAGCTGCTCCCTGCTCACAGCCACAGCCCAACCCATGAACAGTGACAGGCGGGTGGTGCCTTCACTGCAGGGACACCGAATGGTCACACAGCCTGGGCCTTAGAAGCAGAATAGGCCATGAAGCTTGTAGTCTCCACATGGACAGGGTTGGGGTCCACACCTGCAGGCCCACCCTGCCTCCTTACCACTCCCCTGCCAGCACCAGGGGAGCTCTCCCCAGCCCTTGAGTCCTGCACGAATGTCCCCATCGGAGAGGCCACTCTGACACCCAGACCCTCATGGTGCTCCGTTTCCCCCACCGCACCACAAACCGCATGCTCGGTCCGACAGCCACCATGCTGCAGGAGACGGGCCGGAACCCTCTGTTCACTGATGCACCGAGGACCATGAGGGACCATGAGGGTGGACACTCCACAACCCTCACAGGACAGGGGGCAGCAGCCACAGCCAGCACCACTGGCCCTGGAACTGCCTGGCCCTTTGGGACTGCCGTTGGAGGCATCTCTCAAGCCCAACCCCATGGGGACACCCCCCTGGGCAGCAGCAGCCACCACCACTGGTGCCCACAGCTCAGACCCCACTTCGCAGAGCATCAAGATTAGGTCTGGGGAAATTTCCAGAAGAAAAGACCACAGAACTGGACCTAAGAGGCAGCGGGCCCCCACTGTTCACAGGGCACGCGAGCTGGGAACACACTTCAGACCAGGGCACAGACATGTTGCCTCTACCCACAGGGCCCAAGATGGGCAAGGCACCCCTGGCCACATGACTGACTGGAGCCTGCCGGGGGTCTGGAGGAGAGGACAGATGCCCCCGCAGCATGTGACGCAGTGCCAGTGACCAAATCCCTCTCTACCTGCCACCCTGTTCAGTCGTGCACACACGTGCCCACATGTGTGTACAAATGCAAACATGCGATGAGTGCCCACCTGCTGCCCATGCAGACATAGGCTTGTGCAGGCAGATGCATGCCCACTGCACAGGGCACTCCCCAACACACACACACACACACACAGGCTCGGCAGGAGGAGGTAACCATGTCATCACTTGATTTCTAAGAAAAGGGCCTGTCACCTAAAGATGGTCCGGACCCCTGTGCGCACATGGAGTGCACACGTATGGTGACCTCTACTGTCTACCTAACATGAAAACCTCTAGAAAACGCCCGAGAGCCAAGCCACCTACAGCAAATCCTGAGGAGACTGGCTGAACACGGGGTCTGCCTAACAGGACAACTGTGCCGCCTATGCTTCCTGTGTCAGTGTGATGCGTCCCTTCCTTCCTGAAACCCAGTGATGGGTGTTGCTCCATGTCCTAGCCCAGCAGATCCTTGCCCAGTAGGACAAGTTTTCTTGTCCCACTTTTCAACTGCACTGTCCCCTGAACTCCCACATACCTCCCCTTCCTGAGTTGTGCTCTCGGCACCCAGCGGCACCCAGCGGCATCGGCCCTGTACTTGGCAGAAAACTTGCTCAAAACCTGGGGTCATGGCCTCAGAGGCTCCACAACCGCTGAACTGGCCTAGCAGATGACCTCACAGAAGGCTACAGGCTACCCACTGCCCACTGCTAACAGTCAGCCTGACATGTGCCACCACAGGACAAAGGCCATGCTCCCCAGGACTACCCGAATCAGCTCATCGGGGCACTCAGACCCCCTTTACAGAGGGCGGAAGAGAGATCCCTGGGCACCCAACAGGACCTCAGTAGCAGAGAGTGAAATCACAGAAAGGAATCCGAAAAGCAGAACAGCAACCCAAAGAGGAGGAAACAGTCAGAGCCACGGGAACAGCCACGTGAGGAAGAGACTCAGCTGGGGGCAGGAAACGTGGGGTTGTGGCCTCCTGCACCTCCAAGGGCGGGACCGCCTCCCCTAGCCACCGAAGCTGGGGGTGGAACTTTCTGTGGGGGCTGGGGCCTGTGGCCCTGCCCCACTAGAGCCCTGCATGTATGTCCACTCTATGGTCCCACACAGGCTGCCTGTGGCCTCCAGGACTAACCACACCTTGAGGGGTGTCACCAAGAAAGGGGGTCAGGCGGGGCTTCCCAGTGTCAGTAGAAAACCCACTGTAACCAGAAGTCAGGATAAAATCACCCCGCTCCTCCTCCCTACCACCCCACTTTGGTAAGGTATTTCTACCAAGAAACAAAGTATTGAGGACACTGGGATACATGAAAACCTGTCCTCTCCACTTTAGAGCAGTCTCCCATCACAATAAAATGCAGAATAAATGTCCTGTCAAGCAGGGGACAAGAGTGTGGTGCCCATCCTCGGGAAGGGGACCAGCCCCCAGGAAAAATGAACCACAGTCATACCAGAACACCAGATTCCACCCTGCTGGAAAGGAACAGGGAGGTGGGGAAGGCCCTCAAAATGTCCTCAGCAGAAGCTAACACTGACCTTGGCCTCTGCTTCTCATGCCAGCCTCTCCTTCCCTCCACCCAGTGGATTTTCCCTCTCTGGGGGAGTGTCTTCTCTAAGAGGGCCAAGGCCTCCCTGAAGCAGAGCTGAGTGCAGGGTCACTGTCCTGGCTCTAAAGCACCAGGCACCGGCCTGCCAGCAAGAAGGGCTGAGGTCAGAGCAGCAGGACTAATTCAAGGTCAGGGCTCAACATCTACCACCCACCATGCTACCACTAGCCTGAGTGTCCCAGGGGCTTCTAAAGTCAGAAAATGGGCCAAGCTTCACAGGGACACAGCTCCCAACGAGGCCCCAGCTTGGAGCACAGAGTGGGCCCAGGAAGCCCCGGATCCTTCCAGTCTGGGTGTCACAGGCTCCAGGCCCTCTTGCCTTCAGGCCAGAATGACCAGGGTATGGTCTCACAAACCCCTGGGCTGTGGTGGAAATAGGAGGGGTGGGGCCCCAGGGTAAGGGGTGAGGCCTCAGGGTGAGTATGGCGCATCCTATTTCCATGACAGCCCGAGGATTTCCAGGGACAAGGTCTCCCCAAACTTGCCCCACCACCATCAGGAAGCCCACCCAGAAAGCAAGGTACCTCCCTGAGGGTTTCAAGGGTCACCCAGAGTCAGGAAGGAACTTTGATAATACCAGCGACCCCATGATGGGGCATGATCCCACTGGCCTGGGACCATGGATTTCAGACCCCACATAGTGTGTGGACCCCACATGTGGGCCTTTGGAAGCAGCTCCAGCCTGGTTGTTCCCAGCTCCTACAGGCCCTTCCCCAACAAGCAGGGCGCATGGTAGATTCCCCAGGCTCCCTCCTCATCAGGCTGGTGACACGGTACCCTTTACTCAGTATCTCTGAGTACAGACTGTGGTCTGACAGCTTATGTTAAAACTCAGAGCCAAGCCAGAGACCTGGAAAGACAACAGCACTGTGACCACTTGGCAGAGAAAAATCTCTGCTGTCTCTTTCCGAGGAAACATGAAGTGCACGGAACATAAATGTTGAAGTTCCGAGTCAGCTCTGGGCCAGCTTAGCCAAGTGTCACAAGTTTGGCTGAAACCATAAAGGGTCTGTTAACAAGTGAGCACAAACCCCACCCTGGGCGCTCCTCAGTCTGGGATCACCCAGGCAGACTCAGTTTCTGTCTGCTCCCAGCAGAAACTGGGGGGATCATGTTCAGAAAGCAGAAACACTCAAGCAGGGGGAACCGGGGGCTTGAGGCCAGCTGGGCAATACACTCACCCATAGGCTTGAAGGCCCAGGGCACCACATGAGAGTTACTGAGAGCAGAAGGGGCAGGCACGAGGAAAATTATCCCCAGCTTCCAAACAAGCCACAAACTCTGGAGAGAAACTGAATGTGGTCCCCAGACAGGGCCAGCAGGCAGGGAGCCAGACACCCAGTAGGACAGCTGAGAGCTCCTCTGGGAACACAACAGCTCCTGGCAGCCCGCCGAGCTCATCCTTGGTGCTCAGAACCAGAACCACAGGGCAGTGGTGAGAGAAAGGCTGAGCTTACAGATCTGACTCCATGTTCCACCTGGTCTCAAGCTGCTGTGCCAGGAAGCAGCCAAGGAACAGTGGTGATCAGCCCCACACCCAGCAGAGCAAAGATGGGCAGCTGCCTCACCTTGAGGGTACCTGAAGGTGAGGGGCAGGACCCTAATGAAGGATGATGTAACAGCCCATCAGGACAAGCCTTCCAGCAGGCTCCTAATGGTGCCCCCAGGAGGGTCTGGCCTTTCATGCCAGCGTACTGGGCACTCAGGACCTGTGGCCTCCACTGACCTGTTTGTTCTCTTTCCTTAAGTGCCTGGAGCTGAGAGCCTCCTCCCAAGGCTGCAATGGGGGGCAGGGCACAGGCAGGGGGAGCCCCAGCTGTGGATAATAGACTGGGTCCTCTCATTTTCCCCAATTTCTAGAGGGAGGCCGAGAGCAGAGATGAAGCTGATCACTGGGGGGATACCCATCCATCAGCTGCAAGAACAGGAGCCTGGAGCCGGGATGAGGAGGCACAGGCCTGAGGGAGCCCCCACAAGAGAAAGTGAAAGTGCCATAGACCCGGGACTCCGGAACAAAGAGGGCCAGGGAGCCCCTCAGCCTGAGCACACTTGGGGGCCTCTCCCCAACCCTCACCCCCACCCCGCCCTGCCAGGGGCCTGTTGTCACTCCTGTTGATGACCCACAGAGTGGGTGCACACAACTGGGATCTCAGCTCGGGCTAATTTGATCCTTGGCCCTTAGTCTGGCCGCATGGGGAGCAAGGGTTGAGGAAGCAGGAAGGCGCTCCTGCGAGCCAACCAACCCCTATGGCTTCCGCACCCCACCCGGCACAACTAGGCAGGGGTTCTCACCAGAGGCCCCTCCCCCGTTCCCATAGTTACCCTGGGCGTCTCCCACCTCCCACACCTCCCCACTGCCCCACCCTGAGTTCTAGAAAGAAGGTGCTTCTAGGGCCCCGGGGCGAGGGGGGTCTGTGGGGGAGCAGCACAGGGGGCTACAGCCCTAGGAGCGATGGGCAAAGCCAGGACCCTTCACCCGGAGTCCCGCGACTAAGCTTGGTGGGGGCTCTGCAAGCAAGAGGGGGGCGGGACGGGGGTGCGCTTGAGGGAACCTCAGGAGGAGGCGAAGTGAGAGGAACTGTGGAGGACCCTGGGAAAGGGGATACAAGGGCGGGAGAGCAGCCCCACACCCTTTCCTCTGGTCCCCCTCCCGCCACGAACCGCCCCCATCCCGGCGAAGTCCGGCTCCGCCTTTGTCCGGCGGACAGGTGCGGCTGCGCTCACCCGGGCTCGGGCTGTCAGGCTCGTGGCCCTCGGGAGCGCCCGGCGCCTCGCTCAGCTCTGCCGCCTCGTCCTGGTCGCCGTCCGCCCGCGCCTCCACGGGCACCACGGTGAAGTTGGTGGGCATGTTACTCCGGTCCCTGCGCGCTTAAGGCCACACCACGCGTCCCAGCCAGGCTCCGCTCCGCCCGCTCCCGCCGACGCGCCGCGGGACTTGGGCGCAGAGGCGGGGTCCACGCGGCCCGCCCCCGGCCCGCCCCCGGCCCAGTCCTCGCCCCGCCCCGGCCGGCCACGTGACCTCACCTGTGGTCCCCGCCGCCCCTAGAAAAGTTTGCGCGGGTCCGGGCGGAGCGCCTTCCGCAGATGTCCCTCCCCCAGCCTGTGCCAGGACTACCCGCGCCCCCAGATCTTCCCGTATCACCCTCCTCCGGCGGGTGACTGTCGGCTCCCTCACTGCCCCCGAGCTGCCGGCACGGATCCTGCCCCTGCCCCTCTCGCCAGCGGGGTCTTGCCCACAGTCCCCAACACACCATGGCGTAGTTCCCCGAGAAAGTCAGGCTCTGTCGCCAAACTGAAGTGTCCCCCGCCCACTAGACTGACTGGAATCTTGTCTCCCCTCCCCCTCCTTGCCTGGCTGGAGTTCACCCAGCGCGTGGGAAGGGGTTTCTTGCAGAAACGAGCTATGATTGGTGAGGAGGCCAGCTTCGGTCCACAAGGGACTCAATCCCGTACACAGAAGTCATTAGGGCTCTGCGACAGGACCCCAGACCCAGGCCTGCCTGCTCACAGGCTCCTACCCTGCCCACGCCCCACTGGTCTGGTCTGGGGGGGCCACGAGGAAGGAAAGCTGGCCGCAGAGCACGGGGAAAGTGAGGCCTGGACGCGGATGCAGCAGGCACACCCCAATGGCCCAGTATCTTACAGCCTCGGGTTACTTTCCTAACCCCTGAGACACAAGGAAACGGGCCAACAGAGGGAAGTTAATCTGAAAAGTTATGACAAATAGATGCAATGAGTCACCTCAAACAGTTTTAACACCCATAAATACAGGTGGTACCAGCAAAGGCGGTCACAAATTGAAACAGAATAATCAGAATGGTCTAATCCTGTTTGAGAAGTGTGTGTGTTTCTGCAGGCCCAAAAGGCCATGGAGATCAGGTTCTCTCTAGGCTGTAGAAGCTATGCTTTTCCCCAACACTGTAATCCTGTAACAACCCAACAACGTAAAACCAAATTCAGAAAAGCCATCTCCAATGAAAGACAAAGAAAAGGTGGGATGGCGCAGGTTTCCACCCCCTGTCCCAGGTTCCTAGCAGAAGCTGGAGGCTCGATGTCTCAGGTGCCCAGGGTCCAAGAGACCTGGGACCACTCTGGACAGGAGTTCCACCTGAACTTATGCTCTGGCAGGCTGGCGCCACCCCTAGGGAATGAGCCTATCCCCCACGCAGAGGAGGGGCCCACCAGCTGTTAATCCCTCTACCAGAGAGCAGGGGAGGGCAGGGGCAGAAATGAGGGGGAGAAGAGGGAGGCCCATTTCCTAAAGCTAAAATTATATTTTTTGGAAGAAAAAGTGTGGTGAGCCCTTCCTGTCAGGGTGGGGGGTGTGAGGGCCACAGGGACAAAAGCCTAGAGGGAAGGGGACATGTCTGGAGCCTTTGGCTACCCTCTGGGACCAGGATTCTCCTGGTTGTCAGGGTGGGAAGAATTCTCTGAGAGGACTGTCCAGGACCAGGGTGGCCCTGTAGATCTCAGGTCTGTCTCACCTACAGTGGCTCAGAAAGGGGTTGCCACAGTCAGGGACAGCCGATGTCCCCTGCCCCACCCTAGTAGGCAGAGGGGCCTCCAAGAGTGGGCCTCTCCACCTTAGGCTGCACCCCTGTGATCAGGCTTCCATGCCCCACCTCCTGCTCAGAAGCTGTGTTGGCCCTGGGGACAGACACATCTCTGTCACTGAGGGGGCAGGGCAGAGGCAGGCCACAAGCCCTGAGGACCTAACTGGTTCTGGGGTTCAGCAAAGCAACATCCTGGATCCTGAAACACAGCATTGTTACCTGAGAATACACAAACAAAAAACACGGTCTAAGGAGACCCACCAGATGGGGAGGGGGGGAGCAGGGAGCAAGGGCAGCTGGGAAGGGCAGTGTGGGGCTGCTGGCATGTGAGTGCTTCCACACTATTCTTGGACCTTCCTGTCGATTGTAACTTTTTCTAAATAAAATCATTTCATGAGTCTAAGTGAAAGCTCCTGGTTTCAAAGTGACAGATGGCTGTGTTAAAAACACTAGTGGCCACAACCTTCTATGCCCCTAGTGAGTTATCCTGATGTCCTGCTGCCAGCTGCCCTTGCTCTGCTCCTCTGTTCCCAGCTCAAGACATCCCAGGTATCTGGTGGCTGGATGTCTCAAGCTGCCTACATCACCCTTGGCCGTCAGGATTGGGGTGCAGGGAGGTGTAGGGAGGTGTAGGGAGCAGTCCCTTCAAGATGGAAAGGTGGGGTCCCCACCAACAGAGCTCTTGGAGACCTTGCTGGGGTTTTATTTTGTTTGTATGAGAAAAGTAAGGAGTGATATAAGAACACAGAGCCCTGGATGGGTGGTTCAGTTGGTTGGAGCATCGTCCCATGCACCAGAAGGTTGCAGGTTTGATCCCCCATCAGTACACACCTAGGTTGGGGGTTCAATCCCTGGTAGGTTAGGGCACGTACAGGAGGCAACCAAGGATGTTTCTCACATTGATGTCTCTCTCTATAAGATCAATAAGTATATCCTCAGGTCCTGGTTAAAAAAAAAAAAAAGAAGAGGAGGAGGAGCCCAGTGGGGACCCCAGCGCTCCAGCGGGTTTCAGACCCCTTAACGGGCAGAGCTCTAGCCTCAGGTCACACCCCTCCAGAGGAACTGGGTCTCTAGCCACCTGTTTTCTGAAACCCCAGGCTTGGGGACTTTGGTCACAGACGCACAGGTCTCCATCCCTGTCTTGCTACTCCTCCGATGCTGTGGAAACCCTGCACACGTGTGGCAACTTCTCTGTGAGCTCGTACAAACTACAGGACAAACTGAAGCCCTGAAGGGGGGTTGCTGCTTGAACGCATCGTAAATTGTGAAATGGTACAAACACCATTTTGCCCTCCGGCCCTTGTTCTGGTTTTACAAGTAACTTCAAGTAAATCCCGGTCAAATGTTTGCTGTCAGCTCCAGGAGAGGCCTTGGCAGAGCCAAGAGGCTTCAGAGTTGGAGAGTGAGCCGGTGCAGGGTCCCTGGAGCTGGCACTGTCCCCACTGAGCTGCAGGTAGCCTTGGCCAGAAAGGCCAGACCAGAGCAGCCAAATTCTTGAATTCTTCGCAGCAGCAATGCATCCCGAACCAATGGTAGTAGCTTCCTGGACATTTTCGAGGATGGTCACTGTGAGCCCAGACAGCTGGCCCTGATAAATTCAAAGGTGAGGCCAAATCCAGCTGTTCTTGGGTATGAAAGGTCTCGGGGTCATCCCACCAGGAAATCGTGCTGAGTCCATGAAGGGGGAAAAGCCTGGCCCAGGGTCTGGCGAGAAAGGACTTGGTTGAGTCCACCCCTGTGTCTTGAAAGTGGGGAAAACCCAGTATCTGCCCTCATAACAAACTGAGCTACACCCTGAGGCCATTGCAGTTTGTGGGGATTTATTCCAAGGAGGGGAGGCTGAGGGATGGGTCTTTGGCCTGGCGGACTGCAGAGGCAGAGTTGGCGGATCTGGCTCAGCTCCCGGGGGCCCGGAGCCACAGGGCAGAGAGAGGGGCACCTAGCACCCAAGCCCACAGACGGAGAGCCTCACTTCCCTGGCAGCCCATGGCCAGATGGGATCTTAAGCACCAATTGTTGAAAAGGAGCTGCCTGCACAGCAGTCAGTGGTCAGCACACCAGGCATTCTCCTCTGCTGAATGTTCAGGGGACTGCGGGGAGGGAGAAGGGTGCAGCGGCATCTTATAACTGGTCCTGAAAGGAGGGTCTGCCTCATTTCTGTGAAAAGAAAGTCTGATCTGTGAAAACTCAGTCTGTGAAATGCAGACTGTTCTTCCTGACATGAGACCATGCATACAGCAAGTTGAAGGCATTTTTGGGAAGTTCTAAGCACACGAGTCTGTTCCCTCATCAGCATGTCATTTCACCTTCACCAGTACAGACGGGAGAAACGCCGGGGAACACCACGGGCAGCCCTTTTAAAGCCCAAAACTGGAAATGTGGGGAAGAGGACAGACTCACGAGTGCCGCCGCCTTCTCCCCAAACCTCCTACTAGGGTCACAGCCAGAGAGCATGGACGCCCAGGGCCCTGGCCCATCAGCCAGCACTGTACCCTGCAGTATCCCCCGACCCTCACTGTACCCCCCAGATTCCCAAGGAGCCCTCAGCTCCAAGGAAAGCCTGGGAGGAAGCACACATCTTGACTCTAGCTGTAGTATGACCGTCCATTCCTGTCCAGGTCTACAGGTATCACACTGCTGTCTCACCCACGGCAAGTGCCCAAGGCCAGATGGGCCAGCAACCTCTAGCCTCAGCCCCTCCTGAAGCTGCACGGTCTTGGGGTAGGCAGTAAGGACAGCAATAACTGTCAGGGCAACAGGGCTTTGTGGCACAAACCTGGCCCACAGGGCCATCCTTCTGCCAAATTTGTGCCAGCCCCTCTCCCCCAGGCTCCCACCCACACACCCTGGCCCAGGACAGAGATGGCATGGGCAGGGCAGGACCAACCCTTTTCTGGAAGGCTGTGTTTCAGGGTGTAGGCCAGAAACACACCCCATTCCTCTGGACTTTCCCCAGAGTTCCAAGGAATGAGCCAGCCCCATGTTGTCCTATGCCAGTGGTGGGGACAGGAGCATCTAGCTTTGGGCTTTGGTACCTCTGACCTCCGTTCAGACCCAGCACTCCTCTTTGCTCCTCCATCTCTCTCCAAAGTCCGGTCCACACCAGCCTAACAGACACTCACGTTTTTCCCAACCACTCAGTCCCTTTGAGGCCATCAGATGTGACTTTTTCTGACTCCACTGCAAGTTGCTGGTGTCAACGCGGACCTCTTTGTTGACAGAGTGCTGTCAACAAAGGTCTCCTGTTTCACCCCTCAGAGCACCATGGAACCCTCCTGGGGCTGAAGTAGTCTGGCCCACCCACCATGCCCGGAGGACACCATGAGGCCCACCCACTGGGCTGGGCCTAGACACGAGGCGAAGCCATCAGGGAGGTCGCAGTCTTGCAGGAGCACAGCCTGTGTTCAGGGCCACAAAACACAGATTTACACTACAGGTGATGGCTACAGAATTCCTTCATGGTCCCAAAAGGCATTCTTCATGAAAGAGAAACCAACAAAGTGGTCATCCTTAGCGTCAGATGTTCCTGTTTCTTAAAGACACCGTGAAGAGAGGAAAGCGGGCCCCAATGTGCCAAGACAGCTGCCGTCCACACCCCCACCCCAGGACTGGATGCGGATTCTATAAAGACAGTCAACAGAGAGAAGACAAAGACCCGGAAAAAAGGTTGAGGATGTGAACAGATGGCCCACAGAGGAGGAGCCAGCAGCCACGTGTGAGGGACAGGGAAGCCCACAGCCAGGAGCAGCACTGAGAGCAGAGGGCAGTGGGCCCCTGTATCCGGGGCATCACCTGCACACCTGCCTGTGTAGAATGTGTGGCCACGTTGGAAACTGTTTGGCAACAACCTGGGAAATTACACACACACACATCTCTTTCGTGACACAGCAGCTCCACTCCCACCAGAAATGCATGAGCACAGAAGACACACATGAGGATAGTCACAGATGGGCACAGGGATGGTCACAGCAGCACCTTCAGGTCAGGCGGGCTGGGAGTGGCTGGCATGCCCATAAGTACCACTGGGCAGACAGACGGGAATGTGTGTCCCATGGAATCTCGCATAGCAGTGAGGGGGACACATCATGGCTACCCAAGCCCCACTACATTTCACAGTCCTGTGGTAGAAGGCTGTGTGAACCCGTCCACCTCAAGCTCAAGGGCAGGCAGGTAGCAGGGAGGCAGCCCCCTGGAAGTGGGCAGGGGAGCAAATCTGGGGCACCTTGGGCTCTGCTTTGACCTGGATGAGGCCTGCATGGCACAGAACTCACCAGGTACAGACTCGTGGGCCCCACAGGTAGCCAGCCACTCCTCACAGGATAAAGGGGTGGTCAGGAGCCTCTGAGATGTGGGGTGAGCACACCTGAGCCTGACCCTCCACATGCATGTGCCTCCACTGGTCCCTGAATTGCCTCCCAGGTCCTGAATTTATCATTTTCCTGGCAGCGGGAGACCTGGTCCTGTTTTTATCACATCCTTCTGTCAACAAGGAAAGAACAAGCCAGCAAATATTTGTTAAATCACAAAGCCGTCTAGGCAGAAAAGAACTGTCAGGCTTGCAGACCCCAACACAGGCTCCTGGGGCTGAGGCCCGCAGTGCGCACGTGGAATTCCCGTCAGGCCCCCCCGACAACGGTCCGCTCAATGCAGGGAATGTGGCTCTGTCAGGGGCCTGTGCTGGGGCTGCAGAAGAGCCAGAGCACCTCCACTGTCCTCGCCAGCAGCTCACAGCCTCCCTGAGCAGCGTCCTCCCAAGGCCCTGTGTGCTGATCTTCCCATCCCGGCCCCCAAGCCCTCTCAGGGGAGCTGCCGCTCATAGTCACCATGGCAGGCACTGCTCTGAGTCTCTGTGTGCAGAGGCTCAATTGTCAGCACAACACTGATGCCCATTTGGGGCCCCAGACATCGCACAGCCAGCGAGTGGTGGGGCTGGGACTAGGGAGCTCCAAGAGTTGGCTGTCCCCAGGCCCTTGGTGGGTAGTGAGTGGAGAGGCCAGGAGGGAGCCGTGCCTTTCCCGGGAGGTGAGCCCACCTCCTGTTCAAACCTCACCCAGGGCCCCTGGGGTGAGCCCTGGACAAATGTCCACAGGTCATCCTCAGGAGTGGTTGCAGGCTCCCCTAGGGAAGGGTGGCTGTGTGTACTTGCAGCCTGGGCAGGACACCAGTCCTGTCACCCCATGGCCAGGCAGGGATGCTGTCCCCACCAAGCATCAGAATCTCAGCCCATGTGGTCAGTGGGAATGAAAGCCTCTCCTTGGAGGGGGCAGGGCAGAGTGTGTCTCAGCCACTCAGGGCCCAGGATCATGCACGTGGTCACAGCTGTCACCATGTGTGAGACATGGCCCTGGGTCACTGATGCTGCGGGTCCCAGTGCCATGTGGTCCCCCCGCCTTCCTCGACATCAACCTCAAGACCTTGTCAAAAATGGTTTATTAGTTTTGACTTTTCTTTCCCTCTTAAAAACGTTAATTCTGTTTGTGATAAAATATACGTGGCATAAAATTAGCTGTGTAACCACACTTCAGCATGCAGCCCAGTGCAGGAGGTGCACTCCTGTGTGTCGCAGTGACTAAACAACGACATCGCCTGGTGCAGGCCAAAGGGGGCCTCAGCCAGAGTCACAGCCCTGCATCCGAGGAACCGGGACGGCAGAGCAGCCACCACCAGCTAGGCTGTCCCACAGAGCCGCCCCCCCTCCGCTGAGGACAGCCAACCAGCTTCCTTGATCTGCCTCCGCATCTTCTTTATAAAACACTCTCCTTGCCTCTGCGGGGGAGAACTCCCAATCACTTCCACCCTGTTGGGGTCGGTATTTGCTCAGATAGACTCTTAAAAACTGTAATGTGGCCCTGGCTGGGGGCTCAGTCGGTTAGTGCACTGTCCCAGTTTGCAGGTGTGAGCCCGGTGAGGGAACATACAGGAAGGAGTCAACCACTGGATGCATGGAGAAGTGGAATGACAAACTGATCTCTCTCTCTCTCTGTCTCTGTCTCTGTCTCTCTCTCTCTCAAATCAATAAATAAAAATTAAAAACAGAGATATTAACATTCCTTTTAGCATGTAACCATCGCCACCCCCACCTCCAGAAATCTTGCAAAACTGGAAGCCTGTCCCCACCCAACACTAGCTCCCTGTCCCTCGGCCCCTGGCAAATGCCATTCTGTTTCCTGCTTTTATGGATGTGACTCCTGTCACATCCCCTGTAGGGACCTCATGTCAGCAGTGTCCTGTAGAGTGTGTCCTTTGTGATGGGCTTATTTCACCGAGCATAATGTCCTCAAGTTCATGTGTATTGTAGCAGGTGTCAGAATTTCCTTCCATTTTAAGGCTGAATAATATCCCATTGTATGGGGAAACCACATTTTGTTTACCCATTCATCCATCAGTGGACAGTTGGGTTGCTTCCACCTTTTGGCCATTGTTAATAGCTTTGCTTTATTAAATGATTTTCCCTTGTATAGAGTGATGTGGAACAATTTGTCACCATTTTTTGAAGAGTTGCACACACATGAGCAGTCACAGGCATACAGAGACATCTCAGCAGGGACTCAGGGTGGGCAGAGGGAAAGGCGCACTCCTCTGTACCTTTTACTTTCTGTAGCCTGTGCCAGCCTTGCTGGGACAAAAATACTTTACAATCATTTAAATTAAGCAGTTGCTGAGCCCAGAGATAAGCAGGTCACACTCTGGCGCCCTGAGGGCGGTGATTTCTATCCTATTATTACCCACAGCCCAGATAAAGTGACCAACGAACTGTCCCAAGGTCATACCAGTGGGTTCTGACAAACTGCCAAACACGGAGGTCTAGGGAGAGAATGTGCCCATAATGGGTTTGGGGCCGAGCTCTGCTCTGGGCTGAGCCTCCCGTGTGAGTGACCAAGGGACATGTCGTCTGTCAGCCACAGACCTGGAGTCGTGCGAGTGCCCAGGGTCACAGACTTGGCCAGACTCAATTGTAACAAAGATTTTCCAAACTGATTGAGCCATCACTGCAAGTTTTGACCTTGAGATTCCACTTGATCAACTGAACCAAAAGCCACCTTTTTTTCATGACTTTTCTTCTATTGTATTAAGAGAGGGAAGGGAAAGTTCATTAACAGTTTCTGAGTCAGATAACTAGCTCTTGGTTTAATTACCTCATTCAAAACTGAAATCTTCGGCTCAATTTACATGAAAGCAGACAGACTAATGTGCTATTAAGATTTACTGATACCTCTACGGAGAACTACTACTTTTTGCAAACACTGCAAGTCATTGATTTCTATCTTCTCATGGCAATGATTTTAAGAATACATTTTAAAAATAAGCTTTGAGCCCTGGCCAGTGTGGCCCAATTAATTAGAGCATCATCCCATAACTGAAAGGTTGCAGGTTTAACGACCAGTCAGGGCACATGTTTGGATAGTGGGTTCGATCCCGGGTCTGGGCATGGGCCTGGGCGACCCCCACTCTGGCCACGACCTATGATCCCCGGTCAGGACACATATAGGAGGCAGCCAATCGATGCTTCTCTCTTGCATTGATGTTTCTCTCTCTTCCTGCCTGTGTCACTTGCTCTCTCTCTAAGAGCAATAACAGAAATGTCCTTGGTTCTGGCTGGTGTGGCAATAGGTTAGGCATAGTCTGGCAAAGAGAAAGGTATCCCGTTCACTCCCAGTCAGTGAGCATATGAGAGGCAGCTGATTAATGATGTTTCTCTCCCTCTTTCCCCCTCCCTTCTCATCTCTTTTAAATAAATAAATAAAATTTTTTTAAACAATGTCATTGGTGAGGATTAAAAAAAACCTTTGAGCCCTGGCTGGTGTGGCTCAGTGGATTGAGTGCCTGCCTGCGAACCAAAGGGTTGCCAGTTTGATTCCCAGGCAGCACAAGTGCCTGGGTTGTGGGTCAGGTTGCCAGTAGGGGGCACACAAGAGACAACCACACATCGGTGTTTCTCTCCCTCTCTTTCTCCTTCCCTTCCTCTCTTTCTAAAAATAAATAAATAAAATCTTTAAAAAAAAACACCAAAAACACCTTTGATTGCAACAGCAGCACCAAGGTTACAACAGGCCTCAACTCTGTCGAAATAAGAAATGTCCGAACCTGTGTAGAATTTTTATAAGAGTATATTTGAGCCAAACTGAGGACATATGCCAGAGAGCAAGATCTCAGATGCTCCAGAAAATAACACTTTGCAGCTTCTTTTACACATTTGAAATTAAGGAGGGAATTTAAGGAAGATTACACACTCCGGGGGAGGACGCAAGTCGGGGATGGGATTATGGGATAGTTAAAAGAGTATGCGCTCTCCTGAGGGTGAGCATTTCAAAGGAGCGCTAACCTAGATGCACAGAAACAAAAGACAGGGCTTACTGAGGGCAAAGGTAAACCTTCTACTAAAATGCTGTGTGCCTGAGTTGTGACGAACACCATGACCTGCCCAGTGAGGAATTTATGATCAGATCACCCTGTGAGGTTACTTTCCGCAGAACCCGTTTTTTCACCCACAACTCAATACCCCGTGCCACAGCCAGATTCTCCAGAGACGAGCGACCCTGGCCAAAACCATGTAATACAAAGGCGCCGATGAGTACAGAGAAAAGGAAACAAAAACAGGGTCAACTGGGACTGTCTGATTGCTACACTGCTTTTGAGGAGAAAAGCGATGCCCATTAAAAACCCAAAACAGAAAGATTTGCAACTTCGGCTTCAGGCCAGGACCAGAGCCTGTGGGAGGCGGTCACAGAAAAGACAGCGGACGGTCTCTTCAAAGTGCACAGGGAAAATGACTGCCAGCTGGAATTTCCACACCAGCAAATCGGCCATTAAAAAGGAAGGCACAATAAAGACATTTTCAGGCAAACAAAACCTGATGGAATTCTTCCCGAACTGAAGGCAAAGGAGCTCCTTACCGAAGCACAAAAATGCAGGATAACCGCAAGAAAAATGATGCCGGTAAATGGGCATGAGCACTGACTAGACAGGAGCAGTGGTGGTAACGAGACCTTGAATGTGGAGAGAGTGAGGAGCACGTACAGAGTGAAAAATGCAGAGACAGTGGCCCAGGGGGCGCAGTGAGGCTGTGGATCCTTGTGCTGTGTGGGACGTGGTGACTGTGCTTTTTCACGCAGACCCCCCACGAGCAGGGGCAACCTGACAAGAATAGTAGCCTGTGTAACTAACACACTAATGGAGGGAGGAAACAAAATAACAACAACCACACCAACAACGAGAACATGTTCAACACCAAAGAACAGAAGACCCATGCTCAGGTCTGGACAAACGCTCCGGCAGATCAGCACCTCCAGCCCGCACACTACTGGCACCACCCGAACAGCAGAGCCTAACAGAACTAGAGGAAACAGACGCTTCCATACCAGTAGTTGGAAGTGGTGCGACGCCTCTCTTAGGAACTGAGAGAACAAGTACAAAAACCCAGCAAAGACAAAGAAGACGTGAACCACATGTGTAATGAGATTGACATAACTGACAGGTACTCGGACATGCGCCCACCAGTTGCACACTCCTGTGCTCCTCAAGGGCACACAACACTTTTAGCAAAACAGACTGTATTCTGGGCCGTAAAGCAAATCACTGTCAGAGTGGAATAGCAGTAGGACCTCTGACCATGAAGGAATNGGAAACAAAATAACAACAACCACACCAACAACTAGAACATGTTCAACACCAAAGAACAGAAGACCCATGCTCAGGTCTGGACAAACGCTCCGGCAGATCAGCACCTCCAGCCCGCACACTACTGGCACCACCCGAACAGCAGAGCCTAACAGAACTAGAGGAAACAGATGCTTCCATACCAGTAGTTGGAAGTGGTGCGACGCCTCTCTCAGGAACTGAGAGAACAAGTACAAAAACCCAGCAAAGACAAAGAAGACATGAACCACATGTGTAATGAGATTGACATAACTGACAGGTACTCGGACATGCGCCCACCAGTTGCACACTCCTGTGCTCCTCAAGGGCACACAACACTTTTAGCAAAACAGACTGTATTCTGGGCCGTAAAGCAAATCACTGTCAGAGTGGAATAGCAGTAGGACCTCTGACCATGAAGGAATAAAGCAGAAAGTTAACCGCAGAGAGTTAACTGGAAAAGCCCCAACACATTCTGAGAAGCCAATGAGCTAAAGAAGAAACCACAATGGACAGCAGGTAATATTTTGAATTAACTGATAATGAAAATAAAACCTATCACCACTTGTAAAACGCAGCTAAAACTGTGTAGAGGAAAAACTTGTCGCCACAGGAGATCCTGAAAAATGACAAAGATAGTGTAGTGGGTTGAACGATGGCCCCTAAAAAGATAATGTTGAAGTCCTGGCCTCTCTAGCTGTGCGTGTGGCCTTATCTGGAAATAGGGTCATTGCAGATATGACTGACTCAAGATGAGGTCACATTGGAATGGAGGGAGGAGACCGTCATCCAATATGATTTGTACCTTTAAAAGGAGAGAGAACAAAACACCAGAGAAGAGATGTAGGGGAGGCAGTCATGTGACAACAGAGGCAGAGGTTGGAGTGATGTGTCCACAAGCCCGGGGACACCCAGAGACCCCCAAAGCCAGAGGAGGCAGAAACAATCTTCCTCAGGAGCCTCTGAAAGGAGCATGGCCCTCCTACACCTTCTGGCCTCAGATCCCAGGGAAAATACATTCCTGTTGTTTTAAGCTCTCGGACTGCAACTTGGTGACAGCAGCCCTAAGAACTGATACGAACAGTAAGAAGATACTGTGAATAACTTTGTGATAATAATTTTGAAGTTGTAGATGAAACAGACAAATTCACTGGGAAACACAGCCCCCCCCCCAAATTTACACAAGAAGAAATAGCAACTCTGAATAGCATGATATCTCATGTAGAAATTATAGCCATAGTTTGAAACATACACACACATGCACACACTCAGGCCCCAAAGGCTTTACTGGTAAAATCTTGCAAACATGGAAGGAATAGCACCAATTATACTAGACTCTTCCAGAGAATTTATTTTTAAAAAAAGAATAGTGCCTAACTCATTTTATCAAACCAGACTTTGTCATCAAAGAACTGAGAGATACAGCTCCAGAGAGTTATCTTATATACCATGGAAATGTCGAAAATGTTACCAATTGGGTTGGCTGTAACATTCTATTTCTTACCTGGGGGTTACAAGAGAAAAATTCTGAGATGTCCTAAATTAAATTGCAGTAGCCTGAGGTTGAGAAGAAGAGACAGGGAGCTGGTTAGTTAACAGAGCCGAAATAGAAGCCAAGGAAAGACTGCTCACATTCCCGACCAATTCAAAGTTGAAACTTTGAATTGGCTTCCAGTCCAGAGCTATTTCAGCTCTTACCTAGAGAGTTAGGTGACTGACTACCAGATGGCATCCTGTGTCCACGTGAAACTTCCGGACTGTGCCCACAACCAGCACAGAACCAGCAAACACAGCTTCTTTTCGGGTGATTCCCCTGTCCCAGAGCGAGCCCTGCTTTACCTCCTTTTGCAGTCAGCATAAATTCTTTCAAAGCAACTTACATCTCTCTTTCCCAAACTCATTGTAAGGAAAGGGCCCTATCAGCCCCAGGACAGTGGACCTGTTTGCCTTCTCCAGCCAACCCTTCTGCTGGTGGTTCAGGCTGATGTCCCAGGACCTGGTCCTTATCCTGGGCAGCGTGGGCTCAGGAAACCTTTTCTTTCAGCAAGCTTCCAGCTATGAAGGTTTCCATTTAACAGAGCTGGTTACATGCAAGCGATAAACGTTGAATTTGTGTATGTCTGATTATTTGTGTCACATGTTGGTGCCAGTTTATGTAAAAATGGGCATGTCCCTCAGGAAAGACCAGAGTGGACAATGGTCGGAGGGCAGCCACTTCAACTCCCAACTGCAAGCCCGGTTGCCACAGAACCCAGTGCTGTTGAAGAGCTACCCATGCCACGTGGTCTTAGCTGGGCTGGAAGCCAGCATTAACTCGGAGTCCTGTGAGATCAAGGCCACTTGTCCCGGGCTCCCATCAATCCTTGCCAGGCTGCAGTGGAGTGTGTGTGTGTGTGTGCACATGTGAGTGTGTGAGCGTGAGTGTATATGTGAGTGTGCTAGTCTGTGTTGGTGTCTGAATGTGAGCATGCCTGTGAGTGTGCACCCTTCGCTTGTGCCTGCATGCATGCTGTGAGTATGGGTGGTGGGTGTGTGCTCACACGTGAACACTGTGTTCCTTAAGTGGCCTGGAACAGCCCAGGGCCAATCACCACTCAGGCTCTGCCTGCCTGGGCCCTGAGGCACCCTGCTCAGGCAGATACCAGCCTAGACCCGCCCCCGAACAGAGGCCGGACCGCCTCCCTCCGTCCACCCACAAAGGCTGGCGCTTCAGTTGCCCTGGGCTCCACCCCTTCACCTTAACCCCACTGCCCTTTCTGGTCAATTTGAAAGAATGAACTATTCTTTCTTTCCAAGTGCCCACTTGCACCTGCTGCCCTCTGCAGGGCATGGGAGGGTCTTCTTAAGATTCCAGGTCTGACGGCCTCAAACAGCCTTTCCCCACCTGCCCACACCCCTGCTGACCCTTGGTCAAGTTCTCACCCAAGGTTCTGTCCTATCTGGGTATGACCGTGTGTCCTGAACATCAAGGGCACCTCCTCAGGGGCCACCTGCAAGGGGCCACAGACATGACCAGGCCATTCCTGCTGGCCCCTCTGCCCATTCCAGGAAAAAGGGACACAGGGCAGACATGTCCAGCAGGGGCCCCTCGCTGATGCAGGGAAAGCATGCCTCTTGCCTCTGAAAGGGCAGAGACTTTGAGTCCAGCTGAGACACTCCCAAGAGAGCCTGGGTGGCACCAGGCAGGTCTGGAAGTGTTTGGAGAGTAAACACCCCCACCTGGGCAAATACAGCTGCAGCCAGGCTCTGAGGCCACATTTCACATCAGCTGACAGGCAGGGTGGGGGCACGCTCTCGGCGCCCCATGTTTTTCTGAGGAACTGAAAAGTGAACCCCACTGCTCAGGCCCAGAGGCAGGGGACTCTAACATGTACAGAAAAATGTCACCCCAGACAGACATACTCACTCAGTGAGATGCCCTCACCCAGGGAGATGTGAGGCCTCTGGACGAGACCAAAGGGTGAGTATTGGGCATTGATCACCAATGAGCATCTGTAATGTTCCCTGCAACCTAGGGAGCAGCCCCTGCCTCTGGGGAGAGGGAGGCCAGGGGAAGGGCCTGTGAGGTGTGAAGGGACTGTGGAAATGCGGGTGCCGCCTACAGGCAGGCAGGATGGTGTCTGCTAAACGTATCAGGGATGTTTCCGGAGGGTCAGGGGTGAGGGAAGCGTGAGAAAATAAAATGGAGTCACTGTAGTCAAGCTGCTAAATCACTAAAGTCACAGAGGTTGAGGTGTGAGGAAACAATTCTTGTTTTAACCGGTCTGGGAACTTAACCTTCACAGTCCTGCGTCAATGCCCAGATATACATCAGACCCTCAGATAACCCTCTAATTATCCCCTGGGGGACTAAGGAAAGAATGTTTGTGTGTCCAGATTGCCTCACAACCCGCATCCAGACCCATCCAGACCGTCTGACAGCCGTTGTCCACACCACCATCTACAGCAGCGGTCCCCAACCCTTTTGACACCAGGGACCATTTCATGGAAGACATTTTTTCCACAGAAGCAGGGAGGACGGGGGTGGGGGGAGGAGGCAGAGAGTAGGTGATGATGCGGCTGAGCTTCCCTCAATCCACCTGCCTCTCACCTCCTGCAGTGCTGCCCAGTTCCTAATGGGCCATGAATCAGTAGGGGTCCACAGCCCAGGGGTTGAGAACCCCTGATCTAGAGGATTACCATCTCAGACCAGTCCAGAGATCAAGAATGCAAGATTGATTCTTCTTAAGAGTGTACTCTTTCCTCTAAGGACCCTCAGCTTGCCCCAGCCAGCATGGCTCGGATGGTGGGAGTGTCCTCCATACACCAAAGGTTGGGGGTTTGATTCTGGGTCAGGGCACATATCTAGGTTGTGGGTTCGATTCTTGGCCAAGGTGTAAGGGAGGCAACTGATCGATATTTCTTTCTTTCTCGCCCTTCCTCTCTCTAAAATCAATAAACCCATTTTAAAAAAAGAACACTCATCTTTTCCTTCTTTTTTGGAACACTCTGGGTATGCCTACCTGTGCTTATGATCTCCAAATCCTAAGACCCTTGAACAAACCTTTAACATTTACTTCCAGGTAAGCTCCTGATTCATTTATGCTCTGTTGGTGGACAAGGGCAACCAAGAGGTGGGAAGGAGCAGCAGGAGGAGCAGGCCTGCAGAGGTCTGCAGAAAGAGTGGAGACAGGCCTAGCAGGACTGCAGCTCCCTGGTAAAAACCATCAGTACTGACAAGAAAAGCACCCCCTAAACTCTGCTCATCCTGTTCCCATGACCCAGGCTCTCCCGAGGCTCTGAGGCCTGGAGGTTGAAACAGGACAGGAAGTCAGTGTTTCCTGGGGACAGAGTTTCAGTTGGGAGAAGTGAAAAGCTCCCAGGAAGTGTGGTGATGATGGCCACACAATGCTGTGAATGCACTAATGTCACACAAAAGTAAGTGAGATGGCCAATTTTGTGTGGCGTGTATTTTACCACAACTGAAAAATGAATTTAAAAGGCCTGTGCAGCTCCAAGCCAGGCAAGGGTGGAGAGGGCTGCTGGTTTGGGTGGAGAGGGCTGCTGGTTTGTGCTGTGAGTCTTATTCCCAAACTGTGAAAGCTGGAGTGTGTGACATCCATCCCCTCTCCTCCCCAAAGGGCAGGGGGTCTCATGGAGCACCCTCCCAGGCCTGGGGTGGTAAGAAGGCCCCCAGGAGTGCCCCTGGGAGCCACGTGGGGTCTGCCTGAGACCCCAGGCTCAGGAGGCTGGAGGAATTCCCAAGCCTTCTCCTTGGCATGCAGTGCGGAGCCAGGTTCCCCATACCCTGCCCTGCAGTTCTCCGGGCTGTGTGCTGAGGCCCAGACCAAGGGAGGGCACAGAGCCCCCCCAGGCTCCCAGGGGTGTGGCAGGCCACCAGAACACCATGCCACCAGCCTTCAGGAGGGGCCGGGCAGAGCCTCCACAGCTGCCCCATGAATGAACATGAGAACACCCAGGAGTCATCAACAGTCAACACTGCCTCCGGAGGAAAATTACAGCCTCAACTGTGGGCACCGCTGCCATGATTAAACAGGAAGAAAATAAAAGATTTCAGATGGGGTTACATTCACAAATGCATGGGGCTGCTTCCAAGGCTTCCATTGTTCCTTTGCCCAAAGCTGATGATTCAGAAGCACAGCGCCTCGCTGTCGTCAGAAAGTGAAAACCTGATCCCCGGCCCTGAGCCTGGGGGCCTGGGGTCAGACCACGCGGGAGGGACGGCCCTGCCAGGGCAGTCCAGGCCACGTGTCTCCATTTTCCCCTGAAAAAGACAGTTAAAAAACTAAAGAAACTTCTAATGTTACCTCCATGATTGTATTTCTGAGTGTGGTTCAGAAAAAATGCTGACAATCACCTAAAATTGTCCTTGTTTGGTGACAGGAGGCTTAACTACAGTGGCAACAGCTCTGCTGCCCACTGCCCCATCAAGGTGGCCAACTCTGACAGCTCCAGAACTATCTAGAATCTGCCAGAAGCCTCAGCACTTGCTTTGGCCATGTGCTGGGCGGCTTCCCCTGAGGATGGCCACAGGGAGGCGCCCTCCTGCCCAGTGTCCTGGGCAGGGCACACCCACCTCATCTGAGCAGGCTTTGCAGCATCATGGGCAACCTCATGGGGGCCTGAGCCCCAACATGTGGCAGAGGACTTTCTACACACGGTCAGGGTGTGGAAGGACAGTCTCTGCCCTCCCTGGGCCTGAAGTGAGGGAGAGAAAGGCTCCACACCCTGCCCGCCAGGACCGGCATGGGGTCGTGCAGAAGGGCGAACCTGCCCCAGACTCCTGGGTGATGCCCTCTTAGTCAGGCTCATGGGGGAAGGGGAGGAGCTTCCATCTTTCCCTCCGACACACTAGAAGGGTGAGGGACAAACCATGGGCAGTCCTTTCAAGGAAACCAGGAGGGAAGTAGGGGAGGAAGACCATTTGGCAACAGGAGGAGGGGAAAAGAGGGACAGGGCCCAGCAGGCAGAAGGGGAGGCAGAGCTCGGAAGGACCCAGGCCGTCTCCCCGCATTAGACGCAGCAGCCAGTCCGTCAGAGGTAGGCAGCCCGGGGAGCTGGGTGGTAGGAGCTGTGGGCCCTGGGGCAGCGGGGAGCAGCCCGAGGCCGCAGACAGGAATCTTATGGGGAGGGTGGTCTGGGGGCCTGTACAGGCCTAGGGCCCTGGGGTGGGGGTAGGGGAAAGACACCCCAGAGCCAAGCTGGTGTTGGGGGTAGTGGTGGGATGGGGAGAGTGTCTAAAGGTCACCGAGCAAGGGATGAGAGGTTAGGCTGGAACCTCCTGGAATCCCTCCCCTGGTTGTGGCCTCCTGACAAGGTCTAGATTGGTAGACAAGGTCCCAGAGTTGGCCAAAGGACCAGGTGCTCTCATAGAACAGTCTGGAAACAGAACTTGGGCCCCAGACACACGTTTGATTTTTCAAGCCTGCACCAATATTTTTGTCATGGTCCTCCCCTGCCCCCTACTGGTCATCCTGTTACTCACCCAAAAGCCACCTGGAGACCGGAAGCCCTGGGCGGTACCCTTGTGGGGGGTGGCGGGGGAGGGTGGGTAAAACTGCAGGATCCCGATGCTTCTCCCACAGTGCCTCACAATGCCCACAGTGTCCCCACAGTTCCCCAAACAGTACCCCACAGGGCCCCCCATAGAGCTCCACAGTACCCAGCCCTGTCACACCATGCTCCCCATAGCGCTTCACAGTGTCCCCCAGTGTCATACAGTGCCCCCACAGAGCATGACCTACAACTTTTCACTGGCACTTGAAGGCCACCACCTCCCGTGGGGTTCCCTCCTCTGGCCCCAGTTCGCTGCGCCTGTGCTGCGAGGGCTCTCCTCCTCCCTTGCCAGGGGAGCCACGCACGCTCCCTCCTGCCAACCCAAACACAAACCACACCCAACGATCCAGAGCCGGTCCCCAGGGAGTCCCATCATCGGTGCCCTGAGACAAAGTGTGAACAGCAGGCAGCAGCCAGGCCACAGATGACACAGGACCCGGCCCCGTGACCGGCAGCCCAGCAGCCCAACCCCAGCCTTAGCAGCAATGGGCCCAGGTGGTCAAGACTGGTCACTGGTCAGTGACTGCCCCCCTCCACTCAGGACCAGCCACAGAAAGCAAAGGCTCCCCAACCACCCATACAGGATGCCCCCTTCCAGCTCCTGCCTCCTGCCTCCCCAGGCTCACGGACCCCTTTGCTCTACTGTGACACTCTCACTCTTGTCTCCCCGCCCCAGAGTCTCCACCACACAGAGTGATGGGTCGACTCCACCACAGCCAGCTCTGCCCATTCACACTGGGGGGGTCTTTGTTCACCTCCACAGCCCTGTCCAGGAACCAGCACTGCTGTCCTTGGGCTGGACATGTGGGCAGCTGAGGGCATGTCTTCCCAGGAGTGGCCCTTGTGGTCGAGGTCCTTCCTGCTCACTCCAGCGTATCATCAGAGCCCACAGTCAGGACTGATGGGGTGTCAGCACCATGCCGAGATCTGAGCCGTGCCAGGACACTTTCTCATTCCTATTGTCATTAGTCCAAGGGGTCTGTGTTCGGGGTGTCACCCAATGTGAGGGTTTGTCCACAACCAGCCCCATGGGCCCAATATGAAGGTAAAAGTGTCCACCTGCCAGGAGCACCAACATTCAGCTGAAAGAATAATGCCTTGGAATGAAACCAACAGGATCCTTTGTCTTCGAATACAAGTGCAGGAGAAGAACAAACACTCTGCCCTCGTGGGAAATGGCCATGGCTGCTTGTAAACAGGGGGCTGGCCCCAGGCCTGCTCCCCCTCCAGGCCTGCTCGCCCTCACTCTGTGTGCATGTGTTTGCACCCTCTGTCCCTACTCTGAGGCTCCATGCCCTGACCTCACTGTCAGCATGTCAACATTAACCCTCTGCTGGGTTTTAAAGCCATAACCTGGCTTCCAAGCAAAGTCTGTTACTAAATGTAAGCAAAGCTCAAAGGGCTCAGGGGACAAAGTACAGGTGGGGCTCAGGGCCTGGTGAGGCTCCCCATTCTGGACTCCAAGGGGGATGCCCTGGCTTTTGTGAGAGTCACCTGCACACTCATGCACATGTGCCACATGCATGTGCAGCACCCCAGGCCCTGTGCTCCGGCACTTTGTGTGGACCCCAGCCTCGGCCCTGTGCAGGAAACCCAGAAGGGATTGGAACGGTGGCATCTCCCCTCTGAGGCTGCTTCTCAGGCGCCGGAGGGTGGAAAATGGCACTGCCCTGTGCCACTCTTCCTGGGAGAGCAGCCTTCAGGTGACTCAGCTGCTGGCAGGGCTGCACTTTGGAGCCAGGTCTGCTCCAAGCGCTGATTTTGGCTCAGGTCCCAGCCTCCTTGGCTCCTTTGATCGCCCCTTGGTCCCACTCTTTCCACCATCCACAGGCTCCAGGACACAGCGGCCACGTCCCTGCTGAGGTCCACTCTCCTCCTGGGACCACCCCAGGAGGCCCTGGGCTCCTGGTTACAGGGTCTGTGCCCCAGAACGGGCTGGGGTCTAGGCTGGGGGCTGCTCCCCCAGGCACCCCCTCTGTCCCTATAGACACAGACAGCTGTGGCGCTGCCCTGTGGGGCCCACCTAGGTGCCCAGGGCAGCAGCACATGCTAGAGTCCTTGATGGCAGTCATGATGCCATGTGATGGGGAGGCTGACGGATGAAGCTGGAGCAGGGTGTGTCTGTTCTCCTTCCACACCCACTCCCACCCTCAGGACCCCCAGCACTCCAGAAACCCCTCCCAGGCAAGCCCACCCAACCTCTCTCAGCACCACTTGGAGAGTTGCTATGCCCAGGGCCACAAACGGTGGCTTAGCACAGAAATGCGTGCTCTCACAGGTCTGGGGCTAGAAGTATGAGATCAAGGTGTCCCGAGCCACGTTCCCTTCGCAGGCCCCAGGGGAGGGTCCTGCCCACCTCTTCCAGCTCCTGGGCTTGTGCTGCATCACTCCAGTCTCCGCCTCTGTCTTCAGATGGCCTCCCCTGTGTGCCTGTTCTCTTCTGTGACACTTACAAGGACATTCGTCTGTGGATTCCGGGCCACCCAGATAACCCAGGATGATCTCTTCATCTTCAGATCCTTAATCACATTTCTAAAGAGCCTTTCTCCAAATTAGGCCCCATTCACAGGAACCAGGGGCTGGGGCATGGGCATAACTAGAAACCTCAAAACTGAAATTCAGGTCCAAACTCAGAAGAATGTGGGCCCTGGCAAGTGTTACCGGACAGGGGCCTGGCCCTGAGCAGGTCTGCCTGGGGCCAGCTGTAGTGTGTGGGCGCTTGACTTCATGCAGAGGGATTTCACAGCATGAGTCCAGGTGACTATGAGGATGCATTTATTAAAGCTGGGACAATGAAGCAAGGAAGGACTTAGGACATGAGAAGCAACAGGAGAGCCTAGTCCAGGGGGAAAGGAGTGCTATAGTCTCCAGGCAACGAGATCCAGTGAGGAGCCCAGGTCTCAAGGGAGGGCTCAGGTGGCCGGGGTGCGGGGGAGAGCACAGACCCTGGTGGAGGTGGCTGCCAGGGAGGGAGCCTCAGTCCAGGTGAGCCGTCCAGGAGCACCTGGCTGGAGAAGGCACTGGGCTCTGCTGTGACAGCTCCAAATGGCCTCATGGAGGACCACCTTGGGCGAGCTGTTCATAGGGAGTCAGCTGGGGGTTCAGGACAGAGCAGAGCTGTGGCCATGGCCACCAAGGAAGCTGAGCTGAGACAGGCCCACCTGCGGGCCCAGGGGAGCCCACGGCTGTGACGATTGGACAGTTTCTCTCAGTCAGCTCTTGCACAACTGGCACCACAGGCAGGGAGGCCTAAACAACGGAAATTTGTTGTCTCAGTCCTGGAGCTTGGCAGTCTGCCCAAATATTGGGTCAAACGTTTTTCTGGATGTTTCCGGGAAGGTGTTTTTTGGGTGAGATTAACATTTAAATTGGTGGACTTTAAAGAAAGCAGATTGTCCTCCCTAACCTGGCTGGGTTTCATGAAATCAGTTGAAGACTGACCTCATGGAGTGGAAGGAATCCTGCCAGTAGCTGGCTGTGGTCTAAACTGCCGCTCTTCCCCAGGTCTCCGGCCCACTGGCCACCCTGCAGATATGGGATTCAGTCTCATGAGTCAATCACTCTCTACCTAGACACACATCCTGTTGGCTCTGCTTCTCTGGGGCCCCAAAGACTGCACGTCCCACCTTCTCTCAAGGGTCTGCAGCGAGCATCACCACTCTGGCATTGCTCTAAGGGAACTTTACACCCAGTGGCAAACCAATCCATCCAGCACCCTCCCACCATGGGGTGACGTCATGACCCAGCCGGCTGTGGGAGGAGCTCTGGCTGCCTCTCACCCAGTGAGGGCTGAGGGCCGGGTCTGCCCAGCTCTTGGTGGGATGCACGCCTTGTCCCTTGCTCACTGGACAGTCAGAGACATGAATGATGTAATGATGTGGCATTGCTTTGCAAACTGTCCAAGGTGAGGATGAGGTGGACGGCAGCTCTACTAAGGTGGGAGAAACATCGCATGCATGCATGCATACACATGTGTGTACACACATGCACACTCCCTTTCCTGCAGCCAGGATGCAGCATGTCCAAAGGGACCATTGTGACCAGTCTTGCCTTGCGTGCAGTGCACAGGCCCCTCCTTGGGCATAAAGCTGGGATCTCAGTCCCTCCAAAGACAACTCTGAACAGTCCCAGGCAAGAAACCAACATTTGCTGCCTCCTGAGGGAGCAAGTAGAGGCAACAGCCACCTTCCTCTCTCTGGGGACAGGCCACTGATGCTGAGAAATGGGCTAACACCAGCAGACAGAACAAGGAAGGACCTCGAAGGCCGGTGAGGCTGGTGAGGCCTCCAGAGAGTGCCCAGTCCAGCCACTTCTTCAGACAGGAGAGCTTGTCCCCACTCAGATGTCTGGAAAAGGGCAGTGGCGGTTAAGGTGAGGCAGGGGCTGCAGGCCCAGCAGCCAGGACATTTGGTCTGTGCATTTTGCTGACGCTGGCCCTGGGCACCAAGACAGCTAATACATGTCCAGGAAGGAGAGGGCCTGAGTGGGCCGGAGGACTCAGGGCCACTTCTCCCCCTCAGTGCCTGGCTGGGTGGAGGAGGCTGCCTCTCTCTGTCCAGGGAGGAGCAGGTCCTTGGGGGGAAGCAGTGTAAGGAGGGGCTGTACCAGGTCTGCAGCCCCCTTTCCAGAATCTACACACAGGAAGCCAGTCAGAAGCTTCCCTTCCCCTCCAGGACCAGCCCGGAAGGAGTCATACAGGGTGTTATTTGAAACAGGAAGGTTCCTGGACAAAAATATCTCCTGTAAGAGGCCTGAACTCACACCTTGCAGAGAGCAGTTTAGATTAAAAAGGACCCACTCCTGGGAGAGCCCCGCTAGGTGACAATTGATTTAATCAAACTGGCCTCCTCCCGGAAAACCAGAGATGGGGGTTCTCTGGCAGAAGCAGGCGGGAGGGGAGGGATTTAGTTCCTTCTTGGCCATTCTCTCCTGTTTGCTTTCTTTTTCTTTTTTTTTTTGTATTGTGATAAAAAATATATGTATAACATAAAACCCAGCATTTAAACCATTGTAAGTGTACAGTTAAGTGGCATTAAGCACAGTCACACTGCTTATCTCAGCCATCACTTGCATCATCTCCAGAATTTTTCATCTTCCCAATCTGAACCTCTGCCCGTTAAACACTAACTCCCTGTACTGCCCCCCGACGCCCTGCCCTTGGCACATACCCTTCTCCTTTCTGTCTCTATGAATCTGGCTCCTCTGGGGACCTTGTATGAGTAAAATCATTCAGTATTGATCTTTTTTGTGACTGGCTTATTTCACTCAGCATATCATTAAAGTTCACTCACACTGCAGCGTATGTTAGAACGCCCTTCCCTTTTAAGTCTGGATAATATTCCATTGTATGGATGGACCACATCTTCTTTTTTAGAAAATATATTTTATTGATTATGCTATTACAGTTGTCTCAATTTTCCCCCTTTGCTCCCCTCTGCCCAGCACCACCATTCCCTCCAGTAATCCTTCTAGTTCATGGCCATGGGTTGTGCATATAAGTTTTTTGGCTTCTCCATTTCCTTTACTATTCTCCCCCTGTGTATTTTGTTCCTACCAATTATTCTTCTTAATCCCTGCACCTTTTCTCCCATTCTCCTCCTTCCCCCTCCCTGCTGATACCCCTCCAAATGATCTCCATATCTATGATTCTGTTCCCCTTCTGATTGTTTGCTTAGTTTGTTTTTTTAGATTCGGTTGTTGATAGTTGTGAATTTATTGCCATATTAATGTTCATAGTTTTGCTCTTTTTAAAAATAAGTTCCTTTAACATTTCATATAATAATGGCTTGGTGATGATGAACTCCTTTAGCTTTACCTTGTTTGGAAAGCACTTTATTTGCCCTTTCATTCTAAATGATAGCTCTGCTGGATAGAGTAATTTAGGCTGTAGGTCTGTGCTTTTCATCCCTTTGAGTACTTTTTACCAGTCCCTTCTTGCCTGCAAAGTTTCTTTTGAGAAATCAGCTGATAGTCTTATGGGAATTCCTTTGTAGGTAACTCTCTGCTTTTCTCTTGCTGCTTTTAAGATTCTCTCTTTATCGTTAAGCTTTGGCATTTTAATTATGATGTGTCTTGGTGTGATCCTCTTTGAGTCCAACTTGTTTGGAACTCTCTGGGCTTCCTGGGTTTGTATGTCTATTTCCTTTCCCAAATTAGGGAAGTTTTCTTTCATTATTTTTTCAAAGAAGTCTTCAATTTCTTGCTCTTCCTCTTCTCCTTCTGGCAACCCTATGATTCAGATGTTGGTATGTTTGGAGATGTCCCAGAGGCACTTTACACTATCCATGTTTTTTTGAATTCTTGTTTCTTCTTTCTGTTCTGGCTGAAGCATATTTCTTATGTTCCAAAGCATTGATTTGAATCCAAGTTTCCTCCCTTTTATTGTTGGTTCCCTGTAGATTTTTTAAAATTTCACTTCATGTAACCTTCATTTCTTCCTTTATTTTAGTCGCCATACTCAGTGAGTTCTTTGAGCATCCTGATCACCAGTGTTTTGAACTCTGCATCTGATAGGTTGGTTATCTCCATTTTGTTTAGTTCTTTTTCTGGTGTTTTGTTCTATTCTTTCATTTGGGCCATAGTTCTTTGTCTTCTCAATTTGGCAGCTTCCTTGTGTGTTTCTGTGTATTAGGTAGAGTTGCTTTGACTGCCTGTCTTAGTAGCATGGGCTATTGTAGGAAAGGCATCTGTAAATTGGGTGGGAGGAGCCTTAGGTAGTCACCAAGGCGGGGCAACTTGCTTCACCACTTTGTGGTTCTGTGTCAGGGGAGGGCTCAGACAGGGGACAGTGCCGCTGCCTGGCTTCTGTTCTGGAGGTTTGCCTGGCACTTGCCCTGTGTGACTGGTGCCCTTCTAGCTCTTTCCCTGGTGCTGAATCCCAGAGTGGGTCGGCATATGTTTTAAGTCCATGCAAGCCCTCCAAGTGGAGTCTCCTAGAAATCTGGCAGTTTCTTCCACCACTCCAACTCCCACTGATTTTTCCAGCCAGAAGTTATAAGGATTTATCTTCCTGGCACCGGAACCCTGAGCTGTGTGGTCTGGCCTGGGGCTAGGATCGCATTTGATCTTTATCCATGACACTTGAATGTGGGACCACTCATGCTGCTGCCGTCACCACCTCTCCACGCCACACTGTGTCTCCTCGCCTCTTGTCCTGTCTCCAGGTCTCCACCCTTCTACCCATCCAGATGAATGTGGCTTCTTTAAATCCTTGGTTGTTGGACTTCCACACAACTCAATTTTGAGATGTTACTTGATGTTATTTATTTTGAGGTCTAGTTGTAGTTCTTTCTGTGGTTGTGTGAGGAGGTGAAGCACATTTACCTACACCTCCATCTTAACCAGAAGTCCTGGACCACATCTTCTTTATCCATTCTTCTGTTGATAGACTTTGGTGTTATTTCCTCTCTTTTGGCTATTGTGAATAATGCTGCTATGAACATGGGTGCACAAATATTTCTTTATGACCCTGATTTCAATTCCTTTGTGTAAACACCAAGGAATAGAATTGCTGAATCATATGGCAAATCTATGTTTAATATTTTAGGAACCTCCTGTTTTCCACAGCAGCTGGACCATTCTACATTTCCATCAGCAGTATGCAAGAGTTATAATTTCTCCATATCCTTGCTGACATTTGTTATTTTCTACTTTTTTATGATAGCCATTCAAATCACAGCCGGGGGTATAAAGCCCTATCTTATTGTGATTCTGGTTGCATTTCCCTAGTGATCAGTGATGTCAAGCATCTTTCCATGTGCTCATTGTCCATCTGTACATCTTCTTTGGAGAGATGTCTATTTGAGAGCTACCCAGGACCCAGTAATCTCTCTCCTGGTGACCTACCCCACAAACTTGAAAGCACCTATTTGCAAAGATATATGTACCTTGCCCTGGCTGGCACAACTCAGAGGATTGAGCGTGGGCCTGCAAACCAAAGGATCGCAGTTTGATTCCTAGTCAGGGCACATGCCTGGGTTGCAGGCCAGTTCCCAGCAGGGGACTCACGAGAGGCAACCACACATTGATATTTCTCTCCCTCTCTCCTTCCCTTCCCCTCTAATGATAAATAAATAAAATATTTTTAAAAAAGATATATGTAGCCATATGCTCATCACAGAATTATTCAGGGTAGCCAAGGCATGGAAACAACCAGAATGTCTTTTGACTGACAACTGGACAAAGAAACGATGGTGCATGTATACAATGGAATACTACTGAATCCTAAGAAAGGATGAAATACTGCCATTTGCATCAACATGATGTATCTTGAGAGTACCATCTATGTGAAATAAGTCAGATGAACAGGACAAGAAACAAAATTATTTCATTCATATGTAGGATATAAAACCGAAAGCAACTGATGAACAAACAGACTCAGACACAGACAACAGTCTGAGGATTACCAAAGGGGAAGGGGGTTGGAGGAAAGATGAAGAGAGTTTATAAGGGGGTCAAACACGGTGACGAAGGAGACTAGACATTGTGTGCTGAACACGCAATGGAATGTACAGGTGATGGATCGTAGAACTGTACACCTGAAACTTACGTAATCTTATTAACCAGTATCACCTCAATAAATTTATTTTTTTTAATGTCTATTCAAGTCCTTTGCCCATTTGTAATTGGTTTGATTTGTTGTTAAGTTGTTATAGGAGCTCTTTATACATTCTGGATATTAATCTGGATATCAGATGTGATATCATCTGGGTATCAGATATGATTTGCTAATATTTTCTCCCATTCTGTGGGTTGTCTTTTTATAGTATTCTTTGGTGAATATTTGCATTTTTTTAAACCTGCGCTTGCAGTTACCTTTTTATGGCCCTTGACCCCACATATTGGTGTAGTGGCCAACATCCATGGTCTCAGGGAACAGTGCTTCTGTCCAGAACCCCAGCCTGAGTCCATGGGACACAGGTTCTGGTGGAACCTGTGAGGGGAGGGCAGCCAGGGCCCCAGGTAGGTGCCTCCCCCAGGGCAGTGGCGGGGAGGGGTGGGAGGGTGTTCCAAGCACATCCCCACTGTGGGCCTAGGCCTGCCATCACAGCCTCTCGGTGGGTTAAGGATGTTTGTGGGCCGCCTGAACCAGACATTCTCGCACTTGTCACCTATGTGAACTGACCTCTGTGGGGATGAGCAGCAAGGACTGGGGATCCTGGGAGCCTCTGTGTGGGGGGGTGCTGTGCACAGAGGCCGGAGAGGCCAACCCCACTGTGCAGACCCTAACTCACACTCTTTGAGACCAAGCTGTGATTCTCTCTTTGGATGGTAAAGCCTTTATTTAAAGAAAATGTTGATGTGTAAAGGAAGTTGGTGCCTCAAAACCCATGACAACCTCCCAGGGAAAAATAAGCTAAGAACAGAAACAATGGCTGTGCCTTTGAGTGTTTTCTTTTTAAGCCAAGTTAGACATCACCAAGACAAGAATTCTTCAGGATTAGAGTGACCAAACCCTCAGGTGTTCTGGACAGAAGCACTGCTCCCTGAGACCCAGAGGTGGCTTACAGATTAACACGCGCCATGCTCCATAAAATATTTAAGGGAAAGGAAACAGTGCCTGCCCAGCACGCTGAGGGTGGGGGGTTGACACCAGAGCCGTCTGCTGCCTCCCTCCACCTTGGGTGTCAGTCAGCCAAGAGGGAACAGGCAGCAGCCTGGGTGCTGATGAAAAGCATCACATTCAGCCCAGGAAATGGGGCTTTTCCCTAAAACTATTTTAAAAGATTTTATTTATTTATTTTTTTAGAGAGAGGAAAGGAGGGAGAAAGAGAAGGAGAGAAACATCAATGTGTGGTTGCCTCTTGTGCACCCCCTACTGGGGACCTGGCCTGCAACCCAGGCATGTGCCCCAAATGGAAATCCAACCAGCGATCCACCCGTTGGCACACAATCCACTGAGCCACACCAGCCAGGACTGATTTGTTGTACCGCTTATTTATGCATTCATTGGTTGATTCCTATATGTGCCCTGATGGGGGATCGAACCTGCAACCTTGGTTTATCAGGCCAATGCTCTAACCAACTAAGCTACCTGGCTAGGGATCCCTGAAGCTTTTTTAAAGCAGAAACTGAAGATCAATACCATGAATGATAGTGATAATAGATGCAAAAGTCATATAAAAATGCAGATATACTGTCTGGGCAGGGATGGGGGTAAGCTGTCTGGGGGAGCCTGTCACACAGGGTGACCTGGGGAACCAGTTTGCCCTCTGGCCCCTCACTCCACCCCACCTCAGTGTCTGCTCCACACTCTCCCTCCTCCCATGGCAGCTATGGGCACCATGGGTGGTGCCTAACCAGACCCAGCCCTTGGCTCCTACTCCTGCTGCCTAGATGGACAGGCTGTCCCATCGTCAGTCCTCACGTTCCAATGTCTTTGTCCTGGGAGTGAGGGGTTTAGGGGAGAAGGGACGGGGTGGGTGTGCTGGTGTTCCCTGGGCTCTCTCCTCCCACAAATCCTGGAGCTGGCTTTGACCCTCCCCAAATGTCATTGTCCTCAAGGTGGCCTCCTGTACAGGCTCTCCTTCCAGGCTGGATCCTATCCCCTAACTGCCCTCAGGCAGAAGGGGGAACACATACTTCTCATGTCTTGATTCTGGATTTGGAACCAGCTCTGATGATCCCACCAAAGAAACTGCACTGGGGGTTCCAACCAGCACCCCTTTACCGGGAACAAGAGGAGAGCCATGGTTCCGACTCACGCACCTGCAACCTTCCAGACCACCTTCGACATTTCCAGGCCCGTGGCAACACGGCCAGGCCTTTCCTATGAGACAAGAGGCTCTATGTTGCCCTCACGCACCACCTCTCCCCCGCTGCAGCCATGTGGTGGGGAGAGAGTGGTGGGGCAGGTAGTCATATCTGGAGCACACCTCTCATTTCCTGGGCGAAGATGCGCAGGCTGCGTCCATCCCAGCACAGGATCAGGCTGCTTTCGGCAAGCTAACTAAAGGTGGTGCAGGGGCGTGCTGCTGTGGCCAGTGTGTGCTGTGGGCTCCAGGGGGAGCCCTTGGGAAATGCCGGCTGAGCCACAGAGATGGGGACACAGAGATGGGGACACACAGCTGGGCTTCTGTCCTCTCCCAGAGAACGGAGACCCCACCACGGTGGCCTTTCTCCGTGCACAGGCGCTCACTCCAGGGGAGCTGGTCTGAGAGCGAAGTTGAGTGATTAGACTCTGCAATTCCCACTCCAGGCTGGCTGCTGAAGGAGGCACCACAGGGACACAGACATGGCCTGAGGAGCCTGTGAGTGGAAAGGTTGGGTGTCCCCAAGGATTAGAAATCCCCCTCTATCACCTCCCACATACCTGCAAGTAAAAGGACCATACTGGACAAGTACCCACTGTGCCCCACTTCCTGGCTTGGACAAAGAAGTGTCAATAAAGCCTATTTCCTTTTTAAAATCCAGTTTACATTCTTTAAACAGAGCACCAAATAATAGGGCTTTTGTTCCCATATAGTGAGCACAACATAAAATACTTTCACTGGCTAGGACTCCCACACTGTGGAGACCAAGGTCTGTGGGCAAACACTGGCCAGCTGGGTGGTGGGGCAGGCAGCGGCTCCAGGCTCAGCAGTTTCCACACCTGAAGACTGCAGTGGGGGAATGGCTGGGTGGCCCATCCCCACCTGGGTTCTTTAGTTCTCAAGGGTGGTGGTGGGGAGGGAGGGAGAGGAGGGACCTGCCCCCCTGGATAGCAGCCTATAAGAAGAGGTGAATGTGTGGGGGGGAGTTCCAGCATTAGGTGGGTCCTCCTGGCCCCAACAGCCCCCTCTCTTGAGTGTCTCATCGAGGACCCCGGTCCAATGCCTTCTATGCCAGCATGAGGATGAAGATCTCAGCAGCCTGGGAGAACAAAAAGGCGTGCCGAGGCCTGTGCACGTCTCCTGGCACCAAGCCCTTTCCTCGGGGGAACAGTCCAGCGTGCTAGGTGAGAAGGGCCAGGGAGGCAGAGGGGCCCAAAAGGAGGATGCAGCCAGAGGAAGACCTGAAGGGTCAACTGACTCAGGCCCTTGTCCCTGCTTGGGGTGCTGGGAGCTGAGCTCTTCCAGCTGGAAGAGGGGCCCCATGATGGGGCAGTGCCCACTGGGAGGGTCATCTTTCAGCCCAGAGGGGAGGCCAAGGCCACTGAGGCCCCAGTTCCTGTGCAGAGAGCATCGGGGCAGAGCAAGCCCAGGCTGGGGTCAGTGCAGAACCTGGATCACCGCCCTAGGGGACCCCGGGGAGGGAGTATGGACCTAGCTCCACTCTCCCGAAGCACAGCTCATCTCACTGCCACTGACTACAGAGTCAGGAAGAATTCCCCTGGCAGGCTCCCAGACACGGTTCTTGTTCTTGCCCACACTCACCCTGAAATTTACACCAAGTCCTTCATCAAAGCCATTTCCCTCAGAACAGGCTGGAGGCCTGCCCGACCCCTGAGCAATCATTAGTTTCTCTGATTTACTCTAATCAATAACTGCAGAACTACCCCCTCAGAGGAAAACAAAAGGACCATGTTACTGGGTAAGCAGAGCAGGAGAAGCCTTAGCCCCCTGCTAGAGAGCGTCCTCTGCTTGGGTCACAGTTGGTTTGAGGGGAGCGGTGGAGGGGGTTCCCCCGGCTTTGGGGTTGATACCACAGGTGCACAGCAGGTGCCACGCACACCTCTCCTGGAGCCCAAGAGTTAGAGGGTGACAGGGAGGGCGCATGACCTGAGAACGAGCCACTACTGAGGTGACAAGAGTCCTGTCCACATACTCACACCTGATTTAGAACTCAGAGCAGAATTGGATCAACATGCACATCCCACATCTGTGCCAAAGGCGCTGTCCTAGAGTGAGGGTGTCTGCAGCGCGCACACACACACACGCCTTTGGGCAAGCACGCTTCATGCACACCCGAGTCACAGGAAGCTCGCTGCTCACGTGGGGAGGCACCACTCAGGTGTCACTGTGATGCTGAAGAACTTCCCAGTACCTCAGTGAAAGGTCTTGTTGAACAGGCCTCTAAAAGCTCTGCTCCTCTCAGCCCTCATGCTTACAGCCACCCTCCCCCATGGAGGACACATGCATGACACTTGTATGCACTGTTTCCCCAGGGTGGGGGACAGCCAGGAGGCCCTTCTACCTGAAGAGCTGGCCTGCTGGGACTACTGGGCACGACAGATGGTAGCTCACACCAACCTCAGCCCTGCCGTGGTCCTGTAGGCAAGCGAGAGCCCAAGAGCAGTCTGCCCCAGGAGAGGATTGGGGGAGGTCAAGCCCCAGGGTGGGCCTCCCTTCCCAGGGGCATAAACCCCCACCAATGGAGAGAGACTGCCGTGGAGGGGCAGGGCTCCAGCAACCGGTCAGCTTCAGTCAAACCCTGCTCCTGTTCTTTGCTGGCTGGAAACCAGGCTTTGCCTTGTCCTCCCATGTCCCCACCCTCCTGGCCCAGGGCTGTGGGTCCCCACCAGTGTGAGCAGTGAGTGGCCAGGAGGGACACTGTCTATATATCCCCCACATGTAGGGAATAGGGAGGGGACACCACTGTGGGTGCCAACACTTCTCAATTCCTTCAAATCAGAGTTCTCAAGACAAAGTACACAAAGGTAGACGTTAGATAATTAAAGAGATTAAAGGTGGGTGGGGTCACTGGGGGAAATGGCACAAACCAAGCGGCTGATTAGAGGCCAGCACATGTTGTAAAAGCAGAGCCCTGAATGGAGGCCTCACTGACCCTTGGGCTGCGACACCCAGACAGAAGGAACCCAGCAGAGCATTTCCTTGGTGGTCTGAGAGCCCCACCCCTACACAATCCCGGACTGTGAATTGGACGGACACTCTGCACTCCAGTCGGAGAGCACAGAAGCTGTCACCGGCCAATCCCCAAAGACAATGCCCCAGCATCTCCCTCTAGGCTCCGTGACAGGACACACCGCCACCGGAGGGGATCGGGCTGCTGTCAAAGTCTCCGAGGAGAGCAAAGTCTCTGTGGACCCACCGCACCGGCTCAACCCAGAGCTGCCCACGTAGCGAGACGCGGCCGTTCCCAAGGCCAGCGCTATAGCCGCTCTCCCACCCAGGCCGCCGGCCACCCAGCTGCGACACTGTGGACGCCCGCAACTCTCCGGATGTCCGCGCACCCCCGAGGGGACGTCCGCGTCTGGCTGTACTCACCGTAGCGGCTCGGCTCACGGCCGTAGTTCAGAATGGGCAGCGCATCCACCAAGGGCGGCTCCGGGGTAGTTGCAGGGTCTGGACTCTCCACCCCGCCCGCCGCGGGGGTGACCACGAAACGCTGGGACATAGTGGCCTCGGGTCCCCTGGCGACGCCAGGGCTGCTGGACGTGAGCCGGGTTTGAACTGGGGAGGACAGGTTGGGGGAGGGAGTGGCAGGGGCGGAGCAGAGGTGGGGCCTGGAGGGGCGGGGCGAAGGTGGGGCGGGGCGGAGGTGGGACGGGGCGGGCGGGGCGCGGCCTGAGGGGAGGAGGTGGTCGCCAGCACTCTACCGGGTCAGGGTCCTGGGAATAGCCTGGAGCTTTGCCAGGGTGCGGGTACCTGAGAGAGGACCTCTTGACAGATGGGGCGGACTTGGTTGCTGACTGTCGCTGGATCCCTTGTCCGCCGTTGGACACAGAATACTTGATCTTGAGGCCAGTCCTGTTCCTTCCGAGTAAGCACAACCTCGGGGGTCGCACTGCAAGACTATGGAGACGCCATCCCAGGAAAGCCAGGACCTGGTCCAGGAGAGGGACAGGCCATGGGACGCCGGAGATCTCGGGTCTCCGACGGCTTCACCCTCAGGGCCAGGGTTCGGGCCTGGGACCACTGCCCACGCCCACTGAGGGCAGGTACCAAGGATCCCGGAGAGATGGAGAGGGGAGGCAGCCAGTCCCTGGAGTTTGGGGGATGGATGTCCAGGAGAGTGGAGGGCAGGAAGGGAGGAGGTGAGACTGGGTGTCAGGAGGTAAGGAAACCAATGGACAGGCCCCTCCTGGGGGAGAATAAGTCACTCCGTTTATGGGTTCCTACAACACACACAGCAGATTCGTATTACCATCCCATTGTTACCACTTTACATTTATTCACATAGCACTTTAAAATATGAAACTTGGTTTGCACATTCGCTCCTTCAATGAATACTCACTAGTGACTAGCTAGCCAGGCCCTGTGGATGACACGAGGAGGTAGAAATCCCTGCCTCTTGAAGCATACATTCTGGACTGGAGACACATCAGAGCTCTGATTAAGAAGCAAAGAAGAACATTTCTAGGAAGGGTACAATTGTGAATGGGGTGTCTAAGAGGGACCCAGGGGGAGATGACATCTGAGCAATGACTTAAAGGAGGTCAGTGGTCAGCTGTGTATGGCTTCAATTCATTCACCTCATGGCCTATTATGGTTACTTCTGGTCCAGTCATCTCATTTATATTCCAATAATAGAGAGAGAAACCAGGGAAAGGACAGTGAGCTGTCCTCCCAAGAGCCCAACCCAGAAGTTGCACATAACACCTTTGCTTGAACCATTAGCCACCACAAACTTAGTCGTATAACCACATCTGCCTGTGAAGAAGGCTGGGAAACGTGCCCACTAATGTTTGGGGGCTCTGCTAGTGAGGAAGAATGACAGGTTAGGAATTAGGGGTACAACAAACACAGGAGAAAAGATACAGGATTCTGGAGGATGAGGATTCTGTTCTTGCACCCACCTTCTCATTATGTCCCCCCACCTCCACTCATCAGTAAGGAAGAGGACCAGGGTTCAAGTTCTCACACCTGCAGGAACAGCTGGCCACATATGTCTCCTTCCTGCATGAACATTCGGGCTCTTCTGGGTGCTCAGGAGCCCCTCTTGCTCCCTTCACAGACCTCAGAGTGTGACAAATGGGACGGGCAGTACTGTCCTTCAGCCACCCATTCTTTGATATATTCTTAGCCTCTCTTGAGCACTGATCCTCATCCCAAAATGAACATTTGAATCATTTTGGAATGTTTTTCCCCAAATACATTTATGTTTTGATTGAGCAGCATCCAATCCATATAAATAAATTAGCTGAGAACTGACATCTTTATGGTGTCGAATTCTTCATTCAGGTTCTGCAGGTCTTTTTCATTAAGTTAATTCACACATATTCACATGTTTTATTACTCCTGTAATGAATCTTGCAACTATGCTGATATGTAAGAACAAAAGCATAAAACACTACTGGCTTTTGTGTGTTTCTTTTGTAACCTGCCAACTCACAGAATTCTAAATTGTGTTATTCAATTGCCTTTTCAAGTTCAACTTCTTAGGTTTTGCAAGGGAATCATTTTACCTATAAAGAACGATAGCTTTGTCTTTCTTTGTTGTTTTTACCTCTTCTGTTTTCTTTCCCCCTTTTTGTTTTTGTTTTGGAATTTTCTAGAAATTCCAAATTAATATGAAATGCCATGCTTGGTGGAGCTCCTTGTATGGTCGGAACAGGAATGGGACCAATCCTGGTGTCTTCTCGTGGAGAGTCATGCTGGTCAAGGGCCTGGCATGGGGGTTCCTGCACTGCCGCCCTCCCCTCACTGGCCCTGGTGGTCACCATTAGCCAGCAGCCACCCTTCATTCCCCGAGGCAGCTGGAGGCAGACTTGACCTGGGAGGCATGGGACGGAGATGCTGAGGGCTGTTCCCACACTCAGCTCTTTCTCAAGCCTTCTCTTCCCTCTGGTTGGTGCCTGCCAGAGGACACCCTGGCAGCCCACCTTTCCCTTTAAAATGCCCAAACCTAGTTGGTTCAACCACACCCTCATGCAACAGGCTGTCTGCCCACCCCATCCCTCAGCACATGGCTGCTCCAGAAATCTGTAGAAGTTGGAGCCACGAAGAAACCCTTGGCCATTTAATCTCAGCCTGGATGCACGTCCCCATGTGGGCTGAGGTTGCATCACCTAACCTGAGAGGTCCTTGGCGAATGCCCCTGGGTGCCTCAGAACCCTCTGCCTGTCCTGGTAGGAATGGGCAGGACCTCGCCCTGGAGGACCTAAGTGGCTTCTGATCATTGCTATCCGTTTGCAATTGAGAACGACGTAAAATATCTAGTTACTTCTTTAAAATGTCCAAACCAGAAAAATGGTGCATGGTTCATGCCAGCTCTCAATATGCTGGGTAGAGGGAGACGAGGGGGTGAGGGGCTGTGAATACAATATAACACAGCCTGCCCCTGAGGAGCAGCTCAGGGGTGCCAGGAAAGTTCGCAAAGGGGCACCAGACAGCCGTGAGGTGGGGAGGGCGCAGATGCAGGGATGAGCTGGCCCTCAGTCCTGCCTTCCCTTTTTCTCCCATTCATTAAGTTCTGTTTTTGTCTTCACTGCTTCTCCTCTTTCAATCTTTCTTTCTACCATCTTGGTCTGAACGCTCAGTTTAAAAAACATTCTATTATGTCTCAGCAAGTGAAAACACTGAAGATTACGGATTTTCTTCTGAAAATAGCTTTGGCCTCCTCTCTCAGGCTGATTTTCTCGGAGTATTCTCTCAAAATCATCATTTCCCACATAATCTGTTATTATAGTTTTACTCTCTCCCCTGAAATCCTTTTTCCAGCCTCCACTTTTTAAACTGTATATGCACGCGTCATTTGCTTGGTGACAGCTGTTAACTGCAGTCTCGTGTGTGAACAGGAGGAGTCACTGTCTCTCTGTGGAGTTCCACGGGCTCTGGCAAATTCGAGCAACAGAACACAGAGCACCATCACCACCCTGTTCCCCACCCCTGGAAGCAGTGGTCAGTTTCTCTCCTGACCTTCTTTGCAGCATGTCCCCTAAGTGACATCCATCGTACAACATCTAGCCTTCTGAGTCTCAGCCTGGGAAAAGTTAAAGCCCACGAGAAAAGTGCCCGCCCTGGTGATATAAACGTCCTAGGAAGGCACTCACACAAAGTCTAACTTTCAGGGGTGACACTGGCCAGGCCTCCAGGCTGCAGTGATGGCAAAGTTCAGGCTCTTCAGATGAACCCCAAAAGTCACAGTCTCAGAGTCATTTAGACTATAGAAGAGGGCCAACAGAGGACACGTGTGAGTTTGTGTACATGTGTGTGCATGCATTGGGGCGGAGGCTCTGGGTGTCCATGGGGGTCAGCCCGCAATCAGCACACCTATGAATGGGTACGAGCAGGCAAGAACGGGCAGCCTCTGTGTTATGTGACCAGATGTGTACAGGAGCCCCTGTTGTCCCGGATGCTGACCTGACCACCCAGCACTCACTCCAGGGGCTTGAGTGCTCCCTGGGCTTATCCCATTTGACTATGCTGAGCCATCTACAGGGTTAAGACCAAAGAGGGGCCCTGTGTGCTGAAGTCCATGTGGCCCAGAGGACCCTCTACCTGCCCAAAGCCGCCCCCTTCCTCAGTAAGTGCCCCAAGACATACCAGGAGGGGAACTGGGATACATGTTAGTAGAACACACAGCCGGCTGTTGAGTCTGAGTGGACAGTTGGATGGTAGGGAGACTTTAGAGCACTCTGTGTCTCAGTAGATAATGCTGTGCCCTGGGAGCAAGGACACTAACACTAGAGCCTGGAGCCCTCACGTCAGAACCATTTTTAATAAAGATTTTGTATATCTATTTTTAGAGAGAGGTGAAAGGAAGAAGAAAGAGGGGAGAGAAACATCAGTGTGTGGCTACCTCTCATGCACCCCCTACTGGAGATCTGGCCTACCACCCGTCGTGTGCCCCGACTGGGAATCCTAACCCTTTGGTTCGCAGTAACCCTTTGGTTCGCAGGCCAGCATTCCATCCACTGAGCTATATCAGCCAAGGCTGGAGCCATTTTTGATGACTCCCCAGGCAGGACAATCTGCATGCCTGTGTGTACATACTCACACACACACACACACACACAAGTCTGGGGTGGGGTGAAGCCTTGCACCAGCTCTCTGAACCTAACCCCTGGCCCCACAGGCAGCTTGAGGACAGATGGGGTTACAGGTGTGGTCCAGGGTCTGAGCCACATAGGCCGACCTAGCCCAGGCCTGGCAGCTTCAACCCTAGTCAGGTTGGGCTGTATGTTGCATGCCATGGGCCCATGGGCCCCATGGGGGATGGTGAGGAGGCCCATTCGCTGGGGGTCCATGCCATGGACCTCTGACCTAATGCCCGTCCTGCCTGTGGCTCAGCCCTGCTAGTCTTCCCCATCTACCCCCTCCACCTGTGTTACTGTGAACACAACCCCAGCCATCAGAGGGTTTCGCCTGTACATTTTCAGGTTCCCTCTTCTTTAATAAAACCCATCCACCCCTTCACCCACGAACAACAAACCCTTGACCTTCCCCCGACCTTGGGGGGGGGGGCTCAGATCCCACTTGGGTTTCACATGTCACCTCTGTGAGAAATTCAAGGTCCTGTTGTGAGAGCCAAGAGGCCACACCTCATTCACACCTCATTCTAGTGGAGGACCAGGGCAGTTCTAGAGCGGTCTCAGACTGGAGTCCCTTCAAAATGAAAGTCCCCTCACCCTGACTAGTGTGCCTCAGTGGGCTGGGCATCGTCTCATAGACTAAAAGGTTGCCAGTTCAATTCCCAGTCAGGCCAGGTCTGCAGTTGGGAACACATGAGAGGCAACCAACTGATTGATGTTTTTCTCCCTCCCTTTCTCCCTGGATTCCCCTCTCTCTAAAAATAAATAAATAAAATCTTTAAGAAAAAAAGTCCTCTCTGTTCTTAACTGTATTTTTAATGCTGCCAGTGGCTGTATCCTGGGGACAGTGACAATGGTGCTGAACGTGGGGTCCTGGCTGGGGTGTCACTCCCTCTGAGCCAGGGAGCTCTCATACCCTTCGCAGTTTCATTTAGGAAGGAGACAGGCTTGGAGGGGTGATGCCCACCTTGTCTGCAAAAGCTGCTTCACCTGGCCTCTCACTGCTCCATGACCTGGCGGAATACCTGCCCTCCCACCCCCCAGAAGGACAGGCTCAGGGTTGTGTGTATCAAGGTAATATGCTTTCCTTAGGAAGAGGGGGGGCCTCTCCTGGCTCTGGACACAAAGGCCCTGCTGAGGGACTTGGTGCCCCTAACCCAGGGCAGGGGTATCTGATAATCCGTCCCCTCCCACCTCAGCACTTTCCTTTCCTCAACCAGTGGCGTGGGGGGACCTGCAGCAAATCTTAGAGGCCACCTCATCCCCAGCCCTGGGGTTCTGGATGCTCTCCTGGGCCCTGGAGAACAGGGGTTGTTTTCTAGCCAAGCTGGCCTGCTCAGCCCTCTGTTGCTGGCCATCAGGAGTCCAGGGGGAGGGCTGGGGATAGGGATGTGATGGAAGGTGCTAGAAATGTGCTGTGCTATTGGACATTGTGCAGGTGAGACAGAATAGTGAGAAACTTGGAAAATTCCTTGGCAAGTGGAATAGGGAGATAGACAGCTGAACACAATGACCAAGCAGTTTACAGCCAGGTACCGATGGTCACCAGGGTGGAAAGCCCTGGCAGGGCACAACTGGGAAAACAAGGACCTCCCCTCATGGTAACCTGTTCCCCCCTGCCTCTCCTCCCTGGAGATAACATCTAGGCCTCAGTTGTGTTTCAGTTCCAGGCCCAGAAAACCAGGTGTGGATGGCCAGAGCTGATTGCAGTAACTAAAGACCCGCTGTCCTGTCCACTCAGTGGGGACTACGACCCTAAAAGAGCACACATGGAGAACTGATGACTATTCTGCCGAAACCTTCCCCTGAGACCTCCCCCTAAGATTCTCACCTGCAAGAGAGAGACAAATGCCTCAAGACAAAGAACACTCTCCCTCTGGGGAGCAGGCCAGTGCTGGTCCCTTTCCCTGCTTCTCCTTCCACTTCTTCCCCCGCAGGCAGGTGTGGGTCTGCTAAACTCTAAGGCAATGGGCAGCTGGTCCTGGCTAACCCTCTGAACCTGTTCCCAAAGATCCCCTTTCTCTGACTTCCCAGTGAGCTAAGGCAGCCCAGCCTAGGCTCTCCTGTTTCTTCTATGCTAAGCCTTCTTTGTTTCATTGTCCCAGCTTTAATAAATATACCCTCACAGTCACCTGGCCTTGTACTGTGAAGTCCCTCCTACAGGAAGACAGGAAGCCAAGAGCCCAGACGCTACAGCTGGCCCTAGGCAGACAAGCGCTGGGCCAGGCCCCTGTGTGTGACACGGGGTGAGATTCACACTGAAGACTGACAGTGATTGCCCTCGTTCACACGTTGTTGGGTCATCTGGGAGTGCCAGGGCTTCCCGGGGAGGGCCAGGAGTGCTCAGAAACCCCTGCTGCCTCTGAAAGATTCTTCTAGGATGGAGGGTCCTCACTGTGTCCACGAAGGGGCTCCCAGCCTTTCTGGGGATGAATGGTAGATGAGAGAATGCTGGGTGGGTGGTGGGTGGGTGGGGGATGGGCAGTGGCGAGGTGATGAATAAATGAATAATGGGTGGCTGGATAAATGCTTGGCACTCCTTAGAGTGTGGTTGGTGCTCAGGAAATGGTAATTCTTCTTTTCTTCTAGAAAATGTTCCACCAGCTACTGTTTTCCCTGGACCCTGAAGGGAACCAAAGTTTTGTCACCCAATTGGCCTTTTTAGGGTATTGATTTTAAGCTTTTTACTTAGAAACCAAAAACTCAGAAAGCACATTTGGCCTTCCCCCCCTTCCCTGCCCAAGTGATTTAGGCAGAGAAACCTGCCTTGGGAAGGCATCTCAGCTTGTCTGTCACCTTAGTCCAATTTGAATTCAGCCCGGTCAACTGAGGGCCTCACACAGGTTCTGCTGCATAGACACAACCGTGGTCCCACCGTTTGAGTTGCTGAGCAAGAACTTTCCTGCTGTGTAGGTTGCTCTTCCTCAACCTGCTGCAAATGTCCCATTCTCCCTTCTGAAATACATTGGGTTGGCCAAAATTGGGGGTATTTTTTCCCTGTAAAATGGTCCTAGTAGCACTTAGTTGTCTTTCATTTCATTCAAAATTATTTTATTAGATTGTATTGCCATAGCTGTCCTAGCAACATGCACTTAGAAACACTTAACGAAATTGGTGAATTTTTGTGCAGCCATTATAATATTGAAGATGGAAGAAAATAAGCAACATTTTTGGCATATTTTGCTTTATTATTTCAAAAGGTAAAAAGGCAACCAAAATGCAAAAAAAGATTTGTGCAGTGTACGGAGAAGGTGCTGTGACCAACTGAACGTGTTGAGAGTGGTTTGTGAAGTTTTGTGCTGGAGATTTCTCACTGGATGGCTCCACAGGCGGGTAGACATTAATTGAGCACAATCAATATTAGCCGACATACTCAAAATACCCAAATCAATAAAGTTATTGGGGAAAATGAAAAATGTCTCTTGTTCTACTGAAAAACCTAAACGGGCTTTTTGGATCTCCTTTGTCCAAAATGTGTTATTTACCCAGGGCTGCTTCATCTTTGGACTTTTCGTGCTCACGTGAATCCCCCCACACACACATATTAAAACTTTGATTTCCCCTTGTTCATCTGTCTCTGTTAACCTGATTATTAGCCCAGCCAGAAGAACTTAGAAGGTGGGAGGAAAAGTATTAACATTTTTAAAAGCCCCCTCATGGCTGTCAGCCTTCAGTTCTGCATGTCTACCTTCAGTTGTGATCTGAGGTAAAATAGAGTAACTACCCTAGGGAGTTCAGTCTAGAGCCGGATGGCGGGGGGGGGGGGGGGGGGGGCCAGGAGCCAGCACAGGGGAGGGTGGAATGTGACAGGCTTGTTGGGGAAGGTGCCACTGGCCCCAGTGGTGGGCTGACTGGGATCTCGGGGGCTGGATGGAAACCAAAGCAAGGGGCTAGGGGTGACCACAAGGAGCACAAGGAGGCAGGGTGTGGCCTGGTGGAGGGTGGCCCCTTAGCCTTTATCTCCATGGCCATCCCCTCCTGTCATTCTGTTCTGCTGGTGGAGCATGGGTTTGTCCACATGCCCACCACCCTCAGCAAGGACTCCAGCAGGTGTGGACACTTGACACTCATCTCTGTAGCCCCTCCCCTTTCTTTTGCTGGGTTCAGGTGTGGGCAGGGGATAAGGGCCTGGCCAAGGAGCTGTGGGGGTAGGTGTGTGGGAAGAGGGCTGGGGGAAGGGCAAGCATTACTGAGAATAATTTCTGCGGAGCCAGGTGAGGAGGTTCCAGTCACAGAGGCAGTTGTTTCCTCGGACCTGTGGCAGAGGTGTAGGGACCCCTGTGCCTGGGTGTGGGGTCCCTGTGGCCAGTGCAGTGGGAGGTGGCCCTGGTCCTTATCTGAGCTGGTGTCTGGTGCTGTGGGGGTCTAGTTAGCCTCAGACAAGACTGTCCTGGTTCTGAGGTCAGTCTCAGGGGATCACAGGGTCAGGATGCTCAGAACCCTCCGCAGCAGACTCATCTGGCCTCCCCTGACTGGAAGCCTCCATCCCAATCCTACAAGGTTGCTTCCATGTCACTGGGTCAGCCCTTGGCCGTGGACCCCTCCCTGCGGCGAGACCTGCTCCACTTTGAACGTGTAAACACGGAAACTTGGGCCACCCGACCCGCTGCTTCACTCATCACAGTGACACGATCCCTTGGGTTCCTCAGGCCCCTTGCTCCCCTGGGAGGTCGGGTTTCCAGGGCTGGGCATCTCAGCCTGCTCTAGTAAGGGGTGCCTGAGGTGATCCTGGCCCTGAGCCTCCTCAAGATGCCTCCCATGGCTTGGGGAGCACATAGTGTATCAAATCCTATGTCCCTCAAGCCTCTGGGAGCTGCAAACCCCAGCAGCTCTGCCTCTGGTACTGGGTGGCTTAGGCACTGCCCACAGGTGCACAGTCTGAATGTCAAAGACTTCTCACATAGCGGTCAGTCTGCTCTTCGAGAAGGCCTAAGATGGAATACCTTCAGCACATGTAATCTGCTTCCCATCACTCATCCATCCACCCATCCACCACCATCTCCACCCATCTGTCATCCATCCATCCATCTGTCCACACATCACCCATCACCACCCATTCACCATCCATCTGGCATCTCTACAACATCCATCCCCCAATCCATCCATCCATCTGTCTATCCATCTGTCCATCATCTCTTCATGGTATAGTGACACGCAGAAGATGAGATGCTGCACACGGGTGGGGCTGCAAAAGGGGAGCACTCTGAGGTGGCTCTCCTGAGGTGCCTGTTACCAGGTGGGAGGAGCCCAGAGAAGGGCAAAGTCATGTGGTGGGCAGTACAGGGGCGACAGGGAGGGAGCATAGGGCCCACAGGGGGGCCCACCCTGCTACCAGGCCAAATATGAGCATTCAGAGCAGTCAAGAAGAAGAGGCAGGAGTGTTGGTGCAGAGAGGCGCAGGCTGCAGGCGGCGGCGGGGGATAAACGACACGGCGCGTGCAGCCACAGTCAGCCCTGCTTCCGTCCTCCCAGCCACACCCTGCCCGTCAGGCTCCTAAGCCAAAGAGCCTCTTTGTCAACAGAGAATATTTTTTCATTGCTTTCAGAAAGAGAAAGAAAGAAACATCAATCGGTTACCTTCTTGTATGTGCCCCGACCATAGGTGGAACCCCCAACCTGGGTATGTGCCCTGACCGGTAATTGAACCTGTGACCTTTCTGGAGTGTCTATGGGATGACACTCCAACAAACTGAGCCACAAATATGCTGTTAAGACATTTTTAACTTGTGTATCTGTCACTTACAGTCCAGATGCTGATGGTGAAAATAACTGAAATGATTTCTTTAATGTAGGTGCCTCTTGTGTTTTCCACCAAGGCTGCCTTCCACCTAAAATCTTCGGTAGCTCCCTATTACCAACTCAACCTGTGTGGCTTTAAGGGCTCCTGCTCACTTGGCACATGCACCCTCAGTCTCATCCTCCCTCACTGAATACCTTGTTGGAGCTTCCCGGTCTTGCCCCCAAGGTGGCCTCTTTCATTCCATGAGCCAATAATCCCTCAGGGTTGGAATTCCCAGCCCCATGTCCCACCTCCTCCCCTCCTCTGGGCCATTTCCTGTTGCTCCCACAGCCCTGCACTGTCTCTGGGTTCTCCTGTCCCACTGGGCATCTCTCCACCTGTTTCTCCAACCAACCTTCTGTCCCTACTGCCTACTCTAACTCTGATATGCCAGGAGATTTCTTCACTTGTACACGCCCTGCTCAGAGCCAAACAAATGCTCCCAGCTGAGGGCAGACACCTGGACACTCTGAGGAAGGGCAGGTATAGCCAGGATGTAATTTAAAACAAGAACAGAGCTTTCTGTGAGAAATATCTGCCCTTGCCCCCACTGCTGTGGCTCAGTGGGTTGGACGTTGTCCTGCAAACAACAATTCCATTCCCGGTCAGGGCACATGCCTGGGTTTCCAGCCAGGTCCCCAGAGAGGGAGATGTTTCTCTCCCTCTCTCCCTCCCTTCCCCTGTCTCTAAAAATAAATAAATAAAATCTGTTTTATCTTTTTAAAGAAATGTCTGTCCTGCTTGGCTTCCCAAGCAAACCCCAGCAACACAAGTTGTATTTGCCTTCCCCCAGGGGGGATGCTCTCCAAGTGGGTGCTGGGAGAGGCCACAGCCAGGCTCAGAAGCTGGAGGTCTAGGAGGCCTTGAACTCTTTTTTACATAGACTTTACATGGGATAAAGTACACAGATCTTAACTGTTCAGTTCAGAGTTTGGAGAACTGTATGTACCTGTGCGACCACCACCCAGACAAGACCCAGGCGAGCCAAGTGCCCACAAAGTTCTCTCCTGGACCTGCCTGTTGGCCTCTCCCCACAGGAAGCCACTGCCTGCTCTATCGAGCCTGTTCTGGAAAGCAGAGTAGATAAGATCTCACAGTCTGTGCTCTTGGCTATCACTTGTCGGTTCGTTCCTTTCCGTGGCTGAGCGATGTTGCTTTACAGACAAACTACACCTGGCTAGTCCCTCTCTCCTGCTGACAGACACTGGTTGTTTCTGGTGGGGTCGCTAGGAATAAAGCCGCTGTGGAAACTTGTGTACAAGTGTCCATGTGGACATGTGTTCACTTCTCTTGAGTACCTAGGGGCAGACCAGCCCAAGGGGTAGAATTGTATTTAATATATTTTCTAGGAAGGGCCAACAATTTCACAAAGCGGCGGCACCATTTCACACGGCGGGCAGGGCTGGGCTGCTGGGGGGCGGTGGCGCTGAAACAACGTGGGGAGAGGGCTCTCAGCAGTGCTGCTGGTGGCTCCACCTGTAGCCCCCTGAGTGGGGCAGGTAAGCTCACTTCCTTTATTATTGTTTTCTTCATTCATTTTTTATTATTTTTATTTTTTAAACATTTCATTTATTTATTTTTAAAGAGAGGAGAAAGGAGAGAGAAGAGGAGAGAAACATCAATGTATGGGTGCCTTTCACGTGGCCCCCGCAGGGGACCTGGCCTACAACTTAGGCATGTGCCCTGACTGGGAATTGAACCAGTGACCCTTTGGTTTGCAGGTGGGCACTCAATCCACTGAGCTACACCAGCCAGAGCTTCACCTCCTTTAATAGGTCATTTGATGCCCATCTCTTGGATGTGTCCCCATCCCAGGCAGGAGGAGACTTGGCGAACACCCTGCTGCAGCCCCGATGCCAGACCCTGCCCTGTTCCGTGGCAGGTGTCTTGGCCAACCTTACCCATCCTAGCCCCCTGCCCACAGGTGGGCTTCTCACTCAGCCTGCACACCCCCATCTTCTTACCTTTGAAGAAGGGTCTCCCACCGCTCCCCCTCTGTGCGTTTCTGACTTCGTCTCTCTCTCGATCTCTGCTCCTCTGTCTGTCTCTGTCTTCTGTTGATTGAAGAATGAACCTTATGCTCAGGTGCTAACTGAACACACACAGGCTTCTGTCTGTGGGGATGGTGGGGTCATCCCCACTATGTTCCTGCAAGAAAACCCCAACCCCTCCACACCCTACCTGGTGACAGCTCATCCTGTTTCTGGAGATAGGCAGCCAGGAGCCTCCTGCAGGCCACAGTGAGTCTCTCAGAGCTGGGAGTGGGGCTGCAGAGGGAGTTCTGCCACCCCAAACCCCACAATGACCACCCCCACCTTCACCACGAGGGGATCAGGGATACCAGGACTCAGAGTCCCAGAACCCTGAGGGAAAAGGCACCCGTTGTCCCCTGATGCGGGCAGATGGAGTGCAGCTCAGGACCCTCCGCCCCCTGCTGACCACCTCGCCAGGGTGTCCTCACTCTTCCAGGAGTGTGGAAGGGAGGACATGGGCCTTGGTGCAGGAGGCCCACCTGGTGAGATCCCACGGGTTCTGGGTCAGAGGGACCTGTGCAGTTGCTGGCTGGCGACCCCGGTAGTGAATGGTCAACACTCACAGCCCTCCCCTCAGCATTGTTCACACCTTGTGTACACCCCTCCTCTGCTCTGGGGTCCCCAGGTACAGCGGGTGCAAGTCCTTTTTGGGCTCAGTGTTCTGCTCATCCCTAAAAACCTGGGCTCCTGGAGCAGCTGCACCCCAACTCGCAGCTACGCATCCTGCCCATCTTGCTGACATCCCTGAGCCAGGGCCTGGTTCACGCTCAGCTGTCCCCATGAGGAAACTGAGGCACAGATAGAGGGAGGGACCTGCCCGGGGTTCTCTGGAGAGGGTTAACTGCCCCAGGATGAAGCCAGATGAACGAGCAGAGGTGCGCCAGGATGCTGAGCGGCCCTGCTTCCGCACTGTCTTTGGGAAGCGCTGCTGGCCAGTGCGGGAGATGACCTCGGCGACAGGAAGCCAGGGGCCAGAGCAGTCCTTAGCAGCGCCTGAGCGTACTCCTGGTCCGAGGGCGCCCCCTGCTGACCGCCTCTCACACAGCCAGACTAGGCCGGGACCGTGGAAAAAGCGGGGAGGAATGATGGACTCTCGCTGGTCCCCTGCAAGGAGAGGAGCGTAGGTCTCCACCGCCACTTCAGCACCCAGCGAGGTCCTCCTGTGCTATGGCACCATCCCCCACAGCGGTGGTGGCAGGTTGGCGTCAGGGTGCACTCCTGCTGCATTGCACAGGCACCGAGGTGTGCACCTACTCAGGTAAGTTGCACATCTGTAGGTCCTGACACCCCCCCACACACCTCCATCCATGGGGAGTGGGGGGTAGGGACTATGTTTGGCAGTATTTTTTCCCCACTGCATATGAAACGGGCGTGGGCCTGCGGTCCATGCGATCTTTGGCGCATGGATGGAGCGGGCAGGCCTGAGTGAGTACTGTGATTATCCCCTTTAATCAAGAGAACCTGTTGAGGAGGAACACAGGGTCTGCAGGCTCTCCCACTGTCCTAACCACTCCCGGGAATGGGCAAGGAGGACTGTGGGAGGTTGACCTTCCAGACCCAGACCCCAGGTCGGAAAAGGAGCCTCTGGTCTGCTTTCAGGGCAGGCTTGATCCAGCACTTGAGTCCTTGGATCCTGCCTTGAGTCCCTTCTACCCTAGTGTCCACACAGCATGGATGAGTTAATGCTCTGGGTCTTGACCATTAGGGGAAGGGACCACCCCTGTACTGACAGAGAGGGCTGCTATCTGTGCACAATGCCCCCTCTACTCACCCACCCTCATCCCTACCTCGCAGAGGGGAAAGCTGAACCCCAGGGCTGGAGAGACAAGATAAGTACACAAGGATGTGGCTACCTTCCTCCTCCCCCCCCCCGCCCCCAAGGGCAGTCCAGCTCCTGCGTCCCTGCCTGAGAGGGTCAGTGCCTGGTGAGTGGAGGTCAGGAGCGTCTGTCCCAGATACAGTGTGGAAGAGGTGGCGACAGCAGAGCCCCAGGCAGGGAGCCCCAGCTCAGAACCTTGCTTGCCTGGCTGTTGGCTGCAGCAGGGGCAGTGGGTTCTTGCACCACAAGTATCAGGAGCCTTAAAAAAAGCCCACGCTGGCCATCCACCAGAGGAACGTGAACTATGAGTACTCACAGTTCTATTTATAGAACAAAAACTGGCACCAACCATGTGTCCATGGGAGAGGAAGGATCAGGTAAGTGAAGGAACATCGGACACCGGGTGCACGTGACCTTGAAACCCCAGATACGTGAGGAGTGTTCACTAGCATGGGAAAGTGTTCCTTATAGGAGGTCAAGTGGGGGGGAAGCAGGATGTTAAGATCGTGTCCAGCGCAAAACAAAGCACTTCACCTGGCACAGGGCAGGTGACAGAAACGCAGGCTGCCACCTGGCTGTCCCGGGTCCCAGGACTGAGCCGGCCCACCCTCCCCACAGGTCCTGCAGGGCATGGGGAAGCAGGGGAGGCAGAGCACGTGCTGATGGCCTAAAGGAGACCCTCTGCCAAAACTGTAGGGTTGAAGCAATGGCCCCCAGCTGGGGTCCTAAGATGCCAACTGCAGTCAGAAGCTCACAGGAACCAGACTGATTCAACCCACCATGACCCACTCACACTGGCATGTGCAGCCTCTGTCTGTCCACGCTGCCGAGGCCTGCTTAGGTCCTGTGTGCCTGCCAGGTGAACCGCAAGGTGATTTCCCCATGTGACTTGCATGTGATCCCCTTCCCTCCCACGTGAGGACTCAGAACAGCCCTGTTATTCGGGGGATGGTGCTCAGGATTAAAGGGAAACCAGCTGTGTATTATCAGCTGTTCAAAAGCAGGTGGCCCTTGGCACTTGGCAGAGGCTGCCCAGAGCATGTGTTCGCTGGTGACGTTGGCTTACGGAAATGCACCGCTGGGAAGCAAACTTCTCGGTCTTTGTCTGGGAACTGACCCCTCTTTTGGGGCTCCCTTCTTTTCTCTAGTCACACGTCCAAAGCACCCCCCTGTTCTTGTCCTCCCAACTCTCAGCCAGGTGACTAGCTAAGGAAGAGGGAAAGGGGGATGCTCGTGGCCACGCTGAGGCAGCAACATTCTCCTGGGATCTCCAGCTGGCAGAGGCCCTGCCCTTCTTGGGGTCTGCATTGGGGGGCTTCCTCCCCCAGCATCTCCTCTGTGTCTCCCTCCAACCCAGCCCCCTGAGTGACCCCCTCCACTCTACCCCCACTGTGGAGGTGGCAGCCCCTCTCTGTCCCTCTGCTCTGTAGCTGCCTCTTGGTGGGTGCTGCCCAGGAGCCAGTGGCAGATTCTCTAAAAATGAGGTCCCTGAATCCCTGAGTAAAGGGGCTGGAAGAGGGAAAGTGCTAGCTGACCAACCTACATGCTCCATCACTTGGACCTCTGTGAACTGTGAACTCCCTCCCAAAATTTAACCATCAGAGCCGATGCTTCAGGAACGTGGTACACCCCGTCCCCACACATCATGCAAACAAGAATGCCCTCCTATTCCCAAGTGGGTGTCGAAAGTCCTGTCAGCTGTTGATCACCTCCGGATGACGTCTCCTCACCTGTTCCAGGCACCCGCCTAGGATTAAAGACTCTGCTATAAGCTTAGCAACACCAACACACTTATGTGCAATAGGAAGGAAATGGAGATGGGAGGAAGTGATTATTGAACAGAGAGATCCCCAGCATGGCAACTTGGAAATCTGCCCTTCGGCGGGCATCCTGCCTGGTGTTTGTTTAGTCTGTCCTTCCTCCACCCTGGTCGCTGCACATGGTGCTGACCTGGCAGGTGACTCTTACCTCATGTCTGAATGGTCATAGTGATTTGGGGCCCTGCCTGCGTTGGCTGCTGAAACTCTCTCCTATGGAAGCACTACACCTCGGAGAATGCCTGCGTTGTAGACATACTCCTTGCTGGACCATGTCTCCCTAAATTCATGTTGAGGCCCTGACCCAAGGGTGGCTATATTTGGAGATAGGGTCTGTAAGGTGGTAATTGTGGTTAAATGAGGTCACAAGAAGAGGGAGGGCGCTGATCTGATAGCTTTGGTCTCCTTTTAGGAAGAGACATCAGAAAGCTGCCTGTCTCTGCCCTATGGGGACAGGAGGCAATGTCTGCAGGCCAGGAAGAGACTTCCCCAGGAGCCCATCGAATGCACCCTGACCTGGGACCTTTCAGTCTCCAGAACTGTGAGAACAAATGTTGGTTAAGTCGCCCATGTGCGTGGTATTTCGCTATGGCAGCTGAGCAGCCTGACAGTCCCCTCACCACTTATGTCCTTGGGAGGATGGCTTCAGCCAGCTGCTTTGTGGTTCGGTGGCAGAGCAGCCGAGTGCCAGGGACCCGCTGGTGCCTCTGCAGGGAGCCCTCTCTCCCAGGGCTGCGGGGATGGGGACGTTTGCAGTGGGGCGCTAGGACCAGGGGTCAGAGCCTTGGCTCTCCTTGCTCCCTGGTGTCACTGGGATGGAGATGCATCCCCACGCCTTCACTGGACCTTCCTTTCCATCACCGGACTCATCATTTTATTCCAGAGCTCCTTTTCCGTCCACGTCCAGCTGCCTCTTTTGAAGACTTCTTAGGACCCCATGGGGCTCAGAGCAGAGTCTCCTTTGAGAACCCTCCTTTCCCAGGAGGGAATTTCTTGGCCTTCTTACCCTCCTGCCTCAACTGATCTCTTTGCCGGAACAAACCTTAGGGCTCCTCGTCTGGGCACACACTCCTTGCTGACTCCGGGACCGTCTTTGCAAAGGGAGCTGGTATCTTCTCAGCACTCACAGGAGTGCGGGTAGGGACAGGGGAACTACTGGAGGCCCCTTCCTGGCCCGTCTAATCTGCTCTTTGGGTGGCAGGGGCCCAGGGTCCCCTGCCTCGGGGTTTGCACTTTGCAGAGCTGCACACAGTGGCGGAGAGCCAGGCTCTGAGTTATGGTGGCGTCTGGGTGAGGTCAGGCCACATCCTGGGGCCAAATGTGGGCGAAAAATTGGGATTTTATGGAAAATAACCTCACAGGGTGATTTGGTCATAAGTCTGTAACTGGGCAGGTCACAGTGAGTAGTCATATAACATATAACATTTCAATAAAAGGTTTATCTTTGCCTTAAGCCAGTTCTGTGCATCTAGGTGAACACACCCCTGAAATAGACCATAACCACCCCAAGAAAACACGTGGTCTTGTTAACTGTCCTGTAACCCAATCCCTGCCTTGCTTTCTCCCACCTCCACAAAATCTTCCTTAAGTCACCTCCCTAATTTCAAGTGCATAAAAGAAGCCGCAAGATTGTTATTCTCTGGTGCGTTGGAGATCTTGTTCCCACGCCTATGTCATCAATTTAGCTCAAATAAACTCATAAAAATTCTGTAGAGGTGTGGATATTTCTTACGTTGACTCAAGTGAACTGGAAGGGATGTGGTTTTACAGGCCGACCCCAGGCAGAGCGACAGGCCCAAGGGGACCAGACTGCGCCTGTTCCTGGATCATGGAGGGGAGGGGGGTGTGGATGACAAGGGGGCTCTATGGAAAGTAACCTCACGGGACGATGTGATCATAAATTCCTAACTGAGCAGGTCATGGCAGCTAGTCACCTCCCAGGCATTTAGTGGGGATGCCTTAAGCCATCCCTGTTTATGGCTGTGAATCTAGGTTAGCACACCTTTAAAACACCGACAATAATACTCTGCCAAGGGGGCATTAACCCTCAAGAGAGCACAGGCTCGTTAACTATCAACTATCGTATAACCCAGAGGTGTCTAACCTTCTGGCGTCTCTGGGCCACACTGGAAGAAGAGAGGCGTCTTGGGCCACACAGTAAATACACAAACACCAATGAAAACTGATGAGCACACAAAAGGTTTTATGTAAATTTACGATTTTGCGGGCTGTGTGTGGGTTGGACACGCCTGCTGGGTCTAATTCAATCTCTGCCTTGCTTTCTTCAGTTCCCTCCTTACTTTCAAATGCATAAAAGAAGTTGCAAAACTGTCGTTCTCTGGAGCAACGGAGTTCTTGCTCCCTGCACGTGTCCTCAGTCTGGGTCTATTATACTCTTATAAAGATTCTCTACAAGTTTAGATGTTCCTTACATTGACGTGGGGGATACTGGAGGGGAAGTGAGGCGGGGAGGGGGGAGAAGGGAAGGGAGGGGAGGCGAGGGAGGGGAGGGGAGGGGAGGGGGAGGGGAGGAGGACCGCAGGGCTCTGGCTTTTCTTCTCCTGTGTGGAGTCCCCGCGGAGCCCCACTTCACTGTACAGGGGGAGCAGGGACAGGCTCTGGACCAGGAGAAAGGTGGGGCCCGTACCACTTGCTCAGAGCCTCAGCTGAGGCCTGGAGGGTGGGCTCCCCATGCTGTTCCTCTCCAGCTCCTTCCCCCAGGACTTTGGGCTGGGGGTTCTGCTCTGCTCCCCCAGCAGACCGCTGACGTGCCTTTCCCAAATCACAGCCCTGCTGCCCCTCCTCCTTTCTCTGACCTCAGACCTCTGACCAGGGTCCCTCCTCTGAAGACTCTGGTCAGGTATCCGCCCTGCTTCTCCCTTGTTCCTAGAGCTGACTCTGTCCTCCTGACAGTGATCTTGCCCTCTGAGCCTTGCCCCCATCTAAGACCACCCCCATGCCTGGCACTCTCCAGGCCCACCCTTTGCCCAGCATTCAGTCTGACCCCCAGCCCCAAGTCTGACTGCCCAGAATCCGGGGATGCACTGCAGCCAGGCCTGATCAGGGCCCTCGGCCCCTCTCCTCCAGCCTGGTCTGCTTGCTCTGGGGACGAGGTCAGCCTCCCTGACAGCCTCCCTGGTGGTCTCCCACCACAGGGCCCTCCACCTGCACTGGGCTCACCATGACCCTTGACCTTGACGTACTGCCCGAAGCATTCCTAAAGCTCTAGAACCTTCTGAGCTTCACCTTTAGACAGGGGAGGGAATAGGGCAGGGGCCTTTATATCCCCTTCCTCCAAACTTCCTCCCCAGGCCAGCCCCACACCTTCTCCAACCCCTTTGTTATCTGACCCAGAGTCCCTCACAAGGGTCCCCAGGAGCTTGGTGGTCCTGCTTTTCTTCTTTTCCCTCCCTTATCTCAGCCTTTCAATGGGGTCCACACTCCAGACCTTTAACCTCACTGATCCTGACTGCCTGTAGGGGGTCTAGATCCTCAAGCTTCTCTCTGGGTGTGCCCTTCCCCTCCAGGCACTCCTCTCCAAGGCCATCCCCTCCATAGCCCCTCCCCTTTCTCTTCATCAGCTCTTCTCCCCTCCCCCATCCCTACCTCCAACTGAAGAGTCCCTACCTCTGGTGGGAGAGCTGACCCTATACCAGTACCGGCGGGCTTGTGGCACCTTCTTCCCTGTCCGAGGAACTCTTTAGAAGGAATCAACTTTGTTTACATGAGTTCTTGGGAAATGTGTGTGGTTTAATTTAGGAAGTAATGTTCTGCTCAGAACTTCTCTTTCTTATGCTTTTCACTCAATTATCTTTGTAAGACCCACTCTTGGCTTCTGACCTCAGGCATCCCAGAGGTCTCTCATCTCCCCACCCAGGTGCCTTCAGCCCTGGGTCCCCCAGCAGCTGCAGAGGACACACAACAGGATACCCCACACCTGTGCAGGGCAACTGTATCTTAGGTGGGGCTGGTAAGGGGGACTCCTAGTGGCCCACTGTCCTGGTTCCCTGGGCATCAATTTCAGTCTTCTCAGCACACTTACCTGTGGCCATCCTGGTGCGCCCCGCACAGGAGGGGCCCCAGTGCCCTCCCTAGGCCACAGCTTCTCTGTCCCTTCTGCCCTTTCCATTCACATTCCTGCCACAGCCAGCACCTCCATCCACAGACTGAGGGGACCCCAACCTGCCACCCCAGTGCTTGGAATAACTCACCTCTGGTTGGTGAGGCTCTCCTCCCCGCTGGTCTAACTATGGCCGGCTCCTCTCCAGCTCTCCAACCCAGACTCCCACAGCCATCTTTGAACATGGGGCTGAGGCTCCTCCCCACCCCTGCCCATAGTAGGTGCTCAGGAAATGCTTTGTCAGCACCTGATGGGTCAGGGGCTATGGTGTGGAAGGCTGCAAGGGACCACTCTACAAGGCGTCAGACCAGTCTATGAGCACGTTGGTACAAATGCAAGTCCCCCGGGGTTTGTTATACCCGTTTATTAAAGAAGGGCAGAGAAACTTAGACCATGGGAATCCTGGCATAATCTGCAGCCATTCCAAGACCATGCTGGAGAGCTCAGTACCTGGGCTGCTTGCCACGGTCACCATGGCTTCCAGTGGAGTCTGTCGTACGACCCCTCTAGCACAGGGAGCTTGTGGGCGTGAAGAAATGCTTCAAAAATGGTGGTCGTGAATGAATGGTGAATTTTGCTCTTGCAATAAAAGGGTCCCCCCAAACATATTCCCTTTAAGTACCTCTATCAAGGTGCAACAGTGTAGTCATCCCACTTTCCCTGTCAGAGTCCCACTCGGAGCCTGGAACCAAATGCCTTTAAAAAAAAAAAGTTTATTTTTAGAGAGAAGGGAAGGGAGGGGAAAAAGAGAAGAGAAACGTCGATGTGAGAAACATTGATTAGTTGCCTCTGGTATGTCCAGACTGGGGACCAAATCCTCAGTCATGCTTGTGCCCTGACCAGGAATCAAACTGGCAACCTTCAGCTTTGTGGAATAATATCCAACCAACTGAGCCACACTGGTCAGGGGAAGCCAAATACCCTTTTAGGACAGTTTCCGCTCACCTGCAGCTGCATGTCTACATGAGAATGTCCAAACCGTTAGAGAATTTTTATACATTTGAGCCAAACTGACCTTATATGCTGGAGAACAACACCACCCCAAGTTCTCCCGAAAATAACAGTTTTGCAGCTTCTTTCCTGCGTTTGGATTTCAGGAGGGAACTAAGGAAGATTGCAGGAGGGTGGAAGGAACAAAGACAGGGATCAGATTACAGGAGAGGTTGCAGTTTCTGTTACCTTATTTAGTTTTTTCAATAACAGACATTTATTGTCTCACAGTTCTGGAGGCTGGAAATCCAAGACCGAGGGGTCGGCAGGTGTGGTTTTTCCGAGGCCCCTCCCCTTGGTGTGTACACACACCGACTCATGACGGCAGGTGTGCAGATGGCTGCGTCCTCTGAGTCCACACGTGGTCTTTCCTCTGCGCATGCATACGTGCCTCTGCCTCAGTGGTGGCTTCTTTTAAAGGTGTGTTAACCTAGATGCACAGAAACAATGCACAGGACTTGAGATAAACCTTTTACTAAAAAGTTATATGCCTGGGGTGTACCCACTGTGAACTGCCCAGTCAGGGTTTATAATTTATTACAGCACCCCTTTTTCATCCACACACAGCTTCTGCCTCGGGGCTCTGCTCCCAAGAGGGCACAGCTGGGGCCTCCTGGCCAGGTCTGCTCAGTACATATGCCGGGGACTAGGCCCTCCCTGATGGGTGAGCTCCCTCTGACCTACTCTGTGTAATCTGTGTGCACCTGAGATCTCCTCTGAAACTTAGCCTGCATGCTGTTCACTGGGGAGACCCACCCCCATGGGGTGACCCAGGGCCCCCAGGAAGAAGTGAATGTGGGGGAGGGCAGCCCCTGAGCTAGACGCAATGAGCTCATTCTGTTCAGCCTGAGGAAAGATTTTGAGTATCAAGGAGGAGCTGGGATGCAGGAAGGCACTGACCTTCAGGGCTGGGAGGATCCTGGCACTGGTCTGGGCTGAGCCTGGCAGGGAACCAGGAGGTTTGGGGAGGAGGGGTTTGGATTGGTAGGAGCCGGGTTCTGTGTGGGGAGCTGCCTGGTACTCCCTGAAGGGCAGCAGGTACAAAGACTGGGTTCCTCTTGGTGGTGGGGTTGGACCTTGGTCCTTGCATTCTAGATAAGAAAGTTCAGAGTCAGACTCAAACTGTAAGAGAATGTTCATTTAGAAAGTCACAGAGGTGAAAGAAGGGCCCTTGGAGCTTAGAAGAGAGCAAGGTAAAGATCATGTGCCTGGGGGGAAGGAGTGGGGAGGGGAAAGGCACAGGGTGCACCTGGGTTGGGGGTGGAAAGTGAGTACTGGATCCTTTCTCTCCAGGGCTTTAAAGACTCAGGGTTTAGGGGAGGTCTTAGGGGAGGATCTCAATAGAATATTCGTCATCTTTTTGCTGGTGCACCTGTGTGAAATGTATTCCCCTGACTTCATCCTTCCTTGGGCGTGGTTGGCTCACAGCACTGATTGGCTTTCTGCTATTTATCTCCCTGAGCTGGGTGATCTGCGCTATTGCCCTCACGTTGGGGAGGGGAAGTGTAAACCATTTACTCTTTAAGTGTCCTTGTTTTGGGGGGATTTACTAGATGATCGTAAACTGTGTGACAATTTACCTACCTGTCTCCGTTTTCCAATTTCCTTCATCCTGGTTACTGGTCCGTCTCACCCTGTCTGCCCAGCCCTCCTTCCCTCCTGAGAGGCACTGGACCGGGTGGGGCTCCCAGTTTCCTGGAAAAGTACTGCCTGGAGTCTGCTGAGGAGTCACTTCCTTAGGTTGATGGTTAATCGAGTTTAGTCAGTTTGAAAACAATTTGGCTCCCCTGGAAATTCTCTGAGCAGGGAGGAGCCAGAGACAGGGTAGCAGGGGTTGGTGGCCTGGGGACTGCCCTCTGTAAACTGCTGCTCTCTGGGAGGGTGGGCCTGGGCTTCTCTACGCCCTCAGGCCGGGGTGTAGTGGGCCCGTGTGAGCACCCACATGACCACATGTGCCAGGGACCCCAGCCCTGGGCTTGCCCTGTCTCTGGGTTTGGGGGACACGGGGTGGGCTCAGAGACCCCCTCTGCCTCTGAGGTTCTTTCACTGACCATCCCCTCTGTGGCCAGGTCCTCAGGGGCCCTGGAGCCCCCAAGTAGAAGGTGGCACAGCCCTGGGGCAAAGCCAATGATGTCCTTGTGCCTGTTGGAGGACAGAAAGTGGGGAGCCACCAGAGGGCCCCTTCCTGCTGGAGTCTGCTGAGGAAGCACGGGAAGGTCCAGCTCAGTCCCCAGTCCCCACCCCCCCATCAGAGAATCCCTGTGTGGGGCCATGAGTGCTGGGCTGGGGGCCCTACTGCCTCCCCTCCCTGACCTCTCACACATTTTAGACTGAGCTTCCTCTCCAAGCTTTACTCATAAAAAAAAAAAAGAGTTTCAGAAACTGATTTAACACAAGGTTGGAACCCCAGAGATACTGGGGAAGTCTTCCTTGATACTTGGGTCAGTGGTCTGTGCCCTCTCTGTCCTCTGCAGGGTTGGGTCACGGGCAGGGAAAACATCGAAGGGGACACTGCCTTATTGGGTGTGCTGGGTGTCTTGAGTCCAGTTTCATTCTTTCAATTTAATAAGCCACTTTAAGAAAAATCTATCCCAGAACTTCAAAGATGGGGAAAAAGATTTTTGAGCAAAGATGTTTATTGCCACACCATTTATGAGGGGAGACCCCCAAAACTTCAGAATTACCTTCTGGAAGGTGGGAGTACAGGCTTCCCCCACTAGGTGAGTGTTCTAGGAACCCATCTGTACCAGTGTACCAGCTGGTGTTATTGTAAGAGGCTGCGTTTGGCTTCGGTGAAAAAAAATTTTTTTTGTAAGACTCAACACGTTTGACCATTCCATGATGGGTGATTTATGAGCACACCTGCCCACATGGTGCTGAGTGTTCAGCAGTGTTTGACCAAAGATGGCATGACCCCCATGCCCCACCCTCCCTATTCACCCAACCTCACCCTGACTTTTATTCTTTTCTGGATGGAAAAAGTCCTCAAAAGCAAAACTTTTGCAGATGTGGAAGAAGTGAAATAAGAAACGGCACTAAAAGACATCAAAATCAACGAGTTCAAAAACTGTGTTGAGCAGTGGGAAAACGTCTCGATGGATGTATTGCATCCAGTGGAGAGCACCTTGAAGGTGACCCAAGTTTAAACACGTGAGAAGAAACACACAATTTTTATAAATAAGTTCCGCTTGTTTTTGTGCACCCCCCCTTCCCACACAATAACTGGAAGCTAGAATGACACAGCTGCCCAACAACAGAAAATGAGCGAAAGCTGGACGGCTCCCTGCATGGAGGCGAGTGCGCAGTGCGAGACTTATGGCGTGGGAGAGCACGACGTGTTATGTGGGAAAGTGCAAATGGTCCCATCGTGAACATATCTCAGAATGTACATGTGATATGCAAATGTGTGTGCACAGGTACACGTATGAGAAGAAGCTGCTAAGCTGTTTACACCATCTGTGAGTGCTGAAATTATAAATGCTTTTTACTCATCTCTTTGTTCTGAATTTTCAACTATACTACAAAAATGTATTACTTTCATAATTGCAAAAGTTATAAAAATGTAAATGTTCACATATTACTATTTATCTGACAAAACCACCTTAGGCCCTTAACCCAGTGCTCTGTCTGCTTTCTCCAACCTTGTAAAACAGAGAGAGCGCTCTGTGTGCCACCCGGGCTCCCAGATGGACGCTCCATCCGCCCCCCCCCACACCCTGGGGACCTAGGCAACCCCTGTGCTCCACCCACTGCCACCAGCTGGACTCCAAGGACAGCTGGCATCATAACACAGGCAGAATCACATTGCAACCTGTCCCAGCTTATACCTGGGTCATTTCCTCAAAGTTCCAGGTTGTTAACAATAGGTAAACAAACAGGTAGGAATGAGACTCAGGTGACTTCCCCCCGCCCCCCAGGCCAGGGTGAGTGAGGACAGTCTTGTCTGAGGCTAACTAGACCCCCACAGCACCAGACACCAGCTCAGATAAGGACCAGGGCCACCTCCCACTGCACTGGCCACAGGGACCCCACACCCAGGCACAGGGGTCCCTACACCTCTGCCACAGGTCCGAGGAAACAACTGCCTCTGTGACTGGAACCTCCTCACCTGGCTCCGCAGAAATTATTCTCAGTAATGCTTGCCCTTCCCCCAGCCCTCTTCCCACACACCTACCCCCACAGCTCCTTGGCCAGGCCCTTATCCCCTGCCCACACCTGAACCCAGCAAAAGAAAGGGGAGGGGCTACAGAGATGAGTGTCAAGTGTCCACACCTGCTGGAGTCCTTGCTCTCTCCCCCTTTCTTCCTCTCTCTCTCTCTGATTCCTGCCCCAGCGCAGTCAGCACTCTGCTCCCTCTTGCTGTGAAAGGCAGAGGGCGAGGGAATACTAACTGCAGGCCAAGCGGACTGTCCTATGGGGTGACGGTGGCCTCCACTCCCGCCTGCAGTCAGTGAATGCAGACTCAGGATTTGGGGTAGAAAAGCATCGACATCCCGTGACTTCTGAGGCTTCTGCTCAGTAACTTGGGCCTTATAAACACTACTCCTTCATGAAAACAAACCACCGTCTTGGAGACAAAGGTTAATGACTGGAAGTTACCAGAGCCCGTGGCCCTCCCTCACCTGCCCTGGCGCTGCACTGCAGACTTGTGTTGGTGGGGGTGTGGCCTAGCTGACAGCAGTCACTAATGATCAACTCTGGTCCTGTGCCTTGCTGTCTGTCCTATGGCTTAGGATGTCTTCCTGTTCTTTAAGACTTTTTAAAATTCATTCTGTAGAGAGAAAGGAAGAAAGAGAGAGAAAAACATCGATTTGTTGTTATACTTACACATTCATTAGTTGCTTCTTATATGTGCCCTGACCAGGGATTGAACCCACAACCTTAGTGCATCAGGATGATGCTCTAACCAACTGGCCTATGCAGCCAGGGTATGTTGTCCTGTCCTTTAGCAGGTCCTGCCCAGGGGATGTTCCCCAGAGCAGGGCCCTCTCACTTGGCTTCAGAGTGTGCAAGAGTGTGAAGCTGCACGTGGGCCCATTGAAATAAAATGTGAGACAAACACAAAGTGGATTAAGGACCACATCCTCTTCCCAAGGGCTTTGACGAGCTCTCCAGTTCAAGCTACATGTTTTAGAACTTATGAGATGGCCAGGATTTTAAAATAATAGTAATATCCCTTGTTTCAGGAAGTGCAGGGAATGGACTATCCTTGCTTTCTGTTGGTGGGGGTGTAACTCAGCGCTCCCAGAGAGCAGTGTGTGGCCGCGCAGCCCCTCAGAGCGAACCACCTGTGCCGGTCCTGGGGCATGTGGGCTGGCTCTTGGGGTCCGGGAACACAGGCCTGAAAACTCTGACTGCCGGTGGCAAACTGAACCCAACACTGCATAAAGTATGCATCGTGGCCAATTTGGGATTATTCCAGGAACGTAAGGTTGTTTCATACTAAAAAATCTAGCTTTTTAGGTATAAAAAGTGTAAGCACCACATTGAGAGAATAAAGGAGTACATGCTATTAATAATCATTTCAAAAATGTAGAAAACCATTTCATGACATTCGTCGCCCATTCATAACAAAAGAAGACCCTCCGGGTTGGGGTAGGTGGTGGCTGAAGGGTGCAGGTGTCTCCTGTAGGTGACAAGACACTGTAGGGTAGATTGTAGTGACGTCATACACTGCTGTGAACACACTGGAAAGGGAGCAATTTGTATATTATGATAATTCGACCTCAACAAATCCGCAACAAAAAAATAAGGGAATCTCTTAGTACGAGGAGACTAGAAGGGGCTTTTTTTATTCTGATGAGAGTCATACTGAAACCACCACCGTGTCAATAGTTCCATGGGGAAACAGCCGAGGCTCCTGACAAGGTGGAAAGGGGCCCAGAACCCTTCCCGGGGACCGTTTTGTCCACTGTTGTTCTGGGCACAATGTAATGAGGTAAAAAAAAACCCCAAACAAACAGAAAAAGAAGTCAAAGGATGGGGGTGAATGAAATAAAACTGTCATTTTTCAGTTGGCATAATTTTGTATTGAACATTATTTAAAAGTCAATGTTTTAAAAAGTTTAAAAAGATTTTTAATGTAAAGTCTATATACAAAAAATTACATTTTTATCAATACCAGCAATACACAATTAGAAAATAGATACTTTTTAAAAAATACCATTCATGATCACATAAAAAATAACCAAATACCTAACAATAAATCTAATGGAAGATCTTCAAGACCTCCATGCAAAAAATCTACAGCCCACCATTGAGGAAAGAAGGTGTATGTTAATGGAGGAACACATTAGTTTGTGGTTTGAAGAACAATATTGTTAAGATTCCATTTCAATTAATCTCTAAACCTATAGATTTATTGCACTTCAATCAAAATCCCAGCAAATTTCTGTCAAACTTACAAGCTTGTTCTGAGCTGTTTACATTCTTTTTATTTAAGAAAGATTGTATTTATTTATTTTTAGAGAGGAGGGAAAGGAAGGAGAAAGAGAGAGAGAGAGAGAAACATCAATGTGTGGTTGCCTCTCATGTGCCCCCCACTGGGGACCTGGCCCACAACCCAGGCATGTGCCCCGATTGGGCATTGAACCAGCAACCCTTTGGTTTGTAGGCCTGCGCTCAATACACTGAGCCACACCAGCCAGGGCTGAAACCTTCACATTATTGAAGAAGAACATGGTTGGAAGAACATCAGCTGTAAAGATGTGGCCTAAAGCTGCAGGGAGGAGGACCCGTGTACCGGAGACAGCAGGTGGGCACCAAGACCGACGGAGCAGAGTGAAAAGGGAAGAAACAGGCCTCACAGACTTGAACAACAGATCCACAACCAGAGTGGTTTTGCCGAAAGAGAGGGAGAGAGGGTGAGGCTGTGAGCAAACAGTGCTGGACCATTTGGATATTGGAAAAGAAAAAAGGAATCTTGACTGCTCCCTCACAAGGCACACACAAACAAATCCCAAAGAATTCCCAGTGGACTGTTGACTGAAATATCTAAGGCCAGCCTGTAAAACTTCTAGAATAAAATCTGCGAGGATATCTTCATGTCTTTGAGGTAGGAAGATTTTTTTAAAGGGGTCAATGATTGGACAACAGTATAATGAGAGCTTGTGTTCATTCAAGACACTGTTGAAGGGTTGGGAAGGCTGGTGGCCGAGTGAGGGAAAGGGTTTCTGAAGCACCGTATCCCAGAATGTTAGTAAAGTGTCCTCAAAAATAATAGAAAGGGTCAGCATCCCAACAGAAAAGGACATGTAAACAGGAGGATCACGATGACTGGTCAGTTCATGGGTGAAGTTCCACAGCACAGGCCATTGGGGAAATGCAAGTTAAAAACACAAGATGGCCCTGGCTGGTGTGGCTCAGGAGACTGAGCACCAGGCAGCCTGCAAAATGAAAGGTCGCTTGCTGGTTTGATTTCTGGTCAGGGTACATGCCTGGCTTGTGGGCCAAGTCCCCAGTTGGGGGCGCGCGAGAGGCAACTGATTGATGTATATCTCTCACACATCGATGTTTCTCTCCCTGTTTTTCTTCCTCTCTTCCTCTTTTTCTAAAAGTAATAAATAAAATCTTAAAAACAATAACAACAGAGCCCTGGCTGGTGTAGCTCAGTGGATTGAGCGTGGGTCTGCAAACCACACGATCACGGTTCGATTCCTAGTCAGGGCACATGCCTGGGTTGCAGGCCAGTTCCCGGCAGGGGACTCATGAGAGGCAACCATACATTGATATTTCTCTCCTTCTCTCCTTCCCTTCCCCTCTAAAGATAAATAAATAAAATTTATAAAAAAAAACAATAACAACAACAAACCCCCCTCGAGGTGGTTATTTAGCAGTGGCACAATGGCCACAATGTAAATCAGGCAAGGACACTGAGCTGGCGAAGGTACAGGCCCCCCCCAGGGATGCTGGGTAACTGGCTCACCCCCTCTTGCAGGCCATGGCAGCATCCTTTCAAGTTGGGCATGTGCACACAGAGGGCAAAATAGTGCCACTGGGGATACGGACAGGAGTGTGCCCGAGACAAGAACAGGCTTCACAGTGGTTTTCAGGATAATGGCACACACTGGATGCTGTCCCAAAGCAATGCAAAAAGTGAGCTGTGACAGGTCACCCTGGGGCCCTGCACACACATGCATACATATTTATAAAACTGCAGAACAACAGGACAGCTGTGTTTACCCACAGGTGGTAGTTGAAAGACTCTTCTTTATCAAGCATGTTTTTCTTTTGCAGCAACATGTCGTGGCAGACATGGCTGAAGAGACAGGGTATGAGGGTGCAGGTGAGAGGAGATGGCCTCAGGCTTGTGGGACGAGGAGGAGGTGAATGTCCTTAGAAGAATGCGCCCTTCTGAGAAGATCCTCAGCATCAGACCTCCTCTCTGTCTTTATCGTGGATAAACATAACTTTTCACAATTTGCCCTACTTACCTCTTCAGCTTGGCAACTAACGCGGAGCGTATTAAGGGGAACTTACACAGAAGGCATATCAGGTGGGCATCCTCTACGCCACTTAGCACGAGCCACAGAATTGTAAAGAACAGGGCAGGGTGGACAGGATAGGGGTATGTGATATCCCAGATACAGGACGACTCCTCGCATGCATGACAGAATCAGGACCAAGCCTGTGCGGAACAGCATCTGGAGTGTTTCAGTGCAGAAGGAGAGCCTCGATTGCTATCGGTTTCTGATGGGGTTTTGGGAAGCAGTCTCTACTGCGGCCCACATCTGGCTGGTGGGCGGGCCCGGTCACATCATGGCCCCGTCTCTCCTCTTCAGGACAGAGGGGTCTGTTCCCTGCTGGCCTGGACTGGTCATCCAGGGAGGTCACAGCCAGGCTCCGCCTGCAGGAACCGTCACTGAATCCATATCAACTGGGTTTTTCTGAGGCATCCATCAGATGCTGTCTGAGGGGCGTCGCCAGTGAACAAACGGGAGGCGGAGACTCCCCTGTGGCTCTTACATCTCAGTGAGAAAGAGAAACCATAAGCAATCAGCCAGGCAACTGAGTCACCTGCAGGCTGTTGGGAGGGCAGGCAGAGATCAGTGGTGTCTCTGGCATGACTGCAAAGTACGAGGAGGGCTGGTGGACACTGTGGGAAGATGGCTCCAGGCAGGGGGAACAGGTGTGGGCCTGGGGCGCAAGGAGGGGCCTCCAAAGGGGGCTATTGATCCTAGCAGGCCAGCTGGAACACCGTGGGCCCTCGGGCCTTTCCCCTTTGGAGAAGCAGGTTGGAGAACTCTGAGCAGGAGCAACCCAGGGTGCCTCGCCCTCACCAGTCTGTGAGAACCCCCTGCTCTGCCTCCTGCTCACCATCGCCCTCTCCCCACACCCCTCACTTGTGCCCCGCACCCGGAATCTGGACCTGCATCTCAGAATGCTCAGACCACAGAGGCCGCTGGCAGCCCCATGAGCCCCTGACACCATCCTGGAGTCGTCCGCCTCTTTAGCACTCTACCCAGACCCCGATCCAGGGCTGTGTGAAAGGACCCAAGTGACTCTGGACCTTGACCGAGTTGGATCCTTGGCGGCAGCCCCCTTCATCCTTGTCACAAAGATTCTGAGGCCCTGCCAGCCCAGGGCACCTGGCCTTCATTCTGCTAAGCACCATATCTGAATTTTCCCCAGGAAATCCACCACAGAGTTGGATGTACAACATGTTTTACAGCCCAGGAAGGGGCCTCGGGGTTCTAAGGGCTATGAGGCTGGGGCTCAGGGAGGCCAGAGCTCTAGGAATGTGGGTCCCAGTCGGGTACCTGCCACTCCAGGCTTCCTCTGGGAGGAAGTGAGGCTTCCAGAGGGAGTGTCCAGAAGAGCCCCCTGGGAGTCGGGCTGTCTGAGCACATTGGGTGCAGGGGCGGCTCATCTGTGCCCCTAACTTCTGTGTTTGCACAGGGGGAGGGGCTGGCTGGTGCCAGCTGAGAGCCTCAAAGGGTCGGCCAGCACCTCCGGCCTCTGAAGATAAGGCATTAACAGTCCTGTGGACTCGCCCTTCAGATCTGCTGACGCTTCCTTTCGGTCTAGGTGCTTGAGTTGCCGTGCCAAAGGTTCCCTATAAAGTACTGGGGCTCTGGCTTTGTCCAACCGCCCTCCAGCTTCTGTACTGTTCTGCCCAGAGGGAGCTGCCTGTGACCACCATGGTGAGGCTTGTGCTGCCCAACCCGGGCCTGGAGGACCGAATCCCCTCCCTGGGGCAGCTGGAGGTCATGGAGAAGGAGGAGGCCAGCTCTCGGCCCAAGTGGGACAACAAGGCCCAGTACATGCTCACCTGCGTGGGCTTCTGCGTGGGCCTGGGCAACGTGTGGCGCTTCCCGTACTTGTGCCAGAGCCACGGCGGAGGTAGGCTGGGCAGGAGGGCGGGCTGGGGGTCCAGGGCAAACAATGGTGATATCCCCCAGGACCCCAACCGCCCATTCACAGAGGGGAGAAGTTTGGAGGGCAAGGGGCTGTGAACAGGTCTAATCTGGGAGTGGGGACAGACAGGGGCCAGCTGCTCCTGTGGATGGAGCCCCTTGTCTGAGCAGGGAAGGTGCTGGCCCGAGGGGCAGCAAGGCCAGCCCTCCTTTCTAACACCGTATGGGCAGTGGGCTAAGTTCTAAACCCACGGGTGGGCTCCACATTCCCTGAGGGACAGATGAGGGAGGTGGGCCTGCAGTGGGTGACCCACAGAGGGACAGGCAGGCGGGCTCTTGGCAAGAGGTGGAAGATCTGTATTCCCCATGTAACGCTGGCCTCAGCCTGTCCTGCGGCCTCCAGAGGCCTCCAGGGATCTTGCCTGTAGCCCAGGGGGTCTCCTTCCCCCGGGTTGAAGCCACTCCCTCTCCCCCAGCTGCAGATACTCCCCTGGGGTTGCTGGGTCTCAGTCCCCATGGTCTCGTCCTTCCACCTACTCTCCTGGTGCCTGCAGGCTGCAGGGATGGAGGTCATACTCGTAGTCCCATCTGCCTCTATGCGTCTGTGGCTTCTGTCTCCCCTGGGCACCCAGCCCTGGCAGGGACAGCAGCCAGGAGCTGCGCCTCGGGAAGGGGCATAGAGCCGTGCTGTCACCTGGGAGGAGGTCTGGGTAGGTGCTGCACTCACTGAAATGACAGGCTGTGCAGAGCAGCTGGGTGCTCAGGATGCTTCTGGTTCTGTGGGCGTCGGAACGCCTCCTCTGAAAGTGCAAGGGCTCTCAGTGATGTGTGTCTCTTCATGCTCTGAAGAAACTGCAGGCTCTCACCAGGCTTTGTGGCAGAAAAGAAATCAGATGGGTTTGTTTCCAGGTTACCCGTGTGACCTGCCCCCCACTTCCGTGGCCAAGGACTGAAGCTTCTGAGTGTCTGGAGGGTCTGTTTTTTTGCCTCAGGTCAGGTCATTATCTGTGCTTTCCAGATAATCCTGTCCCGGTCACCGCTGTGCCAGTGGAGGGGTGAAGGGACCCCCTTGGGAGCCTGTGAGGTCACCCAGCAGGAGGGTCACTGACTCTCTCTGGAAGGTCCTGGTCACCTCCTGGACTCCTACCAGGGCTGCCCTAGGGCCAAGGTTCTGGCAACACCGGCAGCGTTTACTAAGTTCCAAAGGGAAGGGACTAAAGCCAGGTGGGGGCAGGGGTTTCTGGGGTTGAGAAGGGTTCACCCCCAGGAAATGGGGGTTTGGGGGGGTGAACCACACTCCCTGTGAGTCCAAGGGTCAGTGTGGGGACATTGCCTCCAGGCACAGCAGGTGAATGGAAGATGTCCCCGTCACCCGTGGGTCCTAAAAAGTGGACAGCGGAGCCAGGGGTCCCAGGTCTGTCAGCTCAGAGAAGTGAGGAAGGAGGTTCAATGGCAGGTCTCCCACCTCCTGGAAGCTACCTTCTGGTGGCTCACCTGCTGCCCACTCCAGGCCACACCCTGCCCCTGCTGTGTGTTCCGCCCACCTGGAGGGCCTCTCACTGCTCCCCGGCTCTGGTCTGGAGCCGAGTGCCTGGTCCTCCAAACCCAGGAGACATTCACTGACAACAGTGATAATCCGCAAGCCCAGGAAACAATTGTTGAGGACAGTGATAAGGGTCCCACCCCAGGAGAAAATTGCTGAGGACAATGACAAGGCGTGGCAGGTGACTCCTTCAGGCTGGCATTTCCCATCGCTGTGGCCCCAGCTCTAGGGGAGGGCGTGGTTTTGTAACTGGGAGAGACAATGACAGATCTGAGGACTCTGGTGAGCGGTCCTGGTTTGGTGAAAACTTAGCTTGCCTTCAGTTATTTCCAGGAGTTTTGGGTAAATGGAAAAGTAAAACAAACCATCATTTACTTTGTATTTAACTTTATATTATAAAAAAAATAGAATGCAGAAAAGTAGAGAAAACTACGGAGGAGACCCCTTCCCCACAACGTAGATCGGCATCCAAAACTCTTTGCCGTGTTTGGTGGGATGGTGGCGTGGTGGGAGTGCACAGCACATACAACGGCCCCTTGTGCTGCGTGATGTGGAAGCACGTTTCCATGAGGAGGCCTGCTTTCTAGATCTCTGATGGGGGCACGTCTGTGACCAGAGTGGCGGGTGACTGGAGCACCAGGTGGGCTGCGTCCTCTGCCTGCAGCACCTCAGCTGCCGCTCCCCCACCCCCGCCTTTGTTAGGTCCCTTTTCTTGGTCTTGTGGGTCTGCCACAGGCAAGCAGCAAGATGTAGTCGCCTCTGCCAGCGTCTGTCTTGCCACCCTACTGAGACACACGGCCAGCCTGGACCGTGTCTGGACTACGGGTGGCAGGGGTGGGTCCGGGCGAGGGCCAGCAGCTCTCTTCATTCAGTCTTTGGGGAGCCGCAAGAGGGGTTTGGGGACCCACGACCCCTGTGTGGACGCTGGGGCAGGGGGCTTGTGGGCCCTTTTCCTGAAGAGAGGTATTTCAAAAGTTTGGAGAGTTTCAAAATCCTCCCCGAGTTCAGTTGACAGCAGAGTCTGTGTCCTGGCCCCACCTTACTCTCCCTCACACCTTCTGGGCCTTCAGTTCCCGCCTGTGACAAGGACAGTAACAGGGAGTCTGATCCCTGGGCCACACCACAAAGCTGGCTGTTTGTCCAGCTTTGAAAACTGAGAAGTGGGGGCATGCGGGAGGAGGCCAAGAGTTGTGGTTGGAGTTAGGACTCGCCCACTCCCTGGGCCGTGATGAACGGCTGCGTTCCATTGTCCACGGGAGTGCACCACCCACTCTGTCCGCAGTGCTACCACCTCGACTCACCCCACACCCTTTCTTAGCGACAGCACTCATAGGAAAGATGGGGGGCCCTGCCTTCCTCCACTGGTCCTGGCCCGGCACCCATCGAGTCAGCAAATACTCCTCTAGTTTCTACCCTGTGCCACACACGTTGCCTGCAGGAGAGAGACATGTGGGGAAGTCTCAGGCCTTGCCCTTGAACACAGCAGCCGCTCCTCCCCATCCCACGCCTCCCCACCCCTCCCCTACATCTTTCTTGTGCAAAACCTTTACACCTGGCCAGGTCCCACTGCATCTCTGCCTCGTATGTGTGTCCATCGGTGTGCAAGGGTACCTGACCCCGGGCACCTACAGACAGGACGCCTGCCAGGTGCCACGTTACACCTGGGGGAGCTTGCAGGAGGGAGGGCTGCCAGGAGCACAGGCGGCAGAGACTTCCTGGGGGAGTGGCTACCAAGTGGGGTTTTGGGGGTGAATAGGAGTTCCCTGGTGGAGACAGAGGGGCAGCAAGACCTGCGGGTAAAAGCGATGTCCTGAGGTTGGGATGGGGTCAAAGGACATTTGGGGACCACAGACTTGTTTTTTTCCTGCTAGTTTTGCCCAGAAGATTTTCACATCACGCTCCTGAGACAACATGAGAGAGGCGACTCTTTTCGTATTTTAACTTTGTCCTCACCAGCAGCGTGACCCAGTGAGTCATCCCTGACCATGAGCGTGCAGCCCCAGCGGTGCCCCAGACCTGAGGTAGCCCCCCACTCCCTTCCCATGGGAGATCCAGTTAGGGGTCGTCACTGCCATCTGCTTTTTGTCTCATTGTCACATTGAACTGACTGTCACCTTTGAGTGAAGTTTCTGTGTGCCGTCTGTGCCTACCTGGTTGGATTTTGAGCCCCAGACGGGCCTCATCTTGGTCCGTGGCCTCCCTGTGTTCTATCCGGCATGCGGACACCTTCGTCAATTCCCCAGGAGCTGCCGTGAGCTCACCCTCTTGGACAAGCACAGTCCTGGGGGAGCAGCAGGCAAGTTGGCCGCTCTTGTGAGGTGGCATGAAGTGTCCCCCATAAAGCAGTCCCAATGGCCATCCCGAGTGGTGTGTTGTTGATGATGGTGTCCTAAGTTTGTATTTGTGAGCAAGTTCCGCAGGAACTTTCTACCAGAGCCTGTGTCTCCAGAGGGGGCCTTTTGCAGTCTGGCGTGCACTACCTGACACACTGCTGCCTGTTTCTGACCAGGAGCATTCATGATCCCGTTCCTCATCTTGCTGATTGTGGAGGGCATCCCTTTGCTGTACCTGGAGTTCGCCATTGGGCAGCGACTGCGCAAGGGCAACGTGGGCATCTGGAGCTCCATCCACCCAGCCCTGAAAGGTGTAGGTGCGTGTCGGCGCCGTGTCTGTGGCACCCCTGCTTGAGTCCTGTGTGGGCAGCAAGCACGCTCCTTCCTTCTCTCGTTTTGACTCTGTTTTCGGAGGGCTCGCTGCCCCCAGCCTTCTGCAAGCCCTCTCTTGGCATCTCACAGAAGTCAGTGGCAAGGTCCAGGCTGGGGCCACTCCTGGTCGACAGAGACCGGCAGGGTAGCAGAGGCCATTCTGAGTCCCTGGGTGCCCAGGGCCTGGGAGTGCGTAGATGCAGAGGCAGCTGAGTCCCCCATTGCCTTCCACAGCAGAGCTCAACAAGTGCCTCAGGGACCGCCCTCCTGTTCTCCGGAACGCTGAGTCTACTCACACTCAGTCCTCTAGGGGGCTCCCCCAGCACTGCCCCCTCCTGCTCACAGTGTCCCATTCTCCCCGGGGTGCCCCCCAGCAGTGTCAATTGCTCCCCAGGGATTGCGGCCATGCTCGTGTCCTTCATGGTGGGCCTCTACTACAACACCATCATCGCCTGGGTCATGTGGTACTTCTTCAACTCCTTCCAGGAGCCCCTGCCTTGGAGCTCATGCCCGCTCAACGACAATCGGACAGGTGAGCCTGGGCAGGGCAGGGCAGAGGTCAGGGGCCAGGACGGCTGGCCTCTCGAGAGCTGTGGGCACCTTTGAGCATGCAGAATCCATGAGTAGTCAGTCACCTTCTGATTTCCCCAAGTTCAACGGGCTGTGGGCCAGGTTTGACAAAAATCAGAGCATATCTACTGTACAGAATTTTAAAAGATCACTCTGCCAGAGAAAAGCCCTTTAGACAGGTGCTTCCACCTTAAGAGGAATGGTGAGTGGTGCCAGCCAAGGTTGGAATGAAGGAAAGGTGGGAGGATGCCACTGGGTGTCATAGAGACCCATTGCTCCCTGACATTGCACCAAGTGGTGGCCTGATCCTCCACCGTCCCTTCCCAGTGCATTCCCGAGAGCCTTCCTCTCTGCAGTCTCATGCCCCTCACTCACCACTGGGTCTTTCCGAGGCCCCTTCCAGAGAGGGAGAGTGGGGAACTGACCCTCTACCTTGGGCCTGCGGGGTCACGGGCCATGTGCTCAGCTTGGCAGCTTGCACACATCCGCATCAGGATGCAAACATGGATCCAATAGGCAGTGAGTGGCCAATGTACAGCTGTGTGTGTGCAGGCATGTCCGATGTGCTCATACTTCTGTGTGCACAAATATATGCACAAGTGTACCTGTTTGCATCCAGGGATGCCCACGTGTGCATATGTGTCTTGTGAGTGTGCACGTGCAAACACATGTGGGTATGCTTGTGTGTGCACACACATGTCTGTGTGGGAGTGCACTTGCCTCCCTATGCACGCTAGGTCACTGGCATCAATCAGTCGGGAGCACAGCCTGGTTTCTGGTGGCATTGCCCTGCTCCTCACCGCGCCCCCCACCACCCCACATACTTCCCTTTCTATGACCCATGCTGACGGGTGTGAGTGCCCCCTGCAGACTATGTGGAGGAGTGCACCCGCAGCTCAGCTGTGGACTACTACTGGTACCGGGAGACGCTCAACATCTCCACCTCCATCAGCGACTCTGGCTCTGTGCAGTGGTGGATCCTGCTTTGCCTGACCTGTGCCTGGAGTGTCCTCTACGTGTGCACCATCCGTGGCATCGAGACCACCGGCAAGGTGTGGGCTGGGCTTCAGGAGCTCACTCACGGGGGCAAGCAGGAGGGGGCTGCCCCTTCACCAGCTCTGAGGGTCACTGCCCTATGTCTGTCTTTTTGGGAGGAGATATGGTACTGGCCGGGACGGTTCTCAAACCTGTGCTTAAAAAGCAGCAGCAAGAGTGACCCATAGTACCTCTCTGACCGGGAGGGAGCTGAATAGTCCTCGGTACAAACAGAATAGGCAATGTCTCCTCTCCCTGCCCTGGGAGCGGGGGGCAGCGGGGCACCCAGGGGAGTGGAGCTGGGGTCCTGCATGACCTTCTTTTTCTCCTTGTGAGCCCTGTCTCCCCCTTCATCCCATTTCTGCCCTGTCCCCAGGCTGTGTACATTACCTCGACGCTGCCCTATGTTGTCCTGACCATCTTCCTCATCCGGGGCCTCACACTGAAGGGAGCCACCAACGGTATCATCTTCCTCTTCACGCCCAATGTGAGTGTCCTCCTGTGCACCCCAGGCCTCCAGCTCCTGTGGCAGAGGCCACCCTGGGGGACAGGCCTCCCCACCTGATACCAGCCCTGGCCAGTCGCAAGCCCCTTCGATACGTGCGGGCTGGACCTGTGTGGTGGGGGGCTGCCTGAGAGCTCGAGTGGGCTCCGTGTGGGTTGAGGGCAGCCATCTCCAAGTCATCAGCTACCACCTGCCCAGCGGCCTCAGCTGTTGCCAGTCTCCAGGCTCACACCTCTCCCTCGGGCCACTACCCCCTTGGTTTCCTGTGCTTTTTCACCCTTGGGGTGCCTGGCTGAGGGTCTCTGCTTGGCTACAGATCACGGAGTTGGCCAACCCAGTGACTTGGCTGGATGCAGGGGCCCAGGTGTTCTACTCCTTCTCGTTGGCCTTCGGGGGCCTCATCTCCTTCTCCAGCTACAACTCTGTCCAGTGAGTGACCAGTGGGCTGGGCTGGGCTTGCCTCCGTGCTCCAGCAGATCATGAGATCCATGGGACTCCATGTTGGGGAGGCAGGCTGAGGGTCTGGGAGATTTTCACATACTAGGTGCCTCAAGTGGGGCTTGTTTATGACCGTCCTCCCCATGTGCCTTGGTCCTGAGAATGAGGAACCCCAGTGTGCTCCCGTCCGTCCCCCACACCCACTCTCTGGTGGCCCCTCAGCATCCAGGACCCCAGATGCCTGGCCACCACAGCCCTCCCCAGACCAACATTAATGCAGAAAGGGCCCCTAGGGGTCTTCAGAGGACTGCGGTTGTTATCAGTTTGTCTCCACAAGCACCAATGGAGGACCTACTGTGTGCCCTGCCTGGTGCATGAATTTCTGTCCTGCTAGGACCTATCACTGTGCTATGGCAGAGAGACAACTGGAATGAGCAGGAAGAGGGGTCCCTGGAGGGTCACGGGGCCAGGCTGGGGTCCTTGATCGGGGTGGGCTTGCAGGCAAAAGGTGAGATGTGAACAAAGACTCGGAGTGGGTGAGTGGGATGCCTGCTGGCTGGTGGCCATGGGGGGATGCTCTGAGAGTGGGGGGGCAGGCAGGGCAGTGGTGGAGCCTGATTTCTCTACCTCCACGCTGACCCTTGTTATTATCTGAATTTTTAATTCTGGCCGTCTTGGTGGGTGGGATGTGGTGTCTCATGGTTTTGCTTTGTGTTTCCCTGAGAGCTGTTGGAAGCATCTGGAAGGATGGTGTTAGCATCAGCAGTGGAGCCAGTGGGAGAGCTGCTGGGTCAGGTTGGGGAGGTCAGGAGTTGTGGTCTGGACACACTGAGCTGATGATGGGGAACTCTCAGCTGGGTGGAGACAGGACCTGGAGAACTAGGGGAGGGCAGACGAGGGTTCGGTGGGGTAGGGGTAGGGGACACGGGAGGGAGTAAGGGAGGGGTGTGGCAGGGTAGGTGTAGAGGGCTACCTTTGCAGGGCCTGTGGGGCGTGGGTGGTGAGGCTGAGTGCTTATTGAGTGCTTGCCTCCTGGGCCCAAAGCCACAGCTGGCTAAGCTGGAATTGTCACACAAGGTTCTCCTGTCCCAGGTATGGGGGTTGAAGGCTGCTCTAGAGGTCCCCACAGCTTTCAGGGGTCTCCAGGCCACCAACTTGCAGTGCAGGTGGCATTGTGAGGTGGTAGGAAGAGCAGGAGTGACAGACCACTGGCTGCAGGTGCAGGGCTTGGGCACGGCCTTCTGGTCACCTCTCCCTGGGTATAGTTGGGGAAGAACAGGTGGGTGGGCTGTGTTCCCTCTTCCACTGTATCCCAGCAGTTGAGGCTCAGGCCCGGCTCCTTGTCTGTGTTGATGTGGCCAGATAGGTGGATATGACATCCCCAGCCTGCAGTGACCACTGCTCTCTTCTGCAGCAACAACTGTGAGATGGACTCAGTGATCGTGTCCATCATCAACGGCTTCACATCTGTGTACGCAGCCACCGTGGTCTACTCCATCATCGGCTTTCGCGCCACAGAGCGTTTTGATGACTGTTTCAGCAAGTGAGTACTGCTCCTGGCCCGTGCCCACCTCCAGGGAGCCCGCCAGGCCTGTACCGCCCAGGGCTGGTATCAACCTCACTCTCTTTCCAGGAACATCCTGACGCTCATCAACAGGTTCGACCTGCCTGAAGGCAATGTCACCCAGAAGAACTTCGAGAAAATGCAGCAGTGGTGCAATGCCACTGACCCCGTGGCCTTTGCCCAGCTGAAGTTCCAGACCTGTGACATGAACTCTTTCCTGTCAGAGGTGAGACTCTTTGGAGTGACTCAGGGGAAGGGAGGGGAAGACACACTTGGGGACACTGAACTCCAAGAAGCCCAGTTCCCATGGGCCTGTCTCCATCCTCACATGCCTGCCTGCCTCTGACCCTCCTGCCCTGCCCTGCCCTGGGGCTTGCACCCCGAAAGTCCATCTGTCACACGCTGCCTTGCAGCCTGCTCTAACTGGCTTTAATGAACCAATGGGCCACATGACCGGGGCAGCTGTGTAGGAGACTCACACAGACCCTGTCGATGTTCTTCAGGACTCTGAACCTGGCCATGAGGGTGCATCTCATGAATCACCGGCAGGTGGGGGAGGTGCCTGGTCCTCGAATAGATGATAGTCCACACGGCTGCCACATGTCTGTCCAGGCAGCTCAGGGCCCTGACTGCTGCTGGACATTATGATCCCTGTCCTGTTCATAAAACATAGTTCAGCTTTGGAAAACAATTGGGCCAAAGAGATAAAAACTGACTATTTCACAGGATAGCTTAAATGAACCCAATATGGTCACAATGTGGGCGTGGCATCTGGTGAGCTGACCAGGGGTTGACAGGGAAGAAGAGGGATGTGACTGAGGCCAGGAGGACACAGGGAGTATGTGCCGTGCGTGTGTGACCCGTCTGCTTGTCCATGCAGGACGTGGAGGGCACGGGGCTGGCGTTCATTGTCTTCACAGAAGCCATCACCAAGATGCCGGTGTCCCCACTGTGGTCTGTGCTCTTCTTCACCATGCTCTTCTGCCTGGGCCTGTCCTCCATGTTTGGGAACATGGAAGGTGTGGTTGTGCCCTTGCGGGACCTCAAAGTCATCCCTGAAAAGTGGCCCAAGGAGCTGCTTACAGGTACACAGGCCAGGGCTGGGCGGGCAGGTGGCAAGGACAGGCCTCAGGAATCACAGCCGAGGGGCAGATCGGGAGGGCTGTCTGAAGTGGCCATTCTCTGTCCCCAGGCCTCATCTGCTTGGGGTGGTATTTGATCTCCATCATCTTCACACTGAACTCCGGCCAGTACTGGCTCTCCCTGATGGATAGCTACGCCGGCTCCATCCCCCTGCTCATCATCGCCTTCTGCGAGATGTTTTCTGTGGTCTACGTGTACGGCGTGGACAGGTAGGAGGGAGGCTGAGGCATGTGGCTGTCTCCAACAATCTTAGGAAACTCCCACCCTGGGGTAAGTTGTCCCTGTCCAGCCCCAGGTAGAAGACAAGTGCACAGAACACAGGCCTGAGGGACCACGTGGTGTGGGCACCAGTCTGGCACCTGGGTGGATGAGGGCAGAAAAGAGAGGGATCCCAGATGGATGTCCATCCAGAGCAGTTGAAGCTGCATCCCCTCCTGCTTCCAGATGCTCCAGACCCAGCATTGAAAGCTAAGCACAGACTGCAGGGACCACATAGTCACAAATGAGAGTACAGGCGCCTCTGATCTGACCAGGTGGTTTAAAAACATCTGTAACCAAAGTGTCATAAGCAAATCCAGAAGACACATAATTAGCTAGAGAAACAGCTGCATGGCATGGAGGCGAGGCGCTGGTACACCGGAAGCCCTTGGCAGACGAGATGTGACCAGAGGGACCAGAAAACCCAGAAGGGTGGCCTGTGTCCTGTGGGGCCCAGCAGCAGCCTCCAGGGGCTGGGGAGCAGGCAGGGGACTTGCGAGTGGGGAAGTGACAGGACAGGGACATTAGCTGTGGGTAAGGGGGCCTCCCTGTGGGACCAGGGGGAAGGAGCTGGGTGTTTTATGTTCACTGGGGGTCCACGGCCAGGGAAGTCACTCTGGTGGGCATGCTCTGGGCCTCTTTATGGGGAGAGAGAGCTATGCAGCTAGATAGAGACTCGGACAAAGAAGGGGGCGGAACAGCCCTTTTAGCCATCCTCTGGGTCAAATACTCAGGGCATCACCCCATCATCATGGAGGGGGAAATCCAGAAAATGACACCAGGTGTCTGCCAGGAGCTGGTCTCACCACAACTTCAGAAGTAACCGTTGGCGTCTCCTCATGTGACATGCATGAGCCACTGGTCTGGGGGTGGGGAGGGACAAATCTCACTGTGAGAGTCCTGTTCTGGATCACCAAGACACACATGTGTAAGGGCACACGAACAGGAGGCCTATCTGAGCCACAATGCACACAGCTGAGGTGGCCGCCTCGGAGCGACTGGGGAGTATGTGGGTGGACTCACTCACTTCTCCCCCAGCACGTGCTGGGGAAGAAGGTTTAAGTGGAAATGCCTGCTGCTGGGTGTGAGAAAGGTGTTAAGGTCCTAATGAGTGTGCGTCCACCTGTGGACGGCCCAAAGACAGTTTGAAGCCAGACACTTGCTGCTGGAGGTCCCATGCAGCACGGCCTCAAGGAGGCCACTGAGCAGGAGGTGGAGAGCCAGGAGTGGCCCCAAGCAGAAGAGACTTGCCACCATGTTCCCAGGCCCTGCTGAATACAAGGCTCAGGCATCTCTATTTTTCTGGAAGTGTCCTAAATATCATTGGTGGGCCTGGACAGTTCACATTTACATCCTGACCACTCTGTTCTAATTTCTACAATAATAAACTCATTTATGTAGAAGAGAGTTCAGCATAGGATGGGCAGGAGAGAGTGGGGCCTCCAAGGTCAGGGCCATTGCCCTGTTAAGGAGACTGAGGCTTCCTTTCTCCATTCCCCCAGAGGCATCCATTCCTATTTGCATAAATAATTGCCCAAGGGATGTTCACAGGTTGGAGCACCAGGCTGTGGTTTGCTCCATCTCCAGAGGCCTTCAGAGAGGCCCCCACTGTGCACGGAGGCTTCCCGGGGGAAGCGAGTCTTTGTCTGGAAGGAAGGCCACCACTGTGATGGGCGCAAGGCTGGATGCAGCACTTCAGGGTGGCAGCCGTGGGTCTGGGGTGGAAAGGCTAGCCCGTCCTGCATTTTGCTGGGATTAAAAGCCCCTGATGTCCACCAGCTAATGGCTTCCTATTGGCTTCTGCTCCAGGTTCAACAAGGACATTGAGTTTATGATCGGCCACAAGCCCAACATCTTCTGGCAAATCACATGGAGAGTGGTCAGCCCACTGCTCATGCTGATCATCTTCTTGTTCTTCTTCGTGGTCAAGGTCAATGAGGATCTGATGTACAGCATCTGGAACCCTTCCTATGTGAGCATAAAGGGGCCACTGGGTGGGGGTTGGGGGTCATATTCCCTGTTAGAAGGCATATGGGGATGGCCGAGGTGGGGACTGCCTGAGGGGCCGGAGGAGGTGGGAAAGGTGGGGGGGGTCAGAAGAAGTAGAAATGCATGGAGGGCAGAGGAGGTAGGGGAATGGAGGGGATCGTATTTCTCGTGAGGAAGTATGTAGGGGTGGAGGAGCCTTGGGTCTTCCTCTCCTCCTCCACGGGGGCAAGGATGTGAAAATCTTGGGGAGAAGCAGGCACCGTGCCCCCAAAAGAGGCCCCACTGGTTGTCTTTGTGTCTGCTGATCCTGTGGTTGCTCTCTCCCTAGGAGGAATTCCCCAAATCCCAGCAGGTCTCATACCCGGACTGGGTGTACGCCGTGGTGGTCCTCATCATTGGCGTGCCCTGCCTCACTATCCCCTGCTTTGCCATCTACAAGCTCATCAGGAACTACTGCCAGAGGGGAGAAAACCAGCAGCTGATCAGCACCCAGTCCACAGCCTCTATGAATGGAGACCTGAAGTACTGAACACCATGTCCATGGCTGCACATGTGCATGTTCACACGCATGTGTGAGCATGTAAGCACGCACACGGGTGAGAGAGGGTGTACACACGGGTGCGCATGTATGTAGACACACATGCATGCATATGCATACGTTACCTGCACACACATGAGCATGTATATGGGTACCTCTATGCACTGATCTATATAATTTGCATGTGCACACGTGTTAGCATGTGTGCACACAAATACACACCGATGTTGCTGCACACACATGGTTGTATATGATGTGGGCAGGCATACACAAGCATCTGTGTGCTTACACCATGCGAGCTTATACACACGTGTGCATAAGAACATGTGAGCTGTGTGTTTATAAACGTGTGTGTATGGCATGTGTGTGGCACACTGCGTGCACATGTGTATGCATGCACGCACGTTCATGTCTAAGTGTGGGTGTATATTTGTGTGTAATTATATGGACATGTGTATACAGGTATGTGTATACATGTACACACATGTTCACATACAGGTTGCTCCACAGCATGCACATCCCCCACGTGGGGCCTGGCTGCCCTCTTAGTTCCCTGTGTCACAGATGTGGTGGTGCCTATGTTCACGTGCTGCCCTGCCTTCCAAAGGAAAGTAAAAAGTGAGGCCATACCTGCTGTGCTCATCCTGTGGGAGACAGCAGCACCCCTTGGAACAGTCTCCTTGACCCCTGTTTCCCTCGCTGTTGACCCCTTGACCTAGGAGATCTTGCAGTAATGTAATTTTGCGCCACGGTGAGGAGCCCTATCTGGAAGAGGCCATGGGCACTTAGGCCAGTGAGACCTGCCTGTCTACCAGTGGGTGAAGAGTTCCTGAGTCTTGGCAGTGTTCCAGCTTAATGAATGCTAACCCATTTAATCATTGCTCTGGCTGCCACAAATAGATGACAGTTAAATAAAACTCAACTTGGCATAATTTAAGGCAGAAACACCCTTTGAGTGTGTGTGTTTTTAAGAGAACATTAACTGTGTGAATTTTTAGCCTGGTGTTGGAAGGATGGGTTGTAGGGTAACTTGGCCTTGGTCACTGACATTGAGAACAGTCCATAGGTCCTGAGCAATGTCAGGACTGCGAAGACCCTGCAAGACCATCCCCTTGGTGCCACTCAGTGAAGACTGGTGTTGTCTCTTCCCCCATCAGGGAAAGGCCTATTTCCTAGGATGCAACATCCAACCTTGGCCAAAGTTACTTGGCAATTGGGGTGTTTATTTCAATGAACTGGCCACTTCCACTATCCACGGAAACATCTGGAAGTTTAAATTAAACTGGACTTTCTGAGAATTCTCTAGGCAGGAGCGGGAGAGCGGAGTGGAGGGTAGGTTCCAGCACCATGTTCAGTCTGCCCACTTGGAGACACCCCGAAGTACCCTCCCCTCCCCTCCCAGCACCTCCTGTCCAACAGGGACCACACATTTCAGCCCTGAAGCCTAGCTGAACACCTCCAAACACATCCAAGTGTCTGCATTCCTCCTACATGGCCAGTCACCTGAATGTTGTGATCTGTGGAAACCTCTGGAGGTAGAGTGGGAGGCCAGCCCACGCCCTCCACCCCAGGCCATGACGCCATGTCCCTGCCCAGGAAGCCCACGGACCTCACACCATTGTGGTCTCTGCCCCCAGGTGCCAATGACTTCCATGGGACCTCACCTCCTTCTATACACAGAGCCTTCTGACCCTAGATTGGGAAAATGCTCATCAGTGTCCTGCGGATGCACTGCCCCACCCAGAGCTACAGGACAGGAGAGATGGGGTGGGGCTGATCCCGTCGGTTCCTGGCACCTGAGGAGTGCCTCATTTTGCAGACTTACTATCTTCGCAAATTTTTAGACATGCAGTTTTTATGAGCAGAAAGTGTACCTGTCTAAATAAATCACTGTATTTCCTATTCTCAGCCTAAATGTTGTCCAAAGGCAGAGGAATGAGCAGAGGGAACAGCTGAGCCCTCCAGAAGGGATGCTGCAGGGCTGTGGTCCTGGGTTCCAGGATTTCCTCTGAAGAAGCCACAATGTGGCGTCCGCAGAGCCTAAGGCATGGTGGGAGGAGCTGGCCACTGCCTGAGGGGCCTTGTGTTGCTGGGGGTCAACTTTAGCCTTGGCTGTGGGAGCCGCTGGCCAGGTCTCTGCGTTGGGGGCCAGGGAGAGGAAGTGAAGAGAAAGGTGGGAAAGGTGCAGGCAGATGCCTCAGGCTGGCCGTCACCACCCCAACCTCCTTCCCCTCCTCTGCCCTCCCTCCTCCTCCTTTTCATCTTCTTTGACTCTCCTCTTTGTCTGTTTTCCCTCTCACCCCCAAAAGAATCTTTTAAAACTGTGTCCACAGAGCCCACACTTGCAGGGCCCACATATTTGGGAACATAGCCACATGTTTGAGCCACACTACATCCTGGGCAAGTGAGGATTGTGAACCTGGGGCCCTGGCCTGTCCCAGTGGGAGAATCTGCAGTGTGGGGGTCACCCTGTCCAGGAGCCCCCAGTGAGAGCGCCTGGGCTGAACTACCCCATGTGAGCACATCGCCTCTCCCTCAAGGGGTGGAGTGACTTGTCCCCCAACTTCTCAGGCCCCCACCATGTACAGTGGGGGTCCCCTGTCTTGCCTGCTGCCTAAGAGCAGCCGTGGGTGCTGAGGGTGTGGGGGAAGCTGCAGCATCGAGTGGAGGAAACCCCTCCTACCCCACTCCCATACAACCTCAAAGTTCACCACTGTGTGATTCCATTTCCATAATGTTCTTGAACTAACCACTGTAGTTAGAGGTTGCCAGGGGTTAGGAAGGGGGCGGAAGTGGAAGGAAGATAAGTGTGGCCAGCAAAGGGGATTCAGGAAGGACCCTCTGGTGATGGACGGGTCCTGAATTGACAGAAAAACATCAACATCCGGTTGTGATGTTGACCGATTACTTGCAAGATGTTGCCACTGGGGGAACTGGGCGCACGGGCTCTCCGTAGTATTTCTTAGACTATTGTCCCACAATCGAGATAATCTAATCATCAGTCTTGGGCCCCCTGAGTGTCCCCACTGGGAACTCGAGGCCCCTGTTGAGAATGATTCATTGGTGGGGCACCTGCAGGCTGTCAGCACTGGTCATACAAGGCGGGCTGGTGCCGGAGCGGGGGCGCCGAGGAGGGAATGCATGCCAGAGCCAGGGCCTGGCCTGAGTTACCAATTAACTGGCTCCACAGCTTTCCTTTAAATAACAACAACAACAAAAAATACCTGAAAGGGAGACTGCACCTGGCTGCAAGCCCCAGCAGCAGTTCGACAGTTGAGGCACCAGGGTGAGGGAGACGAGGCATGGCGTGCACCCCGGGACCAGACCCACTGGGGGACAGCAGCGGGGATGAGAGGCCCAAATGGGACAACAAGCTCCAGTATGTCCTGAGCTGCGTGGGGCTTGCCGTGGGCCTGGGCAACATCTGGAGGTTCCCGTACCTGTGCCAGAGCCACGGTGGAGGTAAGCCTGTGCCCAGGCCGCATCCTGGACCAGAAGAATAGGAGAGCGGTGGCGTCTCAGACTGCTTTGTCACTGCCTCCTGCCCCTGGGTGGGAGGTGTTCCTCCTGGGAATCAGTGATGGGCCATGACCCAGGGAGAGATGTGTCCCTTGGGAGTCCCGTCTGAGGACAGCATAGCTCTTGGGACCCAGGCAAACCATCTAAATACTGTTTCTGCTAAGCCTCGCTGTGGGGCTGCCCATGTCTAGGGATTCCCCCAGCCTTACTGTCGGAGTCTGCACTGCAGGCTCCTTGCTCCCTTCGAGAGCTCTGGCTTCGAGCATCCCTAAGACAGCAAGCAGGTCTCCACAGGGGGCCACGGGCCCTATTGGGGAATGTAGCCATATTAGAGTTTATTTTATTTTATTTTATTTATTTTAAAAGATTTTATTTTATTAATTAATTTACCTTTAGAGGGGAAGGGAAGGAGAGAGGGAGAGAAACATCAATGTACGGTTGCCTCTCATGCGTCCCCTGCTGGGAACTGGCCTGCAACCCAGGCATGTGCCCTGACTGGGAATCGAACCGATCTCCTTTGGTTCACAGGCCCACACTCAATCCATTGAGCTATACCAGTCAGAGCTTATTTTATTTTATTTTATTTTATTTTACTTTACTTTATTTTATTCTGTTCTATTTTTAGTCCTCGCCTGAGGACATGCTTATTGATTTTAGGGAGAGGGGAAGGGAGCGACTTAGAGAGGCAGAGAAACATCGATGTGAGGGAGAAACATCGGTTGGTTACCTCTCACAAGCACCCCAACCGGGGAATGAACCGGTAACCTACATATGTGCCCTGACTAGGAATTAAACCTAAGATCTTTCAGTTCACGGGAGGACACGCCAACCAACTGAGTCACATGGGCGAGGCTGAGTCATTTTATTGATGGTCAGAAGGACATGAACTAAAGCAGTGAACCTGCTTCTTACTCCATGCACTTGTCTCACTTGGTGCAGTGCGAACATGCATGTTCCTTTCCACTCTCAGTGCTGGGGACTGACTGAGGGCACACAAAGGCACAAACCTCCCTTGACAGCTGTTACGGATCGTTGTCAGATTTTGTCTCCTGACACGACAGGCGGGGGACTCCCCATGCTGGGCTGGCTCTTCCCTGGGGTCCCACCCTTGAGGGGCTGTCCTGCCTCAGTGCCTGGTCAACTTGACTTCAAGGCACCCTCTGCTCCTGTGAGACTTGGGGTCTACCAGAGAGTCCCTCACGGTGATCACCTGGCTCCATGGGATCTCTGGCTGGAAATGTGCGGAGCGTTTTGGGGGCAATTACTCTGGCCTCTCCTGCCTAGGAAATGAGGGATGAAAGGAAGTCTGCAGGTGGGTGAGCTCTCATGCTTCATTTTTCTGGACAAGAGTCACCTTTTCCCTTTTCAAGGCAGATGGGCAGCTGCCTTGATGGCGATAGGTAAACAGGACAGGGCCGAGTCCTGTCAGGGAGACAGGGAGAAAGGGCTCTCAGGAGCTCCATGGCCCCAGCTCTGCAGAGCAGAGCGGACAAAGGCACTGTTTCTCACAGTTCTCCTGGTTATAAGGACAACGCCTCTTTAAACGCCATTTTTTTTCCTGATTATAAGAGAATTCATGGCGTGCAGAGAGTTTTGAAAAGGCAGAGAGAGAGAAGGAGGAAACTGACTTGTCACGTCTGCCCACAGAGGTGTAGAACATTCGTGGGGGTTTGGAGCAAGACAGCACCTTGGGCCTTGGGTGTCCTGATAATGAGCTCACAACTCTCCGACACAGAGGCTGCAGGCAGCAGTTGCTCCCACGGCCTCTCGGCTGCCATTTGCATCAGGAAAGAGGGCAGCGGGGAGCAGGCTTGACGCAAAGCTGGACATGCTGGTGGTTACTAGTGTCTGTAAAAGTTTCACCACCCACAACTGGTCGCCATGGTCGGTGCTGCTACAGGCCTGGCCAGTCCGGGAGTCAAACTTCCTGAGTCCTTGTCACCACAGGCTGTGAGCTGAGGCACCCTCCCCGGCCACCTGGGGCCTGGGGTGGGTGAGGCTTGGACCCCAGGCTCCACAAGGGCTGAGAGCTGTCCCCGGCCACCTGAGCCCATGGGCCTTTGTCCCCATTTTTGAAATACTTGTTTAGGATCTAGTTGCAAATGTAAAGGCACTTGGTGAAAATGTCATGAAATATTTAAGTTTCTTTAACTCATGCTTCTCCTAAAAAATGTCCCCCCATGTGTGTGAAGGCCCTTTTGTCTCTCTTGTACCACTACTGATTATTTTGAAATTGAGGTGTGATAAGCAGATAAAGTGTCACATTTTTAATTTGCCCACTGAGGGTGACTATTATTTTCTCTCCCATTAGTGATTATTCAGCTTTGTAAGCTTTTTCTTTAAATATAAGACTTAGGCAACATTGTCATAAAATTGAGCAGAGCCTGTAGAGACTGATGGTGATCCCATCACGTAAACACCATCTCATGCTCTGTGGGGAAGGTTACCACGCAGCTGCTGGGGACCCTGTTCTCCTCCCAGTAGCCTGGGGAGGAGCCACAGGGTCTGGAGACACAAATGGCCTCACCCGTAGGCTTTGCAGGTGGGGGCTGCAAGTCCAGATCATGCTTGGTACCCAGGTTTGTGGACTCTGGGAGAGGTCAGGGCCCTGTGCACACCGGGACCAAACAACTTTTTGTTCCGCCCCTTCCACTGCACGGTGAGCGAGGGACAGAGACGGGTCCCAGTTCAACTCAGGGCGCGGCTGACAGACGATCTGAAGCATTGGCCTCCATAGAATTGTGTGAATGAGACAGCTCTGTGTGCTGAGAAAGCTGGTAGTCAAGGGCCATGGGGTCTCAGTAGGAACAGAGTGGCCCGTGTGTTGGTTAAAACTACCTCCAAAGCACTGAGTCGGATGTGGCCATGATTTAAACCAGGTCCTGGGTGTAGTCCATCCCCTCTCATGGAGGCCATGGTGCTTCACCTGCCCATGGGGCTTCCTCTGCTGACCATCATGTCTTTGTAGGGGCCTTCCTCATTCCCTACTTCATCGCCCTGGCCTTTGAAGGAATCCCGCTCTTCCACATGGAGCTTGCCATCGGCCAGCGTCTGCGCCAAGGCAGCGTTGGGGTGTGGACGACCATCTCCCCCTACCTAGGTGGAGTCGGTACGCTGTCCTTCTGGACCCCCGCCCATAGTTCCTGGGGAGGGTGGGAGGCAGGGCGCAGTTCCATGGGCATGGTGGGTTTGCTCATCACACATTTGTGGTTTGGAACTCGCAGACAAAGGAGAGATTTTGGTATAAATGTACAGGAAGACCCAGGCAGCAGTGTCCCTGTGGGAGGCAGTCACATCCTTAGGAGGCCTCATTCGTTCCCCTGAGGAAGGACTTGGGTGTGGGATGTTGTGTGGGGTGACCTCGGGGTGCAAGAGGAGGAGGTAATGGGTGAACGCCTTGGAGCAGCAGCAGCAGCAGGCTGTCCCATGTCCTGAGTCCTATGGGCCTGTGCACACGCTGAGGCAGCATGTCCTGAGAGCTCACAGGCATGGGGGCAGGCAGGCTGAACAGGGGGCCATAAGACGACAGGTGACCAGTGAGGAGATGTGGCCAGATGCAGCCCGCAGAAGGGCGGCGAAAATGGAGGAGGCTGAGTCTGGGTAGTGTGTGACAGGAGAGATGGTGACTACTGCTGCATCCACAGGCCTGGGCAGCCTCACCTTGTCCTTCCTGATCAGCCTCTACTACAACACCGTCCTGTCCTGGGTGCTGTGGTACCTCTTCAACTCCTTCCAACAACCACTGCCCTGGGGCTCCTGCCCGCTGGACGTCAACCAGACAGGTAATGCTAAGGACCAGGGAAGGTTGCACTCTGCCTGAGCCCCGAGCCCCACACTGTTGCCCTCAAATAGCATGCTTGAAATCTGATTCTCTTTGCCTGGTGTCTGTTCACTGCTGGACCAAGGGGCCCACAGACACAGTGCAGCTCCTCAAAGCCATGCCAGTGCTTGGCAATGAGAGGGGGTTGCTGCTTTGGCTGAATTAGGTTCTTTAGGTCCAGACCTCAGCCTAGCCCTGGGTCTGGCTAGGTCTTGGCGACAAGGAAAACAGCATCGTTTTCAGCAGTTTCCTCATGAAGCTGTGTTCAACCTCTGTCCCTCCCCACCTCTGGCTGGTATAAACTTGTGTTTCACTCATTCTGAATGAGGCCAGCCCTGGGCACCTGATAGTGATTCTGGGCCTGGAGGTTCCTCACATTGGCCTTACTGACCACCCTGGACCTCCTGGACAGTGGAGGGCCCTGGACGGTGGAGGGCCCTGTTCCTGCCCAGTGTGCCCAGCTCTCCAGCGCAGCCCCAGGATGGGTTATGTGTAGAGTCACTCCTGGGCAAAGGTTTGCAAAGTCTGACTCCCACCCGAGCTCCTCGGCCAGCCTGTGACCTCCTGGTTTCAGGGTTCGTGAAGGAGTGCGAGGGCAGCAGCCCTGTGAGCTACTTCTGGTATCGGCGGACGCTGAACATCACGGCCGACATCAACTACAGTGGTTCTGTCCAGTGGTGGCTGCTGGTCTGCTTGGCTGCCTGCTGGGCAGTCGTATACCTGTGTGTCATCAGAGGCATCGAATCCACGGGGAAGGTGAGAGCTCGTGGGGCAGACCCCACTCCCTCCAGCCTCAGAGGACCCCCCACCCCTGCCTTGCCACACGTCGCCAGCAGTGTTTGAAGCTGATGTAGACACTCTGCTAGGAGGGGCATGGGTGTCAGGACTGTCATATCTCCTTGGAGAGTTGACACTTTTGTCATTATTGAGTGACCATCCTTCTTCAAGTCATAGTCTTTGCTCTGAAGTAGATTAAGATATTATCATAGTCATCCAGGTGTCTCAACCATGCTTTTTCCATTCTCCTTCTTTTAACCTACTGAGCCCTCTGTTTAAAGCGTGTTTCTTGTCGACAGCATGCGTTGGGTCTTGCTTTTTAAAATCCAATTTGACAATCCCTACCTTTTACGTAGGGTGCTCAGGCCATTTACATTTAATGCAATTATTGATCTTGTTGATAGAAGTCTCTCACTCATGTTTATTTTCTACTTGTCAGATCTGTTCTTTGTTCCTGTCTCCCTCTTTTCTGAGAATTTTTATGATCCCACTTTATGTCCTTGTTTGGGTAATTAGCTATAACGCGTTGTTTTATCTCAGGGTTGAATTAGGGCTTGTAGCTCACCATCGTCTACCCGGAGCAGTGTGTATGTGGCGGGGGGCCTCCCAGCAGCACATCTCCCATCCGTCCTCCTGGCTTGTGTGCTGCGGTCATACAGAGCGGGGCAAAAGTAGGTTTATAGTTGTTCGTATGGAAAGTAATATAGTAACTAATAAATGATAATACGAGAATAAAATCTGTGTTTCAGGTACTCGCAACTGGAAACCAACTTTTGCCCCACCCTATGCATTTTACTTATAATATGTTGTAAACACCAAGTACATTGTTAGCATTTTTGTTTTAAACAACTGATCATTTCTTAAGGAGATTTACATAATGAGAAAAAGTATACTTACAGTTTCCACGCGGAAAGGTCTGGGGAGCCTGCCCCTCTAGCTCACAAGCATGGCTTCTGAAGGGCACCCAGCTCGGTAGCTTCCCCCCACCTCCTCTCTGTGCAGAAAGTCCAGCATCATACATATTCATCTTTTTAAATCACCACGTGCAGTTTCAGACACCCATAGACCCTGGCTCCCAGTTGTGGTTGTGTGGCTCTTGCACAGACCAAAGTGTGCGTGTGCACCTGGGTGTTCCTCAGTGGGTGTGTGGATGTTAGTTACTCTCACATGAGGATCTTCACACTTGAGAGGGCTGGAACTACTGGGGGACATCAGGGCAGCCATGAGGTCAAGTGATCCAGCCAGAGTTTCCAGACAACCCTGTTATGAAAGTCCCTAAATATGCATCCTTGTGACCCCCAAAGTCAGTCCGTGTTTGGGGACAATGAGAAAAGACTGTCCATTTAATTGATTTATTATTTTTTTAAATTATATTTTATTGATATTGCTCTTACAGTCGTCTTAATTTTTGCCGCCTTCCACCCAGCATCCCTCACTCCCTCAGGTACTCCTAACACCATTGTTCATGACCATGGGTCATGCATACAAGTTCTTTGGCTACTCCATTTCCTGTACTGTACTTGACATCCCCATGGCTACTCTGTAACTACCTATTTGTACTTCTTAATCCACTCACCTCTTCATCCATTCCCCCACAATCCCCTTCCATCTGGCAACCATCAAAACGTTCTCTGTATCCATGATTCTGTTTCTTTTCTTCTTGTTTGCTTCTTTTTTCTAGTTTGTTTTTTTAAGAATTATTTGTTGATAGATATGTATTTATTGCCATTTTATTGTTCATAGTCTTAATCTTTTTATTTATTTTAGAGAGAGGGGAAAGGAAGGAGAAAGAGAGAGAGAAGCGTCAATGTGAGAAATATCGATTGGTTGCTTCTTGCATGTCCCCAGTTAGGGACCTGGCCTGCAACCCAGTATGTGCCCTGACTGGGAATTGAACCAGCACCCTTCCTGTCTGCAGGCTGGCACTCAATTCACTGGGCCACATCAGTCAGGGCTCCTTCCTTTTCTTAAATAAGTCTGTTTTACATTTCATATAATAATGTTTTGGTGATGATGAACTCCTTTAGTTTTTTCTTGTCTGGGAAGCTCTTTATCTGTCCTTTGATTCTAAATGATAGCTTTGCTGAGTAGAGCAATCTTGGCTATAGGTCCCTGCTTTTCATGACTTTGAATATTTCTTGCCAGTCTCTTCTAGCCTGAAAAGTTTCTTTTGAGAAATCAGCTGACAATCTTATGGGAACTCCCCCGTAGGTAACTAACTTCTTTTCTCTTGCTGCTTTTAAGATTCTCTCTTTAGCTTTAACCTTTGACATTTTAATAATGTTGTGTCTTGGAGTGGGCTTCTTTGCATCTGTCTTGTTTGGGATTCTCTGTGCTTCCTGGACTTACAGGTCTATTTCTGTCCCCAAATTAGAGAGATTTCTTTCGTTATTTTTTTCAAATAGATTTCCAGCTTCTTGATCTTTCTCTTCTCCTTCTGGCACCCCTATGATCTGAATGTTGGAATGTTTGGAGTTGTCCCAGAGGCTGCTTACACTATTCTAATTTTTTTTATCCTTTTTTCTTCTTGTTGATCTGCATGGTTGGGTTTTTTTTTTTTTTGCTTTCTTATGTTCCAGTTCATTGATTTGATTCTAAGCTTCACCCACTCTACTATTATTTCCCTGTAAATGTTCTTTATTTCAATTAGTGTCTCATTCATTTGTAACTGGATCTTTTTCATGGTGTTGAGGTCCTCACTAATTTTCTTCAGCATCCATGTAACCAGTGTTTTGAACTCTGCATCTGATAGATTGCTTATCTCCATTTTGTTTAGTTCTTTTTCTGGAGTTTTGATTTGTTCTTTCATTTGGGCCATGATTCTTTGTCTCCCCATTTTGACAGCCTCCCTGTGTTTGTTTCTATTTGTTAGGTACAGCTGCTTTGACTCCCTGCCTTGGTAGTGTGGTCTAATGTAGTAGGTGTCCTGTAGGGTCTAGTGGCACAGCCTCCCTTTTTACCTAAGTTGGGTGCATGAGGTGCACCTTTTGTGTGGGCTGACTATATAGCCTTCTATTGGAGTTGAGCCTTGATTGCTGTTGGCAGGTCAATGGGAGGGATTTATCCAGGCTATCAGTTGCAAGGACTGGCTGTAACCACTGATCACCAACATCCACCGTTTGTGGAGGATCAGCTGTGTGGGGGCAGGATGGCGGTGCTCTGATGTGGTTTGTAGTTGTCCACTGGGTGTGCTAGCCCTGGGATTTCCCAAGTGGTGCAGGCCAAGTTCAGCACCAACCTGTGTTCTGCCTGGGGCCACCCTGCATGGCCTATAATGCAATTTGAGATGGCTACTACTTATGCTGGGCTTGGAGATTCCCAGATGAAGCCAAGCTATGAATCTAGGCTGGAGCCACTAAGCAAGGGGTATGAGGGCTGGGGGGCGCTCACCGAGACCAGATGTTGCTTGTTTCAGAGGATTTAGGAAGTTGTGAAGCATGAGCCAAGACCAGTCATTCAATGACTTTATGCAAAAGTCAATGTTAACAGCTCAGATGGGCCCATAAATTGGGATAGAGTGTCAGGGGATCTCCAGGTTTGGCAAATTGTGTTAGCCAGGTTGATGGAGTCTCAGATATGGCACCTGCCTGCCGGCTCTGTGGCTCTGTGAGCAGAGGGTTCAGAAAAAGGACAGTGGCCTCTGCCCACCTTTTAGTCTGGAAAAAAGCTGTTTCCTGGCTCCTGCCTGGATACCAGACACTTCAGTTCTTCCCTATATGGTACTGGTGCCTTTCAAGCTGCTACCCCAGTGCTGGAGCTCTGAGGGAATGAGTTTGAGTAAGTCTGTGTGTGGGTTATTTAAGGGGAACTGCTGGGGACTCCAGAAGTTTCTTCCACTGACTCAATCCCTGCTGGTTTTTGCAACTAGAAGTTACGAACACTTATCTTCCTGGCACTGGAACCCTGGGCTTATTGTGGTGTGGGGCTGGGACTCCTCACTCCTGAGATATCTCTCCTGAATTTTTATCCACCACATGTGGATGTGGGACCAGCCCATTCCACGTCTCTGCCCCTCCTACTGGTCTGGATGGAGATGGTTTCTATAATCCCATAGTCATGAGAGTTCCATTTAACTTGATTTCATATGGTTCTGAGGGTGGTTGTTCTATAGTTTATTCTAATTTTGATGTGGCTGTGCAAAGAGGCAAGCCTTGTATGTCCATGCCACCATCCTGACTGGGAGTCTATTTATTTTTTCAAAGATTTTATTTATTTATTTTTACAGAAAGGGGAATGGAGGGAGAAAGAGAAAGATACATCAATATGTGAGAGAAACATTGATCAGTTGCCTCTCACATGCCCCAACGGGTGACCTGGCCCAAAACTGAGGCATGTGCCCTGACTGGGAATTGAACCAGTGACCTTTCAGTCTCCAGGATGATGCTCAACCCACTTAGCCACATTGGTCAGGACAAGAGCATCCATTTTAGGTTTACTTTGCATAGATGCTGTGGTGCAGATTCCTGCCCACACATGACTGAGAACGGGTGCCACGTAGGATGTGGGAGAGGTTGTGGGCGGTTACAGGGCCCTAAGACCCCTGAAAGAGGCGAGGCGATTGGGGTGGGAAGAGGGTGTTGGAGAAGCGAGAGCCAAATGCCTGGAGTGCAACCAAGGGGGAGGCACTGCCTGAGAAGTCAGTGCCCAACTCAGATGACCCATGGGCACAAACGCATATGTGAATCCATGTGTGACCACCAGAGTGAGCTCCAAACCCTCCAAGCTTGACCAGAGCCCACCCCCGCTACCTTTACCATGCCCTCCACCCTGACTCGAACAGAATTCCAGATGAATGATGTGACACTGGCCACTGAGGCGTGTCCAGCATACCTGCCTCTCTGAAGATTTTTATGTGGGGAAGATACCACCCAAAAACCTCACAATCTGGTCTTTTTTTTTTTTTTCAAGGCAATTTATTTCATAGCCTTGTTCCCGTACCTGGTCCTGACAATCTTCCTTGTTAGAGGACTCACCCTGCCTGGGGCGACCGAAGGGTTAACCTTCCTGTTCACTCCCAATGTAAGTGGGTCTAAAATGGAAGTTTAGGCACCAGAAAACATTCAAGTCGGGGCCATAGCCCAGCCCAGCCCAGCCCAGCTATCCCACTCCCTCGCCGTGTGGGATAAGGATGAGGAGAAGGGGAGTATGGGCCTCAGGGAGGTCAGGGTCAGAACAAAAGGAACAAGAGGGGGACACGGTTTGGGACATTCAGACTTTGGTTCTAGTGGGACATCGGGGACTACAGTTCAGGGGAGAGGCTGTTTGGGGACCTGATCTCCCATCCCCAGTGCCCTGGACCCCACACCTCTGAGAGCCTTGTCCAGCTGCGTGGCCCCACAAGGTGAGGAGCCACAGGACCTAGGGGTCTGCCTGCCAGAGGCCACGACCCTTAGAGACCACTCCATGCTCTCAGGATCCCAGCAGCCCCTGGAATGTCCTGGGGCTTCATGGCATGTCCCAGGCTCCCCAGGCAGTGCTCTGCCTCAGGGGAAGGGGAGGGGACACCTGTGTGTGGAAGGAGGTTTGCTCAGGGTCCGCCGGCAGCAGAAACACCAAGCATCGTGTGCAGGTGAACCCTACCCTGGGCAACTATAAGCCACCCAAACTCCCCAGGTCTGAGAGGAACGGATAAACACAGCAAGGTTCCAGTTGCTCAGATCCATTTCCCAGTCCCGAGAGGCTTACAGTCAAGTTCTCAGCACCCACATGTCCCACGTGGATGGGAGCTTTGACTTGACACATCACAGGATGGGAGGCCGAGGTTGCTGTATTAACGGCCCTCCAGGCATGTTCCCTCGGCTGTCCTTGGGGCCTGAGAGATGACACCACTCGTGAACTGCCCCAGAGGAAGCCCTGGCAGCATTCTGGGGCAGTAGGCGCTGGGCCCGTGTGGTGTGTCTGTGGCAGCAGGTGCTCCTATGTCTCCCCAGATCCAGACTCTCCAGAGCCCCCGGGTGTGGCTGGATGCAGCCACCCAGATATTCTTCTCTCTGTCTTTGGCCTCTGGAGGACACATTGCTTTTGCAAGTTACAACCCATCCAGGTAGGGCCGAACCTGTCCTGATGCTCACTCAGCATGTCTTTATGGGACTTCCTGCCTGGGACAGAAGGTGACCTAATGTGAACTTGAGATGAGATCAGATTCTGGAGATTCCAGCCATTACTGAGTCATCCCCTGAGGGCTGGAGGTCAGGTCCTGCATGGTAGCACATTCCGGAGCCACGGCTGGAAGCGAGCCCAAGTAACCAAACCCAGGAACAAGACCACATGGGGTGGACACCGCCCAGCATGGACCATGTGCATGGTGCATGAGGTTGGAGAGCAGAACTGCCACTGCAGTGACTAACACAGACTCAGGCCCCGCTCCGCAGGGAGCCATAGCCACCATTCATGAGACCTGTTACCCCCACAGTGACTGCGGCATTGGAAACTATGCAGTGAGAGGCCCCGTGACACCAGTAAACCCAATGCTGTGTGGTGTCCGTACTTTTATCCCTCAGAGAGTGCAGGGACAGGAGGTGGGGGACAAAGTGCCAGCTGGGCTGTGGGCTGTGTCCACAAGTTACTATCTCAACTCTCACCCTCAGTAGCTTGTGTGTGCTTAGCTCACTTCTGCAGCCTGGAGCTGGGATTGGCGGGAGGGGCTGGGGAGGAGTGGGGTGGGCAGGGAGGAGGCCAAAGCTGTCCTGAGACCACCAGGAACAGCGCAGTGTTTCTGGGTCACACACAAGAGGCCCCAGGTGCAGCGTGGGGAGCATCAGGGTTGGGGTGCTGCTGAGGCAGCAGCTGCCCCCTCCAAGTTTCCTCTCTGAGGGGCCCTAACCACAGCACTCACTATGTCTGCTCAGGAATGACTGTGAGAAGGATGCAGTGATCATCGCCCTGGTCAACAGCATGACCTCCCTCTACGCCTCCATTGTGGTCTTCTCTGTCCTGGGGTTCAAGGCGGCCAATGACTACGGGCGCTGCTTGGACAGGTATGCACAGTGTCCTGGGCCAGCAGCTGGGGCCTGCTGCAATGGGGGTCCCAGTCTATGACTTTTCATTTCCATAGGGGAGGAGGACAGAGTGTCCCCCAAAGGGTGTGTCTACCTGGAACCTAGAATGTGGCCTCACTGGGTCTTTACAGATTTTGTTGGTTAAGATGAGATCATACTGGAAAGGGTGCCCCCAACCATGAGAGTGTCCTTATATGAGACAGAAAGGGACACATGGACACATAGGCAGAGGCCACTTGATGACAGAGGCAGAGGTGGGAGTGATACACCACAAGCCCGGGAAGGCCTCGGGCACACAGCTGGGAGATGCATGAAGGAACCCCCTGCGAGTCCCTGGAAGGTGTTCCAGCCACGTCCATGGTGCCGCTGTGACTCCCGTTCTAACGCACTAGGCTGGGCCTGCAGAGGGAAGAAGGGGACATCGGCGCTCCCAGGATGGGGTGGGATGCTCTGGGGGGGTCATGGGGTGAGCAGCATAGCTGCCACTTAGTTATTCTAGCTGCTGCCACCAAGACACCTGGTAAACACAAGTCGCTGACCCATTAGCTGCACTAGAAATCACCCCAACAATTTTCCTGGGTGGTGTGCCTTGATCTCGCTGCATTTAGGGACAGCACATCTGTACCACACTTGGGGGACATTGTAAACAGCAAAATCACCACCAAAAAACACAAAATATGTGAAAACCATGGGCCCCAACTGTCCACAGTGGAGATGAAACAGAAAGGCAACGCGTGGCCTGGCTGACCTCAGCAAGCTTGCAGAGGGCCCCTGGGTGTTGATTTTGAGGTTACAGGAACACTTGCGATATTATTTAGAGCTAGGAGTCCTGGAGACGATGGAGTAAAGCTCTCTGTGAGGCTGGAGGGGCAGAGAACTTGGGCCCACCCTTCATGGAGCCCACGGGGAGCGTTGCACCCCTGGGGACCCACAGGTCAGGCCCAGTTGAACCCTGTGGGGGAGCGCCCTCTCCAGGTCTGAGGCCCCTCAGAGGCTGAGAACAGCCTTCCTCCCCACGGTGTAGGTGAAGAAATAAGCACTCCCGCCACATGTATCTTTGAGACCCTGCCACACCCGGAGGGGCTGACCTTCACAGGATTGTCAGGGTCCTTTCTGGACATTTCTAGCCGTGTTCACTTGTGGGTGCCAGGTGACCTCATTGAGTGCTCACTCAGCCTCTCTGTCCCTACAGGAACATTCTCACCCTCACCAATGAGTTTGACTTCCCTGACCAGAGCATCTCCAGGGACAACTATGCTGCCACCCTCACACACCTGAATGCCACCCAGACCGAGACAGTGGTCAGGCTGCACCTGGAGTCCTGCTGTCTGCAAGACTTTCTGGATAAGGTACTGAGGGGCCTGGCCTTGCTGCCGACAGCTAGCCAGGGGAGTGGGCATTGATGGCTATGGGGGGAAGTTGAGCAGCTGTATGCAGGGCCAGCTGACCATCAGGGACCAGGGCAGTGGGCTGGGCTGGGCAGGCAGCAGGCAGGTCCTCAGGGCAGTGATCTGATGGGAGCCTGAGTCCAAGCTCCAGGGGTCCCATGTCACATGTTGGCTGCAGGCCATGAATGGGGAAAAAGCTCCTGTCACTCAGGAGCACCTGCATTGTGCCAGTGCAGCCCACACAGAGCAGGACCACCCCCTTGGCCCTGACCCTGGCAGGAGCATTGGCGCCCCCATGCCTCACGGTGTAGGATAGGTGGTGCACGCATCCCAGCGAGGGCCCCGTTTGTGTTGCAGAGCGCCTCAGGCACAGGCCTGGCCTTCATTGTCTTCACGGAAGCCATCCTGCACATGCCAGGGGCGCCCGTGTGGGCTGTGCTCTTCTTCGTCACGCTGTTCACCCTGGGGCTGTCATCCATGTTTGGGAACATGGAGGGTATCATCACGCCACTCTTGGATATGGGGGTCCTGCCAAGATGGGTCCCCAAGGAGGCCATGACAGGTGAGTGTTGTTACTGTCACTGGCTTCACAGCTCTTGTTCTACTCCCACACACTGTCTAGACACCCTCCTCCATGAGGACTTGACGGCCATGTCATTCGCCCCATGGAGAGCTGGGCCAGCCTTATCGCCTCTCAGGACTGGACTCAGTGGCCCTGGACATGATGCCCCTAAGGGTCATTATGGGAGGGCAGAGGGTCAGCAGAGTGGGGCAGGGAGCAGGGGTCTCCTCCCGCATTGCTCAGTGAGTGCAATCCCAGCATCCTCTCACCCTCTGGGCACAGCTTGGGAGGTGGCGGGGAAGGGCAGATGGGAGAGAAGGTGCAAGGAGCTGGGAGGGCGCAGCCAAGGTGACATGCTCAGATGCATGTCCGTGTGCAGGGGCCGTCTGCCTGGTCTGCTTCCTCTTGTCCACCTGCTTCACGCTGCAGTCTGGGAACTACTGGCTTGAGATTTTCGACAACTACACCGCTTCCCTGAACCTAATCATGTTCGCCCTCATGGAGGTGGTCGGTGTCATCTATGTTTATGGGATGGAAAAGTGAGTTCTACTTCCCTCGGCATCAGCTGGGGCTGAAGCCCCTCTGCTCCCCACATCCCTGTGTCCAGTGTCTGGGCATTGTGGCAGCCAGTCTCCAGGGCACCTAAGAGGAGGAGACAGAATCATCTGAGGCCCCTCCCAAAACATACCCAGGGGTGGCTCCCAGTGGTCTACAGAAGCCCTTGCAGGACTGGCCCACCTGGCTGTGCTGGCCTCCCAGCCTGTGGGGAGGCAAGCAACAAAATGACCAGTCTTTAGCCACATACGGCAGATTCCTCAAGTTCAAGGGCAGGTGGACACTAGGGCACTAGAAGGCCCTCCCTGCCCAGATGCCATCCTGGAGGCCTCTGAGAAGGCTTGGCACTTGTCTTGCCCATCCCCACCTGTCTTGGGCCTACTACACACTCATGCCTTCACTCACACCTGTAACTTGTACCTGTCACATCCACACTTAGACCTGCACTCACCTGCCACCCCTAGCCCCAGTTTTGCCCCTGTGGTCCTCGAGGTTGTGCTCTCTGTTCATGGTTCCAAGAGGTCCTGGGAGTCACCAAATCCAGGGCCTTCACCCCTGCTCTGAGGGCACAGGGGCCAGCATGCTTGTTCTGAGGCTACACTGCTCACCTGGAGAAATGGAAGTGAGAGGCAGCTGACTTGGTGATGTGGGACAAACAGCGAGCCCTGAATTCCAACCAGCCACGGGCTCTTGGAAGACACTCAGGACGCACCTGGAGTGGCGCTGGGGTGGACGGAGCAAGCAGAGGACGGGCTGCAAGGGAATTCCTGCCTCTCCACTGGCTCTCGATGCAACTGTGGATCAGCCTGAGTCACTCTGTCCCCATCTCCGGGGCAGGGCAGCTCACAGGCAGTTTCGCCATCCTGGGCACAAAGGGCACCAGGTCAGGCTTCCGTCCTACAGCTGGGCCGGCAAAGGCTTTGCTGCTTCTCACCCAGTGGCTGAGCCTCCCAGGGATGAACCCTGCGGTTCCTGTCCAGAGGCACCTCCCCCAGGAGCTGGACTGGGGGCCAGGCTGAGCTCCCCCTTGGTGTCTGGAAAGGGCCAGGGGATGCTGGGGCACCCCCTGCCCATCCCTCTCCCTCATCCGGACTAACCTGCTTGCCCAGGCCTTTGCCACGTAGCGACGGGAGATTGAGTCCTCATCAGGATCTGAGAGGGCTGCCCATTTGGTGGCTGCTCAGGAAGGCGCATGAGCAAAAGGCAGATGGAGGTGGCGGAACAGCCCCCACAGGTCACATTGTTGTGCCTCTGGATGAAGCTGCTGGCCGAGTGTGTGGGCTTGCCGGCACGGGGCCGGGTGAGAGGCCTAAACCCGCTGTCTCTGGCAGGTTCTGTGACGACATAGCATGGATGACAGGGAGGCGGCCTGGCTTCTACTGGCGGGCGACCTGGAAGGTCGTGAGTCCCCTCCTGCTGCTGATGATCCTCACAGCTTACTTGGTCGTCATGATCCCGACAACGATGAGCTATCGGGCCTGGGACCCCCAATATGTAGGTCCTGCAGATGGGGATCCCCGGGGCCCTGAAGTCCCTCAGACTGGGCCTGAATTGGCCCTGGTGCCATCTGGAGCCCAGATGACCCTCCTGGTGGACATCTGCACCTTCAGTGGCAGTGTGGGCTACCTTTTCTTTCTTTCTTTTTTAAAAAAATGTTTTGTTTATCTTTTGGAGAGAAGGGAGAGAGGGAGAAAGAGGAGAGACTTTCGATGTGTGAGAGAAACATCGATCAGTTGCCTCTCGTATGCCCCCATCTGGGGATCTGGCCCACAACCCAGGCCTGTGCCCTGACTGAGAATGGTTTGTAAGGGGGTGCACAACTAACTCAGCCACACCAGCCAGGGCTCGGCTGCCTTTTCTATGGGACCTGAGGCCACGGGACCTCTAGAGTCCTTTGGGACATTGGAGGTGACTCCAGCAGTCTGGACAACCTCATCCAGTGGCAGAAGGACTGGAGCAGTTACCAGACTCTGGTGACCTCACAGGTTCCTGTAGCCCTGAATACAGAGGTGTGGCTGGAGGCCACACTTCCTAAGTGCAGTGGGGACAGGCATTGCATGCTGCTCACCCCAGGTTTGAGATGGGAGAAGGTGCATGTGGTTTACGTCACTGAACTGCCACCAAGCCCTGTCAGAGGGCCAAACCATGTGGTGTAGCTGACCTGCCACCCCCTTTAACTGCTCTGAACCTCGATGTGCCCCCTGTGGGGAGCATGGAAGTAATTCTCTTCCAAATTCCTCTTCTAAAGTGGAGCTGCCCAAGCCACCAAGGGCAGAAGGGAGAAATGGTGCAATGCTTCTCAAAAAATTTTCATGAATATTATACTATTATATTCACACAGTTGTGCCTTGTGAACCTCAAAAGAAGGGCGTGAAGTCAGTGTTGTCTTGCCCTCCAAGAGAGGGGAGACGGGGAGGGCACAAGGCCTGATGATGCCTAGTGGGCCAGGCAGAGGCAACCTCGAGCCTGTAGGTTCCCTCGGGGTGGTCAGGGTGGCTCTTTCCAGCACACAGTCCCTAAGTTCCAGGCCTGTGGCTCAGAGTCCAGTCCCCAGAAGAGGCTCAGCCCATGTCCTGAAACTTCAGCCCCTGTGCCCTCCCTGCCGAGGGTGCAGCCCCTGGTTGTGCGCCCTTTCCGTTCACCCACCTGGAATGAACCAACCTGTTGCTTCATTTCAGGAAGATTTGGGGTGGAGCTGCCCACACAATCCATGGCCACTTGGCGGAGGGTCAGTTTTGCCCTGACCAGGGTGGCAGAGCAGGGTGACGCTGTTCCCTTCCCCAGATGCTCACCCTGTGGCCTTGTGTCTCCGCAGAAGCAGTTCCCCTTGCGGCAGGAGAAGCCCTACCCGGGCTGGGTGCAGGCCGTCTGTGTGCTTCTGTCCTTGCTGCCCGCACTGTGGGTCCCGGCAATCGCACTGGCCCAGTGGTTTGCCCAGCGCAGACAGAAGCAAGAGAGCATGCAGCAGGACACACGCCCGAAGCTGCAGGACAGCGCAGCCTGCTGAGGGTGGGGATGGCCTAACCTGTATGTCCCTCACCCACAGATCACCCAACCCCATTATATTTACCCCCAAACCAAGACCCGTGGTTGTTGCTTCCAGACACCCTCACGCCTGCCGACCCTGCTCAGTGGTCAGACCAGCTTCAACATCACAGTCCATGCTGTTCTCCAAACAGGAGACGGCCCGGCATCTGGCGGGGGCCCTGTAGTCTGGGGCACATGTCTGGGTGGCCATAGGTTGCGCCTAGCAAACCCATGGGCAAAGGGTAGGGGGGTCCCACTGCCAAGCAGGTTGGCAGAGGGGGCTCTAAGAAGGCCACATCCACACCCTGTGCAGTGGGGTCTCGCAGCACACAAGTTGTGGGAATCGTTAGGGCTGATCTCCAATGAGAAGCAAACAGGCCCTGGGCCCACAGCAGCCCCTGCACCTATACAGCACTTGGGTCACGAGGAGGGTCTGTCGTGACCACATTGGTGAAGGGGAACCATGTAGGCAGCAGAAGCACAGGCTTTTCTCAGGCGAGGTGGGCAGCTTCATGTGGGGATTGTTACAGGAAACCCATGGGCATCCCAGGACCCCCAAACAGAAACGAACCCTCCTCAAGAGAGCAGTTAGCCTGGCCAGGGAGCTAGGCACTGGCTGGTTTCTCCCAAGGTTGTACCAGAAACACAGTCTTCCACTCTTCTAGACCTTTCTCAAAGGAGCCCTGGCTGGTGTGGCTCAGTGGATGGAGTGCCGGCCTGCAAACTGAAAACTTTCTCAAAGGCTTAAATGTGTGTCAGGAAGGTACTGAAAGGCTGATTATCATTCAGGTTCCTACTGTCTCAGAGGAGCGACATCACTCATTCCCAGTTGCTCCCAGACACTCCTTGGTGCCATCCATGCACCCAGCCCTCATGCAGGCCACAGCTAGGACCTGCCGGTTCTAGAGCCCTCGGAACAGGGCCTCTTCCCCAGCTGCTCCAGTGCTCACTCCTCCACTTACCCACCCTCCCTCTGCCCACCTCCACCAGCGCCGAGCCAGGGGACAGGTCTAAGGTGCTGAGCCCTGACACACCTGCCTGCTTCTGACTAGCCACCCTGAGACCGCTGTCTTCAGCTACATGTTGCTGGGAACAGCCTCTGTAAAGACCCAGCACAGGCCTTTCTAAGCAACTTTTAAAACAGTCCCTAGTCAGGCTAATGCTGTCCAGGGTGCTGAAAATCCCCAGACAACAAGTGTTATGACAGGTCATGCACAACCCATGCCAGGTCTGCTGTGCCCATCACCCGCCCAGACCCAGGCAAACAGGGCATGCTTTACTGCTGCCTAGGAGCAGCTGGGTGTTCAGATGGACTGAATTCAAGGGTACCCCAAAGTGTGTGTTAGGCCCCATGGTTGGGCGAGTCCTGCCCTTTGCCCCCATGCTGCCATTGATCCCTTCCTCTTGCAAAGTCAGTGATGGCCAGTGAGCCTCACATGGCATCTCTCTTGACATACGGTCTCCTCAGCCTTGCGGGGACCCTGCGATCACACTGGTCCTCCCAGGTAATTTATAAGCATCTCCCTTTCAGTTGGCTGATGAGTTACTTCATTTCACTTGCAGGTTTTGAGATTAGGGCATAACTTTGGGGGTCATTATTCTGCCTCTTACAGCACCTGGGGGTTCTGAGGTCACCCAGGTTTGGGATCCCTTTGCTCTACAGAGTCCCTTACAGTGAGGTATGAGCACATACATGGGCAAGAGAGGGGGCAGCATCCTGGGACTGGGGGGCATAACCACTCAGCACTCCACGGCGCCCGGAGGCACCCTCTGCTTTCACTCCGGATTCCCGGCTGCTCTTTCCGCATTCTGACTGCACTCGCTCCACACAGTGGTGGGATGCAGGGGCCAGTGGGCTCCTGCTTCTGCAGTTCAGACCTAGGGAAGACCAAATATCTACATTTTTTCCTTTCACTTAAAATTTTTACATCATTTTCACATTTTGCCCTGAGCTCTTGGCAGACTGCACAGTGGTTTTGAAAGAGATGAATCAGAAATTCTTAGTGAGTGAAGCCTAACCAAAGTACATGTGTTTCTCAAGGGTTTAACACTTGCATGAAGATGCACGTGGCCCTGAGTAAAACTGCTCCCCAATGCATTTCCTAGCGAATAGGATTCTGGAGCTTCTAGAAGACAGATAGGGAGCAATGACTGATTTCCTGGGCCGTCTGCTATGGAAATGCCAGAAACGCACAGGGCACCGTGAGCCCATGAAGGTCAGGGGGCGTCATTTCTGGTCAGCTCAAGCGCTTGCAGGGGCCTCCTGGTCATGTCCTGTCCTACCTCCCCTGGGTGGCAGGCCAGTTCTCTCCCATTTACAAGAGCGAGGGCGCCGCAGGGAGATGCTCAGGATGGGGCTCATCTCTCCTGCACATTTATGATGTACTTGGACTTGGGCCTGTCATAAAACAGAGAGCCCTGTCTCACGAGCACTCTCCGCAGCAACAGTAAATAAGGCAATGCCCATGAACTCCAACAGCGTGTGCACTCAACCCCCTCCAAGGTACACTCCATAGCACCTGTCACGTTTTGTGGTCCCATCAGGAACATCTGGAAGGAAGCTTCTAAATTGCTTACCACTCCCCTGCAGGGGACAGGGCAGAGCGCCAACCCCCACCCCCAACCCTGCCGTGAGGACAATTGCTTCCGATGACACCTCTTTTGAGCTGCCCCCTCTCACACTTTGTGCAATCAACCCTTCCAGCTCTGCCTGCTTGATGTTGTCTAGCAACCCTGCAGGGCCCACCAGTGCACAGCATGCCTCCCAGGGTGGATGGACCAGAAGAGTGTGCTGTGGGCCCCCATTGGAGGGGCCATTCTCACAGAGGTGGAGGACATAACTCCGGCTCCTTGCTTGACACCTGCAGCTCCATGGACAAGCCTTTCTTTCACTTAGGCTCCCACAGACACTGGAGGCTGGGATGGACCCAGAAGGTGGGGATCTGAGAAGGGCCTTGACGAGGTGTGGGATGGGGGCTCTGGTGAAGTTACGGAGAGAATGGCCCCTCCTCCCCATCAGCCAGGCCCCAGCCTGTATGTATACTGTCATAGAAGCCCCTCCACAACTCCCAGCCACTTCTCCTGGGTGGTCTCACCTGTGTCCCCCATAACCTCATCCTCCACACCCCTCCAAACTCCTGACATTGACTGTGGACTGGGAGAGCTGCTTTCTGCTCCCCAGGCTATCATGTAGGAGAGGCCCAAGTCCAGCCCCCGAACCTCCAGGTCCCCTCAGCAATGGTTCTGTGGGGGATCCCAATGCTGCCAACCAGCAGCATCAGGAACTTGCTTAACTCCCCGGCCCTGCTCCAAACCTGCTGAACTGGAAACCTGGGGCCACAGCACCCCATGTATGTGTGGCTCAAGCCCCAGGGAACCCAGAACTCAGGTTGCGACCTGCTGCCTCATGGGCTCCAGGTCACCTGAGCTGAGCCGGTGCAGTTAGCTGTAGGCACGGGCAGGGCTGGGCTGGGCTAAGGCTTTCCCACCCACAGTCCTGCTGCACCCACCTGGTGGGACCACCCCTTCCCAACCACCCACCTCCTCCCTCCCTCCCCCCAACCCCCCAATCCCATGAAACCCCCTCCAGTCCCCACAAAACCAAACACCTATACACATCAACACTCACGTTTTTATAATTATGGATAACAGTACTTGTGTAGTGTGCATGTTAATACAAACCTAAGATATTTAAAAACTAAGGCAATAAATAAAGGCTTCTAGATGCCAATGATCCAGCCTGTTCTCCTACCTGCCTCCTCCTGACAGCAGGTAACTGAAGGATGAACCTGTGGCTAGGAAGTGGCAGCAGGGGTGTGCGGGTATTTGGAGGCAGGGCAGGCTCTGCTTCCCTGAGGACCTGGAGGCAGACCTCTCCAGGGAGCAGCCCAGCAAGCAGCATGTCTTGGGGTCTTAGGGCACAGGGGCCAGACCCTTTGGGTGGATCTAGCTGGGATGGGGCTCCAGAGCCTGGCACCCACCCTGGGCTGTGAGAAGGCTGGCTATCAGTCCAAGATGGCCTCGAAGTCTGTGGTCAGGGCCGGATCAGCTGCTGCTTGCAGTGTGGCCAGCGTGGCTCTTGGGAGCTGTCGGCACAGCTGCGCTTGGGCTGCAAGGAGATGCCCGAGATCAGACTTCCTCTCAGAAGAAACCCGAGAACATGCTTCATGTCAGTAGCTTTGTGGGCCCACTGAGGGGCCAGGAAGGGATGGCTGTGTGCTGAGCACCTACCATGTGCTGGCCAGGTTCCAGGCATGGGGCACACACCCTTGTGGCTGAGGAACAGACGGGGCCAGTAAGGATGTCAGAGCACAGTGAGGGGGCGGGCTGTGTAGCTAGGATGCAGGCCAGGGGTGGGAGAAGGGCACATAGACCAGAGGGGGTTGGAGGAGAGAGGGAGAGGGAGGCACAGTTCCTGAAGAAAATGTCAGCCTTGGAGGTGAGGAGTGAAGAGTTAGAGAGTCTGAGTGGGCAGGCCAGGAGCCCAGGTAAGGGAGCCCATGACCCTCAAGTCACCTGCACCCCATCACCTGGGGACTCCTGTCCCCAGTGCTCCTGCAACTCACAACACGGAGGGACTGACATTCATTCACTCAAGGACAAAGACAGTTCCTGCTCCTGCATGAGGGGTGCCTTGGGGCTGGACACACTTGCCCAAGCTTACCAGCCTGGAGCGTTCCCAGAAGACACTTGTAGGTGGCACTGTGATGAGACAGCTTCAGCAGGAAGGCATGCAGGCATAGCCACCTAGTGGCTTCAGAAGGAAATGGGCCGGCAGCACCCTTGGTCCCCAGGGACAGCCCTGGGGGACAACACAAGAAGAGTCTGAGGCTCCCACTGCCACCCCCCAGCGCTTGGGCTCCAGTTGACACCTGGGGTCCCCATCAGGCTGTGTGCCAGAGCAGGGGCTCGAGGGGCAGGGCCCCAACAGGTGCCTTCATTTCAGGGGCCACCCCACCCTAAGAACCAGAGAATTCCGACAACTGAAATGCTTTCAACTTCTCCAAAAGAAGCTTCCCCAAAAGGGAACTAACAGTAAGTAAAGGCCGTTGCCCTGAGGACCACAAAGCATGGCCTGACTCAAGCTGATTGTGACTGTGCATGCTGAGGGTGTAGGGGGCGGAGGCAGGATGAGGGGCTCTCGTGGTGTCCCTCACTTCCCTGAGACAGGCAGGGGGCTTGGGCCCAGCCTCCCCTCTTTCTGACTACCGGCCCGGATTCGTATGAGCACCCCTGAGCACTAGAGAGAGGAGGCCCTGCTCGGGAGAAGGCCCCTCAGCCAGTCCCCCAATGTCCCATCATGTTCCAGTCATGAAGAATGTCTGACCACAGGGCAAGGGGTGGGTGAGATGAGGTAAGCATATGGTCGGCACGTTAGGGAGAAGCGGCAAGAGCCCGCTCCCTGTCTCCCGTCTCAGGTACACTGGCGCCAGAGCTGCTCCAGCCCCGGGCACTCTGTGCGCTGAGCATCCAGTCTGCCAGCACCACAGGCCACCCCAGCCCTGGGTCACCTGCACGCACCTGCGTTCTTGGCTTTCAGAAGGGTATAGCAGCGGGACGCAGTGTCAGAGATGATGCGGAGGAAAAATGAGGGGTTCTTCCGAATGTGCTGATTAAACGGGAGCTGGAGCACACAGGCGTGAAACCTGAGGGCAGATCAGGCTTATCAGAGGGCAGTCCCTGGCTGAACACGTGCACGGGGGGACATGTGTCTACAGGCACATGGTGTGCATGTGCGCTCAGCCTGTACGTGTACATGTGCACAAGTACCCCCCTGTGCACACGACAAGCCCATGGCCAGGTGCCCTGTGCCCCCTAATCTTGCCGACAACCTAAGCCCCTTCTGTAAGAAATGTGCATGTGTCCACCCAGCCAGTAGGCAGGTGGAGGCATCTTTCTCGCTTACGGGAGCGATGAGACAGACCTGGAAACAGGGTCGGAGCAACACTACTGGTGTGGAAGGGTACGTACCACGTTCTGGGCGGACCCTCTACCAAGGGAGGGACGGTGCTTAGTGCAGAGTGGGGGAGGCCTCCACTAGTGGACACTGCACCTTCCAACAACTCCAGCCTGGAGTCCCTGATTACTCAAGAAGAGCTGAGCCCGGCAGGTCCCAGTCAGATGGTGTTTGGTGAGTGTCCAGGTCTGTGGGCCAGGCAGACTGCCCTGGCCTCACCTACCTCAGCCCTGGCTGCTGTGACCACTATGGTTTAGCTTTGCGTGTCCCCTCCTGCTGTAAAGGGCATGGGGCTCCCTGACCTTCTATGTGCCTAACCTGCTATATTGGGAAGCAGCTGTCATTCACGCCCGTGGTGGAGAAGCCAACAGTTCTGCACCCCGTCACTTTGGAACTGCACTCCCTGACCAAGCGAGGAGCGTGGAGCTGCCTAAGGGTGCCCGCCATGCACTCGGGTTCCCAAAATGTTCCCTGACAGGCAGGTGTGTGGGGCCAGAGCCCCACAGAGCAAGGCCTTAACAGGAGAAGTGATGTGGCCTCCAGGGACCTGGGGCTGGTCAGGGGCTGGTTCTCCACTCACTTGGAAGCATCACCTGACTGCTCCTTACACCTTAGGACCCTGAGAAGTGAGCAGGTATCACAGCCACCTTGCTGTTAGCTGGGAATGGCCTGTGGGCACATTCTTGTTTACACTGAACACATTTGTAAAGGTGTCACGGCAGCTTGCACATGAGAGCATGTGTGCATGGGGAGAAGATGCAGGCGAAGGAAGAAATACAACCTGAAAGGCAGCAGGTGGTGATCTGAGCACTGGGGCCCCATACTTCCCAGAAGTGTACACAGGGCCCTCTGGCCCTCACGGCCAAAGCACAGGGCGTGGGCCCTCTGGGGCTGATGGAGTTTCTTGGTGACATTTAATGGGCATTTCCTCCGACAGCCCCATCCAGTTCCTACCAGCTAACTGGGTCTCAGCATGGGCACAGCCCCGGGTACCACAAACTCAGAGGCTCAAAACAGATGCCCAGCTCCCCAGCACCCGGGGGATGGCTGTGCACCCCTCATCCACCCCATGCGTACAGCCACTGGCCCCAACTGTGGGCAGAAGGCTTTCCCTGTGACAGAGGGGCAGGAGCTGCTCCCTGAGCTGCCTGGCAATAGGTCTCCCTGGAAACCACTGAGCAAAGACTGGCATTTGTCCTGAGGCTGGACAGGCAGGCAGCCAGGCTAGTGTCCATCTTCCTAAGGGGTGAGCACAGCTTGACAGCGGGACCATTAACATTTTCCCAGAAAACAGTAGTTTAGCTTTGTGTGTCCCACAGTGGGACACTGCAGGGTTGGTGGCCAAGGATGGTCACCTGTACCCGCCTGGACCCTCTGTTCTCTGGGATCCTCCCCAGGAGGGCATCTGCCTTCCTCCCACGGTGGCTCGTTTCCTACAAGCCCGTCCCCGCAGCAGGATGCAGGGACACCTCGGGCCATGCTGGCTTCCTAGTACTGCCTGGTGACTGCACAGGACCTCCAACAAAGCAGAACTGCACGAAGAGGCAGCCTCCACTGCTGAAACTGCTTTCTCATAAACCAAAGGCTTAGACACGAAGGCCTGGGGAACCAAGGACAGGGCGCTGCCCTCAGGCCACAGGAAAGCAGGGCCCAGGTGTGCGTGGCCCTGTCGCCCCGCTCTCTGTGCCGGCGCAGCCAACGAGCCCACCTGTAGGCCTGCAGCAAGAATATCTTGTAAACGTTTGTGCAAACTGTCTGGAGGCTGTTCACCTGGAGCCACAAGGAAAGGAAATGTTGGAAATACAATTGAAATGTACATTTCTGTCTTTTGCGTTATCATCAGCACGAGTGGAGTAAAAAAGAGGACCCTGATCTCTCCATTGACATCCTACCACCTCTTCACTGGTGGCCCCTTGCTGCCTGGGGTGGAGTCAGGACTCTGTTGGGGCCACCTAAGGGAAACAGGCAGGAAGGGATGAGAAGGCCAGTGCTTAGGGTGGCTGTGACGACATCTTGTGGCCCTGAGGTTCTGAAGCTTGAGGCCATCAAGGCCTTGGACCCCCACACCCTTCGAAGAGGAGCCCCAGGGTGGAGGAAGATAAGCCTTAGGGGGGTAGGGGCAGGGGTCCTGGATAAGCATGGGCACACATGCACACTCACATACATCTATGCATACTCCCACATGTACACACACAGGCACATATGCAAAAACAAACCCATATGCATGCACAGCTACGCATCCCCAGGCAGTTACACACACCCATGCTCAAACGCACATCCACCCACATCCACATGCTTATGCGCACATGGCCACACGTACACAGTGGGACCTATAAACCAACTTCCACTGGTTGGCTGAGCAGCAGGCTTTCTGAGCTCTGAGGTCTGCTGGCCGCGTGCTCACCTGCAGATCCAGAAACAGACTGTGGCATTTTAGCCTCAACACTGAAAAGAGCTTCCGACGCATGCTCCTCCCGGCCTTGAAGCCCTGGCTGAAGGTGAGACTTGCTCTGATCGAGGTTTGGGCATAACTGCAACACAAAGGGCATCATTTGTGGCCACCTTCCACCCTCAAACACAGCCTGTACCCCCACCCAGAAGAGGATGCTCACTCGGCACCCTCTTGGTCCGACCCAGCTTGGTCATTCTATGGAAACACGGTCACTCCAGGGAAATGCGGGACAGTGCAGGAAGAGGGCCCTGCGCACTGCCACTGGCACCTGGGGCACTCCTGCCATGTACCCCCCCCATGTACCTCTGCAAAGGTGGACAGAGGTGGCACATGCCCGTACCCTGGATGCCGTATTTTGAAATTTGTTTTCCCTTCACTAAATATACTTTGAAAACAATTTCAATGGCAGAACAGGTTTCTTCTGGATGTTGTGTTATATCGCAGCCACTTACGTAGGTTGTTCCAGTGCTGTGGCAACAAGTCGTGCCACCCAAGCGTTTAAAAATGATCAAAATCTTTGATGATGTTTCTGATTTTTTCCTTAGGATAGACTTCTAGAGTTGAAATTATGGGAAAAATGTTTTAACACTTTAAGAACTTTGATACAAAGTTACTGCTTTCCAGAACAGTGGTTCTTGTCTGCCCACCCTAAGGAATGCACAAACATGCCCACGGCCAGCTCCAGTGCTTGGCGAACTGCAGGGCAGCTGCCAGAGTGAGGGACTGGGGCCTTGGTGCCATGTTGGCAGAACTGGGCAAAGAGGGTGGGGGAGCCTGGGAAGTCAAAGTTCCTGGGAAGTCAAAGCCTGGGAAGCAGAGTTCCCCTGATGAGGAGAAATCAATCAGACAAAGCTGAGGGGCCAGGGCAGGGCAGGGAGCAGGCTGAGGACAGGATGCACGTGGGCCAGCTTGCCGAGGCAGCAGACACGTGACCAACCCATCTGGATCCAGCATAGAAAGTAACTGCACTTGCCTCTCCCCTTTCTAAGCAAATTCCCGCAGAGCCTCTTGGAAGGCAGGAGCGAGTGCCAGAGCGCTCCAGCAGAAGAGCTGCATTCCCAACACAAGGAAAGGGAACGCGCACTTCCACCGGTTTCATAATCTGTACATTTTACGTATAAAATGGCAGATTCCTGTATCTGCATTCGCCCGAGTCAGTTCACGTCTGTGCTGGGCCTCAGGCTGGGCTGCATTCGAGCTCTCAGGTTTGGGTGACAGGCTATTAGGGCCAAACTGTGTCCCCCACACTCACACGTTAAAGCCCTCTCTCTGTGTGACTGTGTGGGGGACAGGGCTTTTAAGAAGGTAACTTAGTTAAATGAGAGCATTACAGTGGGACCCAATCCAAGGTGACCGGTGTCCTTCTCAGAAGAGAGATACCACAGATGCTTGGATGCAGGACGGCCAAGTGAGGACACGGAGAAGACTGTCTACACGTCAAGGAGAGGTCTCAGGACGAACTGGCCTGTCTAGACCTGCACCTCAGACTTCTGGCCTCTAGGACTGGGAGAGAAGGTCTGGGGTTTAAGCTGTCCTGTCTGTGTTTTTTACGGTGGCCTGAGCTAACCACACAGGGACCCACAGTATCGTGTACAGAGCAGGCCCTGCATGCCACAGCCCAGCGTCCCTGGTAAATCAAAGGTGGCCATGAACTCATGATGTCCAGTCCAGCTGCTGATGGGCAATGAAGTGTGTGCCCTCACTGTGAAAAGACCATATCCAGCAGGACCTGAAACCTCGGGGTTCAGATCTATACCGCTTCCCTACATGCTTGGGTCTGAGCCAGCCATACAATTTCCTTTTATCAAAAACACCCCAGACTGCTGCTTACCTGGTGAGTCCCCTCAACCCGTAGGACACACTCTGGCCCCATCTTGAGGGGGAGAAGGCACCTCAGACCTTTAGGGACCATAGCCACCTGTTGCACATAGAAGCAGGATCAGGACCAGACCAGCCTGGTACACCTGGCTGGGCACACTTACCTGGAGTAGTCGCAGAACACCTCCAGGGTCCGTGTGTCTAGCAGCAAGCCGCACCAGGGGAACAGGCAGTGGGCCGGCAGCTGCAGGGGGGCTGGGCCGCCTAGGACGCTGTCTTCCACAGGGAAGTTCACTACTGTCTTCCGCAAGTTCGCCATGCAGCCATACTCGGGCACGCCCTTGACCAGGGTCCTAAAGCAGAGGGGCCACATTGGCCACCAGGAAGAGAGAGAGGCCACTCAAGATCTCGAAGCGCTGGCTCGGTGCCATGTAAAACCCTGAGAGGCAGAGGGAGCAAGGGCTGACACTGAAGGTCAGCTGTACCAACCCTACTGGCCTGCAGGTGCTCCCAAAGCTCTGGGTGACCACTGTTAACGATCAGAGAACAGAGCAGCCCCCAGGAAGGGCAGAGGCTGGTAGTAGGGGAGGGGAACATGGGGCTGAATCCTGAAGGCCAAGTGGACTCTGCACGACCCTGTTCGTAGCTAAGACAGGTGAGCAATGGGCTTAGGTTCCCAGGTGAGAACTGAGAAAGGCCAGGTGAGAGGGCATGCAGGGCCCATGGATGACATACTTCCTCTCTGCAATGGCCAATTGGGCCCACTCAGAGACCACAGTCCCTAGGTGTGCTGGGGTATTTGTAGATGAGGCCAACACCTGCATTCAGCCAGTTTTAAAGATTACCTTCTATAGTGAGGGGCACACCCATCAGTGGCAGGACCCGAGAGCAGGACCGGAGGGTTCTGAGAAGGTGGAGTCCTCTCGTGGACGGCAGCCTGAGCTCCTGCCCTTCCTGTGCAGCCCGTGGATTTCAGACTTACCTTGCCAGACCCCACTGTCACATGGGCTGACTCCTTGCAATAACTCTCTATGTCCCCAGCTGTCCAGTTCCCAATGGGAACCCAATGTATACACTCTGAGCCACCTTCCCGCCCAACACCCTCGGTGCAGTGGCGTCCCACAGACACTCCACGAAAAAGGCCCCACTCTGTCTGCACCGTCCCCTCTGGCAGCCACTGGCCACGTGTGCTCACTGATGTCTTTGAACTTGGCCAGTGCCCGAGGACTTGGATCTGTCATGACTTAACTTTGACTAATTTACATTTGCACATTATCCTATGTGGGGCTGCTGTGTGGCAGGGGACCCAGCACATGCCCAGCAGGGTTTTATGCAGCACTGCACGCTCTCTGACTCCTGAGGATCTCCTGGGCCAGACACGGGGTACGGGGACACCAGAGGGGTTCTCTAAAGACAACTCTACACCCAAAGCAAATTTGCCTTCAAATTTGCCTTCAGGCACAGGCACTTCTGGGAGTTTGGCTTTGTCACTCTCCTCCCTTGGAAAGGCACACTGCAAAACAGGCCCCAGATTCCTGGGATCCAAGAAGGGACGGCACTCTGCAGGCCAACCTTCCTATAAGGCAAGGACCCTGTCTGTGAGATGTAGGTTTGAACAAAATGAACTTTAACACCAACGTCCCAGGTGATCTCGTGCATTTAGCAAGCCCCCACTCTTCGCTCTCTCCCCCAATGTCTGCCACAAAGAAGAGTGATTCCATGTTAGAAGCTGCAGACAGGCAGGCAGGGCTGGCTCCTGCTCCCCGCCTTCCCGGTCACAGCCCCCGGAGAAGGTGTCACTGCTCCCTGCACTGTCCAGCGCGCCGTGTGTGCATAAGTTCCAAGGAGCCTCTGAGAGCTCAGCCCAGCCCAGATGCCTGACCCACTCCCGCTCTTTCCCTCTGGGGACACCTGTGTCCTGGTGCCACATTGTCAGCTCCAGGCTCCTGCTCTGCACGCCCAGGTTCTCAGAACAGCATGACTATGCCACTTGCCCTCAGCAGAGATGCTGGGACACAAGGCATGAGATGAAAATTAATTCTTAGGTGAGCAAGGTGGGCTGCAGGAGGCCACAGAAGAACCTGTTGAGGCACACATGTGTGCAGACCCTTACCTGAGAAAGGCTTTCGCTTGTGTCAGGTGAGGAGTGACCAGCAAGAAGTCATCCACCAAACGCAGGAGCACCCTGACAGGCAAAGATGTCCGAGAAAGGGTGTTAGGTAGACCTGAGTTCACATGCTCAAGAACAAATAACCCATGGGACTCAGTACTGGCTGGGAAGGGAGGATGGGGCCCCACAGTCAGGCCAGCAAGGCCACCCGGCTGGGTGCCCTGGAAATGCCTCAGTCCCCGGTGCACTGCGAACCATTCACAGCCTGCATGTGAGGCCAGCTCATTATCTCTGGGAAAACTTCCCATGAGGAAGAGGCAGCCCTTTCTGCACCAGAGAACGAGAGGGGGCAAAGGTGATCAAGGGGACAAATGGCATGGACCCCGTTACCCGTCCTGCTGCAGCCCGGGGAACACCCTGCTCTCCATGTCTCCGTAGCACAAGCTGCACAGCAGGGTGGACAGGATGGAGCCCTGGGGGATCCCCTGACACTGGACGTAAAACCTGGGGGAAGATGTGGGCAGAAGGGTGGAGCACGTGTTCAGACATGCAGAGTGCACACACAACGCTCAGACCACATACACATGCGCATACCACACAGTGAACACAGAGCACACACCACCCTGCTCAGGGAGGGAGGTGAATCTCGATCTGCCACACCTGCCCACGAAGCCCCGCCACAGACTGTCCAAATGGGGCACGACCCCTTTCCACCAAGTGGCAGCAGGCAGCCCTGACTCACTTGCCCCCAATCCTTATGACGTGGTTGTGCACCAGATGCAGGAAGAAGTCAAACAGGCTGCTGCTGGCCTCGTTCAGAGAGCAGCTCTGGAAAAGTAAGTGGGAGAAGTGTGTGAGCGAGTGGACATGCAAGCAAGAGATGTGCAGGGGCAAAAGGGGTGGGCGGCAGATGAGTGGGGACAGCGTGGGTCATCTGTGGCTGTGGCTGGGCTCAGACCCACGGCCACTGGCCCAGACGGCTTATGCCACTCACTGTTACTGCGGCACGTGGTGGGGCTCTGGTGGCCAAAAGACATCTGGAGGTCTTAGAGTCATATTTGGAGGATCGGCTTGACCCTAAAACTGGTTCTGCACAAAGCACAAACTCAGCAATAGCCTCTGCTCACACACAAGAAAACCGTGCTTCCCACCCGATGGGTCAACTCCAGGTAGATCTATGGGTCGAATCCAACCTGTCTTCCTAAAGGAAAGGACATGTTTTCTTTTGGCCTCAAGATCAAAACTGAAGGAGAAGATGCCTCTAGCAAATCTTAACAAAGCAGCTGGACAGCAGAAGAGAATCCAGCGAGAGGGCTGAAGGCAGAACAAGGCTCCACTGGCTAAGAGGGGTGGTTTCCGCCCGCCCACGGCCCCATCCCCAGCAGTGCGCCAGACGTCTGGCCATGCAGACCTGCTCGATGACCACGGCGTCCCTCAGGGAGCTTGTCTTCTGCAGTTGCTGCACAAACTGTTTCATGTAAGGCTGGAGGTCCGTGAAGGTGGACACCTGGTGTCAAAGAGAGCCTGGTGTGGGGTGCTGTGTGCACCCTCAGGAAGTTCAGGCTACACCTAAGTGTTGGCACCTGCAAGTGTGTGAGCATGAGCACGTCCAGCTCTCCTGCGCTGCGCCACTTTGGTGTCCCATGCTGTTCCCCAGGAGCCCAGGCCTGGCCTGAGGCTGTGCAGCAGGGTCCAGCGTTTCATGGCCACTCTGACAGAGCCACTTGGAACATTCCTCTGGCGATGTCTGAGACTACACAAAGCACGCCTGTGACCTGGCAACTCCACCTGAACCCACGAGATGACACCTGACAGTGACGCTCCCAGTGCCAGCTGCTTCTCAGACTCATTGGGGAGCAATGGAAACCAGGTGGGAAGGGTATTGGGAGTGAGTCGTGTTCAGGGAATTTGAGAACAGGTTAGTGAGTCCACAAGACAGAGGTCAGAGTGGCGGGCACCTGAGGCAAAGGGGGAGCCTCTGGGTGGGGGTGACTCTCTACACCTGGACACAGGTGGCAGCACCATCTGTCCACAGATGCACAATTTCACTGAGCTGTCCACTCGGAATTTGCAATCTACACTCATCTGACTTGCCCAGGGGTTTTCAGGTGTGCCTTTCCCAAAAATTTTTGAAAGAACTCCTGCATCTTTCTGCCTTCCCTACGGCGCAGCTATTGGGGGCTGGTGCCCTCACTCTCCAACAGGCTCCTGACAACTGCGCATGACAGGCCTGGACTCCAGGGGCAGCCATGGGGACCCCAAAGAAACACACGTGTGGCTCTGCTGCCACCTCCTCACACAAAGCCAGAGGACTTGTGAAGGGACAACAGGCAGGAGAGGCTTGGAGATAGGACTGAATGTGACATGAACCAGAGTGTGAGGAGGACAAGGACAGAAGCGCCTCCCAGCACCGGGAGCACAGGAAGCACCACTCAGCACCCAAAGGGGATGGACAGACTGCAGGGGGGACACAACCACGTCACAGACACACCTCCTCATGGCACATACCCGTGGGACTTACGTGTCTTTTGAAGGACTTCCGGATGTGCCCATGTGTGGTTCTCTGGACCACGGCATACTGGCGGAGGCAGTAGGTGTGTTCTTGGGGCTTGATCACGTTGGCAATCACCTCCACCAGCCTGCTCTGAGGAAGGGCATCGTAGGCACCCATCACGTCCACCTACATGGATGGAGGTGTGTTCACACGCTACTCACACACCTACCTTGGCCCCCCGCATCCTGGGTCCCACCTGCTGTCTTGCCAAGTCTATGCCCCAGGCTGTCCTTAGAAAATCCTGGGGGTGATCAGACATGGTGGGGCCAGGAAGCCCCTGAATACCCTTCCCAGAGCCCACCCCCCTGTCATACATACTCACCCCACTGTGGGGCTCTTGTTGAGATGCCCCCATATTCCCGACTCTGAGCACTGCAGGGTGGCTCTGGGTCCCTTTCTCCACCCCCCAGACTGGGACATTACAGGGGGCCCACATCTCTCTGAGTGCAGGTTGATGAGGAGGAGGTCCCTGGTGGATGGCCGGGGCTCTAGGGCCCCTGGCTTTATAGACTGAGCCGGGTGCATTCCTTCTCAGGGAGATCCCCCACACTCCAAGCTGATGGCAGTGTCATGTTCTCCCCAAGGGCAGGGGCCCCTGTGGAGTTGGGACACGGAGCAGCGGAGTCCATGCCACCAGGGAAGGCTCAGAGCTTCTGCCCCCGGGAGCCAGGTGCTCCCAAACGAAGATGAGGTCGCCTGTCCTCCCTGCTCCCAAAAGTCTGCAGCTCCACCACGGGTACCTCATCCTGGCAGACACAGGCCCTGAGGAGGGGGCCATGTCCAACGACCTGGCCAGAGCCCAAAGTATGGAGCCACCGGGTGGGTGAGCCTGAGGGTGCTGAGTGACCTCACTGGGGGTGAGGGGCACCCACCTTGACGAAGTACAGCTGGGGCGCTGGGTCCTGGGCCCGCACACGCAGCACGAAGGAACGCCAGGCCCTATAGATGTCATCCATGCCCAGCAGTGAGGCACCCAGGAGGCCAGGGCGCTGCATGCGCTCGTAGTTGAGCACGCTGAACAGCGTCTTGACTTTCGAGGAGAGATGCTGCACCTGCAGGGCCAGTCAGGATGGCAGTGTCATCAAAGGGTGCCCCTGCCAAGGGGACCTGGGGCCCAAATGCCCTCATCCCACCTGTGGGGCCCAGGGACATGGGGAAGCTCCGCTTCAGCACCCCTACCCCCCAGCTTCCTTCAGATGTTGGAAGGGCGAAACGATCATCACCCATGCCCACCCCAAGGCCCTGGGGCATCCCCAGAGACCCATCCTGCAATCCAGAAGCACAGCATGAAATACTACTGAGTAGCTGCCTGCAGGACTGTGTCTCCCACCCCACCCCCACCTCACCACAGATGGAAAGGTATGCTTCCTCCTGGGGACTCCCCCCTACAGACGGGGAATTCATCTTCACTCACAGACCAAATCAGACCCCTAATCCACACAGACAGCCTTCCTTTCTTTTGGGGGGCACAATCACTCCCAAATGCTCCAGGGAAGTATTAGAGCTGCTGGTGATACAGTTATACCGCAGGAGGACCCAGGAAGCCGGAGGGGAGGCTGACTGGCCTAGTTCTTTCTGTCCCTGCATCTTGGGGAGCACACATCCCTGGTGCTACAGCAGGACCATGGGCACCACGTCAGTCCTTTGTGCCATGGGTCCATTTCATGAGAACCATGTGGGTTCTTGGAGCCTGTTCAGCAGCTTCTAGGGCTGGCCTTCCTACGAGGTCGTCCTCTGGACCCAACAGCACGGCCTGGGGTTTAAATATAGTTTGTTTAAAAAACGAGACAAAGGTGGTCACCTTCTTGTCCCTGCGGAACGCTCTGGCCCCCACAACGTAGTCCATGTTCACAATCGGCCGCAGTCCCCCAGGCTTGGGGAGGAAGCGGAGTCTGGACATCAGCAGAGCGGGCCTGGCGTCCTGATGTCGCCTGACCTCGGCTGCTGACAGCTGGCGAAGCTGCACCCTATCGAAGTGCTGTCTGAAACAGAGACCCTCGTGGGACACTGCTTGGTGGCCAAAGGAGAGCCCAGGCGGGTCAACCTGTGGAGGTGCCTGTGCCAATGTGGCTGTCCCACCATGCTGACCGGGCGCTGCTGGAGCACCCTCTGGGGCAGGGGCCCAAGACACTGGTTCCCTCTGGTACCAAGCCCAGGTACTGCCGGCCAGGACTAGACAGAACCACTGGGAGGACCACACGTTCTGCCACATGGAAGGTACAGGGGAGTTACTTCATGCAACCCCACACTCGTCAGCAGTTATCTCCCGGGGCACCTCCCAGCTCCCTGCCAGTCTTTCCCCAGAGACCACCCACAGGAAGGGTCCAAGGCTGAGAATGCTCCCTGGGCTGTGGACCCAGCAGTGAAAGAAGGTTGGCAAGTGCAGCCCATCCTGAGACTTGAACACCCAACCAGCAGGGCGATGGTCCCGATGGTCCCCACAGTGAGGGTCTAAATGACCACTTTGGATCACAGATCATGGATCTTTTAAATTATTAAACAGGACATACTGTGCCTCAACTCAGACCCATGATTAACAGCTTTCAGACCCTCTCTTGGGTGGTGGAGGACTGGGACTGGGCCCCTGGTTCAGGAGTCACTGCCTCCCTTCAGAGATGTGTGGCTTAGGGTAGGGTTTAACCCAAATGTGCATAAAGCATGGGAACCCTGATCGGGCCACTTCAGGGTCCTTCCTAAGCTCTCTGAGGACACAAGGCACCTTGGCCAGGCCCACCCATGGAGAGGAGGGCTTGGGTATCAGGCCGTCATGCCCTTAGCCCTAATGCATCCCCACCCAGCTAATGTCTGCCACCGTCCTGCATCATGTACCCAAAACAGCTGCCGAGCAGCTGAGGCAAATCCACTCAAAGGCAAGCCAATCTCCTAGAAGTTTCCACCGCAGGGTCCTGCCTCATAGCAAGACATCTCTGTCCCCAGAGAGCTGTTAAAAAGGTGGGCTTCATTATCTTTTGACACAAGACCCAATCATTCTGTGCAAATTAAAACAGAATCTGACCACACACCAGGGGTAAGTGGCTTTCTTGCACCATGGTTCGCAGGTCTGCGAACCTAGAGATCACCCTAGCTCAAGCCCCCGATGCCACAGGTAAGAACTCTGGGAGTCCCTGCCAGCACAGAAACCCTAGGGGCCAGGACAGCCCCTAGAGTAGGTGGGTGAGGGGCCCGGGGTAAAGGGAAGGGGGCCCGGGGGACTCAGAGGAAGGAAGCAGCACTGCGTCTGCAGATGGGTGAAATAGGCCACTCCACGCTCTGTGATACCTGATCCCAATGCTCTGCAGTTGGCTCCAGACACTCTTCCGGAAGAAGAAGAGCTGGTTCTTCTGAAATGTGGTCTCCGTGACATAAAAAAAAGACTTCAGCAGCTCAACTACATATGTGCCCATCAACCAGCACAGAAACTTGGCCAGGACCGCTTCTCTCAGACGGTGTTCCGCGGCCGGGACACAGCGACCCCCTGGAACGAGAGGCACGTGCTCAGCCCACCTGCGTGGCCCATCATGGCAGCCACGGGCTGCATGAGATGGCAAGTCTGAGCTGGATGTGCGGCACTCGTGCCCCACCCGCTGGATCCCACGGACTCGGGCAGAGAACGAACGTGGAGCGCCTCAGCAGTGATGCATCTACTGACTGACTATGTTGAAGTGGCAATGTTTTGGACATTCTGGGCTTCAATAAAATGCACTGTTAAATTGGTTTTACTCTTGCTTTTCACTTTTTTTAAACATGGCTATGGGGACATTTTAACTTATACATGTGGCGCACGTTCCATTTCTGCTGGGCAGTGATGATGTGAAGCACCACCATTTGTCCTGGTGAACAAGCAGAACGGAGAATACAGGGACATGATTTCAGGCGCCCTCATTGCGCAGCAAAACCCAGAAACACCTGGGGTTCTTCAGGCTGGACAGCCTGGTGCGTGGTGGCAGTCACATGTCAGCTCAGGGATGCCACATGCTGCGGGACACTGAACATACACCAAGACCGCCATCCTCCTCTGTGGGCATTTCATTCTGTGAAATATCATGGGAAGAGAGCCGTGGGTGTCACCCAACTGCCGCAAGAGCCATGGCACAAACAGAAATAAGTAAAGGAGAGAAAAGGGACCCAGAGGCAGGTCTGGGACAGCAGACAGGTTGGAGGACAAAGGGGAGACGGTAAAGCTAAATACAGATTAACTGTGGAAAATAGTAACAGTGTCTAATTTGAAACATAACCAGGGGATCAACATGCAGGCTGGGGTAGTCACCAGATTAAAATATGCTAAGGCCCTTATGTTGCTCAGGAGAAGGGAAACCACTAAGGAAAGAGAACAGAGAATGTAAGAAGAATTAAAACAAATCAGATTCTCCAGGAAAGTGGCAAAGCATCACACTGGATCAAAAATAAACTTAAAATGTCAATGATGTGCTATTAAAACAATACATTTAACTATGAAAATATGAAAAGGTTGAACATAAAAATCAAAGAATGACAAATGACACGAGAGGCAAACACTAACCAAAAGAAAGCCAGTGCAGCTGTTCTCCAATCTGTTAAAACAGACTTTAAAGTAGCGAGGGTTAGCGGACCTCTCAAACCAGCACGTACCTAATAACACCACGCACACACTGTCAGAATAGGGGGAGCTGGACACACGGCCTGAGTGAGACACACAAGCCCCGCTCGGCACTCGGAAGGATGCACACGTTTCTTGTAGCATGTAACAAGTCTGATACAGCACACACAGCCACCAACCTGGGCCCCTCTAGGACACCAGGGACACTGGTGAAGACGGTCTGTGCACCTGATCACAAAGCAAGTTCCCCTCAACCGGGGACACTCAGACCACTACACCCTGAGCTGGAAATCAGTAACAAAAACACAACTTAAAATAATCATTCATTTGGGAAACCTAAAAAACTCACTGATCAAAGAAATGACAGAAGAAACTACAAAATACTTGGATGTAGTTGATATGCAAATGCGGGCAGCCCATCAGAACAAGGTGCAGTGGAGCAGGACCACAGGAAACGCACAGCCAGACACCACCTGAGAGGTCGGAGGTGGACAGAACAAGCCTGAGAGCAGAAGGGCACGACCATCAGTGTTCTGATGGAGTTCAGAACAAAGCCCCAGGAAAAGCTCCACCCAGGCTCCACTCTGAAGGTAAAAAACTTGGCAGGAGGGATACACTCGGAGGGCAGTTCAGGAAAAGCGATCCTGTGGTCGGATGTGAGTCCAAGGCAGAGCACAACGGAAGCCGCAGCAGTGTACACCCAGGTTAGGGGATGGGTTGCCGCCAGCCCAAAGACAGCCCAGGGAGGGGTAGCGAGTGAGTGAGCAAGGAGCCACAGCAGCTCCCGCGCTTCTATCAGGAATCTGTCTGGAGATGTCTCTGTAGCAGATGTGGTAGCCCAGCAGTCTGGCCTCTGGGGCAGGTGAGCAGGTTGCTGATGGGAGTCAACAGGCAGCATGGCAGGTGGGACAATGGTCAAGGCTGGTTAGACAGAAGGGCCATGCCAGGAGGAGAGGATAGAAGAGGTAACCATAGACCGCTGTGATCAGAAGAGGTGGCTCAGCAGCCAAGGCTGTCCCATGCATCAATGATTCAGCCAGGGGGCAACTGGCGTGGCCCAGCCACAGAAAGAAGCTAATGCATGGGGAGTGAGCAAGGACACCATGGAAGTCCCAGTAGCCTGGGGAAACACTACCTTGGGGTTGGGCCTTGTTGGAAATTGGGGAACAGCCACAGAAGTCAAACTCCCACAAGGCAAGCTGGAGCCCCAAGCAAAATGAGTTGTGTGACAGCTAACTTAACTGAGCCTGGCTTGTTTCAGGGTCACCCGCCCTGCCCACGTGGTCTGTGGGCGTGAGTCACGCAGTATAGTTCTAGAGGTCTGCTGTGCAGCCCTGCCTACACTCAGCAATGTTGTCCTCTTCATGCAAATAGTGGGTAAGAGGTAGATCTCATGGTATGTTTTCCACAACGAAAATGAAATAAAACAAAAAACAAGTTGCTGGAAGGTCACCTTGCTGTCCAATCACCTGACCCTGGGGTCGCTTGGGAGACTGAGAAGGCATGCCCCATTGTCCGATACTGTTACAATTGGGATCTTTGGGGATGGGGATGGGAGTTAAGGCCCCCACCTCAGGAGGCTGCACCATGCATCTGGGTGGGCAAGCCTGGCTGCAACAGAGGGCTCTGAACCATTTTTCTTCTAAAGTCCTAAATGTCTTGGGAGTTGGGGGAGGTCAAGAGCAAAACTTGGGTCTATTCTCACTGCTGCTCCTCCATCATGGGAGGCAGGGAGGGTGGCTGGTCCTGTGCACTCCTGGTGCTGGTGTGCAGATGAGGAGCCTGGGGGCTGGACCAGAGGAAGCTCATCATCAAGCCCAGGAAACCAAAGTACCTAGAGGGTGAGACACCACAGGCCAGCTTGGCAGAAGACGCCCTATAAGCACGCACAGCATCCGGCCATTTCCCTGGCACAGGAGACTGTCCTGCTGCCCCCTCTGCTCTCTGGTGACCCTTTCCTTCCTAAAGATGGGGCTAGGGGTCCTGGGGCAGGAGACAGTCATCTCCCTCGTTCAGCTGCCCTATTAAGCCTTAACCTTAGATCTTCCTGGGAAACTGGAGCCTTATCTCTCATCCCCCAGCAAAGTGGGTTCTATTTCCCAACCTCTGTTTCTATCAGTGGGGCACTATTTCATGGTGATAACCATGGATGCCAAAAAAGGGATTTTGAATCAGGTACGAGAACACTCATGAGAGCTTCCAGATGCTTCCATCCTGTTGCCACAGCCCTACCTACACCACGTGACTGATTTGTTCACTGCCGGGCCTGGGCCTGCAGGGCATGACACCCACTTGCTCACCTGGGCTTCTGCACAGCCAGGTGCAGTCCTGCACTTTCATCTTCCAAGTCAGCTCCTGACGTGAGAGCTTGGCGTACTTCCCCAGAAAGGTGAACTTCTTCACGGTTTTCAAGAAGCGGCATTCATTGTGCCTGGAACCCCAGAGCCTGGGTGGCACCAGCCGGCGAAGGCAGGCCCGCAGGAACTCATACACGTGCCCGGGGCTGCTGTGCTGGTGAAGCAGCTGGCCCAGGCACTGTGGGCCAGCGTCCTTCGGGGCACAGATGCCCGCACCCCCGCACCCCTTGTCGCTGGACCCCACTGCCTCTGCTGTGGCCGCGTCCTGCAGTGGACAGTGCTTCCTTAGCAGTGTGCCATAGGGGCACCGCGAGTGGTTCCTAAGCAGATCCCGGAAAAGAGGCCTCATCCGCCAGTAACGTGCGGGCAGGCGACGCATCCTGCGGAAAGCCCCAGGCTGCAGGGGCTTCAAGTCCAGAAAGATGGTTTCCACGAGTCTCCGGGCCCCAGTCAGACTGGGCTGCAGGGAGTTGAGCAGGAAGGAGGAGCGCAGCCGTTCCTTGCTACCGGAGCGGTAAAGAAACTGCTTGGTTTCAACGACCACTCCGGGACTGGAAGAGGCCTGGGGACTTGACGGCAGAGAAGAGGGGCAGCAAGCCTCACGTTCACGGCCCAGCAGTGGTAAGGGACGCCGGGTCCTGAGTGGCTCGCCCTTCCCAGAAAAGGTTTCCACGGCGGCTCTGGTAGGTGTCCCTGCGTGGAAGTCGCTGGCACTCGGCCCCCAGACGAGCTCCGGGATCTGGTCGCGCCTGGGCCTCTTGGCTTGTGGTGGAATTTTCCCTGCATGGCTCCGCCGCCGCCTGGTGCGGCAGCTTGGGGATACACCGGCCTCCCCGCCGCCGCCATTCCAGGCCTGGAGCGTGGGTCCGAGGCCCATCAGGCTCCCATTTTTGTGTCTTGTAGTGCAGAGGTCATAGAGCGGTGGCCCACAAACCTGGTAGGCGCAGCTCGGGGCCACCAGCAAGTAGAGTGCGCAGCGTGCCAGCAGGTAGGTGAGCACGTCATCGCCCACACGGTGCAGCAGCAGCCCCCATGCGCCACTGCCTCGCAGCGTCTCGGTCACTGTATTGGGCAGGTAGCTGCACACATTGGTCGTGAAGACCATGGGGGGACCGCTGTGGGCCCCGTCCAGTAGCGCAAAGCCGAAGGCCAGCACGTTCCTTGCACCGCGCTCGCAGAGTCTCTGCACGACCCTGGCCACCAGTTCCTTCAGGCGGGACACCTGCAAGGGAGAGGTTCTGAGTTGCTGGGAGCCCAAACGCAGCGGCGTCTGGCCTTATTCCGAACTATGGCCCTCACCCCACCCAGCAGGCCTGAACAGGGCCACCCCGGGAAGCTCACCTGGCGGAAGTCCGGGGTGGCGGGGGGCGGCTGTGCGTCCCAGGGCACACACACCAGGCACTGGGCCACCAGCACGCGAAAGGCCGTCGGGTCCCCACGCTGCACGAGGCGCCGACCCTGAGGACCCAGTCGCCGCACAAAGGTATCCAGAGGCAGCACCTCGCGGTAGCAGCTGCGCAGCAGAGCGCGCACTGCGCGGCACCGGGGAGCACGCGGCATCGCTGGGGATGGGCTGGGTTCCTACGTGCGTTGACCGGATGCTACCGCACGTACAGCGAGGAGGGGTCCCAGGGGAGGGCGGCCTATGAGAAGGAAGGGGTGGGGCCTGCAGGGTCCCAGCGGAGGAGGCGTGGCCGCGGGAAGGAGGGGTGGAACCCGGTCAGGTCGAAGGGGCGGGGTCGCGGGCGATAGGTGCTTGTGCCTTTACCTTCCCTCCCTCCCAGGGTGGGGAGTCCGGGCGTTGGCCTCACGTGCCAAAGAGAGCAGCCGTACCTCCACTGCGCAGCTGCACCTGGCAGCTTCCCCACTCACGCAGTGCGAGCCCCGCAGGGAGGGTTGGAGCGAAGAAACTCTGGGAGTACAGTTCCCCCCAGATCTGGTGCACTATGCACCTCGTGGGGAAAGGGTCCTTCTGGTTTGTCATTTTCTTACGAAAGACGTGACGTGACTCTGGTACAGAGGGCTGTGTTGGGGTCCAGTAGAGGGGTTTGGAAGGAACAGGACGATACATAGTATACAAAGGAGAGAACGGACCCCATCGCTCCTGTGAGGCAGGCCTGGGAGGCATCGAAGGCCCAGGTACATCCTCAATGGACACCCAGTGATACTCCTGGAGCTTTCTTTGATGCGGGCAGTGGGCAGCAACAGTACTCACACGCTGACTTGGTTTCCTTGACCCAGAACTGTAGTTTTTGTTTGGTTTCTTAGGCTTCTCTTGTCCTGACCATAAACAAAAAAACCCTAAAATCAATTCCCTATTAATCATGCACCTGGTGGGTCTGCCAGGGAAGGGAAGAAAAGTGGAGCCACAGTTTTCCTGCGTGGCACAATCTGTGGGTTCCTCACACCAGCCTGGTCCCTTAATGTCTGAGCTCTGAGACCCCTGTGCCATCCAAGCCAGAGGGCATATGGTGAGCCTGGACAGGCCGGAGGACCAGCCTACAGCCTTGTAGCCCCAGAAAGAACCAGAAGTCCTGCCTTCCCACCCAGTGACAGAGACCCTCCCCAACCCTTCACCCATCCCCAGAGACAGGATAGTTTTGACAAGGGTTGGCTGGTTGTCCGAACCAGACAGTTCAGAGTCACCCTAATGAGATCCCTCCCAACCCAGACACTACGGGATGTTCACATTTGCATCACTAAGACATGGGGAATCTTCCAGGTCTGGGGAGGCCTGTAGAGGTGACAGATCTGAGTTTGGCAAACACTGAATGGCTGAACAAATGTTAACCTTTCACAGCCATAAGAAATTTGATCAGGAAATTGCCTTTATTCACAGCCTTAGCATTTAAATAAGCCTCTGTTCTGCTCTCTCTCCTGAAAGACAGAAGGTGTTTCCCATTTATCATGCCCTCAGGGTACCTGTGCCTGGTAATCCTGGGGATGAAGGACTGCTGTTCTAAAGGTCCTGGGACTGAGCACTTGTTCCTTTGTGTGCTAGAGACTCTGTGGCTGCTTTAGGAAATTTGTTCTTTTCCAATAATGAAGTTACTCTGGTAGAAACACAATCAAAAAGAAAGAAAGAAAGAAAACAGGAGCTGAAAATGACAGGTGTGTGACTAATACTATGTCCAGGGTGAGGTAACCTCCCAGCTCTAATGGAATTACTCACATCCAGAGTCATCCAGGAACTCAGCTTTGTTTGTTCTGTCTGAGGTGTGTGATGGTCTTAAATCATTGCGCCGTAAGACATGATAAATGCTCCAAGAAAAAAAAGTGGCACTGTTGACCTAACATACAACAAAACCACAAAATCCCATTCCAGGTCTTCTGGGAAGGGTTGGACGGGCTTCACCTTACACTTGGAAGTTTCTGGACAGAGCAGATTCTGTGCCAGGAGCCAAAGGATGCTGATGCACCATTCATTCGTTCACTGGAAGATGATGAATAAGAAACTGGCACCAGGAGATCCGCAACAATGCACACAGTAAGGGGACACTGGGTTCCTCCCAGGGGGTGGGCAGGAGTCCTGGCTGGACCATGGCCCGGAGCTGCCCTGCAGTGCTGCCCACTGCAGCTCCTAGTCCATGAGTGATTACAGAAAACACTGAAGAGGAGACATCTGAGCAAAAGGGGGACATGGAATTCCGCAAACTCCAGACCAGTGAGTGTGACTTGAACCCAGGGATATGCCTAAATAAATGATTAGGTTGATGGCTCCTGTGAAGGACTCAGCTCTCGGTGGCAAGGGGAAGATTGCATGTGGGGATGGGTCTTAGTAGTCTCGGCTCTGATACTGCCTGTGCCCACTGTACGGCATGCCTGGTGCCCCATCCACACCCTACCTCGGCACCCTCTCATTGGTGTCCTGGATAAACAGACACAGCTCGTGTCTCAGACCTATAGCCAGGAGGAGGAGGGAAGACCAGATCGCAGAATCAGGATACAAACAGGGCTCAGCAGGGCAGGACGGATGCCAGATGAATGTGGTGTGATGTGGTGAAATGCACACCGATGGTCTTTACAAACTGGACCACAAAGCAGTGTGAAACCAAAACCCAGGCCACAGCATGCCTGTGGAAATGCCAGTGTGATCCCAAACCCAGTGCCAGGCACAAGGACAAGATGCTGGAAGAGCCTCCAAGCTCACTGACTGCAGCCTCCTCCCCGGCTCTTCCACCTCTCTCTCCCAAGGACCCTGGATTGCCTGATTTAGGGCCAACTGGATAATCTAGGACCACCTCCCCTTAAAATCCTTAACATAATCCCATCTGCAAAGTCCCTTGTACTAGGTGAGGTCACACTGACAGGTTCCAGGACCAGGCTGTGACATCTTGGGGGCATTATTCTGCCCAGGACACTCAGCATGGCAGTGAGTTCAACTGTTAGAGGAACCAGTTCAGCCTCAGGCTCATCTCCCAGCACCCCCAGTGTCTAACCCCCCGTAACTCAGTCAACACTAAACCAGAGCCAGGACGCTGACCCCAGTATATGTGTGCGTAGTTTGATGCCACTTCATCATCTGTGTGGAGTTGTGTGTCCAGTACTGCCATTTCTGTGTCCTCGCCTGCATCTGGTGGTGCCACTCGTTTTTGCCTTAGCCACTCTGATAGGTGTGTAGATAAGCTTCTCTCATAGGCCTGAGAGGCTGTGACAACCTCATGGCTGGTGGAGGCCTCTAGGAGGGGGTCTGGATTGGAAGCTGGCAGAACCCGAGTTCAGGGCTGTGATACCAGGACCCACATTTGGGCCGCAAGGCAGGTTCTGGCTCAGAGAATGTTGGTGAAGTAGAAAGATGATGTCAGGAGAGCTGTCATTCAAACTAGACATGAACTGAAAAGAGGGGACAGCCTTAAGCCAAGTTCTAAAAGTGCTTTCTAGAGAAGCAGAGAGGGGCAGGAGAGCCAAGGGCCCCACTGGGAAGGGGGTGGAGTGGAGGACAGCTGTGTGGACCTGTGTGCTGGAGTCCTGGGTGGGTGGGAGGAGGGCTGTCCTACAGAACCCCTGAGTCCATCTGTCCTGTCTCCCAGGTTGTCTGAATCGAGGAACCCATTGTTCCAGCTCCTATTGTTACCCCAACCTGGGGGCGGGTCAGGGCAACCCCCAGTTCATTCTGTCCTGGGCTTATTGGGTTAATTGGTCAGGAGTCTGAGGAGGTATTCTTAGTGGTGAAGATAAAGAACAATACGAACAGTGGTCTTTGTCTACAAAGCACTTTACAGTGCACACTCAAGTGTGTGCACACTAGCAAGTTTGTTATCACCAAACAGTCCTGGGAAGTAGGTAGGTAAGTGCTGTTGTGCTTTCTCACAGGTTCAGAGGTGGTGGCTTACTGAAAATTGGGGCAGGGCCTGGACACAAGCCCAGGCTCTCCAAGTCCAAGGGCATTGTTCCCCCAGTGCCCCAGGTCTGTGTTGGGAATGTGGTACAGCCAGGAGAGGCACCCTGAGGTCATGGCTCCACTGGGTCATGGGTGTTCATGGGAGCTGAAACGCTGTGGCCTCGCCCAGTTTGGCAGCTCCTAGGGAAAAGTGTCATGTTTTCCCACTTTCTTAGCCGGACGAGACCTTTGATCTCCCCCTTGGCAGCTTCACTGCAGTAATCCTTCCTGACCTGTTTCCATCTCCTGTGTACTTTCCCTTGCACCTTAAACCCCCTTATGAAAGCCAATAAAAAATGCTCGGCTCAAAACCCCTGCGGCTGGCCATGTTGACTCCTTGCACCTTGGCAAACAGTCAGTTCCTGCCACCTACGCTTGCATTTCTGCACTCTGAAAAGGTATTTAATGAAATTTAAGAAAGTGGTAAGTCAAAATGATCCACTGGGGTGCCAAAAGGTGGAATTTATTTACTGAATTAAGTCTTTTAATCGCTCCCTCTGTAAACACCATGCCTCTGGACTGGCCACCTGCTGGTTCCCTGCAAGCGAGGCACAGGGGTGGGGAGCCTCTGGGAGGCCCTTCAGAAGCCCCACCAGGGGCTCGGAGTAACTCGGGGCTGGACAACTCAGTGACCTGGGGGCAGTCTGTTCCCCTCAGCAAGAATGAGGGGAAGACAGCGATGGAGAGGTTGTACTGTAATGACTGCACAGCCCCGGCTGCCGGGTTTGGCCTGAGAAGAGTATCAGTGGTTTTGCAAAAAGAGAAGCTAAACTCAACCTCTCTTACAGATCAACTCAGTCACCACTTCAGAGGAAAGCAAGACTGAAGCCACATGCCAGGGAACGTCCTTGATTCCTCTTTGTGGCATGTGCCACATTAACCACTGTCACCTCTTCCATTCCTGCTAGCCAGCCATTCTCCAGAAAGCAACTAGAAGGATCTTTGAAAAACATGAGTAAGAGCACTTCACCCCCTGCTAACACCTCCTAAGGCCTGTCACTGATCCTACATCAAACCCGGGCTTTTTACTCTGGCCTTCAGAACGGCACAGTCTGGTCTTCCCACCCTTGCCCCACAGGCTTGTCTTAAGCCAGGACCCTCGAAAAAGCTCCAGTCATTTTGTGTCCACAGACCCCCAGTCAGATCTGACACACATAACCGTTCTGGAAGGACTCATCTACATTTTAGGTCTGGGGATTCCCACGGATGAAGTTTAACCTATGAACACAGCATCAAAGCCCTCCAACACACAAGAAACCCAAGTGCCACGAGTGAGAGTGGGCAGAAACAAACAAAACCCAGAGACCTCCGAATTCCACAGCAGTGGAAAAGATTTATAGTACAGTGCGACTTTATTTTATGCACAGAGGCTGGCACATTAATGCCCCTTTTTTATTACAAAATATCTTATTACAAAATGCTAAGCATATGATTCTGTAACATAACACTATCACACTTAAGCACACCATATGACATTTTAGGTGGAATATTCAAATTAAAACTATAAAGTATTACACCCATATTATTACCCCACCAACCACACTCAAGCAGGCCTGACTTCTGCTGGACCCTGTATTTAAAAACAAAAGCGGGAGAGTAAGGTATGACTAAAGGGCACAGCTATTAAAATAGAAAGATTTGAAGAGAGTCAAACAGATTGCCTAGAATTATATGTAGGTACCAGTGAGTAAAATTCAGTAAGATGAACCTTAGTTCATCTTTGATTCTACTTGAACCAAAGTACAGAAAATTAGCAACATGGAAAATGATGTAACAGAAACTGCACAGACTTCAAGCAGAGACATGGAGGCTGAAACAGGAAGAGAGAGAGATGAGAACAAAATTGCAGGAGAGAGCAGAGAAGTGTGGAAGGGGCACTGTTTGAAAGAAAATGGCTGAAATCTTCTGGTGTTGATGGAAGACACGACTGCACCATTAAAATAAGTATATTACATACCAAAGGAATAGAGAAGGGGCCTAGGAAAAGGTCAGAAAGAATGTCTTACGTTCAGATGGGAGAAGACAGATCACCCACCCAGGCGACAGTGACTCTAGGAAAATTCCTCTAGGTTTCCAGGGAAACCATCGGTCTGTGACTAGGCCCCATCAAAACGTCTCTCTCCAGAGGAGGGTGAAACAAAGACACTTTATCTGAATAGATCTTGAAGCATGTAGCAGGAGCCAAACTTCTAAAGGAAAGAAATATGAACAAAGAACCATGCACATGTATAAAAGGAAGATCTGACTGGTGAGGCTCAGAAAAACAAAACAAAGATGAAGCACTGAAGTCTGAGGGCCAAGCTGAGCTGAACAGCCACAGGGGACCAGTGAGCAGGGTGGCCTGCGGTGGCCTGTGGTGTGTGGCACTGGCGTTGCTTCCCCGGTGTGTCAGCCGACTCCACTGTGACTCCTCTGGCCCTGGAGTTTTCTTTGTGGGAGGGTCTTAACAATGAAGTCAGGTTTTTAAACAGAGGGTGACTCAACGTTCCTGTTTCTGAACTGTGGCAGTTTGTATCTCTCAAGGGATCTGTCCATTTTGTCTTGTTGACTATAATGACATAAAATTACCCATAATGTACTCTCATGAATCTTTAAATATGTGTGGAACCTGTAATGATGTCACTTCCCTCATACCTGGTACTATACAGTTTATGTTTTATCTCTTTCTCTAATTATCCTGGCTGGAAGTTTACCAGTTTTATTAATCATCTCCAAGAACAACCTTTTGAGTTCATTAATTTTCTTTTTTCTATTACACTGATTTATTTGCTCTAATATTATATTCTACTTACTTTGGGTTTAATTTGCTTTTTTAGTTTCTCAAAGCAGCTGCTGATGACACAAACATTTTTTCTGCTCTAGGCTTTCAGTACAGTGAATTTCTACATTCTACTTTAGCTGTCCGTTCATCTATCCAAATATCACAAATTGTGATACTTTGTTTTCATTTTCATTTTGTTCAAGGTATTTTCCAATTTCCCTTTTGATTTCTTCTTTGATCCAGGGGTTATTTTAAAATGTGATATTTAATTTCCAAATAGAGATTTTCCCAGAGAGCTTTAATTATTCCATTGGGGCTAGAAAACATCATTTGTATGACAAGTAATTTTAAATTTATTTAGGCTTGTTTTACGGCCCAGAATGTTGTCTTTCTTGGCAAATGCTCTAGAAGCTTTTGAAAAGAACATGCATCCTTCTGAAGCAGTGAGTGTCGACACATAGGTGACGTGGCTGACAGTGCTCGAGTCTTGTTCGTTCTCACGGACGATTCTGTGCACTCGTGTCAGTTACTGAGATGCCTGTGGAGACCTCCTGTCACTGTGGTTTCCCCTGTTTCTCTGTGCGCTTGTAACAATTCCTGCTTAATATATTTTGAAGCTGTTAGTGGGCACATGTTTAGAATTGTTAGGCTTTCTTGATGAAGATACCTTTATTTTTATGAAAGGACTTTGTTTCTGGTAGTGTTTCTACTCTAAAATCTACTTTTTTCTGATATTAATATAGTCAGTCCAGCTTTCATTTTTTGGTGAATGTTTTCTTAATGTTTTATTGTGAATCTATTTGTGCCCTTGTATTTTAAGTGGGTTTCTTATAAGCAGCATTTAATTGGGTTTTGCCTTTACATTCAGTCTGGCAATTTTGCCTTTTAATTGGCTTGTTTAAACCACTTTCATTTAATATGATTATTGATAAGGTTGGGTAGGTTTCAATCTACTACATTTTAAAAAATTACATTTTATTGATTGTGCTATTGCAGTTGTCCTGATCCCCCCCTCTTCTGCCCAGCACCCTCCACGCCCTCAGGCAACCCCCCCATCATTGTTCATGTCTGTGGATCCTGCATGTAAGTTCTCCAGCTTCTCCACTTCCCATACTGCTGTACTTCACATCCCCATGGTTATTCTGTAACTATTTGTACTTCTTAAATCCCTCACCTCTCCCCCATTCCCCCAAACCCCCTCCCACCTGGTAACCATCAGAATGCTCTCGGTATCCATGATTCTGTGTCTGTTCTTCTTGCTTGCTTACTTTGTTTTTTTAGATTCGATTGTTGATAGGCATGTATTTATTGCCATTTTATTGTTCATGGTTTTAATGTTCTTTTTCTTTAAAAAAAGTCCCTTTAACAATTCATATAATAATGGTTTGGTGATGATGGACTTCTTTAGTTTTTTCTTGTCTGGGAAGCCCTTTATCTGCCTTTCAATTCTAAATGATTGCTTTGCTGGGCAGAGCAATCTTGGCTGTAAGTCAATCCACCACATTTCTATTGGTTTTCTATTTGTCCCATCTGTTTTCTGTTCCTCCTGTTGTCTTTTTCTGCCTTTTTGCCTCAATTTAACTTCCTTAGTGGCTTAACAGCTGTAACTTGTATTTTAGAGACTGCTCTATAGCTCACAGTGTACATCTCTACCTGACCTCAGGCTACCTTTGGGCCACATCGCATCTCTGTGTTGAGTAGGAGAGCATTACAGTCGTTACCGCTGTGGCCTCTGCTCGGGTGTGTGCTGCTGCTGTCGCATAGCTCAATTCCATGTGTCACGAACCCCACAAAACACCCGTGCTATTCTCGCTTTAAGTGGTCTGTTAACTTTGAAAATAACCTCAGGAACAGGAAAACAATCTCTACATTTACCCACATAGTTACTTTTTCTGACCGGTGGTCAGACTTCCGCCAGCTGCTGCTGGAAGGATCCCTGGCAGTTCCCACAGAGCAGGCTGGTGAATGCTTCTGACTTCTACATGTCTGTTCAAGTCCTCAATTTTAAAATGTATTTTGAAATGTATTTCACTGCATGGAGAATTCTAAGTTAACAGATATTATTTTTTTCTTTTCAGTATTTGAAGAGCATCTTCCAGCTGCTATCGCTTCTTCCAAGAAACCCCCTCGCCCTCCCTTTGTCCTCTGTGCGTCACGGCTTCTCTCGGGCCCCCGTGAAGACTTTCCTCTGGTACCGGTTTCCAGCAGTTTGACGATGATGCACCTTTCAGTTTTCTTCCTGTTTCTTGTGCTTGGTTTTTGGTACGCTTCTTGAATCTGTGGTTTATATTTTTAAAATGAAATTTGACACATCTTCAGACATTTCTTTGTGTCTCCTCTGACTCTTCGCCCCCTCGGGGACTCCCTTACACAGCTGGCCGCTCAGAGTGCCCCTCAGCTCCAACGCTCTGTTCCACTTTCCTCAATTTTGTGTCTTTTCATATAGGTGCTGTTGTTATGTCTTAAGATCCATTCATCCTTGTTTTTGCAATGTCTAATACTCCATGGATCCCATCCAATGTAGTTTTCATCTCACAGTTCTCGCCTGCGGAAATTCAATATGGATCTTTTCACGTCTTCCATACTTCCATTTAACACCATTAACCTTTCTTTCCACTAGCTTCTTGAACATGTAAACTGAGTTTAAGAACCGTCTAACTATCCCTGTCTGCTAATTCTGTCACATTTGTCATTTCTCGTTCAGCTCCAGGTGACTGATTCTCCTCCTCATTGTGGGCTGTAATTTCCTCCTTCTTTGCATATCTGGTCATTCGGATGCAGACAGACATTGTGAATTTCATCTGTTGGGTGAAGGACATTTCTGTACTCCTATGAATATTTTTTAGCTTTTTACTGGGAAACAGTCTTCAGAAATAACTTGAACCATTTAGACTTTGCATTTAAGCTTTGTTGGTGGGACCAGGGCAGTGCCTAGTCTATTGTTCAGATTTCTCCCTACTACTGAGGCCTCTAACTGGGACTCCTGAAGTACAAGGTTTCCACTTCAGCTGCTGTTGAGCACCAGGGATCATTCCTTCCAGTCCTTCCGGGCAGTTCTCTCCTTAGACATGTAGCCTCCTGACACTCACACCCTGATCAGTAACCAGCTGAACACTCAGGGCCCCCCCCCAAACTCCTCCCTGTGCGGCTCCCTCCACTCCAGCACCATCTCCCGGTGCCATCTCCTCACCTCGGGGAGACTGCTGGGTTGCCCAGTACGCACTCCGGAGCCTGGACCTGGTGGGCAGCTGTGGATAGGCCTCTTCTGTCCCTGCCTCTCCGAGATCACTGCCTCTTCCTGTCAGATAGATGCTCAGGGTCTTTGGGACTGTGACATGGTGTATTTGTCTAGCTGTTGTCACTTCACATGGGACATAAACCCAGCCCCTGTTGCTCTTCCTTGTCCAGAAGAAGTAGTTCCCAAAACAGAACTTTAATGCTTTGTTTGGAAAAAAAAGACTGAAAACTAATGAGCTAATTAGCTATCTCCAAAAGTAGATCCAATACATGTAAAAAGAAACAATAAAAATCTGAGCAGAAATTGAGAGAAAATAAAATATAAAGAATCAAACCCTGGCTGGTATAGCTCAGTGGATTGAGCGCGGGCCTGTGAACCAGAGGATCGCGGTTGGATTCCCAGTCAGGGCACATACCAGGGTTGCAGGCCGGTTCCCTGCAGGCCAACTCCCAGCAGGGGACGCACAAAAGGCAACCATACGTTAATGTTTCTCTCCCTCTCTCCTTCCCCTCTAAAGATAAATAAATAAATTAAAAAATATATATATAAATTTATAAAGAATCAACACAGGCCCTGGCTGGTGTGGCTCAGTGGACTGAGCAACGGCCTGCAAACCAGAGTCGCTGGTTTGATTCCCAGTCAGGGCACATGCCTGGGTTGTGGGCCAGGTCCCCAGTTGGGGGCACGCCAGAAGCAGCCCATCCAGGTTTCTCTTATAAGCTGATGTTTCTCTCTCTCTCTCTCTCTCTCTTTCTCCCTCCCTTCCCCTGTCTCTGTGAATAAATAAAATATAAAAAAAAAAAATCAACACAGTTAACCCTTTACTCCTTTTGAAAAGACCAATACTAGTAAAATCGACAAAATCAGGTTCATCAGGAAAAAAGAAGATACAAATAACTATGCAAAGAGTTGTTATGGGTTTGTATCTCCCCCAAATTCATATGCTGAGGCCCTAACCTCTAGGACCTGTGAATGTGACCTTGTTTGGATATAGGAACTTTGCATATGATCCAGTTAAGTTGAGCTCGTTAGGGTGGGCCTGAATGCACTGTGACCGTGTCCTTATAAAAAATGGGAACTTTGGAGACAGACACACAGACAGGAAGAGCGCCAGTGAAGATGAAGCCAAGGAGAGGGCAAAGAGGTCCTCCTCAGCCCTCAGAAGGGACCAGCCTGCCCACACCTTGGCCTTGGAGGGGCAGCCTCTGAGACTGGGAGACAAAGAAGGTCTGTCGTTTGAGCCAATAGTTTTGTAGAAGGATTCCTGTCAGCACAGTGAAGTCTGAGAGTTGCACCACGCCTGCACCTGCACTTGGTACCCCATCTTTTTAACTAACTGCTTGCCCCCTGGCCTGTGGCACCTTGTTACGGTAGACCTGGGAAACTAGCACAGAAATACAACCAGACACCACTGCAGACATTATAGAAGACAAGCCCTGGCCAGTGTGGCTTAGCTGGACTGTCACCCTGTAAAGTAAAAGGTCACAGGCCTAAGTTGTGGGTTCAGTCTCCAGTCGGGGCACAGAAAAGAGGTGACACACTGGTGTATCTCTTCCTCTCTCTCCCCCTCCCTTCCCCTCTCTAAAAATCTGTAAGCATGTCCTCAGGTGACAATAAACACCACCACCAACAGGAAATTATGAACAACTTCATGTCAATTTAGATCAAATGGATGAGTTCTCTAAATAAACAACACAACACAACTTCAGGGGCAAACAGAACCCTGCACAGCACTCTGACCACAACTGCACCAGGTATGCGTCAAGTCGGCAGGAACAACGTGCCCACCAGGGAAGCCTGAGGGCCACATGCTTTCACTGGCCACCTCACAAACCACACAGGAATGGCTATCAGGAATGGGAAAAGGAAAATGCTCTCCGTCTCTTTTATGTAGCTAAGGCAGCTTTAAACAGACCCAGTAATGATAAGCAATGTATGATGATAGGGGAAAAATAGAAAACAGAGAAAAAACAGGCACTTTCCTAAAAAAGGGGAGATCCAAGCGGTGAGAGCATGAAAAGGTTCTCCACACCATTAGTCTCCAGAGCCCTGAGAAGATCACACAGGCATGCACGCACACCCGAACAGTAAAACAACCAAACAGAAGTGTCAGGGGCAGGGAGGGTGTGAGACGGGTGGGGTTCAGCTCTGCTAATTGAAGCACATTCCCCATGACGCTCCTTCCACGCCCAATATATCCTCAAAAGAAATGACTGTGGCTCTGGCTGGTGTAGCTCAGTGGATTGAGCTACATGCCTGCTCAGTCCTGAGCAGGAAAGGACTTCAAGGACTCCTATCAAGCTCGTTTGATTTAAACTTATCTTAAAAAATGTAGGCAGGCCCTGGGCAAGTGGCTCAGTTGGACGAAGCGTCCTCCCTTACACCAAAGGTTGAGGGTTCAGTTCCCGGTCAGAGCACATACCTGGGTTGTGTGTTCGATCTCCTGTTGGCATGCGTGTTGGAGGCAACCGACTGATGTTTCTCTTTCACATGGATGTTTTCTCTCTTACTCTAAAATCAATAAACATATCCTCAGGTAAGGATTTTATATATGTGTGTATATATATATGTGTGTGTGTGTATAGGTATATAAATATATAAAAGGATTTTTATATATATAAATAAAAGGAGGCAGGCACTGAAGTGGCCCATGTAAGTAACTTATTAACACATAAGACTACAACTTTTTATAAGGAACTATTGATCAAACACTTCCTTTAAAAGAATGTGACTTCAACAGCCACAAGACTGGCCCAAGTGTAATGGGATTTGCAACCTAGGGGAAAAGTCACGAAAGGGCCACTGGAAGCTATGAGGCTCTTCGGAAACAAACCAGCCAGACTGTGGCATCACTGTCTCCTCAAGGATTTCCAGATGACCATCTAGAATCCTGTGTCCCCACACTCTGCTGCCAGGCTCATTAAGGTTCCTGAACTACGAGAACTGCTCAACAGCCTGTTAGCAAAAGCAGTAGTCCTCCTACAGCAATTTTATAAGGAAACTGAACATGAGACAGTGGCAAAGATCTGTGGAGAGCTAAGTCTGCCAAGTTTTACACTCTGAATGCAAGCAAGGCAGTTCCATGTGATGGCACTGTTGAGGGGGCTGGGCCCAGTGCTAAGAGCCCCTTGGGGCCTGCCCTGATTGGCACCAGGGTCAGTAGAGCCCCTCAGGCCCAACCAGCACCTTTACTCAGAGCTGTGTCCACACTGGTGTGAGGAACCCTCACAGAGAGGCCTCCACTCCCCCAGAGAAAACACATTATGTAAAACTTGTGGGTGTGGACAGGGCCAAACTACTGGGGTGGTCTGGCCTTTCTAAGTGCTTTCTGTGCAGGTGATGAGTCTCAGAGACTGACTGTGGGACCCTGGACCCGCCTCAGTGTTCTGATGATAAAACTAAAGGGGTAACTAAAAAAACAGTGTTCTTTCAAATCACTGAATGAGGGAGGCTCACAGGCCTGAACTAAAACTTGCTAATTCTCAACAACCTCAACAGCAAGCAGGGATGCATGGGAAGAACATGTGCTCACCTGCAGGCAGGCCTCCTGCTCAGCTCCACCTTCTCCCCAGAAGGGGCCCCTTCCATGGACTTCTGCAGAGGCCAGAGCATCCAGACGACACTCAGTGGTGAGGAGGCTTTAGTCCAAGCCTGGCCCATGTACCGCTGGGGCCGAAACACTGACATCTGTGCTGTGAGCACAGACAGCTACCTGCTGTGCTCACACAGCTGGACACACACTCCCCGAAAACATCCTCCAGAACGGTTTCACCGAACACGTGATTAACCACATTACCCCCAAATCTGTGGCTACTCTCTGGCCTGCCTCTGCTATTTCTTCCCTACGTTACCCTAGGGTGCTTCCCTAATGAAACACCATCAATCTGGCCAGTCACAACCATGTAATAGCTTAGTTGTTGGTCTTCATTATCTGACATGACTACTCAAGAATATTCGTGACTCCAAAGCTAGGGAGAAAGTCTTTAAATATGTCCTTTTAACAAACACGTAAATAAAACCACGTTGCATGATGTATCCGAAAGGCTCTCCACATTGCAGCAGGCCAAGAAAGTGTTACAGCCAGAGAAATTTATTTTATTTTAAAATAGAAACATACATACATTAAGCTTTAAAATAGTCAAGTTTTAAACAAAAAGGAAAAAAGCCATTTGTTCCCAGAGTCTACACAGCACGGATTTAGAGGCATTTGAAATTTCACGTAAGGAGCACTTACAGACGACTGGAGATGGAGACCCGCACCTCCCAGCCTCCGGAGGCTGCTGGGTGGGGGACCCTGGTGACGGCGCAGCTGCTGCTGACACTGGACGCTCCTGTGCAAAGAGCCACCAACGGCACAGGGTGACCACAAGCACATAACATCTCAGTGACTGAGACAGATGTCTTCATGCTGGGGGCATCAGAAGTGAAGCCAGTTCCTCTCAAACACCACTCGAAGGGACTCAGGAGACGTAGGAGAAAGGTTCAGAGGTTTTGGCAACGTAGAAGGTGTAACATCCAGGGATCTCCAAAAACACTCCGGCAGCTGACCATCCGAGACGTGCTGTGTGCTGGCTCACTGATGGCCCAGTCAGTGCTCAATGTGTGTGGGGTTTCTGCTGGGGCCGCTCCTCGTAGGATTCCCCGAATTCGTTCACTCTGCTCCTATCCACAGGGTACAGCCTGCAACGACACAACAGATGCTCTTCTGCGTTTGAAGGGAGGACACACCTGTCCTCAAGTCCCAACAATTAATAATCAAATCGTCAGACGTTTACCGCATGAGAGGAATTTTGGGGTTCACCTCGTGTTCTCCTGTTGATGTTTTTAAATGATTAGGCCAGAGCTCCGTGCTGCAGGCTGATCAGAGGACAGGGACAACTGTGCCACAGCCTAAGCCCGGGCCAGAACACTGCCCCCGAGGGAAGGCCTGCCCTAGGGGACCAACCCCAGCTCCTAGGAGGGGAGCATGGGGGCTGGGGCAGTGACTTCCTTTATGCTACCCCAAATTCGACTACAGAGGCATGAGCCCACAGTGGTTGATTCCATCATTCAGACAGAACAAGCACTTCTACAACAGGAAACGGAGTAATTTCTTCCACGGCTTACCATCAGCAACTGGCATGTTAGCTTGGGGAACACACAAAGACCACTGCAAATGGCTATCTTTCCCCACAGGATGGCCAGGTGCACATCAGCAGGAACTGCGCAATTCCACCTGGGCAGTGCACCTTAGAGGCACCGCACTCACCATCGCTGGTACAGGTAGACAAGGAACACCACGTCGTCCCTGAAACAGGCCAGGCGATGGGAGGTGGGCATGGTGATGATGAAGGCGAAGACATCATCAATGAAGGTGTTGAACGCCTGTGGGTTGGGTGGGAAAGGGGCAGGGTGAGGATGTGCCAGGGCTCATCTGGAGATCCCCTACCAGAGATGCCTGCCTGGGCCCTGTTCACTCATAACCTGAGTCAGCAAATCACCTCACAGCAGACACACCATGGGTAACAGAGGCTCCTGCTGTGACGATAAAGGCAGAAAATAAGCAGGTGGAGGATCTGGGCTGGCCACAGTACACCCAAACAGCTCTCAGGACAGACCAACCAGTGAAACAACAGGCTCCACCCTGATGCCAGCCACTGGGTCAGAAGTATCTGATTTTGATCCACGTTGTCAAGTTGCTTTTAGCTCAAGAAAACCTCCTGTCGCTATGAGAGCCAGAGCCACTGTCTTTTAAAGTCACTGCTGTGATTCTTGTGTTTAAAGCAGACACCCCCACACTGTGACAAGAATGTGGCCCTGAAATGTGTGAAGCTCTGACCTTGTATGTGAAGGCCTTCCAGGGCAGGTGCGCCACCGATTTCATCTGGGGACAAGGAGACATGTGAAGGTCAGGGGCAGACCACACAGAGTGCACGCGTGACTATTCAGCTGGGGCTGTGTCTTACCTTGTAGTTCACAAAGAGCTGGGGCAGCATGAAGAGGAAGCCGAAGGCATACACCCCTGGGAAGACAGGACATGGCTGGAGAGTGTACGTGAGCTCTGACACCCTGACAGCCCCGGAGCTAGGCTTTGCACCCCGTAGCTTGCTGGCTAGCAGAATGGCTTCAGGAAGAAACATCTTCTTCCTCAATCACCACAAAACTCACACAGGGGGCTGAGTGCTGGGGCTGTGAGGACAGGATCCCCACTCCACACTGTCCCCTTTGGTGGTTGTAGCCAGATTCAAGAACCATACCAGTGAACACGGCATTCCGGGAGCCCACCCTGCTTGTCTGCTTGTGCCCTTAGCTGCCCACAGAGACCCGGTGCTGTGGTCAGGGCCAGCCCAGGGCTGGCAGGCCCCGTGTGGAGCTCCATGCTCATGGGCTGCTCCTTTAGTTTGCCCGAAGGAATTGGATGTAAGCACAGTGCTGTTCACTGATGGCACAGAATGTTTTCATGCAAAGAAAACAGACTGCTCAGGGCTCTAGTCCCAGGAAGCCTGTTTCGGACCCCCACAGGCAAACCAGGTGTCCTGGGGCCCAGCCCAGTGCACAGGGTAGGGCAGAGGGCCCACCAGGGTAATCTCATGTCACTGGAGCACTGAGAAGGTACTTGCTGTAAATGCTGTTACTAGAAGAGAAAAACACACGACTCACCATTGACGAAACTGTTGATTAACCAGGAATACCAGCTGAAAAGGAAGAGAGCTGTCACTGTGGAAGGCCTGACTCTGTCATCAGTGTCTGTTAAACCACGACTCTTGTGGGAGCCCTCTGTCAACATCAAACTCTCCCAGAAGCCCCAGAGGTCTGGCGTCTGCACATGTAGGCCTGGGGCCCCGGTCAGATCTTAGATGCTGCGGCACCTGGTGAGGGTGGACCAGCATGCCAAATGCTTCCTGGGAGCCAGGGCTTGCCGCAGGGTGGGAGACTCTGTACTGACTGACACCTTCCTTCAGAACCGCCAGTCAGATGGAAAAACTAACTCTCAGCGCTGCCTTCTCGCCCCAGCCCTTCCCCAGACCCCTGCCGCCCCTAATGCAGCAGCCACACTCTGTACCAGAATTTCTCTTGTCAAATGCATCCGACCTCACCCCAGACACCACTTCTGTGGGCGCTGACCTCACTATGCATCTGCTTATCCAAAAAAAGGGGCAATGGGACACCCCCACTCCAGCTATGTCTCCAATTCTGAGGCTACTCCCACAAGCATTCCTGACTCCCTGCTTTCCACACTGAGGAGGAGACAGAGCCACAGACCGACCCGGTGGTGGCAGTGCAATGGTGGGCAGATGCAGACAGAGGCTGAAGGGGCACGGTCTGCATGGCTGTCAGTAATGAACCAGGCCCTCCAGGTGACAGCATGGCAGGGGGAGTCCTGGTGACGCCCGCACCTCTTATACTTGATGTTCAGCAGTGAGTAGACAGCGCCCCCGATGCACAGAGGGTACAGCAGGTAGGACAGGTACTTCATGGCCTGCAGGGAGCAGAGTACTTCCTGTTAGAGCCCAATCCTCAAACCTCGGTTAATGCCCTTTGTGCAACTAATTCACAAAGATGGAAAATAAATAAACAGGGCAAGAAACTGCCAACATGGGGAGCTGTGTGACGTGTGTGATGTTGCAATGGAGAACACGTCAGCGTGCGTTTATCAAACCCAGAGAACTCACAGCACCCACAGTCCAGCTGATGTGGACGGTGATGTCGATAATAACGTTGGCTCACCCAAAACAAACTATCCTACAACAGATCAGTGAACAAATGTGAACAAAAATCTGAAGTCTCTTAGGACTGCATCAAGGCTATTGCCCAAGTCAACACAGCTGTATCCTTGCATTTATTTGCTTTGGACTTTATCGTAGCCCCAATAAAATCGAAATGCAGGCTGATGCTCATCAGCCATTAAATACACCCACCCCTGCACAGGACACGCTGTGTGGCCACCCTGCAAACTCCTGCTCTACAGCAGCCTCAGCACACAGGCCTCCCAACACAGTCGCCCAGGTCTGAGTGACAGTGAGCTTGCAGCAACCACAGCAAACCCCTAGGGGACAAATGTGCTTATGCAAAATAGAAATGTCCTGGGAGACGTGGGCATGGGGACACCTTCAGGGACCCAGAAACAGGGAGAAGCCTCCTGGCCTCACTTTTCCAACTTGGAAAACCACTTGGGATCACAGTCATCCCTCCAAGGAGATGGCCTTCCCATGGTAAACGGCAGGGTAAGATGCTCAGTTACTTGTTTGCCAGACATGCACACTCCCCCAGCTCCCCTGCTCCTCACCTGAGTGTCATACTCCTCAGTTTTCCGCTCAGACTCACTGTAGGTGCCAAACTGTTGTAAAATCCAACACAGTCATGTTAGCTAAGTGACCTCAGGCAGTGTCTTAGCATGGCTTTGCTAGGAATGAAGAAGTGACAGGGCTGTGTGCTGACTGGCAGACACCCAGCCTGGCCACACTCAGTGTGAAGCACGACCCCTGTCAAGGCCATGGACACCATGACCACAAATCTCCCTCCACCTGGAGGACCAGCGGGCAGCATTTCAGCTCCACTCCAGCGTGGACCCTGCGTGTGGCAAAAACAACCCTGCCCACTGAGTCTCACTCACTGGGCTGCTTCCTGTTCTTACCCTTGGTGGGTTTGTTCAATGAGGACACTTGCTTTGTACAGATACACTGTAACACTGTTCTTAGATCAGTAAATGTGGGTCCACCTGTCCCATTTAGAAAACAAAGGGCATTCTATCTGCCGAGTTTCTCATACTTAGGATCTGGACATGGGAGGGTCATATAGCCCTCAAACAAGGTCCATCACAGAGGACAGTGACCTTCTTACCTGTAAAATTCAAATGCCACTCAACCCCCAGCTCTGACCGGGAAGCTCCTGAACACCCAGTAGCTGGGACAAGCCCCAGGTCGTGGCTATTTGGGAAGTGATCCTGAACTGCCCACGGGAGCACAAGAGCTGTCAGACCAGCGTCCCATCTCGGTGTGGAGGCAGCCTGCCCTTCAGTGCCAACACTGCTAGGTCTGTGATGGGGCGTCCCTGTGGACCCAGAACTAGCGGTGATAAAGGAGCCAATGTTAGCCCTGCCAGGGGGGTTGTTCCATGTGCCCTGAGCACAATCACGTCAACAGAGGACAGCTGCCTGCTCGTGGGCCTGCACCTCATTGGTGCAGCTATGACATGCACTGGCACATGGACTGCAGAGGCGCACGAGAATGATGGGTGGTATAAAGGGAGGTAGATGGGATCAACCAAGAGAGAGGAACACAGAACCCACAGAGAGAAGAGCAGAAACACTCACCTGAAACTTGGGCCTGAGGCCTCTCCAAACAACAGTCATTTTCAGAGCCTTTTTTACTTTCCACAGCTGAGGAGAAATAAGAAACCAACAATTCTAAGAGTAAGGAGATGCCAAAGCTTACCCCTCAAACTACAGATCTAACAAGCTGGGGCCTTTTCCTGTGCACCAGGCTCCTGCCTGCTTAGCCCCACTACCTCCAGCCCCATTCTGCCTGCTGGGTTAGCTCACTGCTACAGGCTGGGAAACCTGTACCAGTGGCCTGCATGCCAGCCCAGGAGCTATAATCCACGTGAATGCTGTATGTGCCTCTTGGCATCAATAAACTGGCCCTCATCTGGCTGTCCTCCTCTGGGCTGAGTCCTGTACCCAGCACACATGCACTCAGCTGGCTCACCCTACCTTGCCTGCCTCTAAATTCACCCTGGCACCAGAAGGCCCAGCTCTGTCCAAGCCCTGCTATTTCCGGGTCTCTAGGACCCACGCCCCATTGCTGCCTTGAGACAAGGAGGACATCACTGCCTTAGAAAGCAGTCTCCACACTGTGGCTGTGGCTCCAGAAAGGTCTTTGGGTGGTGATCTTCCTCCATGAAGATGGAGAGCACAGTCCCTGACCTGACAACCACGTGCAAGGAGGGCTGGGACTTTCAGAGCAAGGACATGCAGGCTACCGCCTCCCTCCATTGTTCCTGCACGCCAATCCCACAGGGCTCCCTTTCCTGAGCCACACATAGCAGGGCCACCACAGGGCACCAAGCTTCTGGAGGCTATGCTGTATACTTCTGCTTCCAGTGGACCCAGCACAGCAGGAGCCACATGGCACTGTAAACACGTCAGAACACACTCTGCAACAGACGTGATGAGCTGGGGCCTTTCAGCAGTGAGAACTGTAGGGCCACCACCCAAAGGCACCTCTGAGCTCTCCCTTTCGTCAACAACCCACAGCAGTTGTGCCCTTGCCTGACTGGGGATGGCCACACGTCAACCTTTGGCAGTTATGCAGGTTCTGACTGCACTGAGCACTTGTCCCCAAGGACCATGGCACGTGGCAACTCAGACGACAGCTCACCTCAATGGCAGCTCCAACACCCGCTGGGACCAGCACAAGCAGGCTTGTCTGCTCATCCAGCAGGAACAGGAAGATGACCACAGTGCTGAAGCAGCGCCAGAGCACTGGGGACAAGAGAGGAGTGCTGAGGGGGGCCACCACCCCACTCATTTGTACTTGCGAAGCCCACCCCACTCCCCTGTCTGGCTCACACACACCTGCATTTGTGTAAGCCCACACACGCACCACCTCTACCTGGTTCACATACCCCTGCCCAGCTCATTCACACTTGCACATGTAAAACCCACACACTCAACCCTGCTCCGCTCACACATACTTGCATATGTACAGCCCTCACACTCACCCAGCCTTACTTATACATGCCTGTATGTACACAGCCCACACATGCCACCTCCATGTACAGCCTGTGCATGTCAACTCCTGCCTCTGCTCCTGACACATACACATACATGGATGGGCCTACAATATTTCCCCCTTTGTCTGTTAACAATGAACATCAAACTACACACACTAAGGAAAGTGGTTTAAAATGATCAGAAAAAGTTCCAAAACCCAGCAGAAGGCAACCTCAGCTCTGTAAGCATGTTTAAGTTACACTTGCAAACACACACACACAGCAAACACACTGAGAAAATGGGTTCTTGACCGAAATTGCAATGACTTGCTAGTCAAGTCACTTTCCTGTTTTTGTAACAGTTCCGTGATAAACATATCTTTTAGACACTGTACCCCTCCCCACCTCTTAAGTTGTAGTTTAGAAACACTTAAGCCAACCAAAAATGTCCTATTCCCTCAAGTGCTTCTTCAGGCAGCAGCACAGCCAGCTCTGCATAGTGCTCACCAGTAGCACAGGCCTGGGGGGAAGACCCCAACTGCCTTCCATAGGCACAGCCTCAGGGACCCCCTCCCCTCCCCTGGAAAGGCTGGGAGGAGGCAGGAGGGGTCAGCAGTGGAGGAGCATCCTCTCTTAGGAAACCAGAGGGCAGGAAAGAACCCAAGACACGAACGACATGGGCAGCGGGCCGGGGGGGCGGGGCAGTGGGGTACCCAAGCATCCCAGACCATCCATGGGGGTGTGTCATTCCCACGGCAGGAGACACTGTCTGGCTGGCTGACACAGGTAGGCACTGAGAACCAGCATCATGTCATTGCTGAAGTGGGCCCTAGCCACATGGCCTCTGTCCTCTGTGGACACATGCTTACACAATACTCACCAAGACCATACAGACAATCATAGCTTTAGGTTTCAAAATGAACTTTTAACCCATTTTTATCTACCACAGAACACACTTTGGGAATGGGTTACAAATCCTGAGGGCATCTACCTGCTTTGGTGGACATCCCAATCATGCTCTTCTTTTTCTTCCAGAAACTGATGTCGTTTTTAAATGCCAGGAAATCAAACAGAAGCTGAAAAGGGGAGGGGACAGCAGTGTGCATCTGTCTCCCGTGTGAGTCTGCAGGTGGGCACAGGATGCAGAAGGTGGATCCCATGTGTCTCATCGGGTCACTACAACCAGCATCTCTGCCTGTAGTGGCAGGGAGGCCACAGGACACCTGGATGACCCCCTCCCCTCTCATGGCAATGGCACATAGCATGTCTACCTGAGAAGCTCCCAGACTCACTCTGACATGACTTTAGATAAAACGTGCTATTTTCCAGCCCACTTTTAGAAGGTTTTAGCTGGACTGGTGGCCGAGCCCCAGGTACTCAGAGCTGGCTGCGGCTTGGCTCCCTGAACCTGTCTTTTCACCTCCCACCGAACCCGAGTCCGGCACAGCCACCGCGTGGTGACGGCTTCCCTCCACCAGCCTGGAGGACCCATGCTCAAACAAATGGGAGCCCCACCCAGAGGACCAGTGCTTCTTGCTTTGATCACCACACTAGGATTTATACAATGAAATACTTATTCCACAGTCACAATTCATCTCAGTGATTTTGGAATTCTTTTCAAAACAGTCTCCAAAACCAGCCAAGTCCCAAGTCCTTAAGATGGCCAGCACCCCGAGGTCGAGACACCCTCTTCTGAACAGGGAGAAAGGCCCTAGCATGTTGGCCTGCAGAGTCTCAGGTGTGTTTGGCACCAAAGGGCTGCCAGGTGGGCCACCACCACACCAAACGCCCCAACTAAGGAGGGCTGTCACCCCCTCAGAGCTGCCCATGCCTGCCATTGTCATCACTGATGAGGACCCACTCACGTGAAATGCTGCGACAAAGAAGGTCAATGCTAAGATGTACAAGTTGGTGTCAACAAAAATTCCTTTCACTTCATCAGCATCTTTCTCTGAAAATCCTGGGGGAAAAAAAGCAACGTAGGCAATGCCAACCTTACTTAACATTACAAAAGGTTCTGAAAGTTGTTGGCAGTGAGAGTTCACCTGAGCAAAACTGTGGCATTTTAAATACTGTGTTCTGAATAAAGAAAACTTACAGGAAATCAGCAAGGACTTTTTAAAGACAGGAACTAGAAACATGATACTAGCGATCCTCTGATTAAAATTACAAGAAAGAACCTGAACCACAAGGTTCAAAGGCTCAGGAGTTTGTGTAAACTGTCTGGACTTGCACCTGTAGGACACTGCCACCTACAGGTATGGAATGGCATAGGTGGCCTCACCGAACTGCTGCAGGGAGTACACCGCGTCCTGCATGTGGATCCAGAAGCGGAGCTTTCCCAGCGAGATCTTGTCGTAGGACACAGTGAGGGGCAGCTCAGTGGTGGAGCGGTTGATGACCTAACAGAGGGACAACATGGTCAGAACCTGCAGCCAGGGCAAAGCCAGCTGTTGGCCTGCATCCAGCATCCTGCCTTGGTCAGACCACTGTGCACCCTGGGCTGCACCCCACACCTGGGACACTGCACCTCTTTCTCTGAGTTCCACACCCACTATAGCCTGGCATAGCAGAGGCCGAGGCTTCAGACCCAGGGCCATGTGGCTGGTGGCTAGACACTCCTACATCCTGGGCATTATGGTCATGCCCAAGGCTGAGCTTCCCCTCCTGCCTCCTCTGGGGCTCCAGCACCCACATGCTATCCTCTCAGAACTGGGCAGGGGTCCTCCTCCACACAACATACACAGCTCTTTCTGAGGAAACCCTGAACATCTCTGGTGACCACATCCCCTCTGCTCATCCTTCCCAGCATGAATGGCACCCCCACCACATGCTAGGGTCTAAGGACATGTGTGCCACTGAGCCAAACACAGGCCCCTCTCCTGGAAGGCTGTAGACCAAGCAGCTCTGCCAACACCCACAGGCCGAGTGTCCTGGAGTGCAGAACAGTGGCAGTCATTCCGTCTGGGGCAGGTGGGAAGCTCCAGGAAGAGGCAGTACTCAGGCTGGGCTCATGAGGATGCACACAACTGGGGGTGAAGACCGCCTTGGGAAGGAAAGCACAGACCCACAGTTCGGCAGTACATGTGATTGACGTGGTCAGGTCCTAGGAAAGAAGCACCCCTGAGCACATGGGGCAGTGACACCTTCCATATGACTGAGGGTCCTGGGCGTACCTACCCGTGTCACATTTCATGTCGACCCCTCACGGTGAGCACTACTGACACTGTGAGCCCAGCAACCAGACACTGGGCCCAGGTGTTGGGCCACCCCATGCAGTGTACCATCCTCTGGCCAGGCAGGCAGCAGGACAGGCCCACCCCACAAGGGAACCTCTGTCTAGGCTCCCATGGTGGGGAGCACCCCATCAGTCCAGTGGGCTTGGTTGTTCTCCAAATACAGCACTGAAAAGTGACTCCAAGTGACAAACCACCAGTGACAGTAGGTGATGTGGGAAAAAGCTTGCTGCCTATACATACATCTGTTTCTGGAAATGACACTCTTGAACACTAGGCCTTTTACCAATCCACGTGGCAACCAGAGTAACACGGGTGCTCTGTGGATGCTGCCCAGATGTTCCAGTGGCCCAGCCACAGACTTGTCTTTCTGCATTGCTTCCCAAATGTTTACCCAGGGTGACCATGGCAGCCCCCAGGGCTACAAAGCACCATCTGGGGCAGCTCTGCCAATCCTAGTGCAGCTGAGGTCTGCATACAGAACCACCACACACTCCAACAAATGCCAGGAAGGGACCATGAGTACACACCCCAGTGTGCAGGCCACATAGGACTACACTCGTTCTCTGGAGCAGCAGCAAAGCATGGTTCATCCAGCTCTGCTCAGGGATGACCTCAAGGTGAGGTCACCTTTGACCTGAAAAAAGCCCCCTGTCAAACACAGACCATAATGATTTGCCTCCACAGTACTGGGACCTTTAAATGTCTGCAAAGTGTTCAGCATAGCACCTGGCATGCAGTCAATTAAATGGTAACCATTGTTATTGTTACGCCCAAAGGCTGACCACAGTTCCTTCATCCTCCAATCCACCCTGGGAGAGCAGGTGCTGTAGCTGTCTCATGACGTCAGAGGCACCAGAGCTCGTGTTCAATCACACAACTCTGCCCTGGCCCTTGGGCTGCCTGGGGAGCACAGGCTCCAGGGTGGTGGTGACATGTAGGGCCAGCCCTAGAGGAAGAGTTTGCTCAGGACATTTTCTGAATTAGTGTGCACCAGCATGGCAGAAACTCAGGGTTCAGTGGAACAACATTCCTACGCTGCTTTAGGAAACAGACGGTCCTTCCACAAGCTCTGTGTCTCTATTTAATGAAGGATCTTTCAAGCCCTTCCCAGCAAAGGTGCAGGAGCCTGAGGCCGAAGGGGTTTGGAAGGACCCAACTGCTGGCCAGCAGCAAACCCAGAGCACACCCATGCCAAGCGAGAAACACATGAGCCATCACTGCAGACCTGAGGAGGCAGCCACACTCCAGGCTGCTCAAGTCCAGAGGGGAGAGATGCTTACCATGAGGTCCTTCACCCGATTGCTGAGCTGGTCGATGAACAGGATGGGGAGGTAGTGCACGGTCTTCCCGAGTTGGATCCTGGGGGTGAGGCACAGTTTTCAAAGTCACTCTTGAGTTTTGTCACCTTAGACAAACTGAATGCAGCCCCAGACAGCTGAGAAATCCCACCCAGCACTTCAGTTGCTCTGGTCAAGACAGTCCCAGGATACACCTACCCAACAGAAGCAGAGGAGTCTTACAAGCTGTGCTCGTCCTTGCCACAGGAGACACTAGGAAGAGGTGGGCAAACAAACAGGGACCCAGCCACACCATGGAACATCACGCAGAGTGTAAAAAAGAGCAAGGCACCCACCCATCTGTGCACTCACATGAGAGGTCCAACAAGGCAATAGGACAATATAAAAGCCCATCTGCTTTTTATACCTGGTGGGAGGAATGGGGGGCCGACAGGAGTGGAGGGGGCTTTTTACTGAGTAACACTTTCTATACTTTTCACATTTTTAACTATAAATGTATCATGTATTCAAAAATAAGATTTAAATTTATAGAAGGAAAACCCTTCCTGACAATACCACAGGAACCACTGAGAGCAAAGAAGAACAATTATTGTTGCCACTCATTATTACTATCTGATAATAGGTCTTAAGCTAACAATGGGCTCCCCAAAGCCTGGAGACACAGACTAATCTAAGCTGGTCAATCCATATTAATAGTTATGCTTAGCTAACAATGGTGACAGCAACATGATATAAAGTTAACTGTAAATACATGCAATTTAGTCATGTGAAAACCGGCCGTGGCATTCCCTAACAAAGGTAGTCAGGATGCAAAAAGGACCAAACTCAAGTGACATGGTCTCATCAATGCTCCTACTGTGCCTGCAAGGGAAGCCTTTGCCAAGAACAAATGGCAAGATGACTCCCTTCTAAGTTTCATTCATTCTGGTGCTCTGGTGGCAATCTTGGTCAGCAAGACCGCCCAGAGAAAAGGGACATGGTTTGAGGGAGCACCTCAGGCCCATATGGACCTCTAGTTCCAGGGATGCTCAAAGATGTGACCAATCCACTTTTGGATGCTGGTGGGCCACCATCCCAAGGGGCTTGCTCCACTCCCACAACACTGGGGTCACACCCTCTGCTGTCAGATCAGGGCAAATGGGGGATGCTTAAAGCTAGACAAGTGAGTACATACATCCTGGCCAGACAAGGGCACTTACATCTTCATGTATCGATGCACATCGGCAGGTAGGGAGGACCCGTCAAAGACGAAGTCGTCCACCATCACGTTTAGCGTCAGTCTGGATCTCCAGTGAGAAATAGGCTCATCCAGGGCACTCACTGGCTTCTTCTCAGCTTCGATCTTCTGCTAAATGAAAAGGAATGACTTAGCAGGAAAAGGGGCCAATGCTGGGTGGGAAACTGGACTGAAAATGGGTGAGGCAGCAGGGCAGGTGGCACCTCCACCTGGGAACAACCCACATGCCAAGAATGCACAACTGGGAAGCAGAGGCTGGCACAGCTTTGGGGGCCACGACTGCCAGTTTCCTGGACTCCCACATCCCTCACTCCCCTCTCTCCACAGAAACAACATGTGGTCTTGGATCTCTCTGACTCCTGTTTCGGGTCTTCCACCTAAGCAGCCTTGCTTTTCAGGGATCCTGAGGGGGAGTCCCCAAGATAATTCCAAGTGTGGGTGAGCTGGAGCTAATGGCCCCATGTGTGCAATGGGACAGGAAAGAAGACTGCTTCTCACCAGGGAAATCAGGTTGTCTGGAAGGGGCTGTGTCAATGACTAGACACCCATCCCAATTAACCAGATTCAGAAGGAAAACTGATTGGCAGGAAAATCTTTATTTCAGATATAACTAATAAATTCCAGAAAACAGTGTCATTTCATTTCTCTCCCAAATAATAGTAACAGCTAACATTTGGCACTTGTATGTTCTAAAGACCCTTCCATACTCCTTATACCTACGGCCTCCTTAATTCCCCAAGAAGGCCCCATGAAGCAGGGTCGTACTATCCCCAAGGAAAGGGAGGTGAGGGGATCTTCTCAAGGACACAGAGCAGGGAGTGCAAACTGGAAGCACTCAGAGCAGGCTGGCAGGGTTTCCGAAACCTGCCCCGAACCACGGATAGCCCTGTCCCTGTGATGGAGGCAGCATCACGGAAACTTCCTGAAAAGCTGCTGTCCTTCTTGTTTGTAAACAATCTCATCTTCCATTCAACCCAGCCTCAAGCACCAGAATTCCTTCATCCAAGGGTTTGCTAATGGAATCATTAACAAAGTGTTTCCTGGTACATCTAGTTTTCTACAGATATATACAACAATCTGTACATATGCCTTTTTAATAATTTTGAATTATACTGAGAATAAACATTGATGAGCTGTGTCCTACACAGTGCGGCGAGTCTCCCAACTCTAAGCAATGACTGCAGCTGAGCTTCACAGAACAGGCCACCCCACACCCACACTCCCTGAAGAAAAAATCAGGATAAAAAAATGTCACTGGATTAAAGTGCATGTCACTGATTAGACATAAAATATATCTCAAACCACGGGAAATCATCCAGCTGGAAGACAGACATGTTTGCCAAAAAGATCACATGGCTGCACTTTGCTGTGCAGGGACACAGAGGTGTGAATTCCACGTGGGAGAATGTAGGCTCTGTTTGGCCAGTAGTCTGATGAAGACTCACCTGAGCATCAGATTCACCAGTGAGCAGGTTGATCTCTTCTGGCTTAGGGACCATGTAGGTGGTCAGAGGGCTCACCAGATGCACCTCCTTCCCATCATGCCACGGGAGAATGCCAGCATGATGAAGGAAGATATAGGCATACAGTGTCCCATTATTTCTTGTTTTCTTTGGTACAGAAACATTAACTGTCCTAAAACAAGACAAGTTACAATTTCAGACATGTACATTTATATTCTGTATATATACACACAACAGAGATTACTCAAGTATCTTCTTATATTACACTGTTTCACACCAACTAATTTTAGTTTATAAGTACGAAAAATGAAACCCACCTGTCTGTGTGAGAGTCTAGGTACAGAGGTTTACAGAGGTACAGAGGTTTAGAAGCTTGGGCAGCTATGCCTGAAAGCTGAAAAGCCTCCATTTCCTGGCGCTCAGAAAGGCCAGCCACTCACCTATGTCACAGGCAGGCAGTGGCTAACCCCATGAGTGCATGTCCCCGGCACGCTGCACTGCCCCTGCAGCTCTCTGCTGGGGCAGGCTGGCTAGAGGACGTTCATTCCAGCACACATTCCCATCACTCTTATCTGATACCTCCCAAACAGTGTAAAGGAAAAGATAGACTCTTGACAAACACATTATTTTTCAAGTTACACTTGTTGAAATCTTAGTCACTAGAGCCAGAGTTAATGTTAACCCTATCACTGGCACTTTGTCCTATAACCACACCTTTCAAATTTGGACTCCACGTCAAAGTCTTCCACGTTCAATACAAGATCCACGTTGTTCTCAGCACCGAGGTTGGACCGTGTGGTGGTATACACACTCAGCTGAAAACGATGTCAAGAAAATTAGCTTGGCAATGCTCCTGCCACAAAACATACATGAGACAGCTACACTGAAGACGAGCATATCTGGTGCTACTGGATGGGGAAAGGTTTCATTTTAACTCGCAAAGGGACAGAACTGTGGAAAAAAAAAAGGCTGTATCTGAAGTGCTTGCAAAAACAACCCAACTTGCAAAAACAAAAAACCCAACTTGCTAAAATGTGTAGCTGGCTGGGTCAACAGAGCAGGAGTACAACTGACTCTGGGTACTTTGTAATGGGGTGACAAGGAGCCGGCTCAATGTCTTGAGCCTGTCTGCAGGCACCACGCAGGCGGGTCTCCAAGATATGGGCGTTCGGAGGTCAGGGATCAGGCTACAGGAGCCCCCAGCCCAGCCACCGCCTGGCTCAGGTGAGAAGAGCCCAAACCCCTACCAGGAGCCCAAACTCCTGTTTTTTTCTGATGAAGTGAGCTCCCGACCTCACCGGAATTTGGCTATCTCAGGTGAGAATAGCCCCTGGCCCCGTTCCGTCAAGGAGACCCTCCCACCCCCAGCCCGGGAGCTCACCTGCAGCTTGGGCCTCCGCGCCAAGTAGGGCTGGATGCAGTTACCGTCGCCGGGGCACGGGCGGGTGTAGACTATGCCGTACATGACCCAGCAGGTGTGCACCACGTACACCACAAACACGCCCACCACCAGGCTGGTGAACGAGCTGCGGCCGCTCCACATTGCGCCACCGCCCCCAGGGCAGAGCGAGGCGCCCACCAGCTCCGGTCCGTCTCGCTGCCGCAGGCCCCGCGGGCCTCCTGCCCGACGCCCTGCCGGACACTCCGGCCGCCGCCGCTCACCGGAGAGCCGCCGCGCGCCGCCGCCGCCACCGGGGAACTAACGCGCCGAGCGCCGCTAGCGGCCGGCCGCCCTGCATACTCTTGCCGCTGCCTCCGTCGCTGCCTACCTGTCGCCGCAGGATTCGCCGGCCCACCGGGAGCTTCCGGGTCTTCCACCACCCGCCGGAACTGGACATGCCGCGCGGCCACTTGGGAAGCGTAGTCTAGCCGCCGCGCGGGCACACGCGCACATACGCGCTTAGCGTCTGGGGCGAGGTGATGACGTCATGTTTCCTGCGCCATTTTTCTGATGTGTCCACGTGATCAGGAGGTCCCGGGTAGCGACCGAGACTGGGATGCGCAGGTTTGGGGAGGCAGCTCCGAGCGAAGACCCTCTCCAGGCCACCTCCGCGGAGATCGCTGGCGGGCCCTTCCTGGGAGCCCCAGGCCTGTCTGGACCCACAAATGTGTGAAATAATAACTTTTGGGGTACCTGGATGGAGGCAATACAGAGATTCTGTATTATTTTTAAGCCCTAAGGCTAGAAACGTCAAAATAAAAGTTAAGGAGAAAGAAATAGTAAACAGATTTACAAAAATTAAATACCCGATTGCCTGTTTGTTTTGTTAGATAGAAAGGGTTGCAAGAACTTCGGGGTGTCCAACCTGGGGCCTGCAGGCTGTATGCGGCGGCCCAGGGTGGCTATAAATGTATTCTAACACAAAATCATAAAGTCACAGCATGAGATTTTTTTGTGAGTACCTGTCGCGACGCATTTAATGTATGGCCCAAGACAACTCTTCCAGTTGGACGAAAGGTTGGACACCCCTCTGTGGTTTTAAATGCCGAGGTAAGAGGCGTTTAAACTTGCAGAGTTTTTACGAGCTTCCTTGAGCCAAACTGATGTCAATTTTCGGTAAGTTCCACAGCTTATTTTATAGATTAGACTGAAAGAAGAAGTTGTAAGGGCCGGTTACATGAAATCCAGGCGTGGTAGATGAGGGCAGCAGTAGAAAGGAAAGGAGGGGAATCTCAGGGATTGTTTAGGAAGGAAAACGGAGAGACACACACTTGTTTTTCATTGGTGGGTACGGGATAATTGACACCTAGAGATGGTGTGGGGCAACAAGACGACAATGAAGGGCTCTGTGTTCTGCTGTGGTGTGAGATTGTGCGCTGAAGGGTCTGGAAAAGATGGCCCTGACATTTCAAAGGTATGTGATCTTAGAGATAGAAAGACTGTAACAGGGTGTAGTCAAGATGGGGCCCCAAAAAGGGATTTGGAATGGGGTCCAGAACTCAAGGTGTCCAGGAAATACTAAGATGTCCTCACTCCTTTCCCCCCACAGGTGTGAGTTGGGGAAGGGACAAATGGAGCTGGGGCATTGAGAGCTGTTTTGTACAACTGCAGCTTTGCAGCTAACCTCTGGCTTGGTCATTTAACATATCTATAACCTTTAACTGGCTGCATAGATATGTTAAATAGCTATGGCCATGCTCTAAGCCAGGTGGATGGAAGTGACTTTCACCCAAAACATAACTGGGGGCAGGTCCCCGGAGTTACAGTGCCTGCGTGAGAGCTTGGAGATGATTGGTTCCATGACATGGGGCCACACACCTGCCTAGATTCACGGTGGCAGCCCAGTAAACTTGGAATAATACGGGAATGCTGGCAAGTGTAGCCTATTATAGGAGTCGGAAATGGGTCTGCAAAGGAGTCCTGGTGCGGGGATTTAAACCCAGACATGGCAGGCATTTAAAGAGAGTGAACCACGCGTGTGTGGCTGTGGCAGTGCAAGTGAAGAAAGCCACACGCTTCTGGCAGAGTAGGGACCCCTGCAGCTGTGTGAAGGAGATAGAGCCACAAGGCTTTGCCAGAGTGGGAACCTCCACAGTTTTAGTAGGGGAAACCACCATGCGGCTTTAGCAAAGAGTCGCCACCTGGCTTTGCCAGAGTGACAATCTTACCCTCTCCACAGCTCTGGTGGAGGAAAGAACCATACGATTTTGACCAGAGTGCAGACCCCTGCAGCTCTGGTAGAAGAGAACCATGCAGCTTTGGGGTGCTCCCTTTCACTGAGTGGTCTGGGAAGCAAGAGAGACTTTGCCTGAAAGAAGGGTGAAAGAACTCTTTGCCAGTAATCCATGAGAAGGTACCACAGGACTTTGGATTAATTGGGGATCCTGCCTGGACGACAACACAGCTGATGGTGCCAGTGGCCTGAAACATGGATGTGTGCTTCTTTTCCTGAGTTATGGTATCCTGAATTAGGGCAGGGGGAGAAAGAAAGACTGTGGGCGTCTGGGTATCCAAAAGGACTTTGATACTTTAATGGAGACCTTGGGTCACTACTTTAAATCTGTGTAGCTTTAAACTTTTCCTTTTCACAAATCTCTGGCATTGAGAGACATCTTTCCTCTGGGGGGGTCATAACGAACCTTGGCCCCTGCTTGTTCTGTAACAGTTTTTGGTGCCCCTGAGTGGGCCAAATATTGCCCCCCGCCCTTGGACCTCTGTTCTGTAACAAGACATAGGTTCTGTTCAAGTACAGATTGACCTTTGTTAAGGAAGCTACCCAATCCCTGCTGTGATTTTTAGTTAGGAATATATATGTTTGGACCGTCCTGTGTGGTTACTTTCTGTCCCACCATGCAGGCCCCTCTGAGCTTGTCAGGTTTAGTATGTGGCCCCTTTTTTATTACTCAATTACTCATATTACTCAATGTTAAAATGTAGCACAGAGTTTTTCAGATCAGCTATAAACAGGATAAGCTTGAGAGAAACAAGCAGATAAGTAGCCTACTGCAAAGAAGAAATCAATATGTAATTGACCCAATAACAGCAGCTTTGGATGGGAAACCCATCTTTACTTGCTGCAAGTAAATAAAATTATCTGGTAATAACCAAGTCTCCTTCCTGAATGGAACACCCTGCCGGGTGAACTCCTTGAGTTAGCTAACAGTTTTTGTTGTTTTTCCAATATAAACTCCATGGAGGGTGCTATTGAAAAAAATAAGGAATTCCTGGAATAAAATGTCTAAGGCCACTCTCAGGGCCTCAAAAGGAGCATATTCATTTAGGATTATGTCCTCTTGTTAAGTTGACCTTTTTGTAATTCTGAACTGTCCTGTATCCCTGATGATACTCTTTTAAAGTCCACTTTCAGCAATAGAACTGTAACAGTGTGCACAGTGAGGGGTCTCCAAAGTCCCCATAGTGCACAACTGGGCAAAGGGGGGTGGTGGTGAATGATACAGTTTTAAGTTACTTTGCATAACAGAATGCAAGATAATAGCTATTCTACGGGACTTGGGCAAAAGGTATATGTGACTTTCAGAATGTATCTGGACTCATGAGGTAGGCAGGGTAACTTATACCATGCCTGCCTGAGAGGCAGGGATGTGGAGGCTCCCCAGTCACAGGGTACTCTTGCCCTGACTAAAGATGGTAGCCAAATGAAGGTAAAGATATGGGGCAACTGGCAAATGTAGCACATTGTGGGAGGAGCCGGAGGTGAGGTCACAGGGGAAGCTCTGGGTCAGCATTTAAAATAAGGGTGGTCTGAAAGAGAAGGGGTGTTGTTGTCTGCCTTGAGGGCTGGGAGAGTAGAAGTAGCAGCAGGTATGTGGTCTGAAAGGGTGTAAGGAGGGAGCTGATGGAGCCTGAAGAAGATTCAACAAACCTGATGAGTTGGGAATTGGGAGAACTGCTGAACCAAGCACAGATTAGGGGGAGGTGCCAGGAATGCTGACTTCCACTTCTCTGGAGGACATACAGAGAAGCCACTCTATCGGGATGTGTGTTTTCCTGGGCTTCACCATGATCCAGTGCAACACAGCACAGGTTTTCCTGGGCTACTACAGGGAGGCCAAGGAAAACGTACCCCAGATCCTGAAGGCGAGAGCTTCTGCGAGAGGACGGCGATTTTAAAATCCATGAATTTACTTTCCAGAGGAGGTGGAGGACCATTTGTGCAGCCGGTTTAAGAACAGATGAGGATATGGAGAACTGCTGGGCATGGTTTTGGCTTACAGTCTGGTGGGGAGCTAGGGAAGTGCTGGATCTCGTGGGAGAACAGGGCTCCCAGCAGAAGTGTTCCCAGCCCCTCTGAGACTGGAATCCTGTAGATAAAAACCTGCTTTCTCCAACACTAGTTGTTGGGTCGTGCATCGAGGCACCACTTGCACGGGCCCTGGGTTGCTCGATTACAGAACTGCTTCAGCCTTCTTTTGGTATTACCCTGGCATATCCTTTTCTGATCTTCTACTTTTAACCTCGGGTGTGTGTGTGTGTGTGTGTGTGTCCACTTGGAATGTGTTTCTTGTAGGCAGTTTAGAGTTCTTCCTTTTAAAAAATTCTGATTGACAGCCTGTGCCATTTAATCTGGTACTACATCATTTAAATTTCATGTAATTATCAGTATGTTTTTCTATTTGTGTCATCAAGTCTTTGTTCTTTTTCCTATTTTTGTCTTTTAATATAGGAGTTAAATGTATCTTCATTATAGGGCTATGAGTTGGGCTTTTTCTGTTTTGTTTAGTGATTTTCCGTTAGTTGTCAATGTGCAGCATAACCCTAAGCAGTCTGCCTTCAAGTCGAATTACATCATGTAAGTTGCAACACCTCAAAACAGTAAGGTCCCATTTCTGCTTTCCTGTTCCTTTTGTATCGCTATACACTGCACTTCTATTATGCCATCAGCAACATGCTAAATTGTTACTTTTTGCTTTAAACAGTCAATTATCTTTTAAATAAGTTAAACATGAGCAAACGTGTCATTTATATTGTGAACCCTGAAGGGGGAAAAAAGAGAAGTGCTCCTGGTGGCTAACTGGGCTCAGTTTATAAAAAACAGCTCAGCTTCCATTTCTATGCAGGGGCCTCTTGTGCAGTCTGCACTTCACAGAGAAGCCTGTGCTGGGCAGCCTGCCTACACTGTGTTTCCTCCATCTGAGCCAGCCCTTATAAAGGAGTTCCTGAAATCATAATTCAACCAATAGGACCGAGGTTTTCTCCATCCAATTAGAGCTGTGCAGCTCTGGCCAATCAGAGTGGCTAGTGCCCTTTGAACCAATCAGGCTGTGGAGATTATGAGTCCTCATCAGCAGGAGGACAGACCAATCAGGAACCAGGGATAGGGACTTCTGTGCATATAAACTAGCTCCTCTCTGGTTTAGAGCACACTTTCTCTTTCCATTCAAGGTTGGAAACCTGTGTTTCACTGGGTGAGTTGAAACACAGAACATGTCTCACCAGAGTAGAGTGGAGCTGACCAGAGCAGCATGAAGCAGACCAGCACAGAGCAGAGCAGACCACAGAGGAGTCTAGGTTCTCTGTGTTGTGTATGTACCACAGTTTATCCAGCTACCTCCATATTGGTAGTCATTAGGGTTGTTTCTAGTATTTGCTTTAAAACTGGACTATAATGAATAAGCTTGAATGTACATGCTACCATATTTTTTGGCAGTGTGTCTTTGAGATATATCCTTTTTAAAGAAAAGATGTTATTTATTTATTTTGAGAGAGGGGAAGGGAGAAAGGGAGGGAAACAACCTACATGTGAGAGGCACATCAGTTGGTTTCCTCTAGTGCACCCTCAGCTGGGGACCTGGCCCACAACCCAGGCATGTGCCCTGACTGGGAATAAAACTGGCAACCCTTTGGTTCACAGGCTGGTGCTCAATCCACTGAGCCACACCAGACAGGGTTGAGATGGTTTGTTAGAAGCGGTGTTGTGACAGGATAGAAAAAAGCTAGGGACATTCTTGGGCCAGTGGAATGGGGAAACAGACAAAAAATCGGACAAGGCCAATTCTGAGCAACTTAGAGCCAGCTGGTGAGTTGTAAAACCTTATTTCCCCTGACTAAGGATACCTGAGAGCAAAGGGTTTATACCTCTCTTCCCTAACCAAAGAATACATAACTTACATCTTCCTGGTTTGGAAAATAAAGAACAGAGACCCAATTAATGTCATTTGTGCCAGCTAAACCCAAGGACAGATGAAGTCAGGGGAACAAATAACAAAAACTTCATTAAAAGCCAGGTGGACCCAAGATAAAAGTAAGATAGTGTAACAGATCAAAGAATATTCCCAAGCCTCTCACGCGCCCAGTTTAACATATCAGCATATTAAAAATGCACCGGGAGAGCGGATGAATAGTCTGCTGAAACCCTCCCCTGAGATTCTCACCCTCAGAAAAAGAGAAAAGCCCCTCAGAACAAAGACTTGGGGTGGGCCTGCTCTAGAACACGCCCAGGCTCCTTCCCCTCCGTGGACCTTTCTGTTTCCTTCTAAACCCTAAGGCCCCCAAGGAGATTTTTAGCTAGGGGAGCAGCAGGCAGTGGCAGCTCGACCTGGGCTTATCCCCTGGGCCTGTTTCCAGGGCCCCCTTTTCCTCTGACTTCCCTGTGAGCTGACAGTAGGGCACAGCCTTGGCTCTCTCCTTTCCTATGACGTTTCTAGGGAGCCAAAGCAGGGCACAGCCTTGGCTCTCTCCTGTTACTTCTCTTACCCTAAGTCCTTCCTGTGTTTCACTGTACCCAGCCTTAAAAAAATGTACTCTCCAAATCACTTGGACTCATGAAACCATTTTTACATGAAGTCAAGAAGCCATACACTGCAGACCAGCCTGAGGCAGACCCACTCTGGGCTGGTTCCTGTCCAGTATTGCTGATTCAAATGAAAAATGAAGTACTTTTATCAGATATTGCTGAATTCCTTCCCTTAGGGGTCATTCTGCCATCTTCCTAGCAGCAAAATGTGAGAATGCAGTTTCCTATAACTTGGCCATAAGAACAAGTATCAAACTTCTGGGGTTTTGCCAATCTGAGAGATGAACTATTGTAACTCAGTGTAGGTCTCATTTATGTTTCTCTCATTATAGAAAATAAGTGGCCTCCTCTGGAGCCAGAACTGTGGTCTGTGGACCCCCCTGCACTCACTGGCCATTTTCTGAGCTCACAGGATAACCACCATAATCCGTTCATGTTAGTATGTTGGACATAAATTCTGCAGGTTCATTCAGCACAATTAAAATTCCACTACGTGAATTTGTGGGTTTGGGAAACTGCGGGGGGGGGGGGGGGGGGGGGGCAATTTAGGCACCACCTAGTCACAAGTGTGAGAATCAGCAAGAGCAGTTACCTGACAGAATTCAGGGTGAGCACAACCTCTGAGCACCTTCTCCTCTGGTGTCGAGTAGGCTTGTTTCCAGAATTCCAGATGAATATATAACCTCTCCTACTGTGTTTTGTGTGTGTGTGTGTGTGAAATCGGTAAGTCACTGACTTGTTAAGGGGTCAGGCAGAGTGAGTAGGACCCACCACCAGTGGCCATCACACAGAGGACCAGCCACATGTTATGAGCTGGCACGTCATCCCTTAGGATGGTGGTGTATAGGAGGTGTTGAGGGCTGGGAGTGAGCGATGAGGAAGGCCCGGCACTGGGCCCCAAGTGAGCTTCCCGTGGCCTCTGGAGTGAAGCCCCACAGACTGGGCGGCCTGCACATCAGAAATTTCTTGTCTCAGTCCCGGAGGCTGGAAGTCCAAGTCAAGGTGCTGGCAGAGCTGATTCCCTCAGAAGGTCTCTTCTCTGTCCCTACATGGTCATCCTGTGTCCAAGTCTGTGTCCTGGTTTCCTCTTACAGGGACACAGTCAGATGGGATGAGGATCCACCCTAGTGATGGCATTTAGCTTGATTACCTCTTCAAGACTGTATGTCCAAATTCATTCTGAGTGACATTCCGAGGTCCTGGTGGTTAGGACTTTACCTATGAATTTGGAGGAACATAATTCATCTCATAACAGCCCCCCCCCCCCATTCTATTGTGAATCCTTCCCAAAGCATTTCCATAATGTATGATGTTTGAAGGGTTGGAGGAGAGGGAGGGAGGTTGGACAGAGCAGGAGCTCCTCAGCCTCTCCACCAGCTGGCTTCACACTGGGCCCAGGAGATGTTCCCCATGTGTTGCGGGGGTGTGGTGGGGGGCAGCTTACTTTGTCCTTTCCTGAACCGGGGGCTGGTATGGGGGTGGCGGGCACCCAGAGAGGTTTGTCATGAAGGGGCTCAGAGGTGGGTGCTCACGACTGCACAGATGGGGCCTCTGTCGGTGTACAGAGGGGCTGTTGATTCCAGTGCCTTCTGTGAGGTGCTGACAGTTCACCAGGCTTCACCCTCATCGACTGCCTATTTCCCAGGGAGAGAATCAATGACATTACAGGTTTCAGCCTTACAACACATGAGCGTGTTATTTTCTTACAAAAGCCCGGGCTGCCCTTCCCACAGAGCTTTCACTATGACTTCGTATCAGTATTGGGGTTTATAATTACCTCAGTAAACCTATTTTTGAATAAGTAATAGATTATATTCTCAGCACACGTGGGGAGTCAAACTACTTTGAAAACCAACAGTGCATAGAAACAGCTCTGTAAGTGGCACGGAGACATCAATTTAAGGTGGTCGTGTTGGATGCTTTATTGAGCGTCCCTCATCCATGCTGATATTTGACCTGAGTTGCAGCCTGGGCTCTAATTGTTACTATAAATGCCCCCTGAGTGAGCACAGTCATGACAGCTCTGATTCAACCATGTAGAAACCCAAGTGCAAGGGCACAGATCCCTCTCAGGATCGAGGAAATGGGCCAGTGGGGCATCTGCGGGCCCCTAAAACATGCTGGAAATTCAGACATCACCCACCCTCACCCCGATGCAGGTAGAGGAGGTCTGAGTCCCAGGGATGCTGCTCCAACTGCCACGCAGCCCCAGGGCCACCGACAAGGTGGTCTCAGGCAATCTGAAGAGAACAAGCTCCCTGTGCTGGTTGTCCTCAGACCATCACCCTCTTTCCTTTCTATCTCAGTGTCACAGGCCAATGCTGGATCTGTAAGTTAGGTTCCTGTAGAAAGTGGCAGTGAACTTCAGCTGAATGGTAGAATGACAGATGTGAAAAAAAATGCTGTGAAATACCAATGCTGTCTTGTGCATTCCACAGAGAGTTCCATGGGCTGGCCAGGTTCCCACAGGTGGACCCAGTGGCCTCATTGAATCCATTGCTCCTTTTGCTCCCTCTTCTCTCTGGTCATCACCTACAGCAGAAGGCCTCCTCTACCGGGTGGGACCAGGAAAGTCTGCTTTAAACATTTGTAGGTCTTTGGCAGGTTGCCTGATGATGGACAGGTCTTTTAGGGTGTGTTAGATGCCAGACGCCTTGAAATTCAAACAAAGAAGGACTCCTTACAGAATGCACATTTGCAAGATCCTGCCATATACACAGTGAAAAACTTGAACCTAGACTCTAACTTATTTACATTTAAACTCGCATAATTTTTGCATGATTCTTTTTTTTAAGATTTTATTTATTTATTTATTTACCTTTAGAGGGGAAGGATAGAGGGAGAGAAACATCAATGTATGGTTGCTTTTTGTGCATCCCCTGCTGGGAGTTGGCCTGCTGGGAACTGGCCTGCAACCTAGGCATGTGCCCTGACTGGGAATTGAACCGTGATCATGTGGTTCACAGGCCTGTGCTCAATCCACTGAGCTACACCAGCCAGGGCCTGCATGATTCTTAACACACTCTGACTTTTCTAGGAATTTGTGACAAGGTATTCAGGGGCGTATGTCACTTAGCTTTGCTGAGAACATCCGGTAGTGGGTCGTTGTTCTGGACGGCAGTTTCGCATGTGCCGCCCAAGCTGGCTGCCACTGCCGCCAAGAGCTTCTGCACACTGGTCCCCATGCCCCGTGTTCCAGTGAAGGTGTGTTGCATGTTGAGATATCAAGGTTTATGGTGTGCACTAGCACAGCCAATCATCCTGCTACATCTCCTTTTATGACAGGGCATTAACTGATTTTTTGAAAAAAATATGTACATTTAGACAATATTGTCCCTGAATTTCATTTCAGCAGAGCAAGCGAACACTATAAAATATGTGCTATACAGAGAAAAACAAATACCATAGGGTTGCACTTTTTTGGGAAATCTAAGAAGTGAAAATGAAGAAATAAACATAACAAAACAGACACAGACACATAAATACTGAAAACGAGCTGATGGTTGCCAAAGAGGAGGGGGTGGGACACAGAGTTTGATGGGCCGAGACTCACTGACATCCAGAGAATAGTTCCCGACAACCAGCTGGAAGAATGGCTGGGATTACTCTACTGAGAACAAGCATATGCCTCACCAAGAAGTGACAGCAGGCCCTGATGCCCCAAAGGCCACCTTGGCTCCTTCTCACCACATACTTTTTAAAAATTCTTTTTTAAAAAGATTTTATTTATCTTTAGAGGGGAAGGGAAGGAGAGAGGGAGAGAAATATCAATGTGTGGTTGCCTCTTGTGTGTCCCCTGCTGGGAACCGGCCTGCAACCCAGACATGTGCCCTGACTGGGAATTGAACCATGATCCTTTGGTTCACAGGCCCATGCTCAATCCACTGAGCTACACCAGCCAGGGCATTTTTAAAAATCCTTAAAAAAATTGATTTTAGAGAGAGAAGAAGGGGGAGAGAGGGGGAAAAGAGAGAGGAAAACATCAATGTGAGAGAGAAACATCGATCAGTTGCCTCCTGTATGCATGGTGACTGGGGATCGAACCCCCAGTCTAAGTGTGTGCCCATCCCACTTGGTGTATGGGATGATGCTCCAACCCACTGAGCCGTGTCAGCCAGGGCACACCACATTCTTTAATTCAGGGAAACCGGAAGGAACAAACATCTGAACACTTGTTAGATGCCGGACACAGGAATTGAAAATAAGACAGTGACATTAGAATTCGTCTCTCTCGCACAGATCTGGCTAAGAAACAGCCCTAGAATTAAAGCTGGGGGGGATGGTTATGTGTTGATTCTAAACTTCGGTTAGATGGTGAATAAATCCTAGTGAAATGGGGTTGGTGGGCTGTATGGGCAATCTGCTTGGAGAAGATAAGTGTTGGCCCTTATCACATATTCCCTAAGTGACAAATCTGAAATAATGACTTAAAAGAGAAGCTGGATTCTGGTTAATGTCAACTCCATGTAAAATAAGTGCCCAGTTGATTCATTGATGAGTTTTGCTGGGTGGGCTTGGGAAGTAATGGATTTCCCATGTTTTAAATGGTTTGCAGGATTTGGGACACATTTCTCACAGCAGGAGGACTTGGCTGCTTGCTTCTGCATTTGCTGTCTGCTGGAGAACGAAGTCTGCCTCACAGGGTTTTTAGCACACAACTGAATGAAAGGAGAAAAAGAATAGATGTGAATGTTTTTTTCAATAATTCTTTTGAAAATTTATCTATTGGTCTAAATATTCACATTTTTATTTGTTAGACAGTTAGACTAATGAGACAGTCCAGAAATAGAATCAAATACATTCTGAGACTTGGCATATGGTAAAGATGGCAAAAATGGACTTCTGATAATAATATTCTTGGGGCGATTGGGTAGCTATTTAAAAAATGATAAAACTAAACCCTTAAGTCCTACTCCACTCCAGGATAACCCCAAAGGACTGGAGATCTGAATGTGAGAAAGGAAACACATAGACTCCAGAGGAAAATGAGCCTTTCTAACTACAATGTACAATTCAGGAAAAAAAAATAGAAGATTAATAAATTCAACCACTCAAAATAAAATGTACGTAGTCAAAATCCTAAAAAGTTATTTTGTGGATACTGACAAACTGATACTGAAATTTATATGGGGGCAAAAGATCCAGAACAGCCCACACAGCAGTGAAGCAGAAGAACAAAGTGGAAGACTGACCCCACCCAACTTCGGGACACCACGAAGCAGCAGTAATTAACGCCGTGCGTGAGTGGAGGAACACACACACAGATCCGCACCACAGGACAGAGCCCGGAAACAGACCCCCTTCCATACGGCCACTCACGGTTGACAGAGGAGCCAAGATGATGTGATGGAGCAAAGGCAGTCTCTTCAACAAGCGGACATGCCCCGTGCAAAACGATGTATCAAGACACACACTTCACATCCTTCACCGAATTGACTCAGAATGGCTCAAAGGCCTGCATGTAAAGTGCAGCACTGTAAAACTCCTGGAGGATGATGCAGGGGAAAATCTAGATGAACTTAGATTTGGTGATGACTTTTTAGAGATGACACCAGATGCATGCTCTATGAAGAAAATAAGCTGTACTTCATTAAAGTTAAAACTTCTGCTCTGTGAAAGTCAATGTCAGGGGACTAAGACAAGCCCCACATTGGGAAAAACACAGTACTCTTCCCCTTAGCCCTGGGGGATATGTTCCAAGACTCCCAGGGGATGCCTGACACTAAGTATAGGGCCAAATCCTGTATAAACTCCTGTACGTACACACCTTTTCACTTTAAGGAAGTACTTTATGGCTTCTCTTGGCTATATCAGAATTGCCAGCATCACTCTTGTGCTTTGGGACAGTTGTGAGACGGCATGAGATTTAATCATGCTGCTTAGAACGGCTCACAATCTATAACTTACAAATGATTTATTTCTGAAAATCTTCATTTAATTTTAGTATTTTCAGCCCTGAAACTGTGAAAAGTGAAACCATAGATAAAGGGGGACTAGTTTATTTGTAAAAGAGTCTTCTGATTAAAGACTATTATAAAAAATAGACAAAGAACTCTTAAAACTCAGTGATTTAAAAAATGGGCCAAAGACCTTGACCGACACCTCCCCAAAGAAGATACACAGACAGCAAACGGGCATATGAAAAAAGCCTGCACACCCTATGTTATCAGGGACATGAAAGTGAAAAACAGTGAGATGCCACTACACACCTCTTAGAATGGCCAAAACTCAGGACACTGATAGCAGATGCCCTCCAGAACGTGGAGCAAGAGGAACATTCGTTCTCTTCCAGGGGAAATGCAGCCACTTTGGAGGACAGTTGGGGGTTCCTTACCAGCTAAGTGTACTGTTATGGTGTGTGATCCAGGAGTCATACTCCTGGGAATTTGCCCAAATGATCTGAAAACTTATGTCCACACAAAACCCTGCACATTAATGTTTATAGCAGCTCTATTTATAATTGCTGAAACCTGGAAGCAAACAAGATAACTTTCAGTAGGTGAATGGATGGACTGTGGTCCATTCAGACTGTGGAATGTTATTCAGCTAAAATGCATGAGCTATGAAGCCATGAAAAGACACAAGGAACTTAAATGCATATTATGAAGTGAGAGAAGCCAGGCTGAAAAGGCGACACACGGCATGATTCCAACTCTGCGACATTCTGGAAAAGACAAAACTATGGAGACGGTAAAAGATCATGGTTATCAGGGCTTGGGGCTGGGAGAAATTAATGAGATCACAGAGGTTTTTTAGGGCAGTGAAACCAATCTGTATGACACTTACAATGATGGATATGTGTCGTTACGCACTTGTCCAGGCCCACAGAATGCACAGCACCAAGAATGACCCTAATGTGAACTGTGGACTCTGGGTGGCAAAACACATCAGCACACACTCATCAGTTGTAACAGATGTCCCACCTGGTGGGGGTGCTGACGAGGGGGGAGGCTGTGCCAGTGTAGGAGCAGAGCGTATATGGGAAACTTCTGTACCTTTGCTCAGTTTTGCTGTGAAACTTCAACTCCTTTAAAAATTAAAGTTTATTAGAAAATAGAATATAAACTTAGCACAAACAAAAGCACCCCAAATAAAACCTAAGATGAGCAGCACACTGGGGGAAGTGTTTGCCTGTGAACTATAATAAATTGTAATGTGCTTCTACACTCAAGTGCGCAGAGAGAGAAGGGCTTCTGCGGCCCACGAGCAAAGGTGCCGGCCTCTCTGACAGCAGTCTGGAGGTTTGACAACGTGCCTGAGGTGTCCAGTGAGAAAGCAGGTTGTCCTGTGTCAAACTGCAGCCTTGGGGAGGGGAGAGTGGCTGCAGCCACAGAACTGTATCCACATGTAGCTGACAATGGTGATGCTGGTGCTCACAGTAGTGCACGACTGGGAACAGCCCAGACACCAAAGTGTAATTCATTCATCAGGTAGACTGAGGGACAGCTGCAAACGCACTTTTAAATGAATAAAGGGCTATCTCTATGCTAACAGCAGCTGTCTCCCTTGATGCACTATTAAGTGAAACAAGAAAGAGGTCTAAGCATCACCATGATCTGTTACAGGACACTGAGATAGCCGGGGATGGGGTGGGGGGTGGGTGGGCTGAGGGAGTAGGGGGAATAGAATGTTAATGGGTGGTTCTGTGGAAGGTGAGAGGGGGTAGGGGGTGGCCTTCCCTATGAATCTGCTGTGTCTTCTCACTTCAGCACTCAGAGTCTTCCCCATGTGCAGAATAATGTAATTATACCAGAAAGAACAGGGGCCACTGAGGTAGGAACAAATAAATGTAACTGCTGGGTCAGTTCCCCGGTGCTGCATAGCAGATATGCAAACTGCGGGCTCAAACAATAGAAACTGACTCTTGCAGTTCTGGAGGCCAGAGGTCAATGGTGATTTCTATCAATCGATAGACATCGATGATTTCAATTAAAGCACTGGCAAGGCTGTACCTTCTGAAGCTTAGATGCAGGACCATCCGGGTCTCTCCAGCTCAGTGGTTCCCAGCAGTGCTTGGACTCTCTGGGCTGTGGCCGCGTCACTCAGTCTGTCCTCATGTGCTTGCTCCTCTGTGTCTGTGTCTGTCCTCGTCCTACACTAGCCCATCCCACTGCAGGACATCATCTTGACTAATCACATCTACAAAGGCCTTCTTTCCAAATAAAGCCACGTTCTGAGGTTCTGGGTGGATGTGCATTTGGGGAGCACTATTCACCCCAGTACAACTGTATGTCCAAGTGGTAGTAGTGTAACCACACAGGTGAAGCAATTACTCCAAATGACTTTGGAACATGGCATACGCGATGGATGTCCTTAGTGGGATGTACGCAAATGACAAAGAGAACCTTTCATTTTAATGTTTTTATGCTCTCATTTTTCATTTTGAAGTGACTGCAGACTTACAAAACAAGGTACACAAGCCCTGTGGAGAATTCCGGCCTATCCCGTAGCAGCTTCCTCCAAAGTTCCCAGCTCACCTGGCCTTGGCTATGGCACACAGCTCTCATTGAGGACTAACACCAGCAGCACTACTGACCAGCCTGCAGCCTGACCTCAACATCCTATCCTGGGCCAGAACCCGAGTTACGTTTAGTTGTCACGTCTCCTGGGTCTCCTTCAAGGGGTCAGTCCCTCTGTCTTGACACAGCACTAGCCATGGCTGTGCACACAGTCTCCCAGCATGCACTCCACTGCTGTTTCCTCAAGGCTGCTGTCAGGACACGACCGTGGGCCAGGAGCCCACAGCTGGTGCTGGGCCTTCTCAGGGCCCCTTACTCAGAGGTGGCACTGTTGGTGTGTGCACTATCAGCTGTGGTATGCTGGGTTGCTTGGTGACAGGTGTCTGCCAGTTCTCTCCACTGTAAAAGTCATCCTGTGGGGAGAGCAAGCAAACGCCGAACTTCTCATCATGATTCTCTCTGGATGTTAACACCCCTTGATGGGCTTGCCCAGGACAGTGACGACTGTGATGTCACCAAATGACCGTTCGGCTTCCATCATTCCTTCTGCATTCCTTTTCACTCCTGCCACAGGATATGAGTTCTATGGATATGAGTTCTCCACATTCTCGCCAGCACTTTGTGATATCAGGACTTCAGATTTTATTATTGTTGATTTTAAACTTCAGCAGCTTTATTTTCTTTTAGTTTTACCGAGATATAATTGATGTGTAACTTTAAGATGTACAGCATGATGACTTGACTTGCAGAAATTGAGAAATGATGACCACAGTAAGTTTAGTTAACATCTACCACCACCTTGTATAGACAGAAAAAGGGAAAAACATTTTTCCCATGATGAGAACTCTCGTGATCTGCTGTTTTAGCGACTTTCTATATTCCACGTGGCACTGTCAGCTGCAGTCACTGTCCCAGACACCGAAGTGTAGATTCATTCAGACACCGAAGTGTACCTGCCACTCCCAGGCTTAGTGACCTTACAGCAGGAAATCTGCACCTCTGACTCCCTTCCTCTGACTCCCTCTGCCTCACCCCACACCCCTGATAAATACAAATCTCTCTTTTTCTTTGAGTTCAGAGTTTTTTTAAAAAGAGATTACACATGTAAGTGACATCACGCAGTGTTTGTCTTTCTCTGTCTGACATTCCTTCTGCATTTGTGACCAGAATTTTGCTGAGGGCCATGAAACTCATTATCCTCAGAGCCTCCCACACAGAAGGGCTTGGCTTAACGCCCTGTTGTCGCTGTCCTGAACTTGTTAATGTGTTCTGAACGAGGGCCCCGTGTTCTCATTTTGTATAGGGCCTGGAAATTATGCAAAATTATGTATCCAGCCTGATTATCCAAAACATGTTTGCTCGCTTGTTCAATTCTAGAAAACAAAATAATTCCCAGATTGCTAGCTCGAAGGTCTGTGCAAAACAAATTTCCTAACTGGGGCACAGTGTCTGTGTGCAGTTGGTTCTATTTGTCTTACCACATCCAGTCAAAATACTGTTGTTTAGAGAGCAAGGCTGGGCTGGGGTCAGGTGTCCCTGTCTCATCCTGGCTGAGCTGACATACTCCTGGGTCCATGGACAGTTGGCCAGCCTGGTGGGGTGGGGGTAGGGGACACAGGTGGCGGGGGGTGAGTGCAGGGGCAGAAGTGTCCGTGTGTGCCAGGGGCCTGAGCCAGGGGTTGGGAGCTCAGGCGTCAGCAGGTGGCAGTGCTGGTACCCAGTGGGGATCTGCCTAGACAGGAGAAACTGCTGGCAGTTGGCTGTGCTTGGTGTGTGTTGTACCTGTCAACTGATGATTGTTGGCACCAATTCAAAACCCCCAGTTTGGGATGCAGTGAATGAAACCATGCAGTGCGAACAGTAAGACAGCATGGCTGCGAAAACAGCACTGCTGGGGAATAGCTCAATGGTGCTGCAGCACAGCTGTGAAAAGAGCATGGCTGTGGACCCGCTCTGGGGCCAGGCCCCTCTGCTCTGGTGAGACACATCTTCCTTGTTGCAGCTCTAGCCAGGAAAACCCAGCCTCCGGTTTTTGGTGGAAAGTATGTTGAGAAAGAGGGGAGTTGGCTTATGTGGCCAGAAATCCCATCCCTGGTTCTTAATTGGTTTGTCCTCATGCAAAAAAGAACACCAAATTTTTATAGTTTGATTGGTCCAAAAGGCTCAGATTGGTCAGAGCTCTGCAGCTCTGACTGGCTGGGGAAAGCCTCAATCCAATTGGTTGAAAGAGGATTCCAGGAAACCTTTATAAGCGCTGGTTCAGCAGGCTGAAGCTCAGTGCGGGGAGACAGTTTGGCACAGAGGCAGGCACTTCAGGGCAGGGGCAGGCAATTCAGCAGGCCGTTTAGCACAGAGGCTTCTCTGTGAAGTGCAGTTTGTGGGAGAGGCCCCTGTGCAGAAATGTCTGTTAGGCTCTTGGCAGTGGGGGTGGGGTGGTGGTGGTGGTGGTGGTGGTGGTGGTGGTGGTAGTGGCTATGTCTGTTTTTGTTTTTGTTTTTTTTTGTTTTGTTTGAGCCCAATTAGCCACCCAGGTTCTCACACCATACCTGTACTTCACCTTGTCACTCCGATGACCCGGCTTTAACTTAACTGTCGCAGAAGGCAGTGGCCTAGCATCTTTGTCAAACTGGCCCCCCTCAGAAAAAAATCCCAAGATGGAAGAAGTGGAACTGCCAGCACCAATGGCAGAGTGGCCCGCCCTCACCCTGGAGCATGTGCACACCCCTCGCATGGTGCACGTGCATGCGCACAAACACCTGCACCACTCACTTGGCCACGTAACGGGGCCTCCCAGCCGTGACACCAGTGACTGTAGTGAATAATTCTACAGTGGCCCCATGCACTCCAGATTGCAAACCCCAGAGGTGGAGGGCTGGGTCTGAGGGTCCCGTGAGGATTAGATGGGACCACCAGCACAGTAAGCACTCCCTCAGTGTAGGGATTTGAGATTTGGTTCTTCCCACCTGCAGTTTGGGTGGGTGACTGCTCAGGAAGAGAATGAGGGGCATTGGCTCCTGAATCCTGCATATGGCTGCTGGTGAAAGGCTGTGAGGCCACCAGGGGGCCCAGGTGCAGCAATGGTCCTAGGCAGCAGGTCATCAACAGTACAGATCAATCACATGGGTCTGGCTCTTGGAGGGGGCACTGGATTACCTACACTTGCCTGGAAGCCACAGACAGGACACTCAGTTTACTTCTCTGGCCAGAGTAAGTACGCCCAGCTAGTACTGAGTGTGTAACTAAACCAAAAACGTCTCTGAAAACAAATCTTACCCTTGAGACATGCAACTCATGGTGGTGGTTTCTAACTTACGTAACCAAAAGAGTCCATCACTACTCACTGTGCTGACTCTCAGTCCATGGCGAGTCACCTGCAGTGTGGAGGTGGCCCTGTGTTTCAGGGGGAGACTGCAGTGTGGGTCAGTGAGGTCTACCTCTCACTCTGGCCTCACCGCCCATCCAGGCCTCTGTTGCGGGGCCCGAGCCTGTGCCAGCCCATTGCCTCTCTTCTCCCACACTCCCCACGAACTGCCCCCGTCGTTGCCACCCCAGGGAAGCAGCTCTTCTGCACCCTGCCTGTTGCACTCAGACACGAGGCTCTGGGGCTCTTTGCACATCTCTACCTGTGCATTTGCTGGGACAGTGACTTGAGTCAAGGGTCTCGCGGGGTGGGCTGTGAAGTTCACAGGACACGGCCAGGTCTGTCAGGGGTCCGTTGTCTCTCCAGCACCACACAGGTGCCTGGCCCCTGGCAGGATGCCATGTGTTCCCTGAGCAGAGAGTGAGGGAGGAGAGTCATAGGAGGGTCCTGAGACTGCTGCAGCCACAGACCTGGGTGGTTCCTTCTGGGGCGGTGAGGACACTACTCTGGGCCTCTCCCAGCTTCTGGTGTTGCTGCCATCGGCCACCATCGGTGTTCTGTGGCTGGTAGAGCATCCTGTCATCTCTGCCTTCGTGTTTATGTGAAGTCTCCTTGTGTGGGTATCTGCACCAGAGCTCCCATTTTTATAAGGACACTAGTCCTTTTAAATTAGGGCCACCAACTCTGGCATGGCCTCCTCTTAACCAATTACCTCTGCTAAGACCCTGTTTCCAAATAAGGTTACAGTCACAGGTACTAGGGGTCAGGACGGCAACATATGAATTTAGGTGGCAAATGCAGCCTCGATAGGTGGTGGGATCATGGGAACCACAAGGGTGCTGCTCAGGCTGCCTGCCCCTTCTCTCCTCTGAGCCTCCTGGCTGTGCTCTTTTTTCAGCTCCAGCTCAATACAGCAACACTGGGTCCCCTGGCCAAAGGGCTCATGGGACTCAGCTGGCTTTTGGACCCAAACATAGGAAGGGCAGTGGTCACTGCAGGGCCCCTTCAGAAGCTTGGCCTCCTGCCATTCTTCTGGGGGACATGGAGCCCTCTGGCCTGTGCTGAACTGTGGGGGCTAGAAGCACAGCACCCACCCTGTGCCCCAGCTTGCTTGGCCATGGGCTCCCAGTCTGTCAACTGCTGTGACGACAGTCACTGGGACCCACGGTGCACTGCAACCCTCTGGGAAGGCTGAGGGTATGAGGGCTGGGGGAGGTCTGGGCTCAGCCTGGAGTCTGAGGAGGAGCCAATCAATTGACCTCCAACCCAGGGAGGGCTGGGCAGCATTTTGACTCCAGTCGGAAGCCGTGGAATCTGGTCTGCATTGGATTTGGGGGTTATGTCTGGGGCTCAGGGCAAATCACTCTCTGGGTGTGGGGCATTGGCACTAATGCATGTGCCCCTTGGCTCAGCCAGTCACCCTGCTGAGACGCCACAACCGCAGCAGGCCCAGCCCCTCCTGGAGCTTTCTCACCCAACCCCCTTGCCCAGCAGGTGAGGGGGGTGCTGATGGTGTGGCAGGCGTGTCCATTCCCATGGAAGGATAACTGCTCACTGCTGTGGACAGTTCCGTGATGGAGGCAACAGCTCTTCCTAGCAAAGCCCCGGCCTGTAGTGTTCCACCTCTCAGTGCAGTAAAACTTGTGGGAACACAGGCACCTCCGAGGAGCCAGCAGGAAGTGCATTGGAGTGGCCGTAGTCCCAGGACCCTGCCCATAAAGCCACCATGGAGCTGGGGCAGAAACTGAAACAAGGGCCAGCTTGTTAGTTCAGATAAACTTGCCTTTCTAGTTAGAAATGAGAGAGGACCCATAAAAAACTGTTACCTGGGTTTGAAACTACTCTTCTCTGTGCTAGCAACACTCAGTAAGTACAATGGAGAACGTGACTCGTTAGCGAGTCACTGGGGAGAGCCAATGAGAGTGAGCGGTGCTGCATCAGCCGTCCCATCCTCTGGGCACTGGCTCGGAGCACATCTCATGCTTAACTCATTTAATAGTTTCAACACCTCCAGCTGGGTCCGGCAAGCACCTGTTTACAGATGAGTAAACTGAGGCACAGGCAGTCGGGAACCTTGCTCATTAACTGGGCAGTGGGCCCTCTGTCTGTCCCTCCTCCCTGCCGCTTTCTCCTCTAACAACTTCGGGGCGGACAGAGTGCAGGGCAGACATGGGGTCTCAGCACCGATACACAGAGACAAAACCCTGTGTCCCAACAGCACAGGGACGTATTCAAAGTGCCAACATTTACTTTGCTGCCATGGAGAATGGAGCTACAGGTGACTTTTCCCCTTTTTCTCCCAAGCTTTTAAATTGATAATTTTGTGGTACAGTAGAATGTTTAAAATTTTAGATTTATTATCTCTGTGAGAAAAAGGCTTAAAGGATATATCAGAATGTTTGATAGCTGATGGTTTGTAATACTACCTTGAAATACATTTATGGAAAAGCTACTCATATATTAACCTTTGGTCCAGACCAAGACTATCTCCCAGTGAGGGCCCGCAGGGCATTGCTCTAGGCTGGTCGCACGGTTTAAAATGGGATAGAGCCTGAATACGTTTACCATTCAAATTTGAACCCAGTAAATGTTCTGCCTGACACAACTCCTCATCCACACAACAAATAATTTTAAAGCAAGAGGAACGTAGCTCCTGGAATAAGTAAAATTATTTAAACTCTAGGTAAATATATTCAGTGCATGAGTGGCTTGACTTTTAAAGTTCAGTTATATAAATGGAAGCCTTTTGCATTAATTTGAAAGAGCGAGTATCCCAAGCAAATAGGGTTTGTGGTATTTTCTCCAATGCCACCCATTTGCTGGGTGTACTCAAAGACCTCTGAGACCAGTGTCCCCAAGGGGCAGCCTCCCGGCACACACCGCCCTGACTGAGAAAGGGAAGGGGGCTGCTGCGCAGGGCAGAATTTCCTAGAGTCTGCACTCATTTCTGCTACTTGTCCACACCTGGCCGGTTGATGCGGACACTGGCCCCCAGTGTCTGCGTCATTATGGATGAAATGAGACATTCACACGGACTACCGAGTCCGGTGGAGGAAAAGGGACAGACAGCACAGCTTTTCTCTCAAGGGGAGCAAAAGCCACGGCCCTTCCCGTGACCGGCCTTTATTGGGTTTCTCAGCACATTACGTGATGGTCCTCATTTACTATGCATAGATTGCTTTAGGTGGTTACCTTTTACAGAAAACAAAGGAGCCAATGCCCCAATCACATCACAGAAGAGGAATATTTGCAAATGAAAGGGCAAAAGTGCGTGGAGTTTAGGAAGTTACTTTGCAGTAAATGTTTGCCACTGGGGGCTGGGCCCATGCCACACAGAATGGTCTCCTACAGCTGGTCTACAGTGGTGTCGGGGACCGAGCCCTGACCCCTGCTGGAGCCCTGGGTCCCCACTGCAGACAGCAGTGCATGTTAGCACAGTAAGGACTGTGTTGTGTCCTAAACAGGAGAATCTTGGTCACTTAGCACCTCCAGTTCCCTGGACACTATTCTCTTCTATTGTGACACACCTTCTGTAGCTGCCCTGGGGACACAGTGGGACAAGCGAGGTCTGCTGCCCTCAAATACCCCTCTGCCACCTTCCTCCTGGGGACCCAGTGGCCCCTTCTCAGGCTTACCTGTCCTGGGTCTCACTCCTCCAGAACTCAGGACTCCACCCACCGGTCTTCACAGAGGGTCAGAGTGGGGAATGCAGGGGTTGTGGACTCTGCTACCAGGCAGATGGGGGTGCCGCTCACCCTACCCAGGGGAGGGCCCCAAATCTTTGACCCTGCCCTCTTCCTCTCTCACACCTGAAACACATGTTTCATGAAACAGAACTTGCCCTTCTCAGGTGCACTAACTTTGATATTTTCTATTTTGTTAAATTTTTCAAAGTATTAAGCTAGACACACAAATCGAAGCAGTCTGACATTTTCCATTTTATGTGATGACACCGAAAACTGCAGGTCCTGGTCCAGCACAGAGGTTCTTCTGCTCGGGAGCACGGGCCACCTGGAAAGCAGTTAGGTGGCCTCTCCCTGTGCACCACCCCCTCTACCAAAGTACCTGGCAGGCAGGGGTCGGGGCTGGAGGGGCGGGAGCTGGTGTGTGGCTGTCTGTTTGGATTTGTCTTCCCAGCTCCGCAGGAGCCTTCCATGCAGCTGGTTAGCCCAGGTGCACTGGGTTGGTCTGAAGGACCCTGGTGCCTGGAGAGGGCACAGTGCCTCAGCCTCCTCCATTGGAATTACGACCATGGAGGTGGTGTTTGTGACCTTGGGGCTCCTTGGAAGGAGGAGGGAAGCAGGTAGATCGGGGTGTGGCAGCATCATCCATGGGAACAACTGAACATAGGACTTGCTAATTAACTGTCTCAAAAAAGATGACCTTTTTCTCTGCTGCCAATAATCAGGATTCTGTGAACTTTGGGCTGGTCAGATGCATCTCTAAAGATTAAAGGAGGATTGGAGAGTGAAAAAGCAAAAAAGCCAAACGCAGAGGAATCTATTTACCCTTTAAATCACGATTTCACTGTTGCCGAAACTTTATTAAAATGCTTCTCTCAAAGGAAAATCACACGGCTTTTCTGGGGTTTAACTCACAGACTTCGTATCTAAAGGTCACTTGGCAAATAGCACAAATGTGATGGTAAAGTGTGGGGTGGACAGAGGGCTGAGACCTCCACCTCAACAGAACCGGGGGGCACAGGCAGGCTCTCCCTCCTCGGGACCTTGATCTCTGCACGTGTTGGCATGAGAAGAAAACACTTCTTCTGGTGTTCTGAAATAGACTGTGTTAAAGAACTTGATATCTTCTTGGAGAGCAAATGGCAAACACAGCATTCCTACGTCTAGCCCCACAGGGATATCTGATATTGGGCCAGAATAATAGGCTTTCAGACGTAACACAAAACTTTCCACCCACCCACCTACTCATCCACCATCTACGCTTCCATCCATCCACTTACCTGTTCATCCATCCAACTGGCCCTCTCTATCCACCCCTCCACCCACCCATACATTATGTGTCCTTCTACCATTTATCCATCCATCCATCCATCCATTTATCATCCATCCGTCAACTCAACCACCTTCCTGCCCATCAACCATCCATCCACATATCCACTCACCCCTCCACCCATCCCTCCATCATCTATCCTTTCATAATCCAACATCCACCCGACATCCATTCTTCTACCCTTCCCTTTCTTCCTCCTTCCTTTCTCTTTCCTCTTTCTATGTATCCACCTACATCCTTTTTTCATCCATTCGCCCACCCACCCACCAAATATTCACTTATTCATTCACTCAGTCATTCTTCTAAATACCCACTCATTAACTCATCCATCTACAAATATATTAGGTGACGTTGTCTACTGTGCACTGGGACTATTAAAGACACTGGTAGAAGTGCATGGGACCAACTCAGGCCCTCTCCGAGGGGAGCTCCCAGGAGAGAGGAGGAACACTCTCCCTTCTGTGGGACACCTGGGGAGACTGGGCACTCAAGGAGCACTGAGCAGGGGCCAGTGTCCAGTAGTGGGGGGTTGGAGTGGCTGATCCAGAGGTGATGTCCAAGAGAAGCTGGAAAGGTGCGAGGAGTCAGTGGTTGGAAAGTGGGGGACAAGAGTGGAAAGGAGACTGTCCTGGGCAGGGACAGGTGGGAGGCCCAGGAATTTGGAGATGCGTCTGATTGGGCTGGGGCCTGGACTGTGGATTAGGGACCCAAATTCCGCTCAGGGTGGACCTGCTCTCTCTTATATCCCCGGCAGGCCGCCTGAGTTAGTGTCCTGAGGCTGCAGCAACAAAGGACCACAACCTGGGTGACATGGGGGGCTTCACACAACAGGAACTTAATTTATTTACTTTTGAAAAATGTGCTGTCTTTACTCCACAGTTCTGGGGGCTGAGTCTGAAATCAAGCTGCTGACAGGTCTGGTTCCTTCCGCAGGGCCCTGGGAGTCTGATCCATGCCTCCCTCTGGACTTCTGGGGGTAACTGGTAATCCTGGGCATTATGGGCATGTAGTTGCCTCACCCTCATCTCTCCCTTGGCCATCACATGGCCTTTTCCCACTGAGTCTCTGTGTCTCTCTCCTCTTTCTTCATATGGATGAGAGAGAGAGAGAGAGAGAGAGAGAGAGAGATTTGTTGTTCACTTATTTTCACTTTCACTGGTCGCTTCTTGTATGTGCTCTGACCAGGGATTGAACCTGCAACCTTGGCAGTTTAGGTCAAGGCTCTAACCAACTGAGCTACCTGGCTGGGGCTCTCCTCTCCTTCTAAGCTCACCAGTCATATTGGATTAAGCCTTCTCCACTGTGGTGTGACCTCATCTTAGCTAATTACTTTCCATGAAATGTATTTCCTGTGTGAGACTGCCAGTGCACACCCACAACGCTGCCATTTCAGATGACAACTTGTGTCAGTGAACTTGGGGAGCAGCTAGAACTCTCACCCCATCTGCCCTCTCACTCTTTCATGTCCCCTGTAGTGCTGTACTCTAATGCTCTCATATACCCTCTGATACAGCACTAACATAATAGTAATGATACATTTACAGCGAGGTGCCAGGGGGTAGGACTTTCCTGTCTCTTTCTGGGGCGCAGAAGTCAATGCCATCTGCTACCAGGTCCTCCCTTACCAGCTGAAACGTACTCACCCCATGTTCACCAGCGACTTGTAGTTTCCATTCGTGAACTCTCACAAGTGTGTGGGGGCAGACACACGTGTGTGAGTGTTCTGCTGGGCACATGGTTTGGGGTGGAATCGTCCTGTTGTGGATGCCCTTCTCCTTAGGCTGGAAGTCCTGGGAAGCAGAGCCTGAAATGAGGGTTCCCCTGATTCAGTGGAGGGGGCTCTCGGGAGAAAATGGGAAAGAAATGAGGCGAGGAGGAGAGGGGCTAAGAACGGATGTGATTTCAGGGGTGGTCAAGCACAGCCTGCCCTCAGGGGACTCTGGGGCACAGACCAGGGTGGGGCTTTTGCACATGGTCAGTGATGGCGATTGCTGTCCCCATCCCTGGGCAGCCTAGGCCCGAGCCCCAGGAGTCTGTGGGTGAGGGGCCCAGTCACCCAGGCAGCCCCTGGGTGGTTCCAGATGTGAGCAGTGCACACCTATAGCAGGTGCCACACCGATCGTGAAAGAAATCCCATTTGCTGGACAGGGAGCTTGCAGTGTTTGCTACTGCAGTTCAACCTCACAGACACACACTCAACCCTTCTCAAGTCACATGTAATTTACTCTTGTGCCTGAAATGTGTTTGAGTTCCCATTGCCCAGCCTGCTCATCGGTGTGGGGAGTGTCTGACCTCTTGAGTCTTCCTGGTGTAGCAGGCTGAGGTGGAGTCATACTGTAGCTTGCCCTGCATCTCCTAGATTACTGGTGATGTTGAGCACCTTTTCATGGGGCCGTTGGCCATTTGCCCCTGCCTCCTTTTGTGTGTCTGTTCAGATTCCTGCTCATTTTCTGATTGGGTTGTCTCTCTTTTCCTTACTGATTTGTAGGAGTCTTTAATATATTCAGGGTGTACACCCTTTGTCACTTCCATTTGTGGCACAGCTCTGGACAGCATGTGGCTGTCTGGCTGGCTGCCCGGGAGGAACCGCAGCCCAGAAGCTTGGGATCAGGACACCAAGCACCCTCCCATTGTAACAGTAGCTGCTGAGACAACAACCCGCAGAAGGTCTGGGGTGGCTGGGCTCCACGAAACTGCTCCCTGGGACTGTCCAGAGAGCCATGGAGCTACCTGGCTGGGTCCAGCTCACCATAAAGATCCATGCTGATTGTGGTAGACCCCGTATGAGAGTGCATGTGTGTGCATATACATGCTAATGTGTGACATGAAGCATGTGCAGTGTGTGGGCTTGTAGGCATGTGTACAAGCAGGTGTCCACATGTGTGAGTGTGGTATGTATACGACATGCAGTATATGATCATGTGTAGTCATGTGTTCAGGTGGCATGCATGCTGTGTGGGCATGTGCATGTGTTCCTGTGTGGGAAGATATGCAAGAAAGGACAACTTGGTTTCTGGGAGTTCTCCCCACCTGGAATGTGACATCTGGAAGCCTCCATGTGGGGGCTTCCCAGGGAACTGCAGGTGCTCACACTGCACCTGGCACGAGGGCACAGCTGGAATAGAACAGGCCAGGGTCTTGTGAGGCTGTGAACAGTTAGTCAAAGCAAACCACGCCTGTTCCTGAGGCACCCCGAGACCAGGGGACAAAGGGATCATAATAGTGCTGAGGTCAGCTCACTATGTCCCCTTGGGGCAGGCTCTGTGTCCAGCCCAGGGTCTGTTGTGATGGCTGACAGAGGTGGAGGCACTGTGGAGGCAAGAGGGGGAGGGGCGGGTCACAGCCACAGGGCAGGCAGCACCCCAGGGAAGCAACAGCAGCAAGCATCAGACAGTTAAGGTGTGCTCATGGCGTGTGGCCGGATTGGTGATGCAGCCAAATGGGCAGACTCTGAGTGGGTCGTGTGGTCCCTGGGAAAATGAGATCTAAAGGAAGTGAGGATGTTCTTTGGGGACCTGGGGCAAGCACGATCATGTAGGGGTAGGGGTAAGAAGGCCCTGATGTGGGTGTGTCTTCTGGATACCCTGGCTGGGGGCAGGGCTGAAATGTCTGACAGAGTGGTCAGTGTCCTAGCATGTAGGCCACAGCCTGGCAGGAGTGACTGGTTGCCTGGCCACGTGGATCACAGAATTGGCGTTTATTCTAAGTATGACAAACCACAGAAATCTCTTCTAGGCTGTGGCCTGAGCAGACTGGTATCTGGAAGGAACTCTTTGGCCACAAAGTAGATTAGACTGTGAGGGACTGAGGATAGGGAGCCACTTAAGACTCTGGTGGCATGTCTCTGGAAGAGTCCCTTGGCCCAGGCACGTGCAGTAGCTGGACTGTGGCCACATAGGAGCCTGCAGGGGAGCTGATGGAGCAGATGAGGGCTCAAGAGAGGCTGGCAGGACAGTGTTAGGCCTGAGCCAGGGGGTACCAAGGAAACAGCAGGCACAGCCTTGGGTGGGGTCCAGGGTAAGCCCAACAGACCTTCAGGGTCCAGGCTGTGCTCCCTCTGGGCTGTGAGGTGCCATGTGAAGACCTTGTGAAGGAGTGAAGCTGTGAGCCCAAGGCAGCTGGCCCAGAAAAACAAGGAGATCAAGCAAAAAATGTGACCACACAACCATGGTTGTCTTTCCCGCATACATTTTTTATTGTTGGTGATGCTGAGTATGGACACAGACAGACATTAATGACACTGGTGTTATACACAGAGGTTTGATATTCCCCCAAAGGAGACGGCAGACCTGATTCCTCTTGGCTACACAGATGACAACCTCCAATGACAGGCCCGCATTTCCCCTCCCCCCAGGCGGCAAGTTCCACAACCCCTGGGACCACAGTCCACTGCAGGGGATGCTGAGAGGGCTCTGCATGGCCGGCACACACAGTGGGACTTCTCTGCAGGGTACAGAGCTGTGCGGAGCATGCAGTCCACAGCCCAGTGTGTTGTGATGACCCACGGCACTTTCCATCCAGCTGGGCGACCCTTGGCCAATGGTCTTCTCTCGCTTTTGCTAATATTCTCACAGACAACTGGAACAGGAAACAGGTTTTTAGAAACCAACCCTGCATTCTGAGAATTGGTTTTGATTCACAGGTAAATACGATTTTAAAAAGCCATTCCCTAACTTAGAAAGTGTTGTTATTGATGTGATGTATGCCTGAGAGAAATAAAATTCTGGTGGGGTCTTGTTCCCAAGGTCACAGCTCAAGGCTGTGCCTGGTGAGGTCTTCAGGGCACCTGCCTTCGTGTCTCTGCACAGTCAGGGCCCACCAGCTGGGGATGCACCCCTGCTCACTGGGAGAGCGCTTTCTCCTAGGGCCGGGGTCCACAGAGAGGTGACCATGAGCTGACCCGGGCCCGCACCAGACAAGAACTGTGGCAGCCACACAGATTCCACCGAGTTTGTTTTTCTCTGCTACAAGGAAATAAACAGCATTCCCATCACACATGGGACCACCACCCTCGGTGGCTCTGAACAGACCACGTGTGTCATGTAAGGACACGAGCCCTCCCTGCCCCCCACCTCTTGATCACCCTGGCATGGTCTCTTCCATTTCACCTTCTGCACAATTAGGCGAAATATAATGTTTGGCTTTTTAAATACAAACAAAATGAATGACTCGGGAAGCGGTTGTGAGCGCTGGGGCTCTCGCAGAGTGCGCCTCTAATTGCTGTATTTCTTTCTGGCACACAGTTGGAGCGAGACCTGTGCTCTGGATGGCGGCAGAGGGTTGGGGGAGCCGCGTGACATGAATAGAACAGGATGTTTTCTACCTGCGGGAACGGGCACAGATCTACCAAGTTACACAGCGACACAGGACGGACCGCAGGTCCTCTCCCCGTGGCACAAGGGTGTAAACAGTCAGAAGATAAAGCTCTTGTGTGTTTCCAGTAAAGCAGAAGTTAAATAGCAGAGCAGCCCTCCTTTCCATCCAAGCTCAGGTTTTCCATCTTGGTTGGTGTTTCTCCTGCAGTCGGGCAGCTGCCCAGGGTCTCCCTTCTCCACTGCCCTCTATACCATGAGCCAGTGGCGCAGCTGTGAAGGAAACAGGCTTTATTTAGATGTGAATTGAGAAGCCGGTGACTGGCTGGTAGCTGTGAGAGGTCTCAGCAGAGAGGATGGTGTGGACACAGCCTGGGAGGCTAATGGGGGCTGGGCCAGTGTTGTGCTTGGGGCAACCTAGACTTGATGCTTATTGAACCTCCTCTAGATGAGTCATCATCACTTGACAAAGGGAAGTTGGGGAGCACAGCTTCAGCGACAGGCTGCACATGGATCCAGTGGCCACGGTGGGCCTCAACACTGTGCACTCAGTTGCTGGCCAAACACTGCACACCAGCAAATCTATGGCTGGTCTCAGATGTCACTCCCACCAGCATGCATGTTACCTGTGATTCCCCCACCCCAGGGTCCCTTGGCTACATCTGGATGTCTCTGGTCCATCACAGTGAAGGGCTGTACCCTGCAGTTCCATGTCCTTATGTGACCCCAACAGGTGCAGGAGCAGGCCTCATGACCGCTCAGGACAGATGAAATCGACAGGATGGCTATTTAGTCTTCTTGCAAATGTCATCGCCTATTATGCAGCTGGGAGTTCAGCCTGTTTTTGAGCCCAAGCCATTCTATCACTAAATGGTAAGAAGCACGCTTTTTAAACATTTTCAAAACAAGAGCATGCAGAGCTTCTTTTGGACCCAGCCCAATCTGCTGCTGGTCCTGCTGCAGGGCTCCTCCGTCACCCACATCGGGGCGGGGGCTCCAGAGGGCCTGCAGCGGCCAGCAGGCCCTGCCAGCACTGGCAGAGCCCAGGTGCTCTGTGAGGGGAGCTGGTGGGCAAGGGAGGCCATGCCTGGGGCCCCAGCTCCAAGCCCCAAGCCTCTGTCCTGGCCACGATCAGCAGCGGAAGGCAACCTTCTCTGGAGGAAGATGCGCTGATGGGCATCTCAGAGCTCCCATGGATTAAGACCAAGCCATGTGTCCATGGATAAGGAGACTAGGAGCATGGCTGCAGCCCACCCTGAGTGAGGTGAGAACCATCGGAGACTTCAGACCCCATGGACCCCAGAGAGGGTGCAACTGTCAGGTGACAGAGCAGCGATGTAAGGCATGTTTTAAAGGTGACATATGCAACTTGCAATGATGCACATTTCACAAGAAACAGGTGGACATAACGCAGTGTCCAGGGATGAAGTGAAGGGGAACTGTCAGTCAGGTGGGACATGGTTGAGCAGCCACGAGGTGGAGGACAGGTGGCGCAGCTGTGGCTCCCGGACTGTGCCCACGAAAACTCTTTCCTGAGTGAGGGCAAAAGAAGGCCATGTACAGACTTGCAAAAGTGTGGAAGTTTATCAGGAGACCTATTTTTAAGGGAATGTCTGAAGAATTTGGTTTTGGAAATCAAGTAAATGATCCTCAAAAAAAAGATGCATATGCCAAAAAGTATAATGAACAAATAAACACTAGACATGCACCTGAATACAAGATGATATTTCTGTACAAAATAGCAACAGCGATAACAACAATAATAATTATGTCTAATTTGTAGGTTAAAGAGACAGAAATAAGCTATTGGACACTAATAGCATATTAATCAGCAGAAGGAAGATTTAAATCCTTATAATATTCAGAATGGGGGTTAAAAATTGTTTAACTTTATACTTGAGCTGAAATATGCATGGCATAATTTCAAGTACTACTATTAAAAGAATAGAATAAAGCCCTAAACATATAGAAAGAAAAAAGTAGAATAAGAAAAAAATTTTCCCTAAAATTAATCCATAAAAGATAATAAAGGAGAAAAGTAAACATTGAAAATGGGACAAATAGAGTGAAAAAGACCAAACAAATCAATACTTACAACAAGTGTAAATGGATTAATCTGCCTGATAGAGTAAAACATTCCAGATATATGCAAGTTTTGAAAAACAAAAACAAAACAAAACAAAACAAAACACCCCACATTCTAAGCTCATTGCAAGGCTGAAAATTAAAAGTTTGCAGAAGATATTTCAGGCCAACTCAGAAGAAACCCAGTGCAGCTGTATTTATTTCAGACAAAAAGCGCTCTAAGGGCAGAAGCATCACAAGGGTAAGAAGATGGCGCAGGTTGCCAGGAAGATGTGATAACTCCGGCTGCCCCGGCGGAGAACAGAACATGTAAACAAAACTGGTGCCGCTGCCGCGGAAATTGGACGAGTATGCTATCAGGGCAGGATACCACAGAAACATCTCTTTATTACTCGTGGTCAAGCAGAGTTAAGTTAGCAAGGTTGTGGAAGGTTTGAAAAATGCATATAGAAGCTTAATCTAATGATCAGAAGGAGAACGTTGTACCAACAATTAGAGATACACATAGATAAAAATTTAAGTAATGTTGATAAATATTAAAATTTGAATAAGTAATGTTAATAAATGGATCAGATACTCACACACAGAGAAATCCCAACACACTTCAAAGAACAGGGAGCACAGGTATCTGAACACAATGCAGTTAATTTAGAAATTAATGCCAAAAAGATACATGAAACATTCCCATATATTTGGAAATTTAAAAGCAGACTTGAAGAAATCACAATAAATATTAACATATGCTTAGAACTGAGTAATAAGAAAAATGCTGTTAAAAGTTGTGGAACGCAGCATGCGGGGCGTTTTGAGGGAAATTTCATAGCCTTGAAGGCTTATATCAGAAAACTGAAAGGTTGAAAATCAGTGATCCAAAGTCTAAATTAAGATGTTGACAAAAGTATAACAGAGTAAACCCACAGAAAGAAGAACGAAGAAATAATAAAGACAGGAGTAGAAATAAATGAGAGAGTAAGCAGAGCAAGACTAGGATCCTGCACCAAGGCATCTGCCCTTCAAACTGTGTATGAGAAAGTTCTCTATCCCTACACACCTCCCTCATCCACACCTACCTGAAACCACACCCCTCGGATGGTTTCTGAGTCAATGTGGCATCCGAGTCCTGGAAGGATGGGCTATCCAGCATTCACAGCTGACATCCGTGCCCTGACTCGGCCCTCGCCTGGTCTGGGGCTGTCTCTGGAGGTGATGGCGGTGGGAGTGTCTGCCACCTCACTGCCCCCCAACCAGCTATGTGATTGTGTGCTGGTCCTTAGCCTCTCTGTGCTTCAGGGACCCCCTCATAGGGTGTGGGACTTAAAATGTGTCACAAGTTTGCTCTGTCTCTCAACAGTGTTAGGGCCCTTTCCGCAGCTGCTCCCCGGCACGTGATAAATGCAGGTGGAAGCTCACCTGTGAGCAGATGCCTCCCAGCTGTAGGGTGGGGAGAAAGAATAAATACTGCCACAGGCCTGGTATGACCCCTACTGTCTCCCGCCTGGAGCCTCCCCTTGTCGCCCCCAGACATCCTGCAGACCCACCCTGACAGAGCGGCCTGAGTGATTGATTCTGTCAAATGTCATCTGATCTGGGCTCCATCCAGATCCCAGCTCTAGACCTTCTGGAGCTTCTTGCTTCCTGCAGGTGGCCTGGGCTACTCCAGGGTTTTCTCCCTCGCTCATCCCCCAGTGGGGCATGCATGCTTTACTGGTCTTACAGGTGCCCTGCCCACCACTCAGGGCCTTTCTTCCTGCTGTGTCCCCACTGGAATGCAGGCCCCTTGCTTCACATAGATGTCTGCTCAGATGCCACCTCCTTGGTGGGCCCCAAGTCATGCTCTGCCCCTCTCTTGCTTTCTCTTTCTCCACATGCCCATCTGCATCCAATATACTTTATCTGCTGCCTGGCCCTCCTCAGGTCAGGGGTTTGCAGAAGGTGGTGTCAGGGAGCATTTGCTGAATGAATAAATTGGCCTCCCAGCTTTCTGAGGGCTGTGGTTCAGGAATAAGCCTTGCTCTCCAGATCCGTCTGCATCAGCTGAGGGGATGGCGTGGGGGAGCAGCGCACACTCACCGTGAACTGGCGCACCTGCCCTCTGTCCACCAGCTGGTGCTCCTTCTCAGGGGTAATGGCATAGGCCACTTTCTAGGAGAGATGGAGAGACCGTGGGCACTGGCACATACTCAGAGAGGTGACTTGGCTTCCCAGTCAGCCCGTGGTCAGCTGCAGGAGCTGACTTCTGAGTCCCCTTAGACCCTGGAGCAGAGTGTGGCACAAACTGAAAAGGCAGATGCTGGAGAATTCCTGTCCCCACATCGGCCTGTGGTGGGCTCTGAGTGACGGTAAATAGCACTCACTCCCACTGGCTTGAGTTGGGCCCCAGGGCACCTGAATCTTACACGCCACACAAGAGGAGGGGCATCTGCTTTCTGTCCCATTCAGCTCCTGGAAGCCGTCCTTCCTTCTACCTCCTGCCCAAATGGCCCAGGCCCCAGGGCCTAGACAGAGAGCAGCTGTGCTCCTTGGTGGTCCTCTAGGGCCCATCTCTCAGTAGCTGCCATCTCTGACTCACTGAGGCCAGGTTTCCTCTCCAGTGTCGAGGCCCTAGGGGACCCTCCCACAGACTCTGCTGCCTTGGGTACTGAGATTTGATGCAGTTTATGTGCAGAGTTTGGCCAGCAGAAGTGAGAGGCCACTTGATGCAGTCAGTGGCCTCATGATCAGGTGACTGGGAGGGGTATGGAGTCCTGTCCACATACTCACCTCCCGCAGGGACCCAGGCAAACTGTAGAACTTGTAGGCTGCGTAGATGGGCACCATGGACATGGAGGACGCTGCGATGGTCCACCCCAGCGCATTGGCCCACTCGGGGAAAACGTAGTCTCCATAGTGCGGGGGCCTGAAAGTCACGATACTGACCACGACTACAAACTGAAAGCAAGGGCAGGGATCAGGTGGTGACATTTGGCTGGCAGATGGCAGGGGGTGAGCACAGAGGTGGAATGGAGCCAGTGAGTCAGGGTGGAGGGTCTCCCAGCCACCACGGCTCTAGGGACCCCAGCCCTGCAAAGCAGGGAACCCAGGCGATGGGCCTGCTTCTGCAGCTTCCCCGTGACTCCTGAGTTGCTGTCACAGGACAGCATAAATGAGATGCACATCTTCTCACCTCTTTCTGAGTTTGACTAGTGGGAATGCCCTCAGCTGGCCTTTGGCAACCTCACACCTTGTCCCATCTGGGAGACTTGAGCAAGTAGAGCGGCCCAAGAACAGCTCGCCTATCTCAACTTCACACATCCACAGCCTTCACTCTCTGGACTCTGGGGAGACGGACATACTGGAGACGGCCTCAGGCTGCCAGGAGGGGGAGACCAGCAGCTCCCAAATGTGCGGGTGTGGCTCTGTGAGAAGCACCATTTAGATCGCTGAACTTCTGATGCCTCTCTCTCTCTTTCACTCACCAGCCTTTGGGCTGGTCCGTGACAGGGTCTGCTTGAGCTGCCTGTCCATCCCAGTCCTCCCTCAGGTGACCCCTGGGCTGGCTGGGGTAAGAGGAGAGCCAGGGGACAGGGGGTGCTGATCTCTCTGCCCAGCTCCTGGGCTTTCCACTCAGACCTGGACTTGGCCTTGAATGGCCATCTGGAGCCACCTGTTCAGACCCGCCAGGAGGGTTTAGGTGTCGAGAGCCATCAGGTCCCAGTCACAACCAATCAGCCCTGCTGCTGCAGTGTGGAAGGAGCCATGGGCTGCCTGTAACGGATGCCGTGCCTGTGCTCTACTAAAATAGGCACGTGTGGATTTGGCTCAGATGATAAAAGCCAGGCAGCTAGTAGACATGAGTGGTGCCTGGGCCTGGGGAGGGCCCCTGGGGGCAGAGCTGTAACAGAATCCACATCACTCTGCCCTCTAGACTGAGGACTTGTCTCCCCCAGAGGTCTAAATTCTACCTTGGTCCTCCAGGCAGGAAGTCAATAATCTCACGCATCTCAGGCCTCCTCTCTAATGCAGAGGGGTGGAGAAATGCAGGACACATGAGGGCCTTAGTTGTGGGAAAATCACCCTGGATGCGAGGTTTCTCAGTGGGTCTAGTGGGAGTGGAGCACACCTTCAGGAGACCAGAGAGGATTTCTGGGACCAGCCTGCCCTTCCGGTCTCCAGGAAGCATGGAGCCCCCTCCCCAACCTCAAGCACATTCACTCACCCAAGTGAAAACCTGCCTGTGGCCACCACTGCTGACCCTGGGTTAGGCCTGAGAGCTGGGGCAGAGCAGGAACCTTTGCATGGCCTTTGGCCCCTTACCAGGAGGAAGCAGGGGCTGACGAACTTCCAGCACAGCCGCCAGTAGAGGCTGGGCCGCTGACCGGTCATCTGCTTGATGTCATCGCTAAACTGCCGCACGCCTGGGAGAGCCAAGTGGTGAGGTCAGCACAGCACTTTCCCCAAGACCCAGGCAAGTAAGTGCCTTGGTCCTCAATGACCCCTGGCCTGCCCCAGGGGACTTCAAGCTCAGGCTGCCTCCTGTAGTGACCAGCCTCACTCCAGACTGCCCAGTGGTCTTGCTGACTGGGAATCCCCACACATGTCCTCCATGGTGACACTGGGTGACATTTGCTCCTCGATTCTAAGGGTCCTTCAGGGAGACCTGTGGGAAAGCAGCCACTCTGCCTGACCACTCTCCACCCTCTGCTCACCTCACGTCCTCCTCCCCATGTTCCCGCAGCTGTCCCTGCCCACCGGCTGCAGTCACTGTTTTTTCACTTAAAAATCTGTGGCAACTATACTTTACCATCTTAACCATCTGTAAGTGAACAGTTCCGTGGCCGTAAGTACAGTCACATCATTGTGCAGCCATCATCTCCACTGATCTCTAGAATTTCTCCATCTTCCCAAACTGAGGCTCTGAACTCACGGAAGAGCAGCCCCCTCGCCCTCTCCCCCAGCCCGGGAGCCACCCCTCAGCTGCTGGTCTCCACGCACATGACAGCTCCAGGAACCTTCTGAGTGGACGCACACAGGGTTTTCCCTCTGGGGACTGGTTTATCTCACCCAGCATAGACCAGCCCCGTGGCAGCGTGTGTCAGGATTTTCCTTTATTAAAGGATGGATAGTATTCCATCACTGCATGTCTAAGCATCATTGTTAAAGGAAAGCTATTACTAGATGACCAGTATTTTCTCCAGGAGATCCTAAAAGAGGGGTTTCCTGCCCCGAATTTAGCCTGGGCTCTGGTCATACTGTCATGGCTGGTTTGCTGAGCTTGTTGGGTAAGTACTGTAGGTGTCACATGTGGGGACACATCAGGAAGGACCTCCATTCAGAATTCCCTCTCACACGCCAGTCCCATCGGTAAAACCCTGGATGTAAAAATGGACCCGGGGGCAAAGAAGAATGGAGAAGGGCAAACCCAAAGGCCAGCAAAGAGGGGAGTGTCCACTTGGGGCCCCGCAGCTCCTCCGACTCAGCGCCAGGAGCAGGTCCAGGGCTAGCCTGCTTGGCACCGGGCCTTCAGCACCGAGACCCACAGGGCTCCTTGGCACACCAGTAGGTCAGTGTGTTCTGATGCAGCCTTTGTTTTTATCACATTTAGGTTAGAGAAATATGAATTGCTTTTTGGAGAAATAATGCAGATCTCTGTCTTCTGAGGTTTTGGGGAGCACCCTCACGGGGTAGGCAGCCACTATCCGGCCTGGTTCCCTCCAGCCTCCACCGGCAATGGGTTCATGGCTGTGGGCGAAGCTTAAAGCTTCTCTTGCTCTATGAGGTGTTATTTTGGGGATAGGGGAGAGATGACAAGGTACTGATTCAAGGTGCCAATGAAAGTAAAATATTTCCTTCAATATTTTTCTATTGAATGAGAGTTCAATGTTTCCTCTTTCTGTAGAACAAATATAATTGGAAAAAATGTTCTCAAGATGCAACTGTCAGGTAAGCCTTTCAAAACCAGGGTAAGTTAATAAATTATAGTTTCCATGGCTCCATGGCAGAGAATATGACCCCCTCTGTGAGACAAGGGGTCACATGAAGTTGGGGTTTGTGCAACATCAGGCCTTTAGCTTCAGTTCATATGTGTTCAGAGCCATGCGCCTATTTCCCTCAAAAACACCTGGTCAGGTGAGCTGAGTTGGTACCATGGTGCATTTTATGGGAGAGAAAACTGAGAGAAGAGAGGTGGGTGGCCTGCCCAGGCCAGCCCTTGGGGGAAGGGCAAAGCCTCTTCCAGGTTTTTCTGCTGCTTTTTCTTTCTGCTCCTAAATGACACTTGGTCTCCATGCCAGGATGGATGGAAGGCCATGGCTGCAGGCTGGGGCCACGCCTAATCGGGGGGCTGTCTGCTGACCAGCTGGCTTCCGGCTTTGTGGGACTCAGAGTTCTAACTATGAAGCAGCACCTGGACCTGGAAGAGCCTGGAGTCAGGTGAGCAGTGATGTCTCTGGTGGGCAAGGAGTTCTGTGCTAGAGGAGCCTGATGCATGAGCAGGGGCACCTTGAAGCACGACCACTAATGAAGAGCATGTGTTAATCATGTTCTCTGATGAGGAACAGGCTCAGCTTGTTTCTCTGGTGTCTTGGGGGCTAGCAACCTTCTGGTTAGCTGGACACAGACCTCACCTCCACCAGTGTTAGTGTTCCAACATCCCAGGAAACCATTCTTTCTTAAGAGTCAATTAAGGCACCTTCGTAATATAATTAAGTGGCCACACTGAATGCATCTGACCAAGGCAAGGATTTTGGGGTACCATCCAGACTGTCTTCATTGAGCTGATAGAATGACAGTTGCCAAGCATCTCATCTCTGTGTTGCTGTGTCACCACAATTTAGTTTCCTAGAGCTTATATTCATCGCTTTTCAAGGCAGCTTTACCAGAAAGAAAGCAGCATAGCAACAAAGTAAGAGGCAGTCCCCCCGCCAGTCACAGAGATGGCACAGAGTCCAGCTCTCCCACTGGTGAAGCACGCCAGCCCTCAGAGAAGGCTTCGTCCTTACCGTAGAACCAGGCTACCCCGATGGCCTCGATGAGCACGCCAAAGAGGATGGATGTGCCAGCTGCAAAATGGTCCAGCAGTGTGAAGACGTAGATGCCACCCTGGAAGAGAGGGGAGCACCTGCTGGACTCCGCATGTCCCGGCGTGGCACGCCTGGCTGGCGAAAGCCTCACCCTCACAAGTGCTTTTCCCAAAACATAAACCTGGCCTGTGGGTTCAGTTTACAGACAGGTTCTGTCTTACTCCCTATAAAGTCTGACTGGAGTCACTGAAATTCAATCCACCCACAACTTTTTAGGAACACGTCTATTACCAAAAAAACAAAGACGACCTCTTCTCCTTTCTCAGGGCTTCGGGTGCCATTAGAAATGAAAGCAACCAAATGCCAAACTTGGCAGAGCTTCCATGGGGAAAGGAGGTGACCTGGGTGCCCTGCACCCTGTGGACTGGCCTCCCTCCAATCCAACAGGAGGGAAGCTGAGTCAAGGGCACCTCCCAGGGAGCTGTCCAGGTGCTGAAGTAACACTAGACCAAGTTCCACTTGTGCCGTAGCTACTCCATGCGACCAGAGGTACCATGCATGTGACCACAGCTACCATACATGTGACCACGGCTATCCTGAGGGTTACCACGGCTACCTGAATATAAGTCGAGGGTTGTTTTTTTTTGTGGAGATTCAGCTCTTAGAAAAACTGTGGCTCTGTCTGGCCTGACAGCACCAGCCTTGCCACCCAGTGCCAAGGGCTAACGAGACACCATCAGGTGAACCTGAGTCTGTACGTACATTGGTGACGCAGAAGAGGGAGAGGAGGAAGGTGGCCAGGACGATGAAGAGAGTGAAGAGCTCCCGGTGCCTGTGCAGAAGCTGGAACTCATCAATGAGCCCGGTGATCACCGACTCCATCCCGCCCATCTGCAGCCAACACAGAGCAGGGGATGTGCTGGGGGGTCACTTGGCACCACATCCTGGTGCGATTTACATGTAATTCAGTGGATGTTCTCCTGGAAAATGGACACGGAGTGGGAACTGCATGGTGTCCAGGGTGCAGAATGCCTTAAGGACAAGACAGCTCTTGTGTGGGCTTCTTTCCTGGCACAACCATTGGGAAGAGAAGACTGGGGATGGATACCTTATCCACTGGGGATGGATACCTTATCCACTGGCGGTGGCTTTCCAGCCACTAGGAAGTCCTGGCGTGGGGAGAGAGGTGCTGCATGGCTAACACACAAACCCTTCCTGACTCTGACTATCATGATGCAGTGTTGTTCACATCGCCCTGACTCCTTGGGGACCCTGGTTGTCCCACTCTGCTGAGACCACCTCCCCAGGAAATGCTGTCATGACTGCATCCCCACCAGACATGCTGTCCAAGGGTGTGGTCCACCCTGAGGGGCTAGTGACTAGACTGGTGGGAGAGGAGGATGGAGAGCTATGGAGTGTGACCCATTCTCACGGGGAAGGTCTCTGTGCTTTGTAGAAAGCTCAGGTGAACAGGCCAGTCACGAGGACCTTGAGGTCTCAGCTGTTGGTCATGAGCAGGCAGTGGGGATGGAGACTGAGGGAATCTAGGAGTCCCAGGGATGGACAAGGGCCTAATGTCTACCCTGTAGCATACATCATACACATACACACGCACACACATATGAAGAGACACATATAAGATGGTAAGTGGGCAGGCCTGGCCTGTGGCTGGAGACTGCTGTTGCCCTACCCTGCAAATGCAGCCATCCCTCCTGGAGGCTTAGGGGTCACAAAAAGTGATGAGTCATGATGAACCTGCTTTAAGTGTGTAGTCACATCACCTATTTTCCTGCGCAGCCCTCTTGCATTGTGAGTTTTTAGGGTCCATGGGGGCTCAGGCAGAGGGTGCACTGGTGCCCCCAAATGCAAAAAGAAGGGGTAAGTTGGTCCAAACACCCTATCCCAGGAAAGGGCTCAAATAATCATGGCCCCCCCTCCCTGCCACCCATGTGGGGCTCTGTGTGAGAACAGAAGCTTTAGGGGACCCCCAGGGAGCATCTGAGGCTGCAGATGAGCCTGGCTGTCATGGGCGGAGTCCTGGGCACAGAAAATACTGATGTCACTCACAGCGCTGTCGATCCCCAGGGTGAGCAGCATGATGAAGAAAACCACAGCCCAGGCCGAGGACAGCGGGAGCGTGGCGAGCGCCTCAGGGTAGATGATGAAAATCAGCCCTGGTCCTGAAAGCAGAACCTCTGGTTGCCACCGAGTGTCACCTCACATGTCACTTTATGTCTACACCTCCTTCCCCGCCCCTGAAAGGCCAGCTCAGCCCCTTTCAAGTGCCTTCAGATTTAGTAGCACAGAAATCTTTCCCATCACCACCTCTCCTGTCCTTCCTCCTGTGAACTTGGCAAACACCTGGATCTGGACTCTAGAGAATGGAAACCCAAAACCAAGGGGAGACTGATGCACTTGTCCCACCACCCCTGGTGGCCCTGCTGCGCTCCAAATCGCTCCTGTCCCCTGGCTGTGGGGGCTCTGGGGGAGGAGAGGGAGGAGCTATGGGGTCCTGCCTGCCTGTGTCCCTGAGCATGCAGTGACCCCCTGGGGCTGGCCTTCCTGTGCAGGTTGCAGACGTACACACATACACATGCTCACACACCTGCACTCACTGTGGTTCATGAGCGATATGCAGTAAACATTTTCTGTGCTGTGAAGTATTCTAAATGTGCTCTTTAAAACCACAGACTGACTACAGAGATCACATTCACGAATGCTGTGCGGTGTGTTTCCAGGAAGGGGTGTGCTCCTGTGAACACACCAGCACTCCTTGGATCAGCCCCTCATACAGCATTCTGGGACTGGTATTGCTGGGTCAGGACAGGCGCTGTGGGCAACCACACCTGCTCCTCAGCCCCAGCAGGTGCGGTCTGGGTAGCGGTGAATGAACACTGTGGGCTTGGACAGAGAAGGGGATGGGAACAGCAGGACCCACCTAAGATGACATGCAGCTTGGCCTTGGATGATTCAAAGTAAAAAATATTCCCACAGGAAGTTGGCAACTGACCATTTTCACGGTCAACTTTAGAACACACTCACACTTAGCTGGCCAGCACTGTCCACTGAGCCTCTGCTTACAGGGGCACCTATAGCTTTTCTGATTCTCCCAGTCCTCGGTTGGCCTGTGTTGGCACCAGCCGGGAACGGGGCACTTACGGTCCTTCTAGAGGGTGAGACAAAGGCTGGAGATGGGCCAAGCTCCCAGAGGCTCTATGGGCCCTGGGGTTGGGCTGGGCTCTCTGATTGCCAAAGACCCCTGTTAGGGGCACTTTTTCCAATGCAGGGCCAGGGAGTGGCTCTTTGAGTCTAAAAGCCACAAATCCAGGAACCCAGAAACATATCCGTCAGCTTGGATGAACTAATGTCAACACCCTCACCTTGCATTTATGTACCTGAGTTAACATTTCACACTGTTTTTTTGAGAATTAGAGCCCTAAATGACATTTACTTTTCTTGTCATGCAAATACATAGAAAACATTCAGCTTTATTTTCAGGGGTTAATAGAGATTTTTGCAAGTTATTGCTATTTATCATAATAAAGGGCAAAAAGAACGGTGAAGGTGCATAAATGCAAGTGAGTAAATTTCACTGCTCTGTACTTATTTGCATTATCCTCCCTCCCATTCTCCCGCCTTTATTAAACTTTTTTCCTAGAGGATAGAATATGGACTTGCAAACATGGGGAGGTTTCATTCCAGCCCCCTGCTTTCTCTGCAATTTCAGAGGGGTCCTTTTAATCTGGGAGTCTTTACATCCTGCTTTCAAAGTGGGGGCTTAATGTTCAACTCTCCAGGAACTGGATGGGATGGTGAGGCTGCCCAGCCGAGACCTCAGGGCACAGGTGAGGTAGGTCCTCTGCTTCCTCCTCCCTGAAAGATCACTGAGTCAAGAGTAAAATGACCCAAGAAGCTTGGTCAGTGGCACTCACAGGGCTTTTCTCAGTCTAAGGAACAGCCCCAGCTGAAGAGGGGACTTCCCAGCCATCAGGAGAAGGGGGAATCCTTTATACTCGGGGCAAACGCAGAGAGACCCCTCACCGCTCACCTGCAGAACAGTTCTGAAGGCAGGGGTGGGGTGCAGCAATCTCAAAAGACCTGGAGCCTGTACTGACCTGATTCAAGGCTGCCTATGTCATGGTTTCTAACATGAATTAGAACTAAGCAGACCCCCGAGAGCCCAGGGGGCTGCAGCAATCAGAGTTTCCCCTCAGCACCCACGTCTGTGCCCAGCCTCCCAGCTTTCCCTGCCCGGTGATCATTTAGGTCAGCAACTCCTATGGTACCAAGGCCGGTGCATCTCCCTCTCATTTTGCAGGAAAACACTTTTTGAGAACTGACCTAGACTGGGTGGAGGTGTGGGGGTCCCAGCCTGCCCCTGGGGGACTCACCATCCTTGGCCACATCCCCGATGGGCACATTGTGTTTCTGGGCCATGTACCCCAAGAAGGAGAAGACCACGAAACCAGAGGAGAAGCTCGTCAGCGAGTTGACTGAGGTGGTGATGATGGCATCTCTGTGAGGACAAGACACCCCATCCCAGCACTGGAGCCCCTTTAGTTTCCAGTTATCATCCTCAATTGACTATGCCTGGTTCTCAATGTGCACGGACAGTCCCTCCTGAGGCCACAGAGCCCATCCTCCAGCTGCCCTGCCGGTGGGGATGGGCCATCCTGGCTATAGGCTCTGGGCTCTGGGCATGTCCCTCGGGTGACTAACCATCATGTTTGCCTGGGGCTGAAAGGTTCCTAGGACAGAAGGCGCAGAGCTGAAGGCAAGAAAGTTCCCACCAGCAACGCTGGGGCTCTGGGTGGACAGAACAGAGAGCTACAGGGGTCCCCACCTGTGCTGAGGGGGCTGCCAGGGAGGGGGCACTTTGTGCAAATGCAGGCTCTGACAGGGTGTGTCTGGTGGGCCCCGGATGACATGATTTCCTGCTGCTCCTGGAAAGTTGGTGCTATTGGTCTGGAGGCCCCACTCTGAGGGCCAGAGAAGAGCAGGGGAGGATGGGGTCGGTCAGCCCTTCTGGGAACCCCAGGAGAAGGACATCACAGAGTGCCCCAGCCTGGGGGGCACAGGTGGCCTCAGGCAGGGCTCTCTCAGGGACTGCCATCCAGAGTTCACCCTTTGTGGGACCCTGGCAGTGGTCTGTCTGGTCATTTTGCTCTGCACACTGTCTATGTATCTTTACCACATTTTATCCTCAGGATATGAAAGAATATAAACAAGAGCCTGTAAAGGTCAAAGAACTCAGGTCCCAGATAAATTCTGTATCTGTTTTTAGAAGGATTTTGGGTCCAGCATGTGGCTACAGGTAAGTCAGGTCATTATAGCCTAGGAGACCCAGCCGAGGTGGGTACATGGAGCTGCCTCTTTCCCATCTGCCCTGATGCTGGTTTGCCTGGGTGCCTCTGCATAGGGTCCAGGACACCCTCCAGCACCCAGACTCCCAGGTGCAGACAAGGGGACAAAGTACAGGTGCTTCACTGTGGGGAAGTCTGGGGAGAAGTCTGACCCTGGGATTTGGGAGGAGGAGCGAGGCAGAGGTGAGGGACAGGGGAGGGTGAGTGGCAGGGGTGGGGCCTCAGGGGGAATCTGTGGCTCCTGGAACCTAGGAGCTTCCTCACAGGGAAGTGATACACACCTTCATGTGTTTCAATACTTCCCTTAAAACAAGAATCAACATTTTGCCTGTTGCTGCGCCATTTTAATTTCCACTTAAAAAGCCATTTGGTGTGAACCAAAGGGTCACCAGTTCGAGTCCCAGTCAGGGCACATGCCTGGGTTGCAGGCCAGGTCCCTAGTACAGGGTTCTCAAGAGGCAACCACACACTGATATTTTTCTCCCTTTCTTTATCCTTCTCTTACTCTCTCTCTAAAAATGAATAAATAAAATCTTTTTAAAAAGCCATTTGGCTCAAAGGTTTTGCATGCACAGCCTATTTTTTCCCTTTCCCTTCTTTCAACCAGGGACATATTATGACACCCCCACCCCTATATCAGCGACGCCCCCTTGATTTTGCAGATCCTCTTATGGGAGGGGATGGGACGGGAGCTCATGCCCTACCTGTAGCAGTTGTTGGTGAATTTATTGTAACTGGAGAAGGCGATTAGCACCCCAAACCCAACGCCCAGTGAGAAGCATATCTGGGTGGCAGCGTCGATCCACACCTGCAGCCAGAGGGGAGGCGAGGGCTGTTAGAGATAATTGCGGGAAGCGAGCACCAGCTGTCACAGGCAATTGTGTAAAGACAGAGGCCTCAGCTCCCTGTCCTCCCTGCCGGTGTCTCCGGCTGACAGACCTCTAACTCTGTGGAACAGAGTGGAATTTAAACTTAACATCATTATCAACCAGCAACCCGCATCAACAATTTGATCAGAGGTGAACGCGTCTCAGAGAATAAACCTTCCTGTGTCACTGGCCTGAAGGAGTGGGAAGAAAAGCAGGCCGCATCTTTGTGCATTATTTGCAATTTCCCTTGGCATATCAGTATCGTTTCCCCATTCGACCACAGTTCATCTATTATGAATTAGTGCCAGCATCTATTTGGCTTCCTCCTGCTTGCTGCCTGGAGTTGGGTCTGGGGCCTCTGCTGCATTTCCTCTCTCTTTGGTTGTCCAGCTCCCTCTTCCTTCACACTCGTGGAGCATGTGTCTGCTCTCATGGCCTCATCTCCTGTCTTTGCATGGCTCCTAGTCAATGCCACACCACTGTCACTCACTGCTGTCCTTATGGTCTTGAGGTGTCGTGTTCAAGGAGACTTCCTCCTATGGCTCCTGCAGCAACTTTCCCTCCTGGGGCTTCCTGGGGGTCTGGAGCCACGATGGCCCTCCCTGCTCACCCACTCCTTTCCATTTCTGCCCCCAGGCTGCTTCTTCCTGAGTCCTGATGAGCCCCACACCTGCCCCTTATTGCAACCAAGCAGCATAAGGCAGCCACCTTCCAAAGGGCCCCTTGCCCCCAGCCTGGAACTTTCTCCTCTGTCCACATGCGCCCTCCACAGCTAGTTGAGCTCCCCTGGGTGGCTGTTGGAGCCCCACCCTCTGCCTCAATCGAGTCCACCTCGATTTGCAACAAGTCCCTTTCTAAAGCCGCCACTCTCATCACCCCTACATCCACCCGCCACCGGTCCTGCCATTTCTGGGCTGTTTCCCTGCAATGCCACTCCTTCTCTCTCTTTCTTGGGAGACCCCCTCTCCCATGGCCTGGCCAAGCCTCCTTTCCTCAGAAGGCTGTCTCCAAGCATTTCTTCCTTTGCTGAAGAAATCTATAGCCCAGCTCTGGACTTAGTTTTTGATATGATGTAACCTAGACACGCTCTTGTGCTCTGGGCACCTGGAGTGTTCCACCAATGAGGTTTGGTTTCCTAAGGAGGCAGTCTGGGTTCCTGAGATGCTGGCAGGTCTCAGCCTTGCTGGGCTGATGAGCAGCTGGAGCTCAGGGCTGCATTCCAGGCAAGTGGAAATCTCTCTGGCCCAGACTGGGCAGCCCCATTGCTGCTTATCCAGGGAACCCAAGAACGTCCCTCCAGGAGGCAGGGTGGCTAGAGGGAAGTGCAGCCTTCACTCTATCCCTACAGAGACCCATCAGGTGACCTGCTCCCTCCACTGCCTTCTGTGTCCCATTCAGCTGCCCTCTATGCCCATACCAGACAGTGAACTCTACCAGTGGGGTCAGGTGTGCACACTGTCCCGCAGAACCTCGCATGCAGCAGGGCAGTCAGCATCTGCTGGATTTATAGGGTGAGTGAGAAATTCCAGATGACCTGCTGCTTTGGGGATCTCCTGCCCCCTAAAAAAGAGCCTCTCTGGCACCATGTCCATCAGTCCACATAGACTGGAGCACCTTGAGCAGTGGGCATACTCACGGACGCCTCACAGAGCCGATGGAAGTCCACACTCAGGTATGCTCTGATGCCATCCATGGCTCCGGGAAGAGTAATTCCTCGTAGAAGCAAGGCGAAAAGGACCACGTATGGCATGGTGGCCGTGATCCACACAACCTGGGGAGAGGAAAGCATCACCAGGCTGCACAGGCCACCTGCTGGCAGGGAGTGGGCACGAGGTCATCCTGATGGTTCATATTAAGAGAGAGGTGGCCTCTGATTGGGAAGCTCAACGTCCCAAACATTCATAGGACGCCAGCTCAGCAAATGCTCACTAGAGTGAGACTATAAATGCCTTCAATCCTGTGCATCTTTCCCAGGGATTAAAGGAGGACAAACAACTTGGCAGGGAAGGAACATTCCTCTTCCATATTTGGTCTGTCACAGTATGAGTAAGCAGGAGTGGCTGGATTTTTGATGTGTGAGATGTGAGCACATTTCACTGATTGTGCAAATGTGCACTTGGATTCTGTGTGAAGGATGGGTTCCCGGCTGCAGGGAGGGGAAGAAAAGTGCTGTTGTGAACAAATGATTCCGTGTGTTGGTGCTTCACTACCTGTGTTATTACAAGTGATGAACACATTTTGGTCAAAATGTGGTGGACAACCACTTTGGTTGTCCAACAACCACCCAGATAACAACGAAAATATTTTCATCAGCAAAAATCCAATTTATGTTGTGCTTGTCTTAATGGTAGAAACACTCTGCTGTGGGTGCTTTCCCTGTGATGTCATTCCTCAACCATAGTCATGTGCTGACTCCACAACCCAACCATAGTCCCCTGTCCACTGCCTAGCCCAACCATAGCCACCCCTCTCCTCCACAGCTTAACCATGGTCACTGTCCACTCCACAGCCCAATTACAGCCACTTCTGCACTTCCCAATCCAATCTCAGTCCACCTGTTCACTCCCCAACCCAACCCATGGTCACTGTCCACTTTGCAACCGAACCACAAACCCTGTCCACTTCACCACCCAACCACGGTCACCTGTCCACTCTCCAACATAATCACAGCCACCTCTGTCCACTCACCACCCTAACCTTGGTCTACCTGTCCACTCCCCAGCCCAACCACAGCTACCTGCCCTCTCCCCAACCCAAACATGGCCTCTTTGTCTACTTCCCAAACCGAACACAACCCCCCTGTCCATTCCCCAACCATGGCCAGGTATCTACATCCCAGTTGGTGAGGCTGCAGCCTCACCTTCCCAGAAGTCTTCACTCCCTTCCACAAGCTGAAGTAGAGCAAGACGATGACCAGCACGAGGCAGGATGTGAGCTGCCAGCGGGGAGGGCCCAGGTCGTTGATACCATGGCTCTCGTGGAGGTGCAGCACGCCACGCCTGGAGGGGGAAAGTGCACATTTCTCCTTGGGGTCTTACTCATAAAGCTGCTTCTAGGACACTGCACATGCTGGTGTGCACCTTAAACATTTCAAGTTGCTTTGAGAATTAGCACCCCGTCTGCGCTGGTCAGTTTCCTCCCCCAAGACACAAAATTCCTCTTGTTTGAAGTTGTGTGAAACCCACGGACACTTCAGAAGACAGGGCACTGCAGATGCTGTCAGCTGGGGAGAAGAGCCAGCAGGTACCAGTGTTGTGTAGGACAGCCACACTAGTCATACCAGGATGCTGCAGGGCACAGGGAAGGGTAGGTGCTTCCTAAGAGCAGGCACATGGTGGGATGATGGAAGTATGTCTGGGTAAGGTGGTTTGGGGCTGAAATGCAGACATTTCTGGAATGTAAGTAGCCTGGAGGACCAAATAGTGATGGCCTGGGATGTTACCAGCCTTAGCAGGCTGTACCACTTTCACTTCCTGCTGCATTCCTTCTTCAGGTTCATTTGTTGTCATGGTTCTTGAACCTGGATAACGGAGCATTTCGGGTGTGCCAGTCATGCCCTAGGCTTTACCTGCACTGCACGTTGGGTGCCCACTGCAGCTGTCCCACCCTTTTACAGATAAGAAACCCAGGAACCGAGGGTAAGAATGATCTCCAACCCAAAATCAGCCAGTAGCAGAGCTGGAATCTGGACCCAGACAGCCTGACTCTGAACCCGTGCTCTTCTGGGGGAGGGGAGCTGGCTGCCATGGCAAGGGGGCGAAGAGCCTCTATTCTGGCCACGAGAGACTGACACCATACTAATTAGAAAGCTGGACAAAGCACACCAAATGAGCGTTTGCAGATGTGGGACTGGCACAGGGCCGAGACTCCTGGGAGAAGGGAAGAGATGAGGTGAGCCCTGCAAGACCTCACTTCCCCTCTGGAGGCACCTTCCCAACGGCAGACAGGGGTCTGGAGCACAGCATAGGGTCTTGCTGTGTGAAGGATACAGTGACAAAGTCTAAGGTGCTGGAAAGGCTCTCCGCCGGGGCCAATGGACTCAGCCACAGGGTGAGACTCTGTAGATTTCAGGGCTCACACAGGATCAAGGACCACTGAGCTCCCACCAGTCAGGGCAGGGGGCTTGCTAATCACATGGAGAGTTCAGTGGACTCTGGAAGGGCCACTTCAGTAGAGGAGATAAACATTCCTGAAACAAAGGCTGCCCCAGAAGCATTTTGACAAGGTGCAGAAGGAGAAAACTGTACTCCCTATCAGAGCAAATTAACTCCCTATCAGAGCAAATCCCACACACGGGAAAAGAAGATCGCAAAATGTAAATAACACAAATGTAAAAATCACCAAGTCCAGCACCCGATATAAAAGTTTATAGACATAACAAGAAGCAAGAAAATGTGACCTACAGCCAGGAGAAAATCGATCCATAGCTCCCTCACACCAGTACAAAACTCCACTCAAACAGGTAAAAAGATAAAATGTGAGAGCTGAAATTATGAAACTATTGGAAGAGCACACAGGCATAAATCTTCAAGACCTTGGATTTAAGCAATGGATTTTTAATTAAAATATTCAATTTATTTAAACAAACAAAAAACCAGTTCACCCGGTTTTTCTAACCCTCCAGCCCCTTATCTCTGGCAATCACCAATCAGTTCTCTACGTCTATGAGCTTAGTTGAATTTTGTTCTGTTTTTTTTTTTTTTCCTTTTTGGCTATGGACTTTTTCATATGACACCAAAAGCGTAAACAATAAAAGAGAAGATAGATAACTGACTTCATCAAAATGGAAAACTTCTGTGCATCAAGGTGCACTATCAACTGAGTAAAAAGACAATCCACAGAATGGGAGAAAATATTTGCAAATCACACATCTGGTAAGGAATTCATATCCAGAATATATAAAGAGCTCTTAAAAGTGAACAATAACCAAAAAAACCCCTCCAAACAACTCAATTCAACAGTGAGCAAATGACTTGAGTACATATTTCTCCAAAGAAGGCGTATAGATGACAAATAAACTCATTAATTCATGCTCAATGTCACTAATCATTAGAGCAATGCAAATCAAAACCACAATGAGATACCACTGCATAGTCATTAGAATGGCTATTATCAAAACAAGAAAAAAAAACAAAACAGAAAAACTAGCACTGTCAAGAATGTAGACAAATTGGAACTTGTACGTATTTTTGGTGAGAATGCAAAATGGTGCACGTGTTGTGGAAAACAGTATGGTAGTTTCTTAAAATATTAAACAGAATTTTGATATAATTGAGCAATTCTACTTCTATGTCTACACCCAAAAAAATTGAAGGCAGGACCTCAAACAGATATCTTTACACTATTGTTCATAGCAGCATTATTTCCAATAGCCAAAAGGTAGAAGCAACCCAAGTGTCCATTGACAAACCAAATATGGCCCATCCACACAATGGAATATTATTCAGCATTAAACAAGGAAGGGAACTCTGACATACTACAGCATGAATGAACCTTGAAGACATTATACTAAGTGAAATAAACCATACACAAAGGACAATGGCGTACGATTCCTCTGATATGAGGTATCTAGAGGTGTCAAATGCAGAGACAGAAAGTAGATGGTGGGTGCCAGGGTTGGGGAGAGAATGGGGAGTTGGTGGGTAATGGGGACAAAGGTTCAGTATGGGAAGATGGAAAGTTCTGGGGATGATGGAGGTGAAGGCTGTACAACAATGTGACATTACTTAATGCCACTGAATTGTAAACTTAAAATCGGTAGTAATAGCAAATTGTCTGTTATGGATAGTTTACCACCATAGGAAAAAATCCCCCCCCCCAAAAAAAGCAAAATTATTTTCAGAAAAACAAAAGCTGAGAAAATTCATTGGTTGCAGCTCTGCACTACAGGAAGTACTCAAAGGGGTTCTTCAGGTGAAATGGAGACCTACCTCTACATTAAGGTAGGAGAGCACCCAAAATGATGGCTGAATAGGTAAACAGAAAGGTGTTTTTTTCTGTTTGAGGTTCATTCAAAAATGTAATTTACTGTTTAGATAAAAAACAGTAACATGTATTGTGGGGTTTATAACATAGTAGAAACAAAATTTATGACAATGATTCCATAAAGGATATGAGGGGAAATGGAGATATAGTGTGAATGGCTCTCACATTATATGTGAAGTGGTGTAATGTTATTTGAAGGTAGTCTATGGTGTGCTAAACGTATATACCGTAAACTCTGTAATATCCACTAAAAATTAAAACCAAGAGCTATAGCTTATTAGCCAACAGTGTAGATAAAATGAAAACCTGAAATTGATTTGAAAGAAGGAATAAACACAGGAAACGAGAAACAAAGAAGAGATGGGAGAGGAAGAAATATCTAGATGAAACTCCTAAACACAACCATACTCATAATTACTGATTGGAAACTAAAGAAAAGACAGAGACTGAATTAAAAGCTTTTTAATCTCAGATGAGATACTGAATAAAAAAGCAAGAACCATCCCTATGCTGTCTACAGCATTTAAACCCATTTTAAATCTGACACATATAGGTTAAAAGGACAAAGGTGGAAAAGAAAGCTGAGAGAGTTCATTGCCTGCATGTCTGCCCTATAAAAAATGTTCAATGAAATTCTTCAGATGAAATGGAAGCTTGCTGTACATAAGGGTAGGAGACCCCATGAAATGTTGAATGCGTAAGTAGAAAACACCACTCGTAGGAAAGCTGGGGTGATCATACATACTATTAGACAAAGTCAACTTTGGAATGGGAATTATTACCCAGAGGGACATTTCATAATAAAGACATGGTCAGTTAAAAGAGTTGATATTCGTAAATATACATGCATTTCATGACAGTCGAAATACACAAATGAAGCAAAGTCTAATAGAGCTGGGAAGAGAAGTAGGCATAAATACAATCGTGGTTAAGATTCAACATCCTTTCTCACTAACAATAGAACAAGTAGACAGAGAATGAGTAAGGAGACCGGCAAAGCCCCAGGAACTAACAAGACGTGGCTGACACACAACTCTCAGCCCAGCAACAGTAGGACATTCTCTCTTTTTTAAAGATTTTATTTATTTATTTTTAGAGAAAGGGGAAGGGAAAGAGAAAAAGGGGAGAAATATCAACAGGAGAGAGAAACATTGATAGGTTGCCTTTCATACATGCCCTGATAGGGAACTGAATCAACCCAGGCATGTGTCCTAACTGGGAATTGAACTGATGACCTTTCACTTTGTGGGATGATGCACAAGCAATTGAGCCATACCAATCAGGGCAGGACACATATTCTTTTTAGGTGCCTGTGGAACACTTACCAGTTTCAACCATACACTAAGCCATAAAACAATTCACTGTATATTTTTAAATAATGAGGTTGTACAAGTATGTTAACTCACCAAATCAGAATTAAATTAGAAGTCAATACCACAAACATATCTAGAAAATCTCCAAAGGTTTCAAAGTTAAACAACGAAACTCCAAAAATATCTCATGAGTCAAAGGAGAAATCACAAGGCAGATCAAGGAATACTTTGAACTGAATAAAAGTGAAAATACAATATATGAAACTTTATAGGAGGCAGCAAGAACAGTCTCTTAGAGGCAAATTTATAGCTCTGAATTTGTAGCCTTCTAATTTATATTAGAAAGTAGGTGAAGATGGTATTGATGAGTATTTACGGGACTGAGGGACACTTTAAATTGGTGGGAGTTGCATGGGCTTATTTTTGGGGTTTCTAGAGCCCTCTCCTAGCTCAGATTTCATATTTGTCAAGTGTGTTCACTGCATTGTTTCATGATTCTGGGATCACAGCCATGAACTTCTGGTTTCTGCTCTGAGCCTATAGCATTTTCTTATGCACACCCACTAGGGACTGCAGATGGGGGGTTAGCAAGCACAGGGACTAACGAGGAAAGAGGTTCTGGGTGAGAAATGGGGACCCCATTAAATGGGCAAGTTGGGGGTGACTACTAAAGGGTTTCTTTCTCTTAGGTAAGAAGGATGAAAATAAAGAAAACTTCATGGGCCAGCGATTTTTCACTACCTAGTCCCCAGGCTGAGCCATCACATGGGTGGAGTCATCACCACCGTGACTGCTTCTTTTCACTTGTCTGAAGAGGAAGCTGCAGCAGAAAGGCTTCTGGAACCCTCGGGCCTGGGGGACACATCAACTCCTACAGGACTCTCACCTGCTGGGGAGAGTTCTGCACAGAGTCTGTGGACCATGAAAAGTCATTCTGAGCCTGCACTGCTCAGCCCAGGAAGGCATGAGTGCTTCTCATTGACCAGTGATTAGCCATCTCATCAAGCCTGAGAGTTACTATACTCTGAGGACCTGGAGTTAAAATGCATGGTGAAGACCTTTCAGATCTACCCTGCTAACATTCCAGTTGTCAGATGCACAATAGTTCATAACTTTATATATTGCTCAGGGGACTGGAGTCCCATGATGATTAGTGACAGAGCTACATGTGCCCACAATGTAAGACTTAGAGCTTTACTAATTTACAATGGCAGTATCTTGGCCTGGCACTTCATGGTGAGCCCTGTAATTATATGTGCCTGCAGGAACATGCAATTCTTTTTACTACAGTGCACTTTATAGAGTGGGTTTAAATTCTGGAAAACACCCTGACCTGCAGGCCCTGACATGGTCACAAGGACCTGACTCAGGGAAATCCAGTTGCCACTCTGGGGAGGAGCACCAGGGCCTGAGTATCATCACTAATCCCTGACTGTTGTAAACCTTCAAATGATTCACTCTTGTCCCACCATCACCTCCAGCGATGGCGCAGCGTCTGCTCATGCTAACCTGCCCTTTATGAAGTGGGGGCCTGGGCACCTTCTGTCTTAATGTCTCTCTCCAAGACTGGAGATTTTCACTTGCACTTCATTTATTTGTTTGTTTGTTTGTAATGGAATCATTGAGGTGACACTGGTTAATAAAACTAAATAGGTTTCCGGGGTATAATTCTATAACACATCATCCGTATATTGTATTGTGTGTTCACCACCCCAAGTCAAGTTTCCTTCCATCACCATTTATCCCCCTTCTGCCCCCCACTCCCTTTCTCTCTGATAATCACAATAATGTTCTCTATGAGGTTTTTTTGTTTTCTTTCACCTTTTTAACCCAGTCCCCCTACCCCCTAGGCTGTAGATTTTCAAATAGATTTCACTAGTCTGATTTTTAAAAGTCACGTATCACATATATTCTTTCCCTCTAGAATTCTTAGTCATAAATCACTAGAGTAACCAGTTTTTTCCCCTCTAATTTTCTTATCTGAAAATCACTTAGATAAATGAACTCTTTCCACAACTGCCCAACAAAAGATAAGCAGTTCTAAAACGGTGTCACTCGGCACCTTTCAACATCGTAGCAAGCGCTGCAGATGTTCTAAGTTGCACTGAGATCGATCTTGAAATTGTAAAAGGCATGCTAGCTGGACCACTGAGCCACCGTTTTGTTGGCAAAATGACAAATTAAACCCATCTCCATCACGAGCTGCCTTTGAATGTCCTCATGTGTGGTAGGACTTGACTAGGACATGCCTAGGCTCTCGCCACAACCACCTCTGCATGGCTACTTTGCATGCAGAGGTCCCCTGCCCCTTCTCTGTGTTACACACTAGCCCCAAGAGTGGGGCCACATGGGCCAAAGCACATGTACCCCTGGTCTCAGCGTCTTATGAGATATTACGACATTTGGGAAATGAAGTAATGAAGTACTGTTCCCCTCCCCGCCCAAGAACAGACAAAATTACTTTATTGAATGCTTGACTTTCCTGTATTTAGACAATTCTATAATTTCTTGGTTGCTTGTCTCACTGAGTCCTATGCACATACTCAGGTAACCCTACCTGTGTCTCCATTTCCCCAGGATATGCCCATCCCCACATCTTCCAGACAAATTTAATGGGGCAGATTCCAGCCTGATTCTCTGAAACCAGTGCACCCTTCCTGTGAGTTCCATGAGAACAAAGTCCTCAGCCTCCCAGGCTTGGAGTCACCCTCCTCCTGGATTGGGGACGGTGTTCTTGGCAGTCGCCTCTCTTTCCCACTATGGGAAAAAGAGTCTCCTCAGACACCTTTCACTATGTCAAATCCCAAACCACCCAAGAGGGTGTCTTTCCTAAAATCAGCCCATCACACAACTCCTATGCCCAAACCACAGTTTTCCTAATGATGCTCTAAGAAAACACCTAACCCCTCTAGCAGTCCATGCAGGCCTTCCGAACCCTGCCTCATGCCATGAGGGAGGAGGGGAATCCAAGAGCTGGCTCTGTGTCAGAAAGGATTCAGAGAATACATTTGAGAAGAGGGATAGGCCTGCAGGTGGTGGGGGACACTCAGTGTGCAATGCAGAAGGCCAGGCTGGGCAAAGCGGGGTGAGGAGTGGGACACATGGAGGTCTGCTGCACATGGGGACTGAGGAGAGACCCATGAAAAGACCAGCATTGTAAGAGGAAAAGAGCATATCGTGAGAAGTACACAGTCAATGCACCTGCAGACCTGGTCTGTTTAGTGAGGCTGCAGTTTAGCCTGCCCAGGAAGGTGTCTTTCCTGGAGAAAGCTGGACCTGGCCTACTTGTGGAGGAAGGGCCGATGAATGAGAACCTGGGGCCCAGCCCACTCTGGAGGTGACTGGAGGTGACACTGCAGCCCCCAGGGCCCAGGCCTCAGTGCCTTTCTTACACAGTGTGTGTGATACTTCCAGCCGGCCCCCTCCCACCTCAAACAGGGAGCAGGGCAGAGAAGCCAGGGGCCTACTCAGCCTTCCATCTCTGCTGAGGACTCATGCTAGTGTTGTCCCAGAAGACTCCAAGGGAAGAAAACGTGAGTGCACGACAAGGATAGGGTCCTCTCACACCCTTTTAAGGCAGCAAGGGTGGGTAGTGACCCCTGAACTGCAACAGAGTGCTCAGCTCTGTGTCCTTCCCTTCCTAAGGAAGACACAGCAAGTGAAGAGTCATTGAACCCTGAGGGGCGGACCCCCCACTTACTCAAAATACTCAGCGGCGGGCGTGGTCCTGAAGCTGTCGTTGAGGCTCAAGGCATCGCTGGCATTGCTGGAGTGGGCATCTGTGCAGTTGGGGCTGTTCCAGGTGTTGTTGCAGTGGATCCAGGGCAGCTCCATGGTGAAGGAGGAAAAGAAGTAATGCAGTGCCCAGGCAATGATGACATTGTAGAAGAAGCCAACGTAGAGTGAGATCAGAATGACTGTGAAACCCACACCTAGGGCAGTGAGAGCACAGAGCCACCATCAACAGAACGCCCCCTCCCACCTTCCCTTACAAAAGGCACTGCCACCCTCCATCAGCTGTTTTCCACCATTCAAATACCAGGCAACATCTTTAAACACGCAGGGGAAGAGAAGTGAAAGGGCAGTTGCTAGATTTTATGCTGTGATCACAGAGAGGGGCTTCCCCCTTCCCAAACCATCTACGGTCATCGCTATTCACACAGAGGAATTCATAATATCTCTGAGGGGCATTCAAGACCTGAAAGATCATCTAGTGTCATTGGGGGGTATCCTGGACCACCCCGATAAGGCCAGGGCCATACAGAGTCATCCAGGAACATACAGGATCATCTAGGGCCACTGTGGTAGAACCAGGTCACTCACAGACATACAGGCTAACCAAGAGCCATTCATGGCTACCCACAGCCACTCAAGATCAAACAGGATCATCCAGGCTCACCCAAGGTCATCTAGAACCACTCACTCTGGGGCACCCTGGGCAATCATACCCAGACTTACTCAGCACCACCAGTCCATGCAAAACCATCAGAAACACCCACTGTCATCCATGGCCACCCATGGCCACCCTGGGCTGTCTAGGGACACTCAGAGATACAAAACATCACCAAATGTCAACAAATGCCATTCCAAACCATTCAGGGTCACCCAGAAACATTCAGGGCCATCCATGACAATAGGGTCATCAAAGGCCATTCAGGGTCACCCAGGAATACTCAGTGATTCCAGAGCCATCCAGGGACACCTAGAGCCATCCACAGTGACCAATAATCACTAAGGAACAACCAAGGTCCTCCATAGCCACCCACAGCTTCCCAGGCTCATCTAGGACCACAAATGGCATCCAAGATCATCTGGGCCCACCATGGCTAATTCAGGGCCACCCAGAGAGACCCAGAGTCATTCGTGGCTACTCAGAGCTACTCAAGACAACTCAGGGCAAACAGAGTCATCAAGGTTCTTTCATAGCTACCTAGGGCTACCCAAGTCCACCCAGGACCATGCATAACTACCTAGGGCCTGCCAGGGGCATACACGACTACCCAGGGTCTCCTAGGGCCACCAGAGCCTTTCAGAGCATCCTTTCCAGGATCACAGAATCTGGAATTTGGGATCGGTTATGAGGCATAAGAGAATGGCGAGCAGCTTTCGGAGTTGTGTCGGCCTGACGGGTGGGCAGACGGGCCTGGTGGTTAGAAGGCTTCCTCCTGTTGGTTGGGGAAGCCACGTGCTCAGGAAGCCACTTTGTCATGAATCACATCACAGCAGGTTTTTCCTGGCAGTGGGGCTGCTGTGGATGTTTGGCTTGAGATTCATTTAAGGTTAAAACATTGCATATCAAATCCTCAGTTTGAAATTGGGGAACTCAAAGGAGCTCTGCTTAAACACTAGAGCAGATTGAGATCCAGGATCTGAAGGAAGAGGTGACTTTGCTTTTGGTCCTGCACCCACCACTGTGTGGGCAGCTCTTCATCTGGGCAGGCCGGGTTTCTCGGCCTTCACAACAGAGTGAAAAGGTCACCACAGGAGCACGTGGGCTTGCCCCGTCAGTGACACAGCACCCTAGCACTGGAGCTCAGCCTCACCTGAGAGCACCATGCCTCTTGGGTTGCTGTCCAGGTGCCAAAAATGCTGAAGTGATGGAAACGACTCCCTGGGAAGGTGGTTGCTGGTGTCAGCTGTCTGCTGGCTCACCACAAGTTCTGTCCTCCAGGACAGCAGAGCCTTGGAGAGCCACAGGCCCAGGGCACTGAAGTGCAGCCTCTCACCACCCTGGCTTTCACCAAGTTCCTCTCCAGGGCCACTTAAGACCCGGCCACATGAAATTCACATTTTGTTGATCATTGCTCATTACAGCATCACATCGTCTGAACGAAGCCACAGTGGATACCCTTTTTTCATCATTTCTTGCCACGAGAAACTGTCTCTGCTAAAGAGGCGGCGGGTTCAGTTTCCTCTCTTACCTCCAATGAAAATGCGTTCCTCTACTGTGTGACTCCCAGGAAGCTCAGGGCTAAGTGTGAACTTCAATCACAGTTCTTTCTGTCCATTTTCTTAAATTTCTCCTTTTCTTAGTATTTTTATATTAACCTTGAGTGCATTCTGTTGTATTTGAAGCCACCTTAAATTTTTTTCCAGAAAGACGAAGAGTTTGCTACATCACCCTAAAATATTACTGACCACAAAAACATCACAAATTGTTCTATATTCAATAGGTTGGCAGTGTTTCTAGAGCATATGTAAAATGAGGGTGTCTTTAGCAATTAGCCAGACAACCTCTCTCCTTAGGTCTTGAGAGAGCATGATAGTTACCTTTCTCTGCCATCCCCCAAAGCCAGCTCACTCCAAAGTGTTCGCAAAAGCTGGCTTCGATGAGAGTCTCATAAGCAAATACTAATTCCAAGAATACCAGCTGGAGAAAAGGCTCCCTGGTAGAGCAGCTTTCCACTTCTTGAGACTCGCTAGCAGGTTTTTCTCCCCCAGTAAACTGGAGAGAATTCCTCCTCTGTCAGTTTGGGTGTCTTTATTATCTACTTGGTGTGTGTGTGTGCAAGTGTGTGCATGTGCATGTGTGCTCATATGACAGAGAGGGGGACAGAGGGGAAATGGGGAGAGTAGGGTAGTTCTGAGACTCCTCCCTCCAGGATGCTGGGATGACACATTGGGGTGCCGAGAGTCACCTGCAGCCTCTCGAGCCGCACTCCCACCCTGAGGGACTCTGGACAGATAATACAGGGAACTGAGGATGAGGCACAGCCGCGGAAGCAGCTCATCCTCTCTGTGGATTTACCATCTGATTTCCCTGGGTGCAGCTCCGTGCCGATCACGTGCAGGGAGCAGGTCCCAGGTGAGGGAGGGAAGGCGGGGGAAGCGGGCTATTCGAGAGCTCAGCTCCAGACACAAATGAAAGCTTTCACAGGTCCTGGATGTACTGATCGTCCTCTGAAAGACTAGGTAACCTTTTAGCTCTACAATGATTATTTGGGGCATTTCAACTGATGTTATTTACCATGTGTTACCCATATGTGATGAATGACACATGAAAATACAGGCAATTTTGTTAATTGATTTTTTTTAAAGATGAAGGAAAAAGAAGGCATGTTTTTCAGGGTACCCAGAAAAGCATCATTTGCCTCACCCAATTTAAGCAGAGATGACCACCTCCTGTCAAATGGGGGTCATATAGATAAGATAGAGCCTGAACAAGTGGAAAAGCATCTGTTGGGGGTCGCATCTAGGGGGCATTAAACAATTCAAGGGTCTCTTCTATAAACAGGGAAGTCTAGTGTTCTTGTGCTGATTCACTTATATCCTTGACGAGCACAGCCCTGTGTTAACCGCACAGACTATTCGATAGCTGACCTTCTGCAGTTTGCGATTCCCTTGATCCCGGGTTATGAGGTGAGTGACCAGGCTCCCACTAAGGTTCTGCCTGTGGAGTCACACAGTGCTTCTTACTGTGGCCTCACGCGGCCTCGGCTCAGCCTTCCACATGGTAAAGTTTCCAAAACTGGACAAAAGCTGATGTGAGCTGCCAGAATGTGACTATGAGGCTGGGACTCAGAGTCAGTTATGGAAGTGCGTGACATCTGCTGATTCTCCGCCAGGTTCTGGTATTGCTGAGATGTGGCACTATCTGTGGTCTGAGCTTCTGTAGAATGGGGTGCTGACAGTCATATTTCCTGTACTGGTTCCAGTTCATTTGGACTAAGTGGCATTGAAATCCTTGGAAAGCATTTGACATTTTATGAGCTGCAACATAACAACTCACTTTGGTAGCTTTGCTGTAGAAAACTCTTTGTGTGGCAGGAAACAGCTGGAAATCTGCGTTCACCTGCTGGCCTCCAGCCCCATGGGGCCACCACTCATTTCCTCTTCTGCAGTCCCTCACCCTGCTGTGGGGTGCTCAGGAAAGAGGCAGATTTACTTTGACTCAGGGTTAGACTCCCTGGTGGGAGGTGGGGGCACAGAGTCCTGCCACGTAAAACAACTTCTGGCAGACATACTTCGGACTGGAAAGATGTGCCTCTTGGAAATCCAGAGATGCAAACTTACATCACCACAGGCCGCACCACAGCTGAAGACATCCTTCCTCAACGCTTCCCCATATGGTTACTTGAGAATAGATGCGCTTAATTTCCGACTCGGTGCTTTAATGCTCTGTAAATACTGACCACAGTGAAAGCTCATTGCAGTGCATGACCATGTGACATGTTAGCACTGCCCAGCAGAGCCTGGGAGAACACAATTAACTCATTTGTATCTTGTCTGTTAGCTTGGGTTTACTGCCCTCGATGGCACCCACATTGTGCCAGCACACAGATGCCGAAATGTCCAGGTCAATACCTGCACCTGTCACTAACAGGTGCCTGGTGTCTTCAGGAACCTGCATATTTCTCCACTGGGGAATTAGTGATGGAGCCAGAGGTGAGTCTCAGGCAATTCCTCTTGAGCTTTGACTCCTGTGTGCAAACTGCACAGAGGAGCACCGAGCGCCTGGTGCCTGAACCCAGAGGTGTCTGAATCTTGCTCTGTAGTTCTACTTTAGGGTGGCTCTATGAGTTACTTAGCCTCAGAGGAAATCGCTAACATCTCTAGACTCACCCAGCAGACCATTGGTCAGGAATAACACACAGTGTGTGGAGGTGTCACAGCCGTATCAGCTTCTGCCTGAGCACACCCGCCCCGACCCCCCATGCCACAGCCTTGGAGACACCCTGAGGCTTCTGCTCTCTTCAAACACCAACTTGTCAAGAACTTCTGAGAGAATCCAGAGCCTGAGCTTTAAAGAGCCATTTTCTTAGTGAAACCAGATGTTTGAACCATGCACCTTCTGTGGTCTTGTTGAGAATATAACATGGAATCCTCTGGAGGCATCGCCTCCTGCTGGCTCAATGGGGGTCAGACAAGTCTGGGATTGAATCCCACCCTGCCCCTAACAAGCTGACAAGGGCCAGTGACTCAAGCCCTCTATTTCAGTGCCTGCCTCCCCGAGATGGAGACAAGACAGTGTGCCCCCTTGGGGCTCTCAGGAGGATGCAGCTAGGTGACCTTGGGGAGATTGGTCACCTGTGCTCAGCACGAGGTGTGTTTGCTGCATGGTGCTGTGGCATCTCAGAGGCAGCCTAGAAGGCTGTGAGTAACTAGACATTTAGGTAGACTATAGATAATAGGTAGTTCTGATAGATAGATCGGTAACTGATAGATATAGATAGGTAGGTAGATTGTTGAACTACTAAATTAGTAAAGTCAAGTAAGTTGAGGAATGAGGAAACAATTCTGTTCTTGTTTTAAGTAGCCTGGGAACTTAAACCTTTGAAGTTTCTCATCTCAAATCAATGCCCAGACATCAAACCTCCTAATAACTCTGACTGCCCCCTGAAGGACTGGGGGAAGGTGTCCAGACCACCCAACATCCAGTATCCAGACCACTGGTCATCTAGAGGGTTACCATCTTGGACCAATCTAGAAGCTAAGAATGCAGGACTGATTCTTCTCAAGAGTATAACTTTCTGTAACAACCCTCAGCTTTTCTTCCTCCTTTGGAACACTCTGGGTATTACCTAGTCGTGTTCCTAATATGTAAACCTTAAGACCCTTGAATAAATCTTTATCATTTATTTCTAGCCAAAGCCTCCTGATTTTATTTCTGCTCAGTTGACATTTAATGGATGATAGATATACATACATGATAAGTAAGTAGGTGGGTAGATAGATGATAGTTGGTAGATGACGGTTGATAGATAGACGATACACACATGACAGATAGATAGGTAGATGATAGCTAGATAGATCGATGGATAGATATGTAGATGATAGACAAATAGATGATAGGTAGCTGACCGATGGATAGAGGTTTTATCTTTTTTATCATTTTAACACTGGACAAAATAACACCACTAATGAATTTAATTACAGGCGGCTTCATCTGGAAGGAAGGAAATACACTCTCAAATCTTGGTCATCATAGATCTTTGGAGTAGGACCAAAATTTGGATGGTGTGTTCATGTGTGTGGACACCTAGCAAAGCAGGATGGAATGCACACGACTTGGGTGGGCTTGCTTCAACAGCTCTGCAGCTGCAGCCTTGGTCTGTGCCACGCGAGGTATGAGGAGGTGTCCCTAACATTACCTTTGAGTATGGGACAGATCTTCCAGACGCCAGCAGCACCCTCCCTGTTGAACTGCCCAAGGGCCAGCTCCATGTAGAAAAGGGGCATCCCCGCAATGACCATGAAGAGCAGGTAGGGGACCAGGAAGGCACCTGTGGGGCATGACAACATGGTCACTGAGGGCCTCAAAGGCTCATCTGTCTCCCTTGACCACATGTGTTTTGGCTCTGACCCCAATCCCTGTCCTTGTTTCTCCTGAAGCTCCCTGCCTGGCCCCCATCCACAGGCTGGAAGCCACAGGCTGGGCTGGGTGAGCCTCCTCCCTCCATGCCTAGCCCCACTGTCATCGGTGCTCTGAACCCCTCTAAAGCTTTCAAAGTAAGCCCATCCCTACTGAACTGCCAATGCCCCAGCCCCAGGTTACGGGGTCAGCCTCCAAGAGGACAGCAGATGCAACCCAGCCCGCACTGTGGCTCCTCCCCTGCCTTTGCCTCCTCTTGCTCCTCTATGGAATGTCTGCCCCTCTTGAGTTGTGACTCTTGTGGGATCTATGGGCCACCTCTGACCCTGCGTGGATTCTGTCATCAATTCCAGATCCCAGCATTTGAAACCTGCCTCGACCAGGGGCTGTGGTCTCTCCAGGGAAGTGCCTTGTTCCTCTTGGAGCTGCACCCTGTCCTGAGCACGAAGTTCAGGGTCCCAGGGCTCTGCTTGCTAAAGCTCTGCCTTGAATGAGAGGGAGCTTCGCCATGGCTCTCTTCCTGGAATGGGGAGGGGGGCAGGGAGGCCCCACAATTGTCTCTCCTATTGCACCACGGAGGCCTCAGTCTTCTCCCCTCCATCTGGGCAGAGTAACGCCAACCTACCCACAGGCATGCTGGGAGGCCCTCCTCAGGACTGTCTTCCCACACAGCCCCTTCTGTATATTGTGGTGTGGCCAGTGATTCCGGGAGGCTGTCAGGGAGATGGAGGCACCAGGAGGGTGGGCATGAGCTCCAACTTACCTGGATTCTCAACTCTAATTTTTGAGGTGATTTCCCCCTTTATCTCATGTAAGTTCTCTGCCTGAGTCCTGAGACAGTCATGGTTTCAGGACTGGCTGAGTGCAGGGAACAGTAGGTAAGGACACCTTCACAGGGCATCTTTGCTCAAGGGCCCCCCTTTGTAAAGACTGTTACTAGTCAGCCAAAGCTACCATTCTGTGTGGGTCTTTTCTTTCCAAAGTGAAAAACACCTTCGGAAACAGAAGACAGAGCCACGGTGCCTCCAACCGCTACCTTCTGCTTCCTGCTCTCCGTGAAGTCCTGGTGCAGGGTGAGAGTGGTCTGAACTCTCCCTCTATGTTCTGTGACACACACGTGGGGAATCTGTGCCCAGCTGGTGCTAAGTTACAAAGCTGTGCCATGTTGCCCGAGAGTGCCCGTTTCTCGAAAGCCTGCCTCCATCACCCTGTCTCTAGCCCAGCAGAGGTGCACAGGGAGGGCATGTGGGGACTCACCCCCGCCGTTTTTGTAGCACAGGTAAGGAAATCGCCAGACGTTGGCCAGGTCCACGGCGAAGCCAATCACCGAGAGGAGGAAGTCTATCTTCTTGCTCCATGTCTCCCGTTCCTGGGTCTCCACGGGGGTCTGTGGGGAGTTGACGAGGGTGGAGTTCGTGAGCTGCACCCCATTCTGCTCCTTGACCAAAACAAGTTCCACCGCCTTTGGGCACGTGGCATTGGGCTCCTTAGCTGGGGCCACCACGGAAGGCATCAGTCCCACTGGGCATTTGCTTCTACTCATGGGCAGCCTGGAGGGAATCTAGGATCCTGCACTTCTTCCCTTCTTGGTCTTCAGCCAACATGAAAAATAAACATACACAGGAATGCAATGAGTTAGTAGCCAGAACTACAGATGCACCCAGTGGCAAGAGCATTTATATTTCTTTCTTTGGGGGCAGAACAAATACATTCCAAACAGCTAAGATTTTTGGCCAGGACTGAGGATGATGTACGAGTTATTTTTCCTGAAGACTGCGGGAGACTGTGGAAACCCTGGACAGACGTCTGCTTTGCACCCTTCCCCTGGCTCTCCTTTCTAGTCCAATGAAAGTGCAGTGATGGTGTAATCTCTAATTTTGCTTTTAACAATAATGCAAACGGTTAATGCTGCCATACCCCACACAGAAGGGAGTAATTTATTGTCTTCAAATAGCACCCGACAATAGGTCTTTACAAGAGCGCACACCTAGTCATTCCACTATGAACAAAGTCAGCCACAGCAATGAAAAGTTTACAGAAAAATGATAATGATTTCTTCAAGAAATGTATACATGATCCGCCTACAGCCGTGGCCCGGTGGCTCACCAGCATCACCTGGCAGAGTGGGCACAGGTGAGACCATTGTCAGGATTTACCTGAGGGACCACCAGCTCCTATACTTCCCACCTGTGCCAGGGAGCTCATTTCGAGATCACTGCCATAAACCCTGGGCAGTGTCCTCAGGGGGAGCAGAAGAAATTCCACAATAAAGGCCAGGAGCAAGCCGGGCCCTCGGGTCCAAGAGCAGTTTCAAATTTGACTTCCAGCATTTGACTCCCCAACATTGTTCCAACAGCTCACACACGGGTTTGTGCACAGGTACTCGTGCATACACGCTCGCGCGCACACACACACACACATAGAGGTTGAAGAAGAAGCGTAACAGGATGACAGCTTAGTGGGCAAATTTTCCACTGTGTCCAAGTTTGAATGAAAACTCACAACTTAAGTTATTTTATGCACCAACTCTGGGTGGCCCCTTCACCTCCGGTGACCCAACTGCACCTTCCTGAGAAGTAGGAAAAACAAGCCGAGGGGCTGCGTGCTCCGGGGAGCAGGCGAGACCGGCCTGCCATAGGGTGCCGCCAGACGGGGTGGAGATGCAGAGGCAGCAAATTCCAGCTTTTTTGTTCTGACAAGGGCCGTTGCAGTCCCCTCTGGCCACCTGCCGGGAAACCCTTGCCCAGCATTTGGGGTGAGCTGACACACTCCTGGAGCAGTGGCCCCAGAGGCCAGGTTTGGGTAAAGAAAGCAAAATGCGGTCTCCTAGAAAAACAGCCGGCCCGTCAGCGGCGGATTGCTCCTCTGTCCCGTTTGTCCCGGAAGCACAGAGCCCGCAGCTCCGCGTGCCCACTCTCACCTTCGGAATCAGAGATGAAACCCTGCTCCCGGGAGCACTGGCTGAGAAAGCCACCCGGATGGGATGGGCGGGGGGCGGCTCTGCCCAGGGCCCCTTCACCCTGCATCGCGTTTGGTTCAACAAGCAGGAATCAGTCACAACAGCTGTGCGCCCCAATGCTGGCGCCTCAGGGAAGCCGCCCCTTCGTACAACCCCTGGAGCCTGGCGCGGCCGCAGGACCGGCGCTCCCCCTGTGGGGCCCGGGCCAGGGGCCACGGGGGCGCGCATCAACCCTGTATCACCCATGGTGCACACATCTCTCAGCCACTGATCGCCTTAAGGTTTCCAATGACACTGTCTGTCGGGGAGCACTGTGCACCCCGGGCTGTGAACGACTTTTGGAGACCTTGTCGTCCGAGGAACGCGATACCTCCGCACGAGTCCCAGCTCTGTGCTCCTCGGCTGCAGCCTTCGGGATCCACGGCGCGAACGGCAAGCCCCGAAGCTGTACGGGACGCCTGCCTGTGCAGGAAGTTGCCCACGGAATGCCCCGGCCTTACCTGCCTTCCCCAGCCTCGGCTCCGCTCTGGGGTCCTACGCCTAGCGCCCGCGAAAGCTCCGGCTGGGTTCCGCTGCGGTGGGCGGTCTCAGCTTCCCGACTCTTATCACGTCGCCTGGCCCGCCCCGCCCCGGCGCCGTCGGGGGCGCAAGCCCATCTTGCTCCGCTTCTGCGCCGCCCAAGGGGGGCGGGGGACGAGGCCCGCCGCGCCCTGCACCCGCCACCCGGGACCCAGACGGAGGGCAGAAGCCGGTGGCCAGGGCCGGTAGAACACTCAGCCCCAGGTCTTGCGCGTCCGGGAGCCTCCGATGCTCGGGAGCCGGAACACTTGTGGGTCCCAGGCGTGGCAGAATTGGGATGACCCGTTTTCCTGCGGGGCCAGTCTAGGTCTCCCTCCCACATTCGCCTGCATCCCCCTGGAGCTGCCCTGCGCACCTACTTCTGCTTGCGGGGGATCCCTGCCTCTCACCGACTGCCGCCCACCTATCGCCGCGTAGGAGAGGCACCCGCAGGTGGGAGGGAGCAGGAAACCTACCCGGCTGAGCCTGGCCAAGATTGTGTCCTCCCTCTTCCGTCCCCACCCCCGCAGCTGCTGCGAGACCCACGCCCTCACGCCCTGACGCTACACTGACCCTTCTCTCCCACCGCCCAGCTCCACGAACTCCTCCAGTGCGTCTGTCCCTCTACAGGTCCGGCGCCCTGGGGGCCTCTCCCACCGAGTCCCGTGCAGGTGGTGTCCAGTCTGTGTCTCCAGGCCGGCTGTGGCGACCTCTGTCCTGCCCCGACCCCTGACGGGGGAGTGGGGGCCCGGCACCCGGGCCTCCTGGCTGGAGGTATCGAGTAGTCCTTTGGTCTGGCTGCGGAGATGCGGGTGCTTCTGTGGCCCGCACTCTCCTGGACTTCCCGTGAGCAGCGGGAGGTCTTGGCTGCTGGCCAGCATGCAACGTCTCAGTTGGCATCAAGGAGCTCGAATTAAGCTCCCCTCCCAAACCGATTCCCCCAGATGGCCAGGTGGTCAGTACTGGCTCTGGCTCTGGGGACCAAACAGAATCGGAATCTTCTTGGAAAGATTGCACATCACCATTCAGAGGAATGGAGACTTCGGGCCACCAAGCAGGGTCCATGTCCCCCGGGTGCGGAATGGCTGCAAGGTGAGCTGTGGCTTCTGGCATGGCTCTGGCTGGGTGACCCAAGTCCCCAGCATTAACTGTCCTGGCATGTGGCCTTCAATTTTCCCACTATGCACTTGCTGTAGGGGACGTCCACACGAGTTCTAGGTTCTCTATCCTGTCTGGACTGCATGCAAGTTGCTGCTCAGAAGTGTCATGGAAGCAGTGTCCTTTCGTCACACCTTGTCACATTCTCAGTAGCATTTCCCCTACTTGCTCCTGCTTCCATCTGGAGATCAGCATCACTACCTTACCCACAGCTTCCTGACCACCTGGCTGGTGCCCGAAACAGGGCTGGTACCCAGCTGCAGTGTCAAGAAACTGCCTTGCCAGGCTTAGAGTCAAGCAGTAAGAGCCCAGGACTTGGTGTATCAGTCTGCTCCAGCTGCTAAAACCAAAATGCCACTGACAGGGGGACAGAATCAACGGACATTTCTTTGTCACAGTTCTGGGGACCAGAAGTCTAAATTAAGGCAGGGGCATGTTCTGTCTCTGGTGAGGACCCACTTCCTGGCTTCCAGACATCTTCTCCCTGCTGTGACCTCCCATGAAGGAGGCTGCCAGGTGGGGGGACTCCCTGGGGCTTCTTTTAACAAGGACACCAGTTTCATCACCGCAGGTTCCGCCTTCGTGACCCAATCGCTTCCCAAAGGCTCACCTCCCAGCACCATTGCGCTGGGTGTTAGGGTTCAACATGTGGACTTGGGAGAGTCAGTGCAATCCATGGCACTCAGGGGGGTGACAGGGATTTCGGGAAATGGTGATGTGCCACCTGGACTGTACACGCTGGTGACCATCAGTCACCCAGGCTGTCTCTCCTCATGCGTGCTCAATAGCACAGGTTTCCAGAAACAGGAGAAACCGGTGATGGGGCTCCACCCCTGCCACACCCTTCACTTGGAACCACAGGAATTAAGACAAAAGACAAACCACCTGGGGAGGATGTGCTCTTAGAGCAGAACGAGCTGGGACCAGGGCTGCAGCACGGCACATGGGTGACAGAGAGAATGTGGGGCTGCAGATCCTGTGTGTCATCGTCCTCTGACCTGCACAGTTAGAGGGTAGAACTGGTGTGGCTGAGAGCTGATTAAACAGTGACCTCCAAATGCTTGGAACTTTGCTCCAAGTTTATTATCTGCGCAGCCGCTGCTGTTCACACACAGCAATAGATGGATGTAGGCAGAGCAGGAGCGTTGTCCTGTCCGTCCACAGGGCAGTTTCTCACCGTCTTCCGTGGTCCAGCTATAGCAGCGGAGCACATGGGTGGGACTGTGAGAGGGGCCTTGGGATTTTAAGATGGCCGCTTTGCTTGACCCGCATGACCAAGTGCCAGGGGTGGGCTGCAGAAACGCAGAGTTGTTCCCTCGCGGTTCTGTGACCGGAAGTCCGAGATCGAGGTGTGGGCAGGACTGGTTACTTCCAAGGCTGCAAAGAAGAGCCTGCTCCAGGCCTCTCCCACTTGTGACGTGCACCAGAGGTCCCTGGTGGTCCTTGGCTTGTGGAAGAAGCATCCGTCTGCCTTCATGCTCACATGGTGGTGCTCTATGTGGTGTGTGTCTTCAAGTGCCCCTAGTCCTACTGGGTCCGGGCCCACCCTGATGCCCTCATTTCAACTTCATCACCTCTGTCAAGATTTCTAAATAAGGTCACATTGCAGGTCCTGGGCTTAAGATTTCAACATATGAACTCGTGGGGCACAATGCAACCCATTCCTGAGTGGGACGTTAACAGGCTTGTTCTGGAGGGAGCAACGCAGAACATGGCAGTGCTCAGAGCCATTCTCTGCTGCTTGGCAGTCCCTCATCAGGAGGGAGGTGGCCTGCTCAGGAGCAGAGCTCCGCCCTGAGCAGGAGAACCTCTGTGATGGACAGCCACCAGAAAGCCAGGCACACCTGCCGGTGCTCCTCCGTGAGAGAGAGGTCAATTGCTGTCCCCAAGCCACAGGCTCCTTGGGGCCCAGCACCACATCCCTGTGCACCTTAAACTGGACTCTACCACACGGCACTCCCTACAGCATGGCAGCTGGGGGCCGGGACCTGCATTTCCCCAATGCCCTGGCTGGCAGGGCTCAGGTCAGGGGGTGCCAGGCCTGGCCACACCTGCGGAGTCCAAGGGGGAGAGGCCCAGGCAGCAGGGGAGGGTTCCCTGCAGCTCCTCAACACTGGGTACTACCACCCCTCCCAACCGTCCAGCAATGTTTAACCTGATTCCCTGTGCGAGACCCCTGTTTATCATTTGCATGGTGGCTGGTGTTCCTGAGTCAGCTTGGCTGCTGTTAACAGAATGTCCCTGGCTGAGCAGCTCCAACAACAGCCTTTTATTTCTCTCAGTCTGGAGGCTGGAAGTCCACGATCAGGGTGCTGTCATGGTAGGACTCTGGTGAGGAACTTCGGGCTGTGTCCTCGTGTGGGGGGAGGAGAAAAGTGGGGGGGTGCAGGGAGGAGAGGGAGCCAGCCCACACTCCGATCTCTCCTTATAAGGGCACTGATCCCATCATGGTCCCCCAGTCTCATGGCCTCATCTAAACAGAGTCACGCCCCCAAACCCCACCTCCTAATAAATACATGTGCCCCCTGCACCAGCTGCAGAGTTAGGGCTTCGACATGGGAAACTGGGGAGAGCACAAACACTCAGCACAGAGCAGTCCCAGAGAGTAATGTTTCTTCTTTTAAATCATTTTTTATTGTTATTCTATTACAGTTGTCCCAGTTTTCCACCTTTGTCCTCCTCCACCCATTCCTACCCCCACTCCCACAGTCAATCCCCACCCTGCTGTCCATGTCCATGGGTCATTCATATGTGTTCCTTGACTAGTTCCTTCTCCTTCCTTCCTCCATTATCCCCTTCCCCCTCCCCCTGGTCACTGTCAGTCCATGTTTCCATGTCTGTGGTTCTAGTTTGTTCATTATTTTGTTCATTAAATTCATCTTATAGATGGGATCATATAGTATTTGTCTTTTACCAACTGGCTTATTCACTTAGCATAATAGTCTCCAGTTCCATCCATGCTTCTGCAAAAGGTGGGAGTTCTTTCTGTCTGTTGCACAGTATTCCATCATGTAAATGTACCACAGTTTTTTGATCCACTCATGTACTGGTGGGCACTTAGGCTGCTTCCAGCACTTGGCTGTTGTATGTAGGGCTGCTATGAACATGGTACAGCCACTCTAGAACACAGTATGGAACTTCCTCAAAAAACTAAAGATGGAACTGCCTTTTGACCCAGTGACTCCACTACTGGGACTGCACCCTTAGAGTCCTGAAACACCGATTCAAAAGAACCTGGGCACCCCAGTGTTCATAGCAGTGGGATGTTTCTGTCATTCAGACTGAGCTGCAGTTTCCTGGGATTTCATTCCTTTGCTGGGACATGTTTGGTTTTCCTTTGAGTTAATGTTGCCTATTTTTCCACTGGTTAATTTTCCAGGGTCCAAACTCTCCAACAGAGGTGTACCTTCCCCTAGATGGACTGCAACCCCGGTGGCACTCTGTTCGCTTTTATTGTTGTTATTTGAGCCTCTGCCTCCTCTCTCCAACCAGAGCGGATCACCCTCCGGTCTTGCTGCCCAGATGGTGTCCTTGTGTCTCTCATCACTGCACCTTGGGGAGTCATTCACACGCCTCCTTTGTCACAGTGGTTTCTGTGGTCCCCGTGGGCGGCGTTCTATTCTGTCGCCTTGGCAGCACCACTTGCTTCTCAGATCTCTGCACCACGAGGGAGGCGCAGGGGCTCTGTCTCCCAGATCCCCTTTCCTGTGTGGTTCTCCATTAGGTTTGTCCAGGATAGACAGTCACTTAGGATGAGGAGGGTGGAAGAGGAGGGGAAGCCGTTACTCTCCTGGGGTTGCCAGTCGGGCGCGTCGGTGACTGAAGTTTCTAGTGGCCTCTGGTGGGCTCTTCAGACCCACCTGCTTCGCCTGAGGTGCTTGCTGGGCAGCCCTCAGCTCCTGAGGCAAATCGGCACAAACCCTGGTCTATGCTGCTGCTGCTGAAGCCAACACCGCCCCCTCCCCCCCCACACCTGTTTGGAAAGACCAGAAGATACAGTTTCCTTTCACGTGACAGGGACAGCAGTACGCCTTTGCCATCATCTAACCCACTGCCATTTCTGGTCACAGAGACCTTTATCATGCTGCTTTCTCAGAAGATTACATTGGTCCACTACACGGACATCATGCTGAACCAAGTTGGTGAGCAAGAAATAAAAAATGACATTGATAGATGCTTGCTCATGATTGAAAAAAGGAAAGATGAAAATTCCAAGGCTTCCCATTGGGGTGAGGTTTCGATGGGTCCATTGATCTGTGGCTGGTTAAGCTACATGTCCACATGGAGGGCAAGCTGCTGCATCTGGTGTTCCCGCTCCCAGGAGAGGACTTTTCCACGTGCACTTGAGAAGAATGTGCGTTCTGCTACTGCTGGGTGAACAACTGCATGAGTCAGGTTTTGTCTTCTGTGTCCTCACACAGTCTTCATACTTGTTCTTAGTTACTGGGAGAGAGGTGTTGGTATCTCCCAGGAGCTGTGTGTGGCCTGGTTCTCCCCGTGGTTCTATCCCCTTTGCTTTGCCCCATTGAAGCTCTGTCGCCGGGGCACATGCACTTAGGATTGTATGTCCTCCTGGGGACTTGAATCCTTTTCTTTTTTTCTGTCGGCTGATACATGTCTTCATATGCAAATTGTGTTTCTTATATGCATCATAAAGTTGGGTCTTGCATTTATGTCCAAGATGACAGTTTCTGCTGTTTGTTGGTGGGTATTTAGACCGTTTACATTCAATGTGATATTGATGTGGCTGCATTTAAATCTGCCATCCTCTGTTTTCTAGTTTTCCAAAGTGTTCCTTGTTCCCTTTTTTCCTTTTCTGCTGTCTTTTGGGGTGAGTTTGTAACATTCTATTTCCTTCTTCTTTTGTGGGATTATTAGCAAAGCTCTTTGTTGTGCCATTTCAGTGGCTGCTTTGCGCTGTAGCATGCACCTGCCTCTGCCACAGTCCTCATTCAGGTGACGTCACACCGCTGCACGCAGACTGTGGGGACTCTACCCCAAAGACTCTCCTGGCCTTTGCACTGTTGTTAAAAATTTTACTTCTACGCCCTACGAACCCAAGAATGATGAGCAACTTTGACTCAGGCATTCAATCTTCTACTAACGTGGTTTAAATAATCAGAAAAAGTGCTTATATTTGCCCATCTGCTTACCATTTCTGGTCCTCCTCGTTCCTGCGTAGATCCAGGTATCAACGCACTATCATTTCCCCACTGCTTTACGGACGTATTTCAACATCCCTTGCAGTCAGGGTCTGCTGGTGATGAATTCTCTCTGCTTTCACATGTCCAATTATGTGTCCAAAATGGCTTCCCTTCTCTGTTTAGAAAGGCATGTTTGCTGAGTAAAGAATTCTAAGTTGGCAATTGTCTTTTTCTTTTCCAGTTTTGTAGATGTGGCTTCACTGTCTTGCAGATGGTTTTATTTCTGAGGAGAAACCTGCTTTCCTGTGTATTTTTGTTCCTCGTATGCAGTGTGTCTTTCTTCCCTGGCTGACTTTCTTCCCTGGCTTAAGCTTTGATGACATGACAATGTGCCTGGTGTGGTTTCCAACACGGACCCTGTGTTTGGAGCTCACTGAGCTCCTTGGATCTGCGGGCTCACAGTGTATATCAAGTTTAAAAAAGCACTTCTCTAAACATGTTTTCTGTTTGCCCCTTTCCTTGGGGAAAGTTCCATGATTCACCGGTGGTCAGTTCAACTTTTTGTCTTCTTTGTGTTGTTCTGGATAGTTGGACTGCCGCGTCTTCTGTGAGGGCAGATCCGCCCCTGCTCTCATGTGCTTTGCGTTTCCAACACTAGTTCTCACGCTAGATTCATAGTATCTCATAAAAGATCTCTCCTGTCTCTACTGAACACAGTCAATCTTGTCTGCCACTGGCTTTCTGAACAAAGTAATACAGTTATATTGTAAAACAAATGAATCTCACTGACTAAATTCTAGTACCTGAGTCATTTCTGGGTCTGTTTTTTGAAAAAGATTTTGTTTATTTAATTTTAGAGTGAAAAGGAAAGGAGAAAGAGAGGGAGAAAAACACCAATGTGTGGATGCCTCTGGTGCACCCCATACTGGGGACCTGGACCACAACCCAGGCATATGCCCTGATTGGGAATCAATCAGTGACCCTTTGGTTTGCAGGCCAGCATTCAATCCACTGAGCCACACCAACCAGGGCTCGGTGTCTGTTTTTTTTAAATCAATTATAGTTCATCTTTCTTGCTCTTTTGCATTGAGGTGATTTCTGACTAGATGTCAGACATTATAATTTCTACTTTGTCGGGTGCTGGATAATTCTGCATTCCTGGGAATATTCTGGAACTTTGTTTGGGGCTGCAGGTAACTTACTTATAAACAGTCTGGCCATTCTTTCAGCTCTGGCTTTTAAGCTTTGTTCAACTGGACCACAGAAGTGTTTTATTTCCTCACTACTGAGAAAAAAACCTGCCTGAGTTTTTCACCAAGAGCGAGTGTGGGGCCAGTCTCTCTTCCTCCATTTTGACCAGAAGCAAAATTTTGGGCTCTTTTAAAAAAATTCCATTTGAAAGAATTTATCAGAACCTCACGGGCTCCTGACAGTGTCATGCGGCAGAGATCAGCCCCGCCAGCAGCACCAACACGTCTGCCATCCTCCCCGGTGGGCGTTAGTGGGAGGGCTGTGCGGCTCAGTCCCACCCCTGGAACAGGGCAGACTCCTTCATTTAGCTTCACTTTCACGAGGGAACATACTCTGCATGATTTAAATATTTTGAAATGTATTGGGATTCACTCTTTAACCAAACACGTAGTCTATTTTGTCAACTGCTTCGTGTGCACTTGAAATGGCAATTAAGTCTGTTTGGTAAATGGCATTGTTCAAATGTTCTACATAATTATGTTTCCCTGGTGGTTCTATCGATTACTGAGAAGACTGTGTTAAAATCTCCAACTAGGTTCGATTTGTTTATTTCTGCTACGCTCTGCTGTTCTGTACAGACACCTGTAGGGTCACTGGGTCTTCCAGCGGAACTGAACCCTTTATTGTCAGGCCACATTTGCCTTCAACTCAGGTGCTTCTCCTGGCCCGAAAGGCCACTTAGTGGGATGTTCTTTTTGCCGCATCAACTCTCTTACATTACGCTTGCACGTTACATATGTTTCCCAATTCTTTCACTTTCACTATGTGTTTGAGCCGGTGTTTTTTGTCCATTTGGTCTAGCAACGGCTATTTTGGAGTTTTTAGTCTAAATTTAATGCCATTATTAGTGTGGTTGAATTTAAGTTTACCACTTGCTATTTGTTTTCTATTTGTGTCATCTGTATCTTGTTCTTTTTTCCTTAAGTTTCCTGATTAGTTTGGATAAAATAATTACTTGAGAATATCCTGTCTTATGTGCACTACTGGCTTGTTAGTTACACCTCTGTGTTTTCTTTGGGGAATTTAGGACACAGGCTTTTAAATGATCTCCGTCCACCTTCAAACAGCCCTGACCCTCTGGGCAGAGCCAATTGCTGCGTGCACGCCACTCTCACCTCAGTTCTGTGGTTTCTTCTTTTCTGGCTGCTTTTAAGATTTTCTTTTTTATCATGGCTTTCAGAATTTTATAGTGTGTCTTCCTGTATTTTTGTAATATTTATTCTGCTTGTGGTTTATTGAGCTCCTTGGATGTTTGAGTTTATAATTCTGGCCATTATTTGTCAAGTCATTTTTGACTGCCCCCCTTTTTCTGGGACTCCAATCACATGTGATAAAACACCTTATTTTCTTTGGTCAGCTTTTTTGGCCTGTGCTTCACTGGGACCCACATGAGTCACTCACTGATAGATTCTTTCTCCGTGGCCCTGCCCAGGGCCAGGCACACATGATGGACAGCCTGCCGCTTTCCAAGTGTGCACTCACTGGACCCCACAATAAGGGCACTGGAGGGACTGAGATGACGCACGATCAACAAGAGATCAGCAAGAACAGCCTCAGCCGATGTGGCTGTCACTGGATTCCCGCCTTGTCAGAAGATGGTCCAGGGCTGACCCCTAGGTGGTACTATTTTCTGGGGGTCCTGTTGATTTCATACTGAACGTTCCCATTGTTGAGAGAACAAGCTTGTCCTCGTTTTAATGCCCTTATCCTGATAAGGATTTGTCTTTGTTGCCCTTGGAATTTCTTCCGCACCACCTGTGGGCTGAGTGGCTCACTCACCATCGCCCGTCTTGTATTAAATTGCTAAGGAATTCATTTTACTGCAAAGGAAACATGGCCGCAGGCACACACTTGAACTTCCAGCTCCTCCCAAGTTCCCCCTACCCAGAACAGCTGGCCCGACAGAATGGAAGGTGATCTGTGTTACATTTTGTGTTCGTATTTTCCTTCCCTGCCTTGCAGCGCCCACCTGTACAGGAGCGCATTTCCTGCGCATGGAGTTATACTGCAGCCACATGATTCACTTGGGACATAGAAGACTCAGCACCCAGCATGTGGTTTGCCACTTCTGTCCCCTGTGCTGTTCCCCTGGCACAGTCTGAGGAAAGGGGTGGTGCTGCCAGACTGGGACCCAGTGAAGACGCTGGTCAGAGCTGCAAGTGGCCTGAGAAAAGGTGAGAGTGATGTACCTGCTGACCCTTCAATCCCAAGCCCTTGTTATCACAGCAGACAAGTCACGCTGACTGGCCAGCCTGTTCACCTTTCTCTTCTTTTCTCTGCACATTTGGGCTCTCCTGCCTGAAAGGGACTTATTTCCAAGGATGGATGTTCCCACTTGGGGACACAATGAAGCCATCACACTTATTCAGATGCTCATCAGCTATGTGCGGCTATTCTGGTGACTGAACCGATAGGATGGCAGAGTGGCCCCAACACTAACCACAGACAGGAAGTGGGGTGTGGTTACTGCCCAGCTGGGCTTCATGACTCCCACGGCGACAAATAAATGCAACACAGGCACTTCGGGATAAAAATTTGAATCCCTTCACCAGGTAAAGAATCCTAACCTTAGATACTTAGGCACTGGTGGGACACAGGCAAACACGGACCACGGACTGGAGGGTGGGGTGGGGTAGGAGACTTAAGTACAACTGCTGCAACCTCTTCTCTGGCTGCAGAAACAGTGACAATGCAGACTGTCTTCCTGGCCCGGTGTGTGTGCCCGTGTGCCTGTGTGAGACGGCACGCACACCAGTTTAACTACTACTCACTTCCCCCACTTCTTGGTGTCTACTACTATTTTATAGAGGGAAGATGAATGGTGGTGAATGAACCTGTTTTTTTCAGGGTTGAACTTTGTAACTAAGGTTTCATGTTAGAGTGTACCCAGGCAGGCATGTGACTATGCTGGAATTGACGTCTCCTAGAGGACTCGAGGAGTCGTATTTTGGGGAGAAGGCCAAAGCATCTGTTTGGAGGCATGGTCGTCGTATCACGTCAGGGGGAAACACAGTGGCTGTGCCACACATAGTGGGTGTACCTCATAGTTGGTGTACCACACATAGTGGGTGTACCTCACATAGTGGGGCATGCCACACACAGTGGGTGCGCCACATAGTGGGTGTACTTCACACATGAGAAGGGTGAGAATGAAGGCTGGGTAGCTGTGGGACGAACAGTGCTGGTCATTCGTCAAGAGCTCCTGGTTGGGTCAGCAGATATTGGGGAGGGACTGGGACATTGGTAGTGAAAACTGGCAGGGTGGCAGAGGAGAGGGCAGAGACTTTCTTCTTTTCTGGATTCTGACGGAGCCTCCAGCAGCAGCCGTTCCCATCAGAATGTAGGAGAGCTGAACACACACAGGAGGAGGCAGGTCCCAGGCAAGTCCACGGCAGGCGCACACCCATCGCCACGGGCAGCATACTGCCCTGTCTCTGTTCCACGGCTGCTGTGACTTCTTCGACCAGAAACCTGGGTCCATCTTTGGATGTAAAATATCCAGATTCTGTCTTTGCTTTATCCTTTCCCTTTACTTAAAGAAGTTAAATAAATTTAACCCAAAAGGCAAAACACATTTATGTTGAAGTGGGCCCACAAGCACAAAGTAGCAAATAAAAAGGGCTGCCGCACGAACAATGGCACTGTGGTGTGTCCTCCTGTCACGCCTGCCAGTGGCTCCCGACTTGTTTCTGTGAACAAACCACGTCTCTGAGGGTCACCTGAGCCCTGAAGCCAGGGGCTCCACAACCTCGATGCTTTCGTACACAGCATTCGGGACTGTAATACAACAGTTCTATTTGGTTCACTTCTATTTCTACATCCTTTACGGATTTAATAGGAGGACTGGAAAGTTTATTTAAGGTGTGTGTGCTTAATATAGAGAAATGACTCAAATCAATTCAGCAGGGCGGCAGCCACGTGAGCCTGACTTCTGTGAAATGTCAGCCTTTGTCCACGAGACACTGAAACACGCCAGACCCTCGCTTCGCTGCTTCTGCAGAATTTCAGTTGTTTCCCAAACATGCTAGAAATCTCATCTTGACTGGCTCTCCCATCACGGCCTAAGCAATGTTTGTGTTGTCTATCTAATAAAAAAACAACACACGTAACAAAGAGCATCTTCAAGTACATAGGACTTTGTTTTATTCATTCCACTGAAAATCCAAAGTTCTTTACATGACACCCTTTCCAGCAGGGCCCCACAGGCGGCAGGGCCAGGGCTGCACTCGCTGCTCTGTCCTCGCCTCACACTGAAGGGATTACGTTCTGACTCTATGTACACTCACAGTTCTGAAGGCCATTCCGTCACTACGGCACAGAAAGTGGATCAGGAGGCACAAACATCCATTCAAAGTCTGCTTCTCAGAGATTTTTTTCCTGAAAATGCCCAGCGGCATTTCATTCCAAAAGCCCTTCATCCACAGACACGAAGGACGGAGGCCGCAGGCTCGGGCCCCTTCCCTCAGAATATCTTAGTTTATTCGCCTCCTTCATTGGTCGTGGGTAGGTTTTCCTCTTTTAAAAATGAACCTTTATGCATTTTATGATTATAGAATTAATTACCGTCAGCTACCATGGCTGCATCTGAGATGTCTGACAAGCCGAGCGCCCGGAACGGGCCTCAGCCCACCCCGGCCCTATGTGCGTCCTGGCTGGCAGTGAGCAGCTGGAACAAGGTGGAGGCGACGCTGACTGGAGGCCAGGGGTGTCCTGACGTCTAGCGGCAGACACGCATGTCGTGCCGCAGGAAGTTAGTAAACATTTTCCCTGTGCTTCTGGCCCTGGTGGTCACTTTCAAGCCCCTAATGTAACATTCATTTTAGAAATTAAAACAAAAAATGATTTCCCCAAAGGAACCCGGAGGCTTTGCTTCAGGGCACAGACTGGAGTCTGTGGTCATGACTGTGCTTTAAGGACAGGTCCCAGCCGTGGCCTAGGGAGAGGAATCACAGCTATTTCGGGAAGAGCAGAGGCAACACTGTTGCGTCCCCCTTCCTGTGCCAGGAAGCACCTCTCCTCCCCTCACCCAAGTTCTGAGGGGCCTGAGTTCTTCTCCGTCAGAGCCAATGCCACCCTTGTCACCGTGACAGGAGGGACATCTGCCGGCTGTCACCTGCTCCCGCTACCCTCCACACTGTTTCTGTCCATACAGTTCATCTGCCTGCAGGGCGGCTCCTTCACCCTACTCACCACGGAGCCAGAGCAAAGGGGAGATGGTCACTCCCAGCAGGGCCCGCGCGTCTGCCCCAGGGCTGCCATCTGCCCCAGGTGCACAGCCCTGCAACAGACGACGGGACCAGTCCTCTGTCCTCACTCGCGCCACCCACATTCAATGCTTCCACTGTGGTTGATGCTACGATGAAGTAGATGACCTCATATTAAAACAGAAATACCAAGCTGGTAACATTTATAAAAAAAAAGAGGGGGATTAAAAAGGATTAAGGATCGGAAATAGCAGTTCTGGGCTGGTGCTTGCTCGTGGTGGCCCAAACAGGAGAGAAACTGACCTGGTCGAGAGAGGCCAGAGAGAAAGCGACGTCAAAGACACAAACAGCCTCAGATTCTATCAAAAAAGGCCTATAAATAAATATCCTCTGACCCTCAAAAGAAAATGAAGTAGAAAAACAATTTTTCTTTAAAAAAATGCTGTGTCTCCTGAAGTATCTAAATGAAGTTTATAAAATACTCATGAACTCCCACAAATATAGAAATGTTTAAAAACCAGATGGCGGGTTGGCCACACTGTGACCCCAGAGGTCGGCAGAGGGTTTGTGCTGGAACCGAAACGTGCCACACGTCCCACCTTCCAAGTGTGTGTGGAGGCCGCCTGCCTGTGTGTGCTGCCTCCAGCTGACCACAGGGGCAGTGTGGAAAGAGGGAGATGGAAACCCCAAACCAGGGCACCGTGGGTGAAAACAAGCCATGCCTGGTTTCCACCCAGCCCCCCGGGGACCTGCCTGATGCACAGGAAGACACCTGGAACCGGGCCACGACGCACAGGGCACGCCCCATGCAGTCTTGCTGTGAGGAGACCAGGCGCTACGGGCATGAGGTTTTCTGTCCAGGTGCCCCACAGGCGCCCCACAGGCTAGTGCCTCACAGAGAAGCAGCGTGAAAACAAACCCAGCCTCTGGAAGGCGGGCCTGCGGACAGTAAACGTGCAGCCTATGTGGAGAGTAGAACCTGGAGGTGGTCACAGCGAATGGGCTTGTGGCCACGTGGAGGCGGGGTAGTGACCGCCAGGGAGCAGCCTCATCTCTTCAGCACCTTCTGTCCTAGTCCAGTTTCTTATGCCCGGGCTTCTTCCCAGCATCCAAGTTCTCAGGGCTGAAGTCAGCACAGAAGCCGTTGGGGGTAGGAGCAGGGGGCGTCTGTGCACAGCTCTCGAATGGTGGCTGGTTGGGGTACAGATACTCCTCTGCAAAGTCTGGATCCATTTCCGCAAACCTGTTGAAGTCGGCTGGAAAGACAAGGATACCATGGTTGCTGGGGCCTTGGGGGTAGACGTCTAGAGTGTGGAGCTCTTTCCTGGGCCTATGACGTGCCTGCTGCTCCTGCTGCAGGGCTGGGGTCTATGCTGACGGTCTTGGACATGAGGACAGGACAGGAACCGCACTCAGGTTTTCTCTGCTGTGAACACAACCACAGCAGAAGCGAAGAGGCAGCCACTTGCCCTCTCAGCTACTCCTGCTCTGGGGAGGCCCCAGACAACTGCACGCCCCTGAATTCAGTGGGTCCTCAGGACACTGAGCACGTGTGAAGAAGGCACTGCTCACCACAGGGGCTGGGTCAGGGATGGGACAGATTCCTGCACTCAGGCACCCCGAGAGCAAGTGAAGCTCAGAGGCCTGCAGGTAGGACCCTGCAGGCTCCAAGGACACACACGTTATCCCCTTGAGTGAGAAGCCCAGAATGGCTTTTACTGGAAACGTCTGCAGCAGGTCAGGCTCACTACGAACCTCATCGGCAGCCCCCAGTCACCAGAAGCACGGCCTACCTTAATGCAGATGCACGACTGTGTGTGCACGCACGGCCAACAACCCCCACCCGTGTCTGACATTTGGATGCAATTTTAAAACATGTCCAAACAAGACGTGCACGCTGACCTTTCCTGAGCAAATGTCTGCCTGTTTTCTAGCAAGAACACATGCTCATTTCTAAATGTGCACGCTGGCCGGTGTGCAGAGCAGGCTACCTTCCAAGATCCTGTTGCCTGGCTGCCCTCCCCACCCCACAGGAGGGTTTCAGATTCTGGTGCCTTAAAGATTCTGACCATCCTGCTTTGTGCAGCCACAGATAATGAAGCCAAACCTTCCCAGAGAGGAGCTGCCCAACAGTCGGTCCTTGCAGGCAGGTGGACTCGCTCCTGCACTGGGACCCTGACTGTGGATGCCCTGCCCTGGCACACACACCCACAGCCCCCAGGACAGCATCTGTCCTAGGTCCGAGCTCTCTACATCCGAGCTTTTGGAATCTGATTCTATTCATCACCTGAAGAAATCAGATTCGAAAGCTCCCACCACCCATCATGGCCAGGTTTCAGGGAAGGGCCTTCCTCTTGAGAATTTCCAAGTTATAGGAGACACAGGGTGCCTGGTGATCACAGGTGGGCAGGGGCTCCAGGTGTGTCCCCCACTTTCTGTACAAGTGGGCCATCCTCCCTGCCCCCAGTGCCTCTCACCAAATGTGATCCTCCCCTTCTCCTCCTGGTCGATTGCCCGGAAGAGGTCGGTCACAGTGAGCTCCGCCACCCCTAAGGCCGTCTTGAGGATGCTGGACAGGGCGTCCTCGTCTATGCTACCGTCCTCCTGAGACCCGTACATCTGTAAGGCAAGCCTGGCGTTACCCCGAGGTCCCCCTCCTTTGTCCTCGGCCCTGCCAGCCCCAACCTCCTGTCCAGAGTGGCCCGGTTTTCTCCCTCGATGTTGCACCTCTCCGGTAGGCTCCCACCCCACAAGGCAGCATGGCCAGAGCCGGTCTGTCAGTGTAGGGACTACGAAGATGCATCACAGGTCTGACATGCTCCATGTCTCACTGTCCCCACAAATTAAACTTGCATGCTGCACTTGCCTTGAACGCCAGCTGCATGGTGTCCAGGGTTTGGGCCGGCCGGCAGACAACGGACAAGGCGACCACGTACTCCCTGGGGTCCATCTCGCCGCCCCCGCTCTGTGAAAGGGAGATGCCCTCAGGGGCCGCTCAGCCACCTCCCTTGGGAGAGCTGGGTTCAACAGCGGCCGCTGCGTGTTAACTAAAGGTTAGCTCCACGAAAACTTGAGAGTGTTTGTCTACATGAAAAGAGCACTTGGAAGGACGTTCATAACCACTGACTTTTCCAAGGTAACCCTACCTTTTTAGGCCATTACAACTGATTGTCAGTATGTGAGGCATGATGCCTGTTGCCTGCAAAACCTTTCCTTTTAGAAAAAGACCTGCCAACAACAGGGGCCACATTCGGGCCCTGAGAACCTCGCCTGCGGGAACCACACAGTGCGCATGCAGAATAAAGGTGAGTCCCCACTGGGTGCGGACACACGGCACCAGGCCAGCCACAGGTACCAAGCAGGCCGAGTTCACGCCAGGTCGCAAGCCCATGCGTGCCCGGCTCTGGGAAGGTGTTTAGCCTCCAGTCTGAGGCTCTCTGAGGCTTCTACCTGTGAGACCACTGTGCCCTCGAAACACTCAACAATGAAAATGAACAACCCACCTGCTGTGGTGAGATGTCTGGTGTTTGACGGAGGCTCACTGCTGACACATCATCAGTGTCACCAGCTGGGACCGCGCTCACTCTCCTATTTCAAACCTGACACTGTTGTCAAAGAGCCAAGTGAAATTCAGCCACAGCTGGGGCTCTGACAGGAACAGAAACCCACAGCCTCAACTCAGGGAAAGCCGTCTAGTCGGGGGGACCCCCGGGGTGGGCCCACCCGCTCAGCGCCGCATGGTGGTGCTTCACGACGACCTGCAGACGCACGAGGTCTCCTGCGACCACATCGGCCACCCCACTCTCCTCGCTCTGCCATGCCAGGCCATGCTGGGCCTTGTGGCCATGAAGAACACGCACCACTGTCACACGGAACATGGTACATTATACACACATGAAACTGTGTTCACACGGAAGACGCTCTGTTGTTCACATGCAGCGTTCATGACTGAAGGAGCCCCTTGGCACACATCGCATGACTGGAGGTCTGGCTGAGCTGGGTCAGCGGGGCCTCTGGGACAGGAGGGCAGGGGCCGCCGGCCTGCATCGCCGTGTGACCTGATTTAAGGAAACCTAAACTATGGACATGTTCATCAGCAACATGGATTTAAATGTTGAATTTTTTGTGCATTTAAAAACACGGGAGAAAATACCCTATGAGACAGGTGGGCTGTTAGGATGGGGCCCTTTAGGGGTGGTTTTCCCTTTTCTACTTCCCTTTCTACCAAAATTGACTAAAGAATGTTCTTATTACAAGAAAAACAATTTATATTTTGAGAAGTTGAAGGTTTGGCAGCCCCTCCCCACCCCCCGCCCCTCACCAGGTGACAGGGCTACCTCATCAAACAGGGAAAACATATCGGCCAGCGTGTCCGAGACAGGGACCTCCAGGTATGCCGCAAACTCGGAGACGTCGATCTTCCCTCCCCTCTTCATTCGGGCACTTTCTGCGTATCTGCCCAGATCTTTTTCAAGTTTTTCTGGTTTCAGGCTAAACAAAAAAGAGAAAAAGGATTGTTTCACTAAGATCACAGAATGCCCAAAACAGGAAGTTTACTGTTTTAAGACCTACCACAATATCAAAATTATGTATCGGTTGAGCAGCTAGTTTTCAAGAAGAGGCTTCTAATAACTCGAAGGCATGCAGCGAGTTTGGTCTAAGTGTCTGCAGAAGCGCTTGCACCCCGGGCCGGGCGCACACCAGGACGCCCCGGGGGCGGCTCCAGGGGGAGCGGGCATCGACCAGGAGGGGGTTTGAGGTGCTCGCTGCTGTGTGGACTGAAGTAAAAAACAGTAACAAACCACCAGAATAAGCACTCCGACTCTCTCCTCGATTCCCTGTCCCGACAGGGAGACGTCAGGCTGTGCTCGGGTGCCACTGGGACCTTCAGCTCGGGCACCGACACCTGCAGGGTGGAGGCCCCTGTGAGGTTCTGCCAGAAGCTTCCGGTCCCGTACAAAGCTTTTCTCTCACTGTTGCCGAATACAACACACCTGCCTTGTCACACGCTGCAGCCCCGGTGCTTGTCACAGATTTCAAGTGAGCATCCTAACTGTTCAAGAGTAAACAAAACAAAACAAAACAAGGCACTCACCCCAGTCCCCTCACCAGCCTGGCAAATTCTAGAAGACAGGTGTCTGCAGGGAGTCGGAGCTGTCCTTCCGCCAGGGCCAGCTGGCAGTCCTCGAAGGTGTAGTCAGTTACGGAGACGCCCAGGGCCCTACGGCAGAGAGGAGGGGCCCTATCATGAGCAAGGCAGCCGCTTCCCTGGGGTCTATCCTGAGTCGGCTCTCCTGGCAGAAACCCTGGCAGTGGCAATGCCGGCCCGCACACCCTACATCCTGCTCTGAGCCCCCATGGTACCCTCACCACGCGGTGATTTTTACTGAGGGGAAGACTCAGAATATCAAGAGGCACAGACGGGAGACGAGGAAAAGTCCATGTTTAGCACTAAACATAAGTGCCTGATAGCTGACTGTGACTTTCAATTACTTGGAACCTGGGGCCACCCCAAGCTTTGCTGTTAGCTCAGAATTATCCCGGTTTGCGCCCCATTAGACGACAAGTGTGCATTGGGCCTTAATGATAACACTGTTCAGGGGAGTGTTTGATGGGAAGCTCAACTCTTCACAGGTCACCAGGGGTCGCTTTTATCAGAGCTGGCACTGCTCTGAATTTGGGGAGGGAGTCAGAACTCAGCCCCTCTCAGAATGTGTCAGAGTCCATATGAAAACCTCTCCTGACTATTAAACATTCAGGGGAGGAAATTTACCCAGTATAGAAGACCAAACGGCCCCCCACCCTAATAACGGAATGAGTTCCAATCACTAGAATAAAAGTTCCTGCTGCCATGACGACAGTGTGCAACGATGTGAGAAAGAAACAGCGGCTCCGACGCTCTCCTCGTCCAGCTCAGGCGTAACCCTTCGGGGACGGGAGTCAGAATCCTATCAGCAGTGTCTCGGGCTATTCCACAGGAAGGCAGGGTAAGGCCAGCCCAGGGGCTGCCCACAGAGCCCTCGGGGATCCTGCCCTGCCCAGGTGCATTCAAAGGTGAGACTAAGACGAGAGAGGGGACAGCCCACTGAAATTCTGCGGTGACAAGAGGGTGCCCATGGGTTCCTTGTCCTTTCCCATGGAATCTATCGACATTCCCCACTATCAATGTGGACAGTTTCTTTAGGATACACATCTTTAAAATCGTTAATAGTTAATTTCAATGTATACTAAGAATATTTACATCTAACCTGTTGAGCCTGCCATTTCATGGGTGGATGTTATTTTTTATCAAGAGGTTGAACAAGGATGTCACTGAGCCCTGGCTTCCCCAAAGTTGAGGGTTAAGTGCATCCTGGTGTCTGGTGTGTGCTTGAGAGAGAGGGAGGAGGAGTTTCAGGGATGGTGGGAGGGGCAGTGCACTCTGTCCCTAGCACCCAGCTTTCTGAGGAGCCCACGGACAAAGACCGAACATGCTGCTGAGTTCTAATTCATGCATGTGGAGATGACATGCACGATTTTGCCCAATACAGCCTCACAGAATGCAGTAAAGTGAGGATGCAATGTGTGCACTGAGATATTTACTTTAGACGGTTAAGTCACACAGGTCAGCAAGAGCAACTGTTAAAACCTCCTATGCAGCTGTGTGGACCGCATGCACGTGACACTCACTGTCAGAGCCACTGAACTGCTGAGCAGCCCCCAGGCACCGAGGCAGGCAAAGTCAGGGGCAGCCCCTGCTGCCCTGGAATAGGAATGAGGAGATGGGGAGAGGATGGGACAGGAGGGACGAGGACAATTGGAGTGGGAGGGATGTGAGCTGACACCACCACTGCCTGGAACAAGCTGGGAACAGTGGGCAAGAGGAGGTGGGCAAGGTCCTGACTGTGGCATGGGTGCGGTACCAGTGGGACGAGTCACTGCACAAGCCTAGGTGTGCAGCGACCACACTGAACTTGGTGCGGTGGAGCAGGAGCATTAACAAACTGTATGCGTAGGCGGGCAGCGAGGCTTCAAGGATGCTGCTGCCCAGACCCCGAAGTCTACACAGATCAGCGCCCTCACCGGGGGCTCTGCTGCTGGTCACTACGGGGGCGCCCACACACACAGCACCTGGGGGCACTGATGGATGTGGGCACATTCGATGTTCGTGAAATTGAGTGATGATTAAGCTTCTTCCGAAATGCTGAGCAACAGAATGCCACTGGACAAAAGCCAGAGGTGCACAGTGTGTGCCCCCAAGGCACAGTCTGTGCTTGTTCACTCGGTTGTCAGGAGCCTGTTTTCCACGTGCTATTGGCTTCCTTATTTTTAGCAGTGCTAAGGAGGAAAACAGCAGGTGAACGAGAGTCCTGAGTGTCTCTGACCCCAGGACTTCCCTGGGGGTCAGAGAGTCTGGGGGAGGAGGAAGGCACACTCACTCGGCCATGACGCGGCGCACATTGCTGGCATACAGGGCGGGGTCCTTCTTCTCCTCCTCCGAAGGGCTGTACACTGGGAGGAACTGAGCACACGGAGAAGGCCACGTCACTTCCACAGTGTCACGAGACACCCACCTTACCTATGCCGACCTTAAGTGACAATCGTGAGACTGACAAAATTGAGATCTGCCAAAGCACTTCCCATTAGAATCATGTCCGAAGTGGTCGTGTGTGCACATACACACACGCACACGTGTGTGGAAAGCTCCCAGCTTGCCACTGCTCCCTAGGAGTGCACGCTCTCCTGACACCAAAGCTTTGGCCCGTGTACCGTATTTATAACTTCATACAGGGGCTTGGTCTTTAGACACAAAAGAGTTATGTACATGTGTATTTTCATTTCTGAAGTTCTCAGTTTTGTGCTGAGGATAACAAAACAAACTATTTCTATCTAGGAGACAGTGATTAGCTCTTTGACATTGACTGTATTTGGAGACTACAGTAAGTTGTCCCACGAATGTGTCTTTGAGTGAGCAACACTCACAAGGCCCTTTAAGTAAGTCCTACCATGCAGAAGAGGCAAACAAGCACGAACCCTTTTTGTTTAATACGAGTACTTAAGAATTCAGGAACATCCTGAAATCCTATTAATTCTCATCATAGAACTCTGTTCGCTGACGACTACATGGAAAAGAACCACGTAAACTGCAGCAGCGCCTCCCACTAGCATCAGCGTCCTGGAGGGGCGACACCAGGAGGAAATACATTTAGAGGGATTTCATGAGCCATGCAGCTTCTTTCTGATGCTTACGATTAGAAGCCAGGTCTGAAATAGAGCTGTTTCCACCGGCAGGTGAGCCACATAAAATATCTTAAGCAGAGGCCCTGCCACACTTGGACTTGGGCCGAGGCCCTTCCGGCTCAGTCCTGAGTGTTAAGTGGCATACATTCTACTGAAGGGGAAAACCTGGCGGAAAGCCGGCTCATCTACAGTCAGTATTACTCTGCAAAATTTACCGGAAGGTAGTAAACTGTTTCATTAAATATTTAAGTTGCCTATAACTCATCTTTAATTTTCAGGTATAAGAGTAGCCTGTTAATTCCCTTTTTAAGAAAATGAACTCTATTCCTCATTCACTCAGATAACATTTACAAGCCAAACAAATATAATTTATTTCAGCTGACAGGATGGGCATTGCAACTTTGTCTGAGACATTCCACGGGATGCAAACTGAAAGGCAGGCTACATGACCTGACCAAGTGTCAGAGAGAGGATGACAGACAGCATGACACATTTAGCGGTAGGAATTTAGCAGTATTAGTATCAGATAAAAACTAGAACATTATTCACCGCATATGTGTCAATTTTATATGTCCCTAAGCTGTACTAAGCATAATAAAAGAATGATGGATTTGTAGACTTAAAAAATCTTATCTGAATGTATTCAAAATCATCAAAGAGACACAAACTAACTGATGCAGAATTACTGGGAAGCACCTCTGAGGAGCCAGTGAGAAATGAGAGGAGTCCAGAGACAGATGATGTAACACTGTGTCTATACAGACCCCACACAACACAATGCAACGCTGTATCTATGTAGATGCCTACGTAGCATTGTATCCACACAGACAACATAACACTGTATAGCATTATGTTTGTACAGACACTGATATAATACTAAATCTACAAAAGACCTCGATAGAATGTGTCTACAACCCCGATATAACATTGTGTAACGCTCTATCTATACAAACCTCAATTTCAATTCGATTGTGAAGCTGACACAGGGTGAGCCACAGGATTTCCAACCTTAAAAACAAGTAGATTTATAGCACTGGTTAAAAAAATTCCATTGAGTTAAACTACTTCCAAATCTGGAGCAAAACTCCAGATCCCTTGCCCTGCAGAGGGCAGCACTGGACAGCTAATTCTCCTTCAGGAGATGGGTGCTGAGCCTTCCTCAGCCTAAATCCGAACCTTGAAACACAGCGTGAGAGACAAGGCTACTTTTATTACATAGCAGTCTTCCCTATTCTTCTTAAACACACCTGTACCTGCAACTTTAGTTTGCACTGCAAGCCACTATTTCCCAAGCTTGTCTTCCAGCTCAGGAATCTCGTTCACCTGTCCTGGCCCTGGAGATGTCTTGGCAGCCCAGGCTGAACAGGCCCTAGGCCATGCCATCCCCAAGCCTGGCTCCCAGAGTTCCTGACCTCAGAATGAGTGTCTCCACACTTTTATTTGCATGAGTGGAGATGTGGAGCCATCTAGAATCCTGTCCCTGAGCCTTTGCTCACTACCCCCTTGATACACAGTCCCCCTCTCAACTCTTACACACCCCACTTCTGCCTTATCACTGACAGCTCCAAGCCCAGTCCACCAAACCCCAAAGGAGCCCCTTACCAACCCTCCTCCCAGCTTACACCTCGCTTCTCACCACCCACTGTCCACATTCCAGACTCAGAAATGCAAAGGCCACCACTCAAGGTGACATGCCGCACCTCATGGCACCTCCCCAGAGTCCCAATCCAAACACCTTGGCGAGGCCTGGGGGCCCTGGGAGGGTTCTGGCCTAGCCTCAGCACCCACCCCTCCTTTTCCAAATACCAGCTCAAACAGCAGCACCCTGGAGGCCCGATGTGCCTGGAACCCCTGTGCCTTTCCCCCCATAGCTGAGCAAGAGGGGGGCAGCCACCTGGAGGTCTGCTGCCTCTTCCAGGGATAGGATGGTAATTGCTGAGCTGACAGACACAGGGCAGGAAAAGAAGACTTACAATTATTTTCTCAATGGGGCTGAGGGAGGGCACTTAATTTAAGCCCTGGAACCCAAGGTGTGAAGACGGCCTGATTTTTACATTTAGTTTTCGCAACAGGCTGAGTCTCACTGCTATCAAACAGCAGCGGGTCCCGTATTCAGGTCTCACTTTTGCTAAAAGTAACTGGGGCACTTCTTGGCGGAACAGGACAAACAAGACAGCACAATGTCTGACTTACGCTCCGGGTCCTTGCCATGTCCACGTGATGGTGTCCTGGGGGCAAGAAATGAGTGGATGAAGCAGGGCTAGGAGTCAGGCCCCAGGAATTCCTGTGGAGGCCACATGGGCTCCTCCCTCCGCAGACATGCCCATCCCCGTCTCTGCCCTCATCCTAGCCTTCCACTGACCCCAGCAATGCTGGTCTCCCCATCTTTCTAAGTCCACTCTGTGGCAAAGGAGAAGCTGGGTGCTCACCACCTCTAGGTCCCTGGACCTCCTCCCAGATACACTCATCTCTCTTCCCACAAATCCAAGGTCACCATTGCCAACCTCCACCTAAGACCCGGCCCCAGATCCCCTGTCTGCCCTCCCCCTTTCGAGGTGTCCCTGGCAACTCCAGTCTGCAATGAGCAGTCCACCTTGTCCATCTGCTCTCTCGGGCATGCTCACGCAGGCCTGGTAAGCAGGGCCTACGGCACCCGCCTGCCTGTCACCATCCCAGCCACATTCCACCCCAACACCCACCTGCACCCCCACTCCTGTGGGTCAGCCCCAGGCTTGGGAAGCGGTAGAACAGGCCACTGTGGGGCTGTGTCTCCTGCACCCCCATGCCAGCCTAGGGCCCCACGGGGGCATTTCATACCCTCTCCATCCTCAGCCTCGGCAGCCACACCCGGCACCGAGGTGAGGACACTGGATAACAGGTGCCTGTTTCTACCCTGATGCCGGTCACCCACGTGAGCTTTTGCCTTCTACAGTCCTGACACCCGCTGCACGCCATCTCAGAGGGCCGTGCGAACCCATGGCACAGAGTTCCCCGTCCCCCACGTTGCCCCCTTGGCATGGGTCTGTGCTCAAACCCGCCAGCAGTGGGGCTGCTCCTTTGGGGATGCAGCTGAGCATGGGACCCCGGCCCTCGGCACAGGGCAAAGCACATGCTACGCTTCTCTGACTCCTGAGCCGAATGCTGCCAGAACCCAGTGAGGAACCCTGCTTAAAATACACTCACGATAGAACAAACATAAAGAACGGGAAATCCAGCATTCTACACACCGATGTCAGATTCTCCAGAGAAGAGTGAATAAATACACCTCTTCAGTTTCAGGTGTGCTGTGAGAATAATGTTACCTGTCCATCTGAGTGGCGACCGGTTCTGACTGACATTTACTGGCCGCTCAGAGAGCCTTGACCGTGCCTGCCCACACCTGCAGGCATAGGGTCTGGTGTGCAGAAGCTGCTTGTGTCCACAGACGCCGCGTGTAATTCTGCCACCATCTAACACCAGGGACTCCAGAGCCCACTGTGCCTGGACCCGAGTCCCTTCCTTTGCTGTCATAAAGACACACTGTGGCGGAGAGAAAGCCCTGTGTTACGAGCAGATGCACCTCACGGCCCGCCCTGGGGACCACGCCGGTGCCTCTGGTGCCCAGAGAGCCCGAGACATGAGTGTGTGTGGACCACTCTCTACTTCAAGAGGCTTTTAGCTCATGGAGGCCAGAGGATGTCCACCGAATGGGGCTACAGCCCAGGTGAGACACAGCTGGCAGGGAAAGCAAGCCACAGGGCGCCGAGAGGAGGGGATGGTGTGGCGGCTTCCCAGAGGTGGACACAGAGGCCAGTGAGGCCTCGGCCAGAACCTGCTCTGAGGACACGGGCAGGCTCTGCCCCTGAGCTGGGGGTCCCTCAAGATTGTTCAGGAGCTCTGAAGCCAAAATATCCCTTTTGTCCTCTTAAACAAACCAAACCTCGACACCCAACCAAGGCAAGATAAAGGCACACAAACCACAAAGTCCCCTGAATCCTGTCTCCCTGCTGCCCCAGCCTTTCAGAACTGAAGTATTCCTTGACATTTCCTGGGGCGTGAACTGGGCAGTGAGAGCTGCTGACAACATGGGGGGTGGTGTTTGATGTGCAATGTCAGGACTGACCCCGTGAGAGAAAGACCACCTCCTCCTGACCTGTGGAGGCAGGACTCCGTGCGGAATTTTGGGGAACGTTCTGGAATACCGGGGCGAATCGGATATCGGTGCATCCGAACACCTCCCAGCTCTCATGCCCAGGCCATTCACTTCGACGCGGATCCTCAGGAGAGCAGACTCACCAGTTGGTTTGGGTACCGCAGAACCACGGGCTGGACAGGGACTCCCGGGATAAAGGCACCTGCGGGAAAAGGGACGAAGGAACACCATCTCACTGCTGTGGCAGCAGGGCCGGCGCCTGCACATCTCGTGCTGGCCGCGGGATAAAACGGGCTTCCCGCCAGGCCTTCCTGGTCACCCGAGATCCAGAGCCTACAAGGTTCCCTCCATATCTGTGCTGGTGGGAAATACTCGGTGAACTCTGGGGTTGAGGCCCTGCCGGCAGGAAGCAGACGGGAGCGCCTGCAGGCTGACCTGCCCTTTGGTGGGACAGCTGAGAGGCTTGGTGGGAGCGAGGGTCTTCCCTACTTTCTCGAAAAGAAAACAACATAATTAAGAAAGCTACATACCAGGTTTGAAGGTAATTAGGCAGGTCCTGTTGGTACAAGTTCCCTCTGGAAAAATCATGATCTTGAAATTAAAAAAAAAAAAGAGTTCAGCAATAAAGAGACATAATTCCGAGTTCACAGGTGCCAATTTTCACAATCTAATTCCCGACTGCTAACATAATTTAGATACCTTAATCGTTTTCAGTTGAACAAGTTGAAATGCATTATGGAAGCTCACACTGATTTCCTCTCTAACTATATGGGATTTAGGTGTCTCTAGATGCAGTGCAAACAGTCAACAGCAGCCTTCTCAGACCAGGGGCTGCAGATGGGTAACCATGGTCCCACCCCCCAGCTGCAGCAAGGACCAGGCACAACTGCACAGAGTGAATGTTCGTGAGGAGCAGGCGTCCCACAGGCAGAGCAGGACATGGGCGCACAGATGACAGACAGCCCTCGCCTAAAGGACTTGGGAGTCAGGACAGCCCTGAAGGAAGTGGGGGTGCCGGCCCAGTAAGTGGAAACATGAACAGAATCTGCTCTGAAGCAACACCTGCCCCACTGGACTTCCAGTCGCTGACTTGTGCTGACTTCTGGCAGAGGAACGTGAACTTTCCCCACTGCAGAAAAACAGAGCCCAGGTGGGTGCTTTCAATTCGGGCTCTTGAAGAGAAGACCATCTCCAGGTGGCACTGAGCCAGCAGGAGTCCAACCCAGCCGTGCCCAAGGGTCCGGCAAGCAAGCTGAAGGAGGAAGGGGAATGACTTGTACTTGTAGGGGTGGCAACCCAGGGGACCACTCCGAGTGGCTGCCCATGGGCACAGGTGCTGAGACCCGGGCCCCCCAACCTCAGTGTTTCCAGAGAAGCCAGGACCCAGACTCCTGTGGGGTTCCCAGCTTCTCAATGTTGGCTCAGTTGGGGAAAAAAACACAGCATGGGCCAAACACACCCACGACTACCACCATACGAGGCCAACGCCTCACAGCCTGGGTTGGGAGGCAGACCCATGACAGGCAGTGTGACCCAGGCTGCCCAGGAGCAGTGCTTGCTCCTACTTAGTGGGCGAATGCACCTCTCGGACACGCGGCCACACTGACTACGGGCAGGTTAGCAGCTCTTTCCAACTTAGAGCTTATAAAAAGGTTTATTGCTAATAATGATGATGGAGGGTAGGGGACTTGAGATACAGATCTGAATGGGTTCTCCTTATTTCTTTAAATTTAAAAATTCCAGAACCAAAAGTACCTATTTAGCAGATTCTTAGATTTGCACACTCATCAAGACTAAAGGAACTAAATACTTCTGGCCCCCAGGGAAGGCAACTTCTGGCCTTTTGGTTTCTCCCCACCCCCCTAACCCATCTTTAAGGAACCTTTTGGAATAAGCCTGCTCTCATGTGAGCAGGGCTGCGTCACCTGCGGCCACTTGCCCTTCGACTGCGCCCGTCTCCTGATCTCCTCCACGGTCCTTCTGCGGGAGTCCTGGTCAGACCGGGACACAAAGACTGGCCGTATGTACTTTATCAGAGCTGAAAGAGAGGGCGAGGCGTCGTGTCGAGGTGCACTGCCTCCGCCCCAGCAGGCTGGACGAGAGGCGGGACCCTCAGGTGTCCCAAGGGCTACACTCCAGGGTGGGCAAGAATGCACCTGACCACAAGGCACGGACTCCTGACTGCTGAAAACCAGTGAGAAAGGGAGGGGTGGCAACACTGCTCCCTGCAACCCACAGGAGGGTCCTCTCCAGTCCAGACCAGACCCTGGGCTTGAACATGCAGCCTGCAGAACGGTGAGAAATGAATGCCTGTTGTTTAAGAGCCGCCCTGTTGTGACCCTTTGTGACCATGGCCTGGAGAGATGCCCCCTGGCCCACATCTAATCAAGTCAATATTGAAAGCTCCCATTTTGCCAACAGCAGCCAGTGATATACCGGACCTTCCCTCAAAATGTCCATCTTATCAAAATAAAATCCACACAACAGTCTTCAGTATAACTGTCAAAGGAACACTAATGTGTTAGGTGCCATGTGGGAACTCAGCAGGTGGATGAAGCAGGGATGTGGGGCCAGTGGATGCCCCTGTTCCCACAGCCCTTGCCCCAGCATGGCCTGCCTCTGCCTGGACCAGCCCTGCTCCGGAACCCAAGTGAACTGTAAAGGCAGAGAGGCTGGTAGGCGAGGACGAGAGCAGAGGCAGGGGTAGGGCAGCTGGAGGAAGACCCAGGCATTTGAGACGGGGCACAGGCTGGCCGGCCCTCCGGGGCACCACGGACAGCGCTCCAGCTGGACTGGGCTGGGCCAGGCCGGGCATGTTTTCACCTGTGAAGTGAGTTACCGTCATTGTGGGAACTGTAAGTAACTTGCCCCAGGTTACTTACAGTTCCCACAATGACGGTGACTGCTCAGTGGTGACCCCAAAAAGACATGTCCACGTCCTAACCCCCAGAACATTTTAAAGAAAAGGTCTTTGCAGATGTCATTAGGTGAGGATCTTGAAGTGAGATCGCCCTGGATTACCCAGTGACAAGTGTCTTTATAAGACACACAGACACACAGACACAGGGAGGGGCCATGGGACAACAGAGACAGATGCTGGAGTGACTCAGCCACAAGCCTGGGGACGCCTGGAGCCCGAGGAGCTGGGAGAGGCAGGAAGGACTCTCCCCATCCTGGCGTCCCCCAGGGAGCTCAGCCCTGAGACACCTCGATGAGGAAGTTTCTGGCTCCAGAGAGAGCGCCCATATTTCTGTTGTTTTAAGCCACCAGTTTCCATAATCTGTCACGCAGCGTAAGGATGCTCACATGCCTGGGTTTAGGGCACAGCGACTAGGGCACCGGGCTGGAGCTACTGAGCTGTTCCCACACTTCTAGATGGAATCCTCTGTGATAGAACTTGAAGATGTACTTCAATGAGTTATAGCTGAGGGCAATAGTGTGCTAACAAAAAATAAAAACCACAACAATTACTATTACAGAGGAGATCACAAAGAAGGAAAAAAGGGGGAACGCAAGACCCAGTGCCTATTCCCTGTGGGAGTGACCAGCACCAACCAGCAGGTGGGGGGCTCCTCCCTCCAGTGGGTGGGGAGGGGTCTTACTCACTTCCCCATATGGGAATGTCTCTGCTCTCAGCCTTCATCACAATGGAGGACATGGTCATGGTGACAGGAATGGCGTCGAAGTAGGAGGAGTGTGGTGCCAGGGTGAGGATGGCCGCCTCGGTGGGCAGGGCCTGCTGCCCCTTCACGGCCACCCAGTGGAAGCCGCCAATGAACCACATGGTACGCATGATGGCCTTGAGCAGGAAGTCCACGACCCTGTGAGAGAATGCGCAAGTCAAATGAGGCCAAGCGGTGGGCCCCAGCCCCACCCACCTCGTTAGGCACACGCCAGTCACAAGGGGCCAGTCACACGGTGACCAGCCCTGGGGGCTCAGTGCTGACCTGGCTCAGCCATCCAGGGCCAATTCATACTTGCAACAACTGTTACTGAAATGTCCTCTACAGGGGAAAGGTACTGTTCCCTTTGTTCAAATGTGCAGTGGGGGTCTTCTTCATTCATTTATTCAGGAAAATCAAGGGCCAGCTCTCTTGCATCCCTCAGCAACTTTAAGATAACACAGGACCCAGGAATATATAACAGGGGCCGAATTATACATACTGATACCTTAAAGGTTAGAAAAATATTTACTAGCATTCTAAGTATGTAAATACATTTTAAGTGATAAAGCATGAATACACCTAGTGCACATACCAGGGCATGACCCGGAGCTGAGATCAGCAGCAGAGAGAGGCCTGCGTGTAAACTCCCCAATCTCACCTCCCACAGGTTGTCCGAGGGTCCCAGAATCAGATGTCATGTCATTACAATGAGCCTTTTCTGGGTATAATTAGATAAGCAGTAAGTGTGGAAGATAAAATAAAAACAAGCCTAGATCAACTGAATTTACTTCCTATTTATTTTTTTAAGCATATGAGGATTTTGGCATTTAAGTCTGTACATTCCCTTTCATGGTAACCTCTGGCAATGACAAACAAGATCACTATGCGACATGTCACTGAAGCCGCACATTGACGAGTGTCCTGGCAAGTGCGTCACCGGGGCTGCACGCATGCCAGCCCACAGGGAGAAGGCGTCAGCTTCACAAGGAGCCACATCGCACTTGGCCGCTGGTTGACCTCCGTGGTCAACCTGGGCAAAGTCACTGCAGAAGCACCAGAGCCTCAAGCCCCACTGGACTGACCTCCCGAGAGGCTTGAAAACTCTCAAGAAAATTCCAGAAGATGAGGCCTGACTGCTCTGAGCCGTCGCCGGTTGCCAGAAGAGTGCAGGACCCTGAGAAGCCACTGGAAACATCTGCTTGAGGATGAGGATCCTCAGCGACTGAGGCTGCACACGGGGATGCCAGGGACCGAGCGCGAAGCTTTACCGCTAGAGCCAGTGGGACTGTGCAGGCACACACTTGCAACTACGTGTCCCACTGCACATGTCTGATGCACGTTATTGTTCACAGTAACAACGTGCACAGACATGAAAGCGGACAGACGCCCTGTGACACATGAGGAGGAGGAAGTGAAGCTTCGAGGAAGAAGAAACGGGGCTGTGGAGGAAGCTGCCATGGGAACAGGAACAACCCTGGGAAGGCAGGTTCGGAGGCAGGAGGAAGAGGAGAGCTGTTTTTAAAAAGTGGGGATCAAATCTCAATCTTTCTCTTAAGGATACACCCACCACCTCAGGTCAAAGCTCAAGTGGCCCACAGCAAAACGCGAGGGAGGGGGTGACCTGACCGTTCCCCAAAGGTCTTAGAGGAATCCCATTCCCGCCAAAGTGCAGAAGGCTGCATGGATGCTGGCCTCAGAGCACAGCCCTCTGGCTGCTCGATGCCGGGGCCCAGCGCCACTCACGCTAAGGCTCAGCCTGCGGTGACAGGCCCAAGGCGCCCCAGCTTTTCCAGAAGAACACATCGGGACACAGATCTATCTACATGAGGGCAGGGACCTCCACCTTCTCCTCCATCCTCCACCTAGCACACATGTGGACAGCTTCACGTCTGGGATCTGGGCAGACCTAGCCATGTGACAGGGGATAGACTGTGAGCCACANGGGGCCCAGCGCCACTCACGCTAAGGCTCAGCCTGCGGTGACAGGCCCAAGGCGCCCGAGCTTTTCCAGAAGAACACATCGGGACACAGATCTATCTACATGAGGGCAGGGACCGCCACCTTCTCCTCCATCCTCCACCTAGCACACATGTGGACAGCTTCACGTCTGGGATCTGGGCAGACCTAGCCATGTGACAGGGGATAGACTGTGAGCCACAGAGATGCCCAGAGCTGGCTCAGAAGGGGGAGGGGCTTAAAAACTCACACTGTCATCAGTATTGTTGCACAAGGTCAAGAACGAGGCCCTCTGGGAAGTGCAGAGAACACGAAAGCACTCTTGGAAATCAATGGTCTCGCTGCAGAAATGACCAATTCAAGAGAAAGTCTGGAAAACGAGGAGCAGGGAATCTCCAGGAACAAGCAGAAAAAAGGCGGGAAGCAGCACAGACTATAAGGGCAGAGGAGAAGAGTCTCTCTGAGCTGAATGAAGACATAAATCTTCACACCGTCGAGGTGCTGAGCACAATGGATTTTTTAAAAAGTCGCACACTTCAAAATTTCCTGCAAGAATTGTTGAAGTTACAAAGGACAAAAAAGACTCTAACCCCCCCGCCCCCTCCTCGTGAGGAGCCAACAGGTGTTCTAGCAACAACATGGAGGTGGGACAGGCAGTAGGCCCACATATTCAGAGCTCTGAGGACATAAGATTTGGAACCTTTAAAAAGTTTTTAAAATATTTTATTTATTTTTAGAGGGGAAGGGGGAATAAAGAGAGGGAGAGAAACGTCAATGTGTGGTTGCCTCTTGCACATCCACAACTGAGGTCCTGGCCCGCAACCCAGGCAATGTGCCCTGACTGGGAATTGGACCGGCAATCCTTTGGTTTGTGGGCTGGAGCTCAATCCACCGAGCCGCACCAGCCAGGGAAGGTTTGGAACCTTTAATTCTATTCCCAAACTATCCATCAATTGTGCAGGGAGAGGGAGATCACAGATATTAGCAGACATGAAACACATCTGAGTTCTTCTCGTATGTCCTCCTTCTAAGAAAAGAACCCGACACACCATAAAGTCTTGGACAAAAAAACAAGAAAAAGCAAGCCCAGGAAATAGCAGATGGTGCCCAAGAGAGCAGCAGACAGGAGCTGAGTGACACACGCTGGGAGGAGAACAGGGTCCCAGCAGTAGCGGTGACCACGAGGTCTGTGCTCAGGGCTCACTATGCTTTTGTTAAGAGGCAAAACAAAAGGTTGACATTCTGCAAAATAAAAAAAAAAGCTCAAGGAAGGGAAGTTCAAACACAAAGCCAGCTAATGGGCACACAACTTGGAGAATCACAGGCGTGAGAAAGGAACGTCCACCACCATGACCACGACAGGAGCGTGTACTAAGTCACCACAAGGTGGCACTGCAATGTGAGACCGCGTACAAATGCACCTCACTGCCTCCCACCATGTAGTTAGGGGTCTGTCCTCAAGAGACCAAGCAACAGGTCTTTCCTCGGGGTCACGGTGCCTACAGGAGACAAACTACAAGCAGGGAGTGGAGACTGCAGAGTGGGACCTGTAAGGGTGGGCTGCAGACTTGCCTTCTACCACCCGCCCTCCTTCACGACTCTACTCCCTCCATTCATGCAATGTCTACTGAGCACCCACTCTCTGCCAGGCATGAGGGCACATCAGGGTACCCAGGCAGAAACCTCTGCCTGCCTGCAGTTCACTCTCTAGGGTGGGAAATGAGTTTTTTAAAAAAAATTAGTGAATCATGGAGTAAATCAAAATGAACTATTATCCATGAAACAAGACAAATAAAAGGAAAGCAAAGCCAGGAGGGTCCGGAACAGCAGAGGGAAAACCACTGAGCACAGACATACAGTAATGAGCTAACCCTGTGCATATCTGAGTGAAGCACATCAAAGGGGGAGAACAGCCTGTGCAAAGGTCCTGGGGCGGGAGTGCATTAGAGAGCTGAAAAGATAGGAGTGTGGGAGGAGATGAAGGGAGGAGAAGGAAGACAGCGGGGGATGGGGGGGGCGCTGACAGGTGCTGATGGGAAGGAGAGTTTTACTCTGCGGTTCCTGTACACAGAGCACCTGCAGGGCTGAGGCAGCAGAGACCCACGCTCTGACTCCATGTATAGAGGAACCTTGACTGCTGTGTTGACACGGAGAAGCAGGAGAGCAGCTGACAGGCCACACTGGCACTTGGGCCAGAGGCAGTGGGACCACATGGAGGGTCAAGTTCATACTGGAGGTGGAGCCACTACATTTCCTGATGGGGGGAAAGATATGTGTGAAAGAGGGAAGGTCCCAGGAACTCCTGGGCCTGGCCTGGCCACAGACAATATGAAGTCCCATCGATGGAGGTGGGGCTATGGCTGGAACAGGTGGGGAGATGGAAGCCTGGAAGCTCTGTTTGGGGGCATCGAATTAGAGACCACCCACATATAGGTAAGCTCTAAGGGGGGCGGAGGAGAAGTCTGGGATGGAGGAAGGAGCCTGTGAACCACTGGCCTGTGGAAGCTGCCGACATCCTGAACTAGAGGAGCTCACCAGGAGAGTACAGGGACTCACTGTAGCCAAAGTCGGCAAGGGGGGGATGCAGCCAGGAGGACATGACAGGCCCACAGCAGAGAAAGGGCCACGGAGGTGAGGGGATGACTGGACACTGAGGAGAGAGACAGTGTGTCCAGATGGAGGGAGTGTCCTGACTGCCCTGGGGTTGACTGCCGGGGTGTTGGTCCCTGAATATGCAGGCATGTGAGGAGTGGAGCAAGAGCCCAGTCCATCTGGATCTTTAAGATCCACGTGGTCTTGGAGACTACTGACGTGCATATTTCAAATGGTTGTGCTATAAAAGGGAGCACCCGGACCACGGGAGAGGGGACAGCTGGCCTGTGCATCAATGGGACCACCCCAGGGAGTGAAGCATTGGCAGCTGAGGAGGAAGAGCATGTCTTGGGCCACATCCTGGAGCTGTAGATGTGAGGGGCATGTGGGGGCTGCTGGGCTTCTCTGGGGCAATCCTAAACTGAGACCATGGGGTGGGGGAGGCTTCCAGGAGAGCAGAGGAAAGCTAAAAGTAAGTTCAAGTCCAGCCTCCAGTGGACACATAGCACCAGAAGTTGTCATGAAGATGGACTCAGATCTGAGAGCAGAGTTCCCACATGAAGCATGCCACCCAAACTCCTAAATCGAAGCTTTAATCCCCAATATGACTGTTTGGAAATAAGATTAAATGTGGTCATAGGGAGGGGCTCTAATCTGATAGGACCAGTGTCCTTATAAGAAGAGAAAGAGAGACCCCTGTCCTGTGAGGACTCAGTGAGAAGGTGGCACCTGCAGCCAGAAAGAGGCCATCACTAGGGACCCAACCAGGCTGGCCCCCTGACCTCTGACTTCTAGAATCCAGCCATGAGAGTCTGCTGTTTAGTCTCCCAGCTGGTGGTTCTAGGTTAAGGTGGCCTGAGAGGACTAAGACACACTCCTTCCCCCACATGAGTCCAAAGGGTCGACACGGAGACCGACCATTGCTGTGGGTCCGCCTGGCCTGGCCTGGCCTGGCTCTGGCGTCAGTCTGCTGGTCAGGTTTTGCAAGATGATACAACAGTTTTCACAACACTGTGTGTTTGGAAAGTAACTTAGAGTGGGTGCCTTTTACAAAAGTGTGTCCTTCCTTCTCTCATTAAAAAGCCTAAGATTTTTATTTAGGAACTTCTGGATGACACTAACTTTCACTCAGAAAAATGCTCCCTAATCTAACATCGGTCTGCTCAGAAGCAATCAGCTGCTCGCAGTAGGAAGGGACCCCCTCCCCCGCCAACTGCACAATGGTGCTCCACGTTGTGTCCAGAAGTGCATGTGCTCTGAACCCCATTGCTGTGAAGTCTGTTTCCTCTTGACTCCCCCGGTGCCACACTTGGCCCCTGTCACTGCGTCTCCCTCTGAGGAGTTCTGTGTGCAGAGAGCACCACCCCCAGCCCAGGGCCCAGCATTAGTGAGTTTCCCGTAATACTGCTGCATGGAGACCCTGAGGGCTGTGTCCCGGGAATTCAACCCAGGGCAATGTGTGCAGCCTAAGTATGCACACACACGTGCATGCATGCACTCACAAAACACACATGCAGACACACCTACACAAGTAAGCACACACAGGTGCACATGCCCTCCACACACCTATGTGCACACAACGCATGTGCCTGGCCCCCCCCACACATATACACATGTATATACATGTACACACACACACAGAATGATACACAGTCTCTGTGGACTTATATGCCCAGAGTGCACGTGAAACTGAAGACACCCTGTGTCTCCTTGTGTGGGGCTCTCCACTCACATGGGACGTACATGAGGCATCTGTGAGGCAGGGCTACAGGCACTGTTTGCTGTGGCCCATTTATCACTCGATGAGGCCAAGTGAATTATTCACAGACAAGAAAGGCTTCCTGGAGTTGGTCTAAGGAATGGAAACCAGCCCAGAGGCATCTATCTGGAAAAGACAGAGTCTGCAGCTGGGAGAGGAGGACGGGGGCAGGAGAGCTCTGCCTAAGAACAGAGCAGAAGAAACAAGAACTCACACAAAAAGTGCTGGGAAGTGTCATTTTCCTGTCACTACTAAAATCCCAAACTTTTAATCAAATCATTTGTAATTTGTCAAAACTACAAAATCTCTGCTTTCTAGCTATGGTTCTCAACCTTCCAAAATGGAAATCTTGATTTCTATTTGGTCTAGATTTATTTTGCTCCATTCTGTATTTTATACCAAATTTATATTTTACAGTAATAACATTAAAAAAAAAACACCACTCACCAAAAATGTGATCATCAAAAGGAAATTAAAATCCCCGGAAGGAGAAACGCAGAGGCTCACGTGCCGGCCCAGTGCCGCAGGGACCACGGGGACACGGGGCCCAGCAGCCCGTGCTCATTCGCTCACTCCCCCAGGCTCTGGCTCCATCATTCACTTACTCACCCACTCCTCGCACTCACTCATTCATTTGGGAACTACCGTCCAGCACACACAGGCCATGCACTATGCTTCGGACAGAGTGGGGAGACGGCCACAGCCTGCCTTCAGACCTCCTAGGGAGGGAGATTGCGGTCCATCTGAAACCGAGAATGGTCTGAGAAATGAAATACCATGAGCACGAGTGCATGAAGACCCCATGTGAAGGGTCCCCTGGACACCCGAACCACCCCTAGGCCAGGCCACAGCATGTTGTTCATCAACAGCTCAGCATACCCTCGAACCTCTGCCCTGCGTGTAACTCCTGTCCGACCAGGGTGCGTGGGTGTCAGGAGAGCCCACACTAAGGACAGGGGCCAGTTCCCACACCCTCCCCTGGGTATCAGCGTGCCTGCAGCTCCGACTCTTTCCAGAGAACAGAGGATGAGCTCACCCACTCAACCTGTACTGGCTGGGCAGCAAGTACGGTAGGCTTTGTGGGCCGCGTGGTCTCTGTCACCACTACTCGGGTCTGCATGACTGAAGCCTGGGCAGCACCTAAACGAGTGGGCGTGGCTGTGTCCCAACAAACCTTTATTTACGAAAAATGAGTGGCAGCCAGACTCAGCCTATGGGCACTTTGGTGGACTCCGTCCACTGAACCAACAACACTTCTACTTTGGAACAAACCATCCAAGGGTCCTTGGACTGAGGCTGCCAAGACACGGAAGGGTTGTCAGCACTTGAGTTCTCAGTAGGAATGATCTCTTTTAAGACGCTACAGATACCAAAATCCTTATGCTGTTCTGACACTGCAGCTTTAGGCACTTAAACCAACAGGAAAACAGTGACTGTTTAACTTTGTGAGGTCCACGTTGGGTCTTCAGCTGAGATGTGTTCACATGTCTGCCTACAGAACACCAGGTTGCTAATATTCACCACATACAAGCAAGGAGGTCTCCAAAGCAGGGAGGAACACGCAACCCTGCAGAGACCAGACCTGGGGCGGCAGGTGGAGCATATGCCAGCTGGCACCTGGGGGGCTGGGAAACATGGGAAATGAGGGGCTCTGTGCTTGGGACCTGGAAGTAGCAGTCATGTGGCTCGTCAGGCCCCGTTAGAAGCTGGAGACCTTGGCAGGGGTGTGGCTGGGAGGGGGCTGCGGCCTCAAAGGAGGCAGCCAGGGTAGCAGTGTCCCCACTGGGAGAGTGCAGCCCTAGCGCACACTGCCTCGAGGAGGGGAGGATGGACTGGACCACACTGGGGGGTTGGGAGCTGTGACAACGAAGAAACGGCCCTGTGACTCCCCAGATCAGAGCATCACGGGCGAGAACTTACTTCCGCCACAGGGCCAGGGGCTGCTCCGGGTCCCTCTCTGCGGGTCCCAGGGAAGCGACGAGCGCGAAGGGCCAGGCGAGCAGCATCATGAAGGCGGCAAGCAGCAGCCGGATGGGGAAGAGCGTCAGCGTCATGACTGCAATCTGGGGAGACAGACTGAGGTCATTCCAGGAGCACAGTCACCAGGGAATCTCCCCTCTGACTCCTGCAGAAGCTGCACAGGAGCTGGGTCAGTAACGCCCCAGCCAGGGTGCTGCTCTCTTGCAAAGGGCTGGGCGGGGCAAGCAGCACCCTGGCCGTCCTACCCAGGGCGACCTGCTGCCCCACCTCCCCACGCCATCCTCAAGTCATCCCCGAGAGTGGGCTGAGGCATGGGATGGTGAGCTCTCGCCTGGAGTCGAAGCCCTCTGTCCCGATGCCCACACCCTCAGGCAGCCCCGAAGCTGTGCCTTATGTGATATGAGGGTGCTTTTGTGGCACTAAGCTGGAATCTGTGAAGTGGCAAAGTGGCAGGTATGGAGCTGACAAGATTGGACTACAAGGAGGACCAGGGAATTTGGGTGGCTTTCCAGCCCAAGGGAGCCCAGCAAAGAATGTGCCACCATGGGTCTAGCTGGGGGACAGTGGGAAGGTAGGTGGGGGGTCCATGGAGAAGGGCAGGCCCCACAGGTGAGGGGACAGTGCCAACACAGGGTGGGAGCAATGGACACATGGGTTCGGCAGAGTGGTTAAGTCGGAGAGAGTCCCGGGGGGACCAGTGGCTGTCACTGAAGCACAAGTACGTCCACGCGCAAAGTGACGCTCCAGCGCTGCACCAGCCAGCACTCAGGTGGTCAGTCAGAGATGGGCCAGGGGAGGATGAGAGACTTAAACACTCACAAAGGCTTTATGATGCCCAGACGCAGTGCTTATGTCCAATAATTTCAAATATGTAGGTTTGATGCAGAGAAGACAGAAGAGACAGGTGGGTTCTCAACCCAACAAGCCTAAGAAGCCCCTCTCCACGGCATTGCTGGGTCTCTGTCACCCGCAGTTGAGTGCACGCTGGTTGTTTCTTCAGGCTCTGCTGAGTCCCTTGGGCTCCCTACCAAGACCAGCACTGCTCCACATGATACAATGCCAGCCACGTGCATAATTTTTAATTTTCTAGCAGCCACATTTTTAAAAACTAGAGATGGTGAAATTAATATATAGTTTATTTAACCCAATATACCTGAACTATCGCTTCAATACAAAAATTATGAGAGCACCCACACATTTCTCAGGTCTTGGAAATCCAGTGTGAGTGTGATGCTTACAGGGAGTCCCAACTTTTACTCGCTGTGTTTCAAGTGCTCAAAAGCCACTTGTGGCTGAGGCTGCCTGTTGGACGGTGCGGATCTGATAACCAGGTTCTGCTAATGATGGCAAAGTGTGCGGGCCCTTCTCGTCTCCCGTTTCAGGGGCGGGTGGCTCAAGTTTCAGTGTGAGGCGGAGCAGAAGCAGCTACGGCAGGCCTGCTGCCCTGCTGGGGTTGGTGGCGATGCTTCTTCCTATTAAGTGGGCGCTGGTTCCAGGCTGTCAGTACAAGTCCCTCACTGGTGAGAACATGCACCTCCCATTCCTGGCTCTCCGAGAACTGTGTTCTGCTTTAAATCGTGACTGGGCGCTGGACTTCATCACAGGTCTCCTTGCATCCAGCGGGAAATCCTGTGCCTGTCCTCACTCACCATTAGTGATGTGTTCACAGCTTGTGTCATTGAAACTTTGGCTACAGTGCTGAGAAGCGACACGTAATGGTGTCTTTTTTAACAGGAATCCCTGGGTCTGCCTGTGACTGTGCCTCTGAGACTGAGTCATCCCTGGATCCTAGGTGATCTGACTCTAGGTCCCCTCCCGAGCTGCCTCCTCTGGGTGGATCCCATGAGAAGGACGTTAGGATTCTAGCCAGCTGCTGGATAAAAGATAAAAATAAAGATAAAGATAAAAGAAATTTATCTCTAGATAGATTTCTATAGAGATTTCTGACTGCTGTCTCAATGTTTCTAAGGCTAGTGTTTATCAAGATGTCTTTTTTCTTGATTTCATTTCAGTGCTTTTGTCAATGGGGAAATCTCTAGAAGTCCTCAGAGTTTTCCTGATCCTGACTTCTGGATAACGGGGTAACATTCACTGTGACATTCACGTCAGTCCTGATCTACGGTCTCACTGTTAACACATCTGTGCCTTCCACAACTTTTCAGCCCATGTTGACAGATATTCTAGTTTTATGGATCTGCTTACAGAACCAGTCTGATGTGTCCCTGGTCTCTGTTGGGTCCTATTCAGTTGCACGGATTCTGGCTCTTGCACGAGTCTCTCCTACTCTGAGTCTATGCTAACAGTCTATTTCACATCTTGCACTAAAAGCCCGGAGCACGGATTTCAGAAATACTTTGTTTCCCAATAGTCACAGTGAGAACACGTAACTTTCTCTAAGTACCTCTTTAATTTAATTTTACAAATTTGTAGCCTTTCCTTTATTTTTAGCACTTAGTTTAAAGTATGTCCTCTTCCATCCTTTGTGATTATAATTCTGTTGCAGAGGGAAAAGAGGATACAAGTCTGTAGGCAACGCTTCCCTCCTGTTCCCGAGATGCAACCCCCTTTCCCACACCCTCTTCCCTGCCCCCACAGGCTGCCCTCGCTGCTGGGGTGCCGGCTGGGAGCTCAGCATATCTGCTTTGCTGTTTAAATTGACAGCTGGCCCTCCCTTCTCAATTTGCAGAGACATCAAGTTAGTGGAGAGTTACTATTTGTTCCCATAAAGCACTATTTGGTGCCCGCACTGCAGACGGAGTGACCAGGCACAGAAACTGAAAATCGGAGAAAGTCTGCACACCTGGAGGCATGATGTCCACACCATGCCTGGCCCTGCAGGCATGTTCTGTTTCCAGGACGGTTTCTACTACAAATCACGGACTACGACAAACGGATCTCATGGTGTAACCAAACTGCAGGTCCGCTGCCTGCAGCTGCAAAAGCCAGCACTCGAGAGGCAGGTGTTGAAGTCAAGGAGAGAGGTTTATTTTCAGGTGCCACCACCTGGAAGATGGGGGACTCACATCTCAAAGCCCATCTCCCATTTCGGCGGGAGCAGAGGTTTTTGCAAGGAAGGAAAGGGGAACAGAACAAAAAGATCAAGGTGCGGGTTGAAAAGTTCTCTACATGCAGACGAGCAGAGTCCATTCCAATAAGGCGAGTGCTGGTCCCGTGTGCGTCAGCCTGGTTTAGTCATCCTGGATCCACTCAGAGCTGGGACGCCTGAAGGCCCGAGTCTTTATTTCTTAAAGTTACCTTTCCCAGGATTCTTACACAAACATGCTGTTCATCTACGAGCTACATATTAGTCAGAGTCCCCACTTGCAGAAACAATGTCTAAAGAACAGTGGGGTGTGCTACAATTTCCCTCCATTACAATGGGGTTCTGGGAAGAGCACGTGGCTTCCAGCACCACATCCCATGCATCTGCGGACCGGGACGGAGGCAGTGCTACACTCCTTCCGGACAAACAGGTGGAAGCTGGCCAACGTCCCGGGGGCCCTGAGCCTGCCCGGCACCCTGATTCGGGGCTGGAGCACTGCTTTCCAGGTTGTTTAGTTAATTAGCAACGCGGGTTCCTGTAGGCTGGTCAGTGGCCACGGGTTCACTGGGCCATTCCATGCAGGACACAGTGTGTGGACCTCAGACAATGCGCTGTGCTCCCACTCCCATACACATCACAAAGGGCACAGTCCTGGTTTCCAAGTAGAAACAGGCCGACTTCAGCAAACAGCAAGCCTCCAGTGAGATGAGGAGTGGGCGGTGGGGACACAGTGCAGACTCTGGGTGAATGGCCTTGCCTGGGGGGACGAGGAAGGAAGTGGTTCTATTGGTGTGTGTGTGTATGTGTGTGTGTGTGTATTATGATGTGTGTGTGTGTGTGTGTGTGTGTATATATATATATATATATACACACACACATACATACAGTGCTGGATAAACTGCACTCCACAGGGTGCAGGGGCTCTGCCCTCACCTCGCCCAGGCACATGGCCTGTGTGCTCTCTGCCACACTCAGGTTGACACCAGGAGGCAGAAACCATCCCCAGGAAGGGCAAGACTTGAAAGGTAGCTCCTTCCAGAATCTTCTGTGGGCTTTGGTCACTTGTTCTGAGAGTAGGCTGCCCCCCCAAGTTGTGCCCTCCTGTCCCCTCACCCTTTCTGGCCCACCTCACAGGCTCTGTCATCTGCGTCCATCCCAGACCCAGCCACCTGCCTCCCTGCGCCCTCACTCTTCCCCAGCCCTGATGCAAACTGGCCAAAGGCCTTAGCCTCCCCAGGCTGACCATGTGCCAGAGCAGCCACCAGAGCCACGTGGACACACACAGCTCTGGTGGTGCTGAGAAAGGAGAGGGTAGCCCTAGAAAGGAATCCCCAGGAAATCTTGGCTGGACTGAAAACACACAGAACAAGTATTGTCTGACGAAAACGGAGCCACTGTGCTGTTTCCAGGCAGCTCTAGCTGAACACCCAGCGCACACGGGAATCAGTGACCGGGCTGGACCTGGTGACTGTCCCCTGAGGCGGCTGTGCTCTTTTCCTTGGCTGGCCCAGAGGGCAAGCCCATGGCTTGACTGAGTCTTAGTATTTGTTCTCCATCAGAAGGATGCAGGGTGAAGGGATACCCCCAGGGAGAGAGGTCAGGTGATGTCCCACACTCCAAATAAGCTCTGTGCTGGATATGGACACAGACACCTTCACCCACGGAAGGTCCTCCTGGGCCTGCTCCCACCAGAGCCTCTCTCACAGGGGCCCTTCTCCCCAGGGAGGTGGGGTGGCATCTGGCAGATGGCACTAGCCTGGGATGACTGGGCATCGGTCCTAGAGTGGGAGGACTTGCTCCCTGGTGACAAGTGGCTGGTGTTCCAGGCACTGGGGGCCAGTCTCAAAGGAGGCAGAAGCAGCGGTATGTTGGGAAGAAGGCTGTGGATGGGGAAGGAAAAGGGTGCAGGGGTCCGCATCCCTCTCAAGATGCTGGTGACAGCTGCAGCCCTCCCGTTACTAACAGGAGTCCCGGCCACTGTTCCAAGTGCCAGGTAGTTACCCTTCTCGTGAGCTCGAGGAGGGTTTGTAACACAGTTCCACAGGGATCCACCCTTACGAGTCCCTGGCAGAGTTACTTAACTACTGAAAACTGGCTGTGATAAACCGTCCCATTGAAAAGGGGTATGACATGAATAACACTGGCATACATATCCACAGCACAGTTGTGTTACCGAGTGGCCGAATGAAACTAGATCTGAAGGCGAATCACCCATCCCAACCCACATATTTCATCCAGGGCTCCCAGCAGAGAACTCTGGGCAGGGAAAGGCCCAGGTGCAGGGAGAAGTGTGCGGGCTGCCCTCGGCCTCTGAAGACCTACAGCACCCAAGGCTCCTAGGCTCCGCTGATGCTAGGTTCGGGTAGAAAGCGTAGAAAATGAACCTGGACACTGTAGTGCAGCCATGATCAGGAAAGCTGGCAAGGGGCCCGGGCATGGGAGCCCATACCACAGAAGGAGGAGTTTGAGTGTCGCTCATAATCCATGCTACGAATGGGCTTCATATGTTTACCATGTGGCCCATCATCACAGGCACATGTGCACATCACACACACATGTGCCAAGGTCCTCTGCATGCCAAGGACCTCACACACCCAACTGCCAGGACTGGGAAAAGTAAATTCTTAAATTCATTTAAGCTGCCATCCGTGGTACTTTGCTAGGACAGCCCAAACTAATACATTCGGAAAACAACGAAGACTTCCCATGACAAGAAGTACGAGAGTGACAGTTCTTGTCCCCCGTTCCCAGTGAGTTCACCTGACCCACCAGTCCGGCTCTCTGAGGCACCTGTGGCTACACCGCTCAGATGCGCCCCGCACGGGCTCCAAGGCCACTGCAGCCACTGGCGTTGTCCACATGCACATCAGGCCGAGTGCCTCGTGTCTCGTTAACCAACAAGGAACCACTGAGATGCTGGTTAGGAGGCAAGGATCTCTACAGCATGTGGGTCCCCTTTGTCTCCTTCCATGCTGTCCCTGTGCCGGGCAGGGTCACTGCAGTGAAACACACCCTGGCTAGGAGTGGGCAGGCTGGCCAGGGCACTGTGATGCTCTGTGCCCTCCAAGCACGCACGCTGGAGTGACCCCACACCCAGGGACCCCAGCCAGCCATGCAAGACTCCAGCAACACCTGCAGCCAGGAAAGCACAAGGCGAGGAGGTGACTGCTCCGAGGGGAGAGGGTGCGGCAGCTCCAAGAACCTGGCGGGCATTGGCCCCCATCACTAGTTAGCATGGCGGCGGGCGGCTTACAGGGAAAACGCTCCTGAAGGTGCGTTTCCACGCCAGTGTGCTCCTTTGTGGGAGGAATAATGAACCGCCGTTCCGGAGGGCGGTGACAACACCCCAAGACACACTGAAGACACACATTCTCCACAGAACACATAGGCACCTCCACGCACAACAGTGCCTGCTGGTCAGAGAAACAAGCACTGCAGACAAGCACATCCCACACCTTAATTCTTTCCTCAAAGTTTCTGAAACTCACGTCAACAGAAGTAGAGAGACTTTGTGCTCACACCCAGTGGGGGTGCAGTCTACCCTCAGTCACTGCGGACGTTCTCCAAAGTCAGGGGTGAGGAGGGAAAACAAATGACCGTCCAAAGCGTCAGCCCCCAGATGTCACGTGGCCAGAGCTCTGCAGCACTGTGGCCCAGGAGGAGGCTGAACACAGCCTCCTGCAGGTTCTGGGGACAACCACTGCTCAGGGTGGGTCTCCCACTGAACTCTGTGACGGCGGCACTGCAGCCTGGGTGCTGCGGGTGAGAACTCGGGCAGGGCCTGTGTGTGTGCACCTGCCAGCTGGCCTCCCCGGGCACTGCTCACAAGGACAGGTGAGCTGAAGACCACCTGTGGGACAGTCAGACACGAGTCAGCCTGAGGGAGGAGCTATGAGTTACAGCAGGCAAGGAGGACAGGTCCCGAGGTGGCAATTAGCTTCTTATGTCATAGTAAGGAATGCAACAGAACTTAGATTAATTTACATCTGAATGAAGCATCTGTCAAGGACAGCAGACCTAGCTGAGCACACAGGAGGTAGACCAACCATTAACAGGAGTGCGGCCCGGAGAACAGGTGGAGCCTGGACTAATGGGGGCGCTACAGCAAACATGAACACGAGACCCTGGGGCACAGAGGTGCTGGGGCTGACCTGCTGTGCCACCAGAGGGCAAATGCCAGAGGCCAGGAGCTCCCGTCCTGCCCCCAGCCCACCAGGTCCCCACATGCAGTCAGGAACTGAGGGAAACGGCTCACCAGCTCACGGGCTGTGTCTCAGAGCACAGGCCCTGTGAGGCCACAGAGAAGCAGTGCCAGGAACGACACAGAAGAGAAATCAACTTCGGGGAACTAAACTCCCCGAAGGACAGCCTGTGCACCAAGGGCAGAGCAAGGCCAAGCGGGATGCGGACAGGCAGGGACAATGCTGCCAGGGAAAGCAGGGTGTGGTCCCTGTCCCAGAGAGAGGATACAGGGGGTGCACTTGAATGGGTAGGGAAACTGAGACCCAGTGAGGCAGCTTCCCAAGGTCCACCAGGTGGTCAGAGCAAAAGCCAAGGTTCAGAGAAACGACAAGAAGAGGGTGCCCAGAGCGGGAAGTCGCCCCAGGCCCAGAACCTAGTCCCTCCTCTGTGCGCCTCCCACCCTCGGACACTGACTGGCCTGACTCAGGGATGATGACTCTGATGTGGCACCCCAGCCTGGTCTGCTGCCCAAGGCTCCAGACACGTACTCCACGACAACAGCATAAATGGCAACCCACAGCCATGCACGACCACCACCCAAACTGAGCCGGCCGGGCTGTTCAGGCCTGGCCTTTCCTGCTGAGAAGGCGACTCTGTCTCTCCCTCAGGTCTGGTTTGGACAGTAGACGCACATGTTGGAGTCATATTTGCCACCTCTCTTTCTTACCACTTCCTACTGGCTCCACCTCCAAAACAAGTCCAGAACCCAAGACCCCCTCCTCCTCCGAGGTGCAACATGGCAGCTCCCACCTGGCCCTCCGCACACTGCCAGACCCCACCCCTCGTGCTTGGAGCTCTGCATGGCTGCAGGGTCACCCTCTGACCCCAGGTCCCCTGCCCAACCTCTGCTGGGAACACTGGCCTCTCTCTGTTCTCTTACCACACCAGGCACCCCAGCATCTCTGCAGGGCTGGCTCCAGAACCTCACTCACACACGCACCCCCTGGCCATGCAGGAGGGCCCATGCTGGACTCCTAGAGAGGTAAGGAGGAACCGAAAGCTAGACAGGTGCACTAACCCTTCACCAAAACCGGGAGGGGCACTCCAGCCAGGCCAGTTGGAGTCTGGTCGTGGGAGGACAAGGGCTTATCTCTGGAACAAAGAAATGTGCTTCAGGGTTCAGAAGTCGTTAGAGCAGCGGTTGCTGGGTCTGGGTCTTGTGTGCTCCTCCCACACGCCCTGGGAGGCTGGCCTTCATCACCTCAAGCTCATGCCACGAGGGACAGATTGGAGATGCAGTACCTACACTCCGCAGAAAGGTCTCTGGGGCCGTGTGAGACAAACAGAAAAACCTTGCCTAGGGAATTAACCTTATTTTTCATTGTTACTTATCTAAAAAAAAAAAGCCTGTTATTTTTGAGAATCCTAATTTAGCACAGACAGAATACTCTAAAATTGGGAAGCCAACATCTGATGCCGTGAGCTGTCTGGGCCCCCGCACCGCAGCCTGCCCGGCAGGAAGCAGTCTGCAGAGCCATGGAGTCACGTTCAAGTCCACTGGGGCCACTTTCTCTGGATGCAGTGAGAGAAAAGAGATGTCTAATTTTATTTTTCCTTTTAAAGAAAAAACAACTTAGAAAAAGCAGAGCAATCCTCACAGGAGTCCCATCAGCTGGCACGATCAAGCACTTTCCTTAGAAAACGCCACCACCAGCCACAGGAGCCTGGAGCTGAGCCTGGAAAGAGCGTCAGAGGTTCAGCCCTGGTCCCGACGTGGCACACACACAAACCCAGCAACCCGCCCGAGAGTAGTTTTCCTCGGTGCTCGTCCCCAGTCGCCACACACCTTTGCCAGGCACGGGATACTGCTGGTCCTCACCTGATGCTGCATTCAGCACGGAATAAACAGTAATCTTCACACTGGCTCTAATAGAGTACTTCAAAGCAAAAGTGAAACAAAGAGCCCATGCTCTGAATGGTCGTGGTCAGTTTCATCTTGTCTTAGGCACCACTGCCCTGAAGAAAGAGCTTCCTCTTTACAAAAAGACAAACACGAAGGTGACTAGAGGGCCAAGGTGCCAACCTGGGGGCTGAGGTGGGAGCAACTGGTGGGGGGCCAAGGAGTGCAGGTCACGGCTGAGGGGCAGCTTCAGTGGGGACAACACGGCATGTGTATTGGGCATCTGGGCTTCTTTGGTGACTTGCCTGAACTCACATGGACTCATTTGCCTTTTTCTTACTAACATGTGAATGTTGACTGTCTTCCTGGCCCTAAAGGTCAACTGCATTCCCCTCTGAGGCTTGGGTACACCTGTGCGACTTCAGCCTGTGCTGCTTCCACTTGGGAAAACTCCTTCCTGAGCCCAGGCTTACTGTCCCATGTGTGCTATTTCTTCTTAGCTACCCCGCTTGCATCTAAAATTAAATGCAGCTATTTTTGTCTTTCAAACCCTCAGCCAGCCCCAACATCCCCATCATTACTATTCAACAGCTCTCGACTCAAATCTTAGCACTCACTGCCCAATCTGGAGGCTTCTGCACAATGAGTGCATTTCAGTAATTCCGCCTGAGTTTACAAGTCTGTCCCGCACTCCAGTGGCAAAGCGATCTTCCTGGACAGCTGTACTGACCATTCTCAATGCCCTGAGGATGGTGGTGGGTCTTGTGAGGCAGCAAGAGGTCCACACAGTTCTTCATGGGTCAGCACCTCTGGGTCTAAGGAGCCCTCAAGATGACACCCTAAACCCAGGAACTCCTCCATGGAAACCCACCACTGGCAGACAGTCCTTGCCTGCCTGCCCTTTAGCCAGCACCCGTGGGTTCCAGCCAGAAGGCCAGAGCCTTCATGTTGGCTGAACTTGCCTGGCTCAAGCCCCTGCCTGGCTCCAACATCAGCACTGGTGGCTTCACGGGCCCAGCACATGCATGCCCCTAGTGCCAGGCCCCAAGAGACAGTTCGAGGCCATGGGGCCCACCATCTAGCTGGTGAACGAAGCATGAAATAAACCCCTCAGTGAGCGGTCAACGCAGTGGGCAGCACGGGGTGCCTCCAGGTGAAGGGAGCAGAGATCATGGCACTGGGGACCCTGAGGCGGCCGGGCAGAGCCTGCAGTCCACGTTCAAGAGCCTTTGGCCCCAAGGACATGCATCAGCAGATGAGCACAAAAGCCTCCACCTGAGGGCCAGGGAAGTAGACCTTTGGGAACATCAGTAGCCACCTGCCACATGGACTCAGGTCTCCAAGGAAAACTATGACCCAGATGCCAACCACGGTGCTCACTGGCCAGAGGCTGGGCCCCAAGACAGAGGAGGGTGGGGGGAATGCCACAAATGAGCAGACAACAGGTGTCTGGGTAAGGTGGGCACACCTGCGCTGAGCATCTTTTCTCCAGGGGAGTTGAGAAAGGTCTCTATAATGACCAGTGGGATTCAAGCAAAGGCTGAGGAAGTGCAGGGGGAGAACGCGAAGGGTCCCACAGGGGGAAGGCCAGTGCAAAGGCTCTGGGGCTAGGCCTGTGGAAGGGGTGGGGGGGAGGGGCCAGGCAGGGATAAAGGGCACAGGCAGAACAGCCATGTGGGACACTGATGTCCCACCCCTGCTTCAGGACGATGACATCCTGGTGTCCCCCTCTCCCCTGAATGCTCTTCTTGTCTTCTCACTTCTCTTCCCACTCCTCACTTTCTGTAAAATCTCATCTCCCAGGGGGCTCAGGGGAGAGTAAATGGGCTAAGATGTGACACCCTCACCCCAAGAGTGGGCATTCAGTGCCTGACACACACTGGGCCCTCAGCCCACTGGCATTCCTGGCTGTCTTGGGCACCAAGGTCACTTCTGAGCAGCTCAGCCTCCCGGGCAGGCCATGGAGCAGCAGGCCCCACCGGGAGTCCAATGCTGGTCCTTGCCCTCCAAATCTTTGGGGCCCTGTGTGAGACATGGCATGGAGAGGCTCAGCTCCATGTTGGTATCCTAGGAGGTTTGAAACAGTAAAATTGTGAAATGTTTTTTAAAAATGTGCACACGGCAAATAATTTTTTTTAGGAAAAATTGCTCTAAAAATTGATTTTAGAGAGAGACAGAAACCTAGATTTCTTGTCCCACCCATTTATACATTCGTTGGTTGATTTTTGTATGTTCCCTGGGTGGGGATTGAAGCGACCAGCTGCGCAGGCCAGGGCCTTTTCCTTTTCTTCCAGTGGTTTCCGACCTGGTGGAATGCCTGTCAGGCTTCGTCAGATCTCCGCACTCCCGTTGTGTGTGGTGTTTGCATTTCTGTAAGATACCTCACAGTATGGCCTTTCTTTTGACTCCAAAACTACACAGAAGCAGGTGCGGTATCCTCACAGTATTCTAGCTTCCATTCTAGCTTCAAGATGGAAATACGACTCTTAAGTGGAAAACAGCTGCAGCCCCACAGGAACCTGCGGCAGGCCCCAACACAGGGGAGGCTGGCGGCTCTGGCCAGCGCTGTCTGTGGCAGCTTGTGGCCTGCCACCAAAAGCAAGAGCCCGGCAAAGCATGCCCAAAGGAAGATGGGATGTCAACTGCCACATGGCCGTGTAACAGCAGCATTGAAAGGTTTCAGCTCTTAGAACATCTAAGCCCACAGGCTGCAACATGGATAACGTGCTAAGGAACAAGCCACTAGCTTTTTTAAAAAACTGAATTTATTGGGGTAACATTGGTTCATAAAATTATATAGGGCTCAAGTGTACAATTCTATAATACATCATTTATATATTGTATTGTATGTTCACCACCCAAAGTCAAGTCTCCTTCCATCCCGATTTATGCCCCCTCTCCCGGCTTCAACCTTTCTCCTACCTTCCTTTCCCTCTGGTAACCAGCACCGTTGTGTTTATGAAGTTTTTTGTTTGCTTTTGTTTAATCCCTTCACCTTTTCCCCCAGCCCTCCAACTCCCCTCCTCTGCGACAGCTGTCAGTCTATTCTCTGTATCCATGCGTGGATGAAAAAGCTGAGGTACGGTCACACAGTGGAATTCTACGCAGCCGTAAAAAAGGAAACCTCACCTCCTGTGAGAGCACGGATGGACTAGGAGAGCACTAAGCCGAGTGAGATAAGTCAGTCAGAGAAAGACAAATGCTGTATGTTTTCACTTGTAGGTGGAACGTACTGCATGCAGCCCTGGGAGCTGTACAGCAACTTGGTCACATTCAACACATTATTTCCAAACACATGCTTTCCTCTGGGCTCATTTTCAAAACGCTGCACTTCACAGCTAGACTGCAGGCTTATGCAACACCAGTAATGTCAGAAACACAGCTCAGGCCAGGCCGGGCCACCCTAACGTGCCCCACAAACCCAACCACGGGACACAGGGGCTGCCCTAATGCACCCCACAAACCCACCCACAGGGGCTCCAGGGGCTCCATAGAGGCTATTCCCATGCCTGCTCTGGGAATGGTGGCACCTCACCCTGCTGTGTTGGCTGACAGTCCCAGGGGCAGGGAGACAGGGGAGCAGGGCTGTCAGGGGCAGGCGGGAGGGGCAGGCATGGCACTTGGTGGAGCATGGTTTTGTGGGAGCCTTGCTCAGACCCACCCGAGGAGGAGAGCCCAGGGCACCTCTTTGGATGGTCTCCATCACCAGGGACGGGCCCTCCCGGAGCCTTTAGGCCTGTGGGCCTAGCAGGGTGGGCAGGGTGTCCAGCTCCTGCAGCACACTTTTGAGTGACCATTGTTTTAGGGGCAGAATCCTGATTTTTTTTAATGAGAAATAAGGCTGTGCTTTTCTCAGCACTAAGAGATTAAAGAGGTTGTAAAACAAAACTGTGTGCGTGTACTTGTGTATGTATAACGCATGTGAGTATGTACGATTATACTTCTGTGTGTGCCTGTATATGCTTCTGTGTATATGTATGTATTGTGTATGAGTGTGTACGTATACTTCTGTATCATTATGTAATGTGTGTGTATAAATACTCCAGTGTATATATGTATAAAATATGTAAATAAGTGTATACACTTCTGTGTGTACATGATGTGTGTGTGAGTATATGCATATACATACATATATAAAACATACACGAAAGTCGAAAATCCACACATCAGGACAGAAGAGCATAAAAACTGAAAAGACAAGTTTTTTTCAACCTTGAATCTCCCTTCCCAACCTCACTTGACGTGTGTGCCCCTCCGTAAGTCAGAATCGGTGAGTCAGAAGAGCAAGCCGGTTCCCTGACAGGTCAGATGCCTGCACTGAGGTAGCCCTCACTGCCCAGGACTCGGGACAGTATTGCCCTTGGGCCTGTCTCCTCACCTGGGACATGGGGACACTGCACCTGACCCTCCGCTCACCGCCCTCCCACAGCTGCACTGAGTGACCAGCACGAGGACAGTGGGGATTTCTTGGATCCCACGGGGCTACAACTGTGCCAAAAGAGGCATCACCATCAGGCTCCCAGGTGGTTAGAGACCTGTGGCCTGCTATCCACTTGGAGCCTTAGCCTCCAGGTGTCCAGGGAGGGTGAGGCCTTCTCTGTTCTCCCATGGGACACACGCTGTCCTGGAAATCCTCCATCCTGTGTTTCCCTGAGAATGCCAGCTTCAGGCCAGGTCACCCCCCATTCCTCTAGCCTTCCACACCCATGGGGAAGCTGGGGTCACAGGAAGTGCCGGATAAAGATCGGCTCCTAGATTTGGAGTCTCAGGCGTGGAGCAACCAGACACAAGGGGCAGCAAGGGGTGTGGTGGGCACACCTGGCAGGGCCCAGGAGTCTGGCAGGTCAGAGGAGCCAGGCCTGGTCTGTGTGTGTGGGGGTGGAAGCACTGAAGCCAAGACCACAAGTGGCTGGGAGTGTACAAAGTGTGGGATTCCCTGCTCCAGAATGGCCACACCTAACTCAGGATCCAGGTGGAGACCAACCAAGGTGTCTGCTGCTTTTCTTTTTTTTAAAATCGAATCTCAGGCATCTGCTAAGGACTCAAGACCGCTCACTTCTGGGTAAATTCCATGCAGGGCCACCAACTGCAGGTCTGGTGAGAGGGAGTCTCCCAGGACTCAGCCTTCCTGGTAATCCTCTCTGGGGATTAGGCCGGGGGGAGGGTGCACTCCCCAGCCTCTGCCCTCCCAGGACTCAGTTCCAAAGTGTACAGGAAGCCAGTCTGCTTTCCAGGAAGTAAGCGCTCACTGACACTGGTATGTGAGTTCAGAAAAGAGGAACTTCAGAGCTGGAAGTGGGATGCCCTCATATCCACAGGCTCCAGCGGGAAGTACCCCAAAACCCGGGTGATATAAAACCACTTCATGATTTCAGGAGTAACGAATCGCCATGTGACTATCCAGTATTATAATTACTCATGGTTTTCACAACTTACTGCACTGTTTTCTGTCCAAAGAGATGCTTAAGCTCTTTGCAAAATCTGCAGTTAAATGACAGATAGATGGACTGGTCATTAATCCAGACTCAATCCAGCAGCAATGACTTTGGTACAAACACACATGATTATTCTGACAGCGGTCTCTGAAACATTGTGACAAGGTGTACGCAAAGTATCTTACCCACCTGTTCTTTTTCTGAATGTCACCCAGATGCTACCTGACGTCTAAAACCGGGACCTCAAACTCATCTCAGTTAAGAACAGCCTGAAGAGCTCACAGACACTGCTCCAAACTTCCAATGCATGACCCTATGAGCCCTGGTGGGGGGGAGCTGGGGATTTCCTACTCCACTCTGACATCCTCCCCTTTTGCTTCTTTATTCACTCAACCACTAGCTGAGTCTCTGCAGGGGATCTCATCCACTGGAGCAGTGAGCACACAGTTTGGAACAGGACAGACAGGTGAATTACTTTACACATTAAAAAATTCTCAATGTCCTGCCCAAAAGTTTGCCACAGTTGGAAACATACTGCCCACCAACTAGACAACCACTTAAATCCCCAAGCCGCACCTGCTTCTGTGTAGTTGTGGAGTCAAAAGAAAGGCTATACTGTGAGGTATCTTACAGAAATGCAAACACCACACACAACGGGAGTGCGGAGATCTGACGAAGCCTGACGGGCATTCCACCAGGTCGGAAACCACTGGAAGAAAAGGAAAAGGCCCTGGCCTGCGCAGCTGGTCGCTTCAGTCCCCACCCAGGGAACATACAAAAATCAACCAACGAATGTATAAATGGGTGGGACAAGAAATCAAGGTTTCTGTCTCTCTCTAAAATCAACCAGTAAATTAAAAAGAAAGTACGAAAAAAAGAGAAGAATGAGGGAGGGAGAGAGACAGAGGGAAGGGAAGGGGAGGGGAGGGGAGGGGAGGGGGGAGGGGAGGGAAGGGGAAGGGGAAAGGGAAGGAAAGGGCGTGGAAGCCCCACTATTTCCTGCAGCCACCCATTCCTCAGCCAGGACCAGATGATCCCAGGAATAACATCAGATGGAAGCAAATGGCACACTGTTCCCTCCCAGGCTGGAACCGAAGTTGTGTACAATTGATTCTGGTTACAGACTAACTCCCAAGGGAGCGTCTCTGGCACACTCCCCAGAAAACAACTTGCAATCAGGCGCAAACGCTCCTGCTGTTCATCTTCAGGGCGCCCCACACGGCCCGCACACCACTGTCTCTAGCACTGACTCAAGCAACCAACTAGGTCCCCACATAGGAAGCTCATCAAGTGACAAAAATCACACGGGAGGGGGGTCCACTCCAGCACCGCATGGAGCCTGCACCCCGCAGGAGTGGACTACGAGACCAGGGACCGAGTTGCGTGGACCGAACGGGGTCTGCGGGTATCAGGGGAAGTGATGCAGGGATGAGGAAAAGAGATGCAGGGGACAGGGAAAGAGGGTGCAGGGCTGGATTGGGGGTGCGGGGGCCCTGGGAAAGAAGATGAGGAGCCAGGCTCAGAGCACGGGCGGCCGGAATATAGGTGAGGGGACCAAGGATGGAGAGAGGGCGGCGGGGATTCCGGATGCAGGATGCGGGCCGCATAGCAGTGTAGCGGCGAAGGGCCGCAGACGCCCGAGGGGCGGCAGCCGGGCTGGGCCCGGCCGGAGGACCCCTCCGCGCACCCCTCCCGGCCGCGCATCCCCGCCCCTCCGCGCGGCCCAGCCAGCGGGCTCTCCGGGCTGCGGCGGGAACCCACCTGGGCCTTCCGCAGGGCGCCGAGGCGCAGCTCGTGCACGAAGGGGTTCCGCCCCGGGGGCGCCAGCCGCCGCGCGTCGACGGCCCCCGCGCTGGAGGCGGGGGCATCTCGGGGACCGCGTCTCCGCAGTCTCATGGCCGCGCCGTCCTCCGTAAGGGGAGCCGGGGAGCTGGGCGCGCCCGGCGCGGAGCGGAGCAGGGAGCGGAGCGGAGCAGGGAGCGGAGCGGAGCGCAGAGCCGGGCGCGGGACAAGGATGCGCGGCGGCTGGAGCGGGCCGGTGTGCGGCCGCGCAGGCGCGGGAGGGGCGGCGGCGTGACGTGGGCGGGGGGCGGTAGCGGGGCGGGCCCGGGGCGGGGTTTTATCTCAAACCCCGCCCACCGCGGGCCTGGAGTAGCGGCCCGTCTGGACCTGCTCCCGAAACCCCGGTTAGCTCTTTGGCGGCCGCGGGAAAAGCAGCGCGGGTGTTGAGGAGCGCCTGGGTCCTGGCTGGACCACAGAGAACCACCGGCCGGCCCGGTTCCGGGAGGTCCGGTTGCCAGTTTGGCGAGGCTTGCCACGTCGCCCCCTTACGCCTCTCAGCACACGGCCGGGGACACCGCCCGTGGTTCCAGCACTGACCCACGCGGGGGCAGGGTCAGTGGCTGGCACGCGAGCTACCCCATCTCCACTCCAGGTCTAGATGTGAGGCTGCCTCACCTCCCCAAATCTTGAGGCCCACGAGGAGCAGGGCCTGGCCAGGGGGCACGTGTAAGAAGCCACTGCTTACTCGGTTCCATTAGCACTGCTATCCAGAACCAGCTCCTGCCGCTTTTCTTCCCTCTACCTTGTCCTCATTCAGACTGTTGCTGTAAGACGGTTTTGAGGAAGGAGCTTCTCTCTGCATTCTCCTAGGTCCGTGCCAATTTTGACTATTAGAGTAGGCCTCACCCCAGACATGTGGGGTCCACTCAAACCACGGGGCCCACCCAGACCGTGGGACCAGGCAGGGGGCCCACAGAGGGGAGTCCAGTGGTTTGAATCAAATTCTTATTCCCGAATCACTCTAGTTCATGGAATTACTCTCCGAATGAAGGGGAGATATTAGGGGATCCCTAATTTATAGCACAGTATTAACTAGGGTAAAAGTGAAATAGCTCCATGTTCAAAATTTGTAAATTAAAAAAAATTCACTGCAAACCTTTTGTAGGGAGAGCAGCAACTTTCTTGGCACGCCTCTCATTGTGGCCCTGACAGTCAGGCATCAGCTGATGGGCCAGAGAGGTTGACAGGGACACAGTCCAGCAGCCCCTCTGTTCACACGTGGGTGTCTGACATCATGGGAAGGAGCCCCAGCTCTTCCTGCATTTTCCAGGGCTGCAGGAAGGTTGGACCTCACTGGGGCTTCTGTGATCTGTAAGGCCCTCCAGCCTCATCCCTTCCTGGGCAGTGGGTCAGGGAGTGACTCTGCTCTCTGATAACCCAGCTGAGACCCTTGGCTCTAACACAGTGAAGTATCACCATGCTGAACCCCTTCTCTGTCTTAATGGAAGGAGAGAATTGGGACCAAAGGAGAGGCCATTGGTTCCCTAGGGCATCCCACACAACGAAGCTAACAAGAAAGGGAAGAGCAGGGCTGGGTCCAACACCGATTCCAAGCCTTGTGCTTGACCTGGGCAAGTGAGCTGTCCTGGAACCTCGGTTGGCACATCTGTGAGAAGCAGCCAGCAACGGTGTTGCCTTCCACTATGTGCTGTGATGACATAAAGGCCCTGGGGGCTGTGGTGGACATTATTTGCTGGTGGACACCAGCAGGTACTGTTTCCCTTGCCTCTGTGGCCATCAGCACTCTGCTGACCTCCAGGGATTGGATTGGTGATTGCTCTGATCTCAGATACAAGAGTCCCACTGGGGAGGCTGGTGGGGCAGTGAGAGGCACTGGGCAGAGTGAGGAGGAAGAGGGAGAGGAGAGATCAAAAGGAAGGGTGCTCCACATAGTCACAGTAAACAGAGCCATGGTGGACCCTGGGAGGCCAACAAGGCCAAAGCCAGGAGAGCAGGGTGGAGGTGTGGAAGGCTCAGGACAGTGAGTCCAGGAGTTGTTCCCCTCAGGAGGACTGGCCAGGATAGAACTTAAGTGCTGTCCAGTTGTAGTAGGCGGCAAGGAGAGCACCCTGTGGTGAGCCACGTGGTGGACAGGAAATGGGAATTCCAAGGACTGTCTCTTTTAAAGCTGCCAGATGAAGGAGAAAGGGGGTGAGAGGGGAGGTGTGCAGATGGAGATACAGGGAGTGGGGGGCAGATCCAGGATGGCTGCTTTAGGGAGGGTTACTCTCTGGGCCTCTTCCTGGGTGAGGGCAAACAGTGGGCCTGGAGGCACAGCTGAATTCCCACTAATGACCCTACCTCAGTCCGGAAGATCCGGCGTCAGGGAAAGGAATGGGCTGGGACCCAAGGTTGGGACCCCACCCTGGTGCAGCTGGAAAGGACAAGATAGCTAACAGACGGATTAACCACTTCAGACAAAGACCCTTTGTGTGTGAGGAAGTCAACTATCTCTTGGAGGCAGAGAGTGAGAGATAGAGGCTGATGGTGGGTTGTGGGAAGAATGGTGCAGGCTGGGAGGCTGGTTGGCTGGAATTGGTGGTTCACTCTTAGGCTTCAAGTTTAATGCTGTGACGAAATGTTCTGGAAGTTCTGGAGTGTCCTAGAAGCTTGATTAGGAAAAGTTGGTCTTGGGTGTGGAGCTATAAGCAGTTTCTTTCGAAGAAGGGGATAAACTTCAGTTTATCTCTGGGGCTAAAGTTTCTCAGTGTTGGAAAAACCACCAAGTGGGTCCTTTAGCTACAAAGGCAAGTACCCCCTCGTTCCCCAGGAACCTCTGGGATGGATGCACAACCTGGGCCACAGGAGCTGCTGGCGAAGCCCAGCCCGTGGCTCCCTGCTGTTCTCTTTTAAGCAAGCAGATCAAGAGGGAACTGTCTCCCATCCTCCAAATGAACTGTGGACACAGTGCCTGCTGGTTGCTGTGGGGCTAGAGATTGGTGGTGTGTTTATTTACTTAGTTTTAGAATTATTTACAGGAAAGGAAGTCATGTTCTCCTTCATTTTCTTCTAATATTTATTTTTAGTTCCACCTTATTTCTAAAAATAAGCACCTTATGGTTATTTTTAATCTGCCCACAGATTTTTTGTTCTCTACATAGTGACCCAGTATTCTCATCACCATTTATTAGTTTCCCATGTATGGTTCCACTTCGGACACAGACAGGGGGGTTTATAAAGCTCTGTTATAGGCACTCTATTTTATCCCACTAGTGTGCTGGTTCCTACGCTGGAGGAATGTACCTGAGGAACCAGTAGGGTACATCCTTGTTGGAGCTTCTTTTCAAGACTTGCTTGTGATTCATGCAACTTTTTATCCATCCAAATTATAGAATCAGTTTGTCCAGTTGCTAAAATGTCTTTACTGGGAGTTTTGAGTTGCATTGCATGTGTAGATCGTTTCAGTGAGAATTCGCTGAAAGGTGCCTGGAGTTGGATTTAATCAGGTGTGGTGAGACGCACAGATGGGGATGACTCTCAGTGATCAAAGAAGTTTCACTCACAGCTCCCTAGAAACAGGAGGCACAGAGGGGCGCAGGGGAAGGACCAGGGTCAGACAGGATGGGGAGAGAGCCCAGGGCAAATCCTTTGTTATGGTTTCCACAGGAGGGAACAGGACAGGAAGGGTAAACAGGTTTAGGATTGGCTAGTATCAATAATTTCAGTGGGCTAAGGGGTCGGGGCTGCCCCTGAATGGCTGGTATCTGCCCTGAGGTGATTAGGGCAGAGCACAGTGGCCTTAAGTGTCAGTGTGTGATAGAGGAGAGGGCGGGGTGATGGGTCTCGATTGGTTAGTTTGCACTTGAAAAGCATACTCCCAGGCCCATAGCCGTGGGAGAGGCTGTCAGTTCAGAGGAAGCAAGGCCTCCAGATGTCAAAGTGTTAGAAATATAGAAAATAAAAAAACATGTTTCGTAGTTTGCAGTTTTAAGCATTATTTGTCACCAATATGGGGTTTTTTTTCATTTATTTAGGTCTGCTTTTAAATTCTTTGAGAGCATTTAAAAATTTTTTTTACATAACTATTCTACATTTTCTTTTAGACTAATTTCTGGATACATTATAATTTTGCAGTGGTAAAATAAAGTAATCTTACTGTTTTTATTAATTTTTCTAATTGTGCATGGCTCACATGAAGGGATGTGGATCTTGTTGAGGTCATGTAAAAGCAGGCTGTGGGGGACAAGAGGCCATGGTGGGTGTCCTAGGCCCAGGTGCATGTCCCAGCCCAGGTGCATGTCCCCGCCCAGGCAGCGGTCTCTGCCCCAGATGGATGCAGCCCCAGGTGCATGCGGCTGAATGAGGGACCCCAGCGCCTGCAATGGACCGACCTCCCAGGAAACCCACAGAGTCATGAGGAACCGTGAATCCTGTGCTTTCCGGTAGCTGAGTGTTGGCATGTTTTGTTAAGCATCGATAGCACCTTCCAAAGGGCAGCTATGTTAGGTTTTGATGAAATCCAGTTTATCAATATCTCTTTTTTATGGGCCATGCTTTTGACATCCGTTTTAGAAGGACTTAACCTACGCCAAGGTCATTAATATTTTTTAAATAAATAAAATGTGTTGAGAAAACTTTAAAAAAGATTTTCTTATTTCAGAAGTTTGATAGTTTTAGCTTTAAAATTAAGGCCCGTATTCCATTTTGAGCTAATGTTTGGGTATGGCATGAGTTGGTGGTAGGGGCAGAGATGAACATTTTCTTTTCTCGCTGGATAGCCAACTGCATTTGTTGAAGAAAATATCTTGCACCATAGAATTACCTTGTCAACATGGTCAAAAATCAAGGGACCGTGTCTGTTTCTGGGCTTCAGGCCACATTCCATCCACCTGCACACTGACACCTATGACGATACCGAATCACCTCCATCGCTGAAGGTTTGGGTTAAGTCTGAAATTAGACGATGCAAATCCTCCAACTTTGATCCTCTTTGCCAAAGTTGTTTTGACTCTTCCAGATCCTTTCATTTTCCACATAAATTTTAGAATCAGTTTGTTAACATCCCCAAAACCATCTGCTGGGATTTTTAATGCAAGTGTGTTGATTCTATGGGTCAGTTGGCACAATCAGCAGCTTAGCATTGTTGGGTTACTTGTGCTTGGGCATGGTGTATGTCTGACTTACTTGGGTTTTCTTTGATTTTTCTCAGCTATGTTTTATAATTTTCACTTCTAATTTATAGGTCCTACCCTTGCCTTTCCAATCCTGTCCCTAAGTATTTTATAATTTGATGTTATAAATGGTGGTTTTAAATTTAAGCTTCCGGGAGTTTGTTGCCATCTAGAAGCACAATCATATCCCAGGTGTGTGCTGTGTCTGCTGCAGCCTTGCTGAATTCGCCCGTTGGTTCCCATAGCTTGTCTGTAGATGTCTTAGAATTTTCTCTGTTCACAATCATGCTACCTGTGCATGAAGATGGCTTATTTTTTCCACGCATGTGCCTATTGTTGTCCTTCTTCTCTCTCATTTCACTGAGACACTCTTTGCAGACTTGAGCAGAAGTGGTGAGAGGACACCTTGGGCTTGTGAACAACTTTGGGGGGAAGTGGGAAGTCAGGGTGCTTTTGCTAGGTTTTCCACAGGTACCTCACTAAGGTTCAGGGTGTTTCCTTCCATTCCTCATTTGCTGAGAGTTCTTGTCATTTTGTCAAAAATCTATCTTACAGCTCTGGCTGGTGTGGCTCAGAAGACTGAGTGCTGGCCTGTGAATGAAAGGGTCAGAGGTTTGAGTCCCAGTCAGGGCACATGCTTGGGTTGTGGGCTGGGTCCCCAGTGGGGGGCACATGAGAGGCAACCATACATTGATGTTTCTTTCTCTCTCTCTCCCCCTCCCTTCCCCTATATTTAAAAATAAATAAGTAAAATCTTATTTATCTTACAGCTTTTCTTCTTACAGTTTAAGATATATTTGAAAATCTATCTTACAGTTTTTCTTCTTAGTCCTGTTCATATGTTGAATGAAAATTGGTTGACATTCTAATCTTAAACCAATCCCAATTTTCTGGAATAAGTGCCCACATGCATGATATTTATTTACAGAGCATGACATTTATTTTAGTTCTGTCTTTAATCTATCATATTTAAAATAATTGCATTTTCAGTATTATATCTTAAAAGGCTTTGCTTAAATCAAGGTCACAAATTTGTTCTCCTGTTTTCGTTAGAAGTTTTATAATTTCCCATTTTACATTCAGGTCTATAACCCTTTGTAGCTGGTTTTTACATGATGTCAGACATTGCTATAAGGCTGTTTCATTTTTGCATATGACATTCCATTGTTCCTCCATTTGTTGTAAAGACTATTCTTTTTCCACAGAATTGCCTTTGCACCTTAGTCAAAACTCAACTGACCACACATACGTGTTTCTGCTTCTGGAACCTCTGTCCTGTCTTGTTTTTTTTATCCATTTTGATGTCAATTCCACACCATGTGGATACAACTCTATAATGGGTCTTGAAATCAGGGGGCATTACTTTTCCAAACTAAACTCGGTGTTTCTTTTTGAAAGTTGTTCTAGCAAATCCAGGTCCTTTCCATTTCCACTTGAATCTTAGAATCGGTTTGTGACTTTCCACAGAAAAATTCCTCTGCAATTTCGATTGGGATTATGCTAGCTCCATACATTAATTTTTTAAAAAATATTTTATTTATTTTTTTGGGGTGGGGGGGAAGGGAGGGAGACAGAGGGAGAAGAAAACACCTGTGTGAGAGAGAAACACCCATTGGTTGCCCCTTGCCACGCATTTAGCCTAGAACCAAACCCGCACCCCGCATCATATATATATGATTCATTATATATTGATTTTGTGTCTTGAAACCTTACTAGATTCCCTTGCAAGTTCTACTAGCTTTCTCATAGATTCTGTATTTTCTAGGTAGAAAATTATGCTGTCTGCAAATAAAGAGAGTTTTACTTCTTCCTTTCTAATCTGATGCCTTTTATTTATTTTGCTTGGTGATTTTACTGGTGAGAATCTTGAGGAAGATTTTGAAGTGGAGTGGTGAGTGGACCTCCCCATCTCCTTGCCTAGGTGTGATGTAGTATTGTTTCATTGTATTCACTTTGCAAACATTTTAAAGAATATTTGCATCTGTATTTGGGCAATAGTTCTTTTCTTATGTCTACATCTGGTTTGGATATCAGAGCACTGTTACTCTTAGAGAGTGACTTGGGGGTTATTCTCTTGTCCCGAAATTGCTGGAAGAGTTTTTGTACAATTGGCATTATTTCTTCTTTAGACGTTTGCTATGATTTTCCATGAAGCCTCCTGGGTGTGCCGCGGCAGTCTTCTTTCTGGGAGTGTTTTCAACTTAAATTCAGTGTCTTTAATAGAGTTAGGTGCTGTCTGTGGGTCCCAGTCTCCCCCTCCCTTCTCTTACAAGGACGTCAGCCACAGGATATAAGGCCCACTGTGAATCCATGCTCTCGTAATCAGCCTTGCAGATGAGGTCGCCATGACAGGGAGCAGGGGTCAGGACTTGGACCTGATTCAGCCCAGTGGCAGCGACACCCTTCTGGGAAGCTCAGCTGCTCAGGTCACTCCCTGTTCATCATCTTCAGAGGCCCTGAGGGGGGTGTGTCTGGGCTGCAGTGTTCCCAGTGAGCTGTGGGGACAGGGGCTGCTGTGTCTGTGACTTCTCCGACGTTCCTCTGCACTTCAGGGAACAACTGCCCACACGGGCCACAGGGGGTGGTGTGGGTGATGTGTTTCTAAGGAAAAATGAAACTGAGCAGCCATGAGTAGACCCCACTCTGCCTTCTCATGAACTCCACACCGATGCAAGTTGGAGAAAAGAGAGAAAATATTACCTATTTGGGGGCTTCCACAAGTCAAAACAGATGTGGAAACATGTCCGCCAGGTGAAAAGTATTACACAGAAGCATGACAGCCAGCAGGTTTTATGTAGCTCACAGCAAAGAGTGATTTTCTGTGCGCTCAGCTTAGCTTGAAGGTGAAACTGAAAGGAACATGAAGAATATGCCTTTTTACACACTGAGGAATTTACACTACACGGTTCCTGAAAATAAAGAAAATGTATCCTCGTTTTCTGAGTGTTTATAGGGCGTCCTGGCTGGAGCACAGGGCACCTGTGCACGGGCTCAGGCTGTGCGGGAGCGCAGGTGCCAGTCAGCCTCTCCATCCAGGGGCCCTGGCCTGGGCTGTGGAACACCTGGGGCTGCCCCACAGCAATCAGAGCCTTTGCTCCCTCCCACACCTGGTGGAGGTGAGGGGCGGCCTATTAAAAGTCCCCATTACAGGCGTCTGGTTCTGCGTAGTGTCCTGACACTTCACAACGACGCCCGCTGTCAACAGGCTATAGAGTGCCACACTGCCCGGTCAGATGAGCGCCGTTGTATCGGCTGTCCTCTGGGACCCTGTGGCAGATCCAGAAGCACCTGGAGGCTGCTGTGCTGTGGTCACAGGCACAGAAAAGACATCTTCCCGCGTGTGAATGCAGCGACCACCTCGCATTGGGAACATCTCCTGGTGGCTCTGAACCCCGCCGTGCCAGGCTGTCCTCCCTCATGTGGTCACTCTGCTCGCCCTGCTCGGCTCCAGGGGCCTGGACCATTTCCCCCAGACTCCCAGGTGCCACAGTAACCTTGCTTCCCTCTTGTTCATGCTCCCTGCGTGGAGCCTGGGTGGTTCCTCCACACCTTGTCCACCTCTGAACGTGCCTTCTCCGGGGCTCCACAACATCCAACATCAAATAAGGATCTAAATACTTGGCATTATTTTATATTCTGTTGGTAAATTTCAACTATTATTTAAGACACAGGTCAGCACTTAAAACATGGAGGTAGCGATGTCAACAACACAGGCAGCAATATGAAGCCACCTTCACGAAAACAGGGTGAAAGGGCTCCGAGTGATTTAAAAATGTGTCATCTACACAGGGTCTCCCTCAGTTGTGTTATTTATTTCATTTTCTTTGACATAAAAAAAGATCCTCTTTACCACGAGCCTTTATGCAAACTAAAAGTACTTTTGAAATTCAGAGGCATGGAAGCAATTTTTTTGGTATTTGAGTACAACTTCGTTCACACTTTGGGTTTGCAGAACAAATGTTTGCATGTAATTTTCCTTCCTCAAATGTCAAAAAAGCACAACTATGAAAACAATTATTCTCAAAGGAGTAATTTTTTATGAAAAAATGCTTACAGTAATTCTTTCCCATTGGTTTTGAGAAATACTGTGTCAAATTATATTTGCACAGTTGCAAAAACAGAGATCTTGTTCTCTGGCAGTGGGGGGGGGGCATTCTTGAAGGTGAGATTCACTATGAGGAGGGGGTAGTGGCTTGGCCAGCAGTGAGTTGTGGGCTCTTCCCACACCTGTCTTCACTCCTTAGTGATGGAACCTCACTTTCAGCAGTAAGCATGGCCGCCCAGGGTAAAGACTACATTCCCCAGTCTGCCTGGCAGATAACTGTGGTCACGTGATTATAGTCTGGCAGCAAATAGGACACTGGCACAAGATTTGTGGAGTTAATGGGAAGTGCCCTTAAGGGAAGGGTCCCTATCTGAGGGCTGGAAGGTGAATGAAATGGCTGGATCTACAGCATCTATTTTGGGCCATGAAACAACTTTAATAATGGAAGCCATGCCAATGGAACAACTAGATAGTAGGAGCCTGAGTCTGGGCCCCAAGAAAGATGCTCCCAGCCCTGGACTGGCTACCTCTGGCCTTCATTAATGTGAAGAAGAAGTAAACTTCTACCTTGATTAAATTGTTATTATGTTAGAATTTACTTGCAAGTAAACTAAATCCTAATGAATATACACATGGCTGGTATGCTTGGACTGAAAAAGTAAAGCCCGAGGTGGTCTGATATTGATTTTTGCATATTGAAATTAATTTGGAAAGCCCCTTTAAAGCCTTCTTAATATGCCTGTCTGCCACTTCCTCTTCAACCCTTCACCCCCATTTCTACAAGACATTCAGCCTGGCTCCCTTCTCTTTCCCCCACATGACTTCGCTCCCAAAACTAACCCTGCTCTCCCTTCAGGAGGACATCCCACCACCTAGGTTGTCTGACACCCCCAGAGCCTTCTGATTTATCTCCTCAGTGGTTCTGGAGCCTAGCAAAGCTGTGGAACTTTGTAGAAGGCAAGGATCAAGGTGCTACCTTTGGCTGTAAACTGAGACATTTTGGTTGCATAATAATATTCATTGTCTGAAAAAAAGAAAGAGAATCAACTTTTTGGAGGGCCAAAAATTTATTCTAGAAAGATGTGGTGGCTTAACCCTTAGTATGTCCTAAACTCTGGCTGGGAGGGAGCACTTGGGGTGACCGGTGTGCTCTGCTCCCAGCTGGAGACCAATGCCGACATGACACAGGTGGGCCCCCAGGGATGTGTGGGAAAGGAGGCACTGGGAAAGGCAGAAGAGATTAAGAAGGTAACTCCTACTTGGAAGATCAGGAAGGTCTTGGAGGAGGGGGGTATTTGAGAAGTTTGAGGAAGAAGCCCAGGAGGAAAGTAGTGAGAGAGGAGGTAGAGACATACGTCATCAAAGTCATTTATAAGAGGCTTGTCTTCTGAAGTCCCAGAGTCAGAGTCTCACCACGTGGCGGTGGAATCACATGTCTGATCCCGCTCCATCTCCCTCCTTTCTCTTCTGGGGACGTGACTGCTGTCCACTAGCTCATGGCGAGGCCTTCTGCACAACTGGGTGGTGTCACATTCCTCACTTGTTCCTAGAGGTGAGTGAGTGAGTGAGTGCGACAGGTGTGGATGGGATTGGCAGTTGAGCCATGGGAACCCCTGAGTGTGCTGCTCACAGACTGCACCTGTATGTCCACCTGCCCCTGCACGCACAGCCACACCTGCTTACACACATGTGCCTGCACACGCACCTGCCCCTGCACACACACCTACACACAGCTATACCTGCATGCCCACCTATACCTGTGCACACATCTACCCTCTTCACATAACCCCATATGTGCACTGACGCCCCACTGTGCAGCTGGGGTGGGGTTGCTTTGTACCAGTTCTGGCTTCAGCAAACAGGAATTCATCCCAAGTGGAGGCACTTGCTCTCTGCTAACAGACGCTGAGAACCCCCTGATCTGGTCCCTCCACTTCAGGATGTTTGTCACGAGAGGGTTCTTGTACATATTTTCAGTACTTGAATTGACGAGGCCCGGAACTCTTACTGGATTGGAGGCCTTTTATAAGTCACTTAAGTTTAAAGGCTCAATAAAGTAGGTGTGTCTCTTAAAACAAAGAGCAGGAAACTAGCATTCGTGTTTGAGAAAGGACTTTTTGAGTGTAACTGGGGGTGCGGTTCTGGGCTCCTAGAGTCTGTACAATCAGGACTGAAATGGCTTGTTTTCACTTCTCATCATGTTTTTAGAATGGTCCCCATTTAGGAAATGCACTGGCAACCCAAAATGAACCTACTTTCTTTGGCAGTGGTATTCTTCAAACAGAAATGACACACGAGGTCTGTCCAGAAGGTATCCAGTCACGTAATATGAAAAGTAGAGACATCTATTGAAGAAGATACAAAATACAAGAAACATTGTAGATAAAACAATGACATCTCGATCCCCTTCAAAGTAGGCACCTTGGGACCTCACACGGTTCTTCCAGCTTCCATCAGCTGCCCCATCATATTTTCCTGAATCTCATTGATGGCCTGAAATTTCTTCCCTTCCAAAGGTAATTTTTAGTTTTGGGAAAAGCCAGAGGTCACAAGGTGCCAAATCTGGGTTGTAGGGGAGCTGAGTCACCTGGTGGTTTGACGTTTGACCAAAAACTCTGCAGGAGACCTGCTGCATGAGCTGGCACACTGTCATGATGAAGTTGCCAGTCACCAGATGCCCATAGCTGCGACCTTCTGAATCATCCAAATAGTTTCTGCGGAGGACTGTTCAAGCTTAATGCCAAATTTGATGCAGATTTGTTGCTCTCTTCGCTCAGTCATTTTGAATGTGAGAGCGACACAGTGCACGTGCTCACTCAATAGCATCTAGCACCCCCACTGACTAGTACCATGAAGTCATCATCGTTCACACATGCACACTCCAGTCCACTCTCCTTGGCTGCCAGGTCACATCAATGTTGCAGAAACTGTTCTTGTTACATTAGCAATGGTTGGACTTTTTCCAGACAGACCTCGTACATACTTAAATACCATTCAGTTGTGCCAACCCCTCCCCATATGGCAGACACTCTAGTTTCAGTCTGGCCAGGTCGTTCTTTTAGAGAAAACTTTGTGTAGGCAATGCTGTTTCCCACTGTTCTCTTTTCCTTTGTGCCCAGAATTAAAGGATTATCCTAGAAATCCGTTAGTAACAGACAGTGATCCCACTGCTGGGATGAGTTGACACCAGTGACCGGCCTTTTTAATTTTATTTTTATTTAAAAAATATTTTACTGTTTACGTTGTTACTGTTGTGCCACTTCCCCCTCCCCCCACCCACCCCCCCTTCCATAATCAACCCTTCACCGTTGTGCCTGTTCATGGGTCCTTCGTAGGTTCTTTGACTGATTGCTTTCAGTCACTGGAGTCACACTTCATGACATGGAGAGGTGATGGAGAAGGGTTAGAGCGACGGTCCTGCATGACCTTGGGGTGATTCAACTTGTCTCTCCCTCAAGCTTCTTCCTCCCCTGTGATGTAGGGATAAGAGAGAACCTGCCCTGGGGAGAGTTTTTGTGAAGTTCAGGGCAAGTACAGGGCAGCAGTGGGGCAGAGTGTGGCCCTCAGCCGGTGCTCACAAGCTGGCTGTCTCGTCAGGGGCTTGGCTGTTGTCCTCCAGACACAACAGTCTTTTCACGAGCAGGGGGAGGTTGGGGTAGACAAGAACACGTCCTGAATCCGCGGTGCGGTTGAGTCGATGTGGCCAGGTGAATAGGAAGCACTGACTCTTTTGTGAAGATCAAGGGTGACTAAGGAGTCACCCTTCTCTGAGGGGCAGATCCTGTTTCGTGGAAAGCTGGGTGTAATTTCAGCCACTGACTGGATTACTGAGGAAACAACCACTGCCAATTCAGTTAATCTCAGTAATACTCCACGTTTGCGTGTTTCTAGCTCCTAGAGGAAGAGCTGGCACATTCTGTGTTGGGCAATTCACCACCTTCTCTTTGAACAAGTGGTTTCTTACACATTCAAGACAGTCATGTGGGCTCAGCTATGCCAAGGTGTTCTCCATTCTTCATTACAATGGTGTGAGCTGGTTACTGCTTCAGACTCATCTTTCTCTGGATCTACGTCCCTAGCCCACATGCACAGGGACGTAATTTAAAAGTGTACATATGCACACAAAGGACAGGAGAACCAAGACTGTCCCCATGGTCCCTCCCCCAGGGCTGCCTGAGGTTGGTGGTAGGCATGGGGCAGGCAGGAGGACTCAGCACCATCCTTTGCCACGATGGGAACTTTGTACAAGCTATTTCCACTTCTAAGCTTTGCCTTTTTCATCTATAAAAAGGGGTTCATGAGACAACCCATCTCTAGGGTTTGCAAATAGTGTCTTGCTGTTGAACCTTGGCACAAGCTGGCCCACAGAAAGCCCTCCCTAAACTGCCTGTACCCATCAGTGTTAGCATGAGAGGGGTGAGCCACTTTCTCTCACCTAAATGTTAAATTCTGGTGTTTCTCACTCACTGTGCCAGCTGAATGAGTGGACTTTCTTCTTCCATTAGGTGCAAAATTGTGGGAGTTTTTCTGTTGTTGTTGTTCTGGGATCTGCTGGGTGTCCATGACGGGTGGGTCCACGTCCTTACCTTACTTCTCAGGATCCAAGTCCGCTGATGTCCTGTGAGTTTTTAATATCACTGTTATGATGATGATGATGATGATAAGTCAGAGTATATTTGCACAGTTGGTTTCATGTCTGAAAGGTGATATTTAATTTTATTAGAAAACAGTAACTCACACTTTCCATGGCCCCAGCAGTGTTGTGCTTTGTGGAAAGTTCAAGTTGACTGGGCACCACAGGAAATGCAGTTCCAATTTGGAATTGTCCTTCTGGCCCCTGCTCACCGGCGTCCTGTGGGCGTCCTGTGGGAGAGGCTGCCTCCAGGTGGTGTTTGTGCTTTGATCATTGTCAGAAGGAGTTTTATGGAGAAAATAACTAAGTAAACTGTCCAACCTCCAGGCTTGGCCTGCGCCCCGAGGAAGTCAGCTGGGGTGGGCGGGTGTGGGAGCCTCAGATACACACCAGAGCGATGTGCGGCTCACCCGGAAAGAGCCAGGAACATTAACTCAAACTTCAAGAAGTAATCGATTTAAGCAAACACTATCTTTTCATTGTTAAAAAAGAAACCTGGGAGCCCTGGCTGGGCAGCCTCATTGGTTAGAGCACCATCCAGATACACCGAGGTTGTGGGTTCGATCCCCAGTCAGGGCACTTATCAATCAACAAATGAATGTGTGAATAAGTGGAAAAACAAATCAATGTTTCTCTCTCTCCCTCTCCCTTTCTCTTTCTCTATAAAATCAATAAATTTAAAAAAAGAAAAGAAAAAAAAGGAAGAGCCCTGGTTGGTCTGGCTCAGTTGGAAGATTATCCCATAGCAAAAAGGTTGTGGGTTCGATCATGGTCTGGGTGTGTACCAGAGGCAGCCAATTGACGCTTCTCCATTGAGATGATGTTTCTCTCTCTTCCTCTGTCTCTAAAAGGAATGGACAAGATGACCTCTGGTGAGGAAAAAAATTAAGAAAAAGAGAAAAAGAAAAAAAGAAACCTGGGAAAATGCTGCACATAGGAAACAATAGACTTTGAGGGGAACTCATAAAGTCTTTACAGCACTGCATTTTGTTCTATGAGGTTCCTGTCACTCATGAAGTGTGTTTGATAAACGGATGTGAGGACCGTTTCCTCCTTCCAGGCACCTAGCGCAGTCTTCCCCTGGGAGGCCCAAGGTGGCAGCTCGGCAACTCCGCCTGCATCCAGGACATACCTCTCACACCACTGAGCAGTCCTAAAGAATTCCTGCAGGTCCCAGCAGGTGCAATGGTGACCAGAGACCCAGTTCTCTGAAATAAGTGTGGCTAAATAAGCAGGAACACTGTGTAGCCCCTGTGTGTGCTCCCCCACAGTTATTTCTGCAGCCATGGTTGTACTTAACCGCAAATGGGATTCCTTGTATAGAAACCCACACTGGGAAATGGGTGGATCCCCCCAAAAGTGTTGAGTACACTTAAATTTCATTGATGTAAAGCAGATATTTGCTTGTTTTGCTGTCTGGTCAATTACATTGTCATCAGAGTCAGGGCTCAGAGAGGAGAGGACAAGATGCCTGGGAACCCAGGGGGGCTTTCTGGAGGTGACGTGTCAGGAGGTGGAATCCTTAGTTAGATAACTTTCCACAGGGCCAGGAGGTGTGTTACACAGACTGTCATCGGCTTTCTCCAAAGTCCAAGTGTAAAAACACGCTGTGCCAGGGTGGGAGGCAGGAAAACAGTTGCCGAAGGCTGCGTCCAGAGATGGTTTCTTTCCTGGAATTGTGTTCTACCTTAAGGTATGAAACTTGCAGGAAAATCTGGGCAGAGTAGACTTCAATATTTATCCTTGTAACATTTTTGTGATTACATCTTCTTTTCTTGTCAATTCTTCAAACTGTAACAGGTTTCTTTTGCTCTAACTTAAGTCTTTTTAAGGTGTGGGGGGTGAGGTACCCCATCCCAGTACAGGGGGGGTCAGGGAAGGGGCTCATTCCTCCCACACTCTGTTCCTTGTCCTGCAGCTTTAAAACCCTTGCAATTTGTAGCCATTTCTTTTCACATTCTAAATAAATATTCAATTTCATGCCCAATCTGTTATTTTAATTTTATAGTGCTTTTCTTAAAGAAAGCACCCCCAACTGTATGAAGGTTCCAGGCCTCCTGAGATGCAGAACCTTCTTCCCAGGCTCTCAGCTGCTTTGGCCCAGCATTGGGTCTGCAGAAGGACACCCAGGGTGCATTCTGCAGGGGATCCAGGGGCCTCCAAAAACTTTCTCCCAGGGTGTGAGCTCGCCAAGGTCCCACAGGAACCCTCCTGCCTCAGCCACATGTTCTGGTGGCTTTGTCGTCATAGTCTGAGGTAGCTAGTCATGGGGAGAATGCACATTGAACATGGTGACGGTGCCTGGAGTGACACAAGCCAGGTCAGGGCTGAGTGTGGCCAAGGGGCCCAGAGTGAGAAATGCAGCATGGAGAGGAGGCCGTGAGCCCGTCCCATCTTGGCTGAACCAGGCATGGGCAAGGGCACTTCTGGCCTAGCCATGGGCTCTTCTCTGGCACCATGAGTTAGCCCCGAGGCACTCATGGAGGGCTGTGGGTTGTGGCCCTCACCTTGAGTGCTCTGTTCATCCACCCAGGGGCTAGCTCTGAGCCATTGTTTCTCCACAGACAAACCTCAGGTGAACCAGGGTTGCACCTGGTCTTGTCACTTCTGGCTACACCTGTGACAAGGGGGCCAAGGAGCCTGCCTACTGAAGACCCAGCGGCCCCTCATCTCTCCCGTAAGCCCTAGGATGGGGTTGTTCTCAGGGCCACACCTCCTCCCATGTGACAGGCCAGGGCACTGCGTCCATACTTTCAAAAGCGTGTCTCTGAAGAGCTCTCAGCCTCCCTTCCAGAACCAGCACCATCACTCTCAGTGGTCACCACAAGTTCCTTGAAGTTCGAGTGATGGCCCAGGATACATCCTTACTCACAGCTTGAGCTGTGTCCTCTTCCCTGCACCTGGGAAGACAGAAACACTCACATCGAACAGTTTACCTCCTGCGTGCACAGACCCCTGATCTACAACAACTGGGACTTTGCTTTGGCTTTCAGGGGCTCTGACCAACCTTTCTCAAGGAGACTCCTTAGAGATGGAGCAGCGTCCTGCTAGAACTGGGTCGACTGATGGGCTGGCGTGAAGGCTCCTCACATTACCTCCAAGGGTGATGATGGTGGGTCGTGACTGGAGAGGACGACTCTTGGTCCCCTTGAGGAGATGTCCTGCTGCTGGGTGGCTAATTTGGTTGGGGCTTCATCCTGTACACCAAAAGGTTGCAGGTTTGATTTCCGGTCAGGCCACGTACCTAGGCTGCAGTCCGATCCCTAGTTGGGGTTCATATGGAAGGCAGCTGATCAGTGTTTCTCTCTCACATTGATGTTTCTTTCTCACTCTTTCCCTTCCTCTCTCTGTCTAAAAATCAACTTAAATTAAAAAAAAAACCCATATCATCTGGTGAGGATTGAAAAAAAAGAAAGAAAAGAGATCCTGGCACTCCTTGCTTGGGTCTGTTTTCTGGTAGTTTATTTGTGGTGCCATTGGGTAGGCCGGCCTCCTCCCCTGATGGCCAGCCCCCGAGGCCACGGAAGTTTATGATTTTGCTCACTGACGTGTTCCTGGACCTCCTTCCTGGAGCTTAGGAGATGCTTGGTGAGGATCTGTTGTACAAGTGCATTAAAAAGTTAACCAGTCTGTCTGGGGTGATGAAAAGGCTTTGGAAATATAGTGGGGAGGCCACACAGCATTGAGAATGTAACTTATGCTACTGGAGTGTGCACTTAAAATGGTTAAAATGGCAAGTTTTATATCACACACATTTTACCACAAGAAAACTGCACAAATGAATGTGTGGTTAAACAGGAGAAGTGTAACCTTAAAGTTAAAAAATACAAGATTATTTAAATGACTTTGAGATAGAGGAGGATTTAATAAGCTCGCCAAAAGCACAAGCCATACAGAGAAATAATGCTGTATTTAAATAAAGTAACCTTTTTTTTGGTCTCACCATACACCAATCAACAATATGAACCCCAAACAGAGCAGAGAGAAAGACACAACGGACATCACTGGAGAAGGACTGGCATCCATACAACGTGAAACACTTCTGCAGAGCTCGAAGAAAGCAAGACAACAAAACATGGGCAAAGCACAGGAACATACAATTCCCGGAAGAGAAAACCCACATGGCAGGAAAGAAAAATAAAACAGGAAAACACGCTCCAGCTCGCTGGTGTCCAGGAAATACAAACATCATCCCCAGGAGACACACCTCATACTCCACAGCCAGCAGCATGAGCGGCTCTGCTGAGGCCGCCGGCCCGAGACCCCCGGTGATGGTGAGGAGGAGGACCAGAGCAGCCCCTGGGGAAGCCGCGTGCAAATATCCACTAAGTGACATGCACACTCCTTGTGATAAAGAAGTTACACTTCTTGGAACTGTCCCAGAGAAACGCCACACGTGAGAAGAATCTCTGTTTTGGAATTGTGAGAGACTAGAAAAGTCCATCCAGGAGGCAAGTGACAGGGGCTGTTTGCATGGTCACGTGTAGAGCCCTGAACAGAGTCCGGGAACCAAGCACTCCATGCGGCCCCCAGCATCAGCAGTGTCCAGGCACAGCCGCGGAGTCGCTGCTGAATGGGGTTTGTAAGGAACACTGAAGTCACGACAACAGGGGACCCAAGTCGAGGGACACAGCGGGCCAGGGGCATTCTGAGGCAGCACCATGGACGGCCACGGACTATCTTTCTATGAGACAGAGTAGGTTTTCCCAAGTGTGATGGCAGGTGCTGAAACATCATTTGGAGAGTTGAAGCAGCGTGGCCGAGAGTGGGGACGAAGTCAGCCGCAGAGGGGACAGTGTGTGGCTGGGGTCCAGTTGTGTCCGTTGGGCTGAGGGTCTGCTTAGGAAAGCAGCCTGGGGGTGGGGCCGGACTGAGGAGTGGGCATGAAGCTAAGAAAATGTACAAGTGTTTGTTTAATTATGGACATAAAGTTGATTTTATTTGATAGTGAAGCTATGGGTTTACATATTTTTAGTTTTAATCTCAGTTTTTCTAGTTTACTTAATGTTTGAAAGAAACACTGTTATCTGAATAGTAAGTTCCCTCACGGCTACCGGCATTCACAAGAATCTGGTTTTATATGCAGCTCAGCAGCCAAGCCCTTTCACTTTCAGAATGAAATTAAAGAGGACTGAGTCTCGCTTGCCCGGCTGTGCGTCTGGTGGCGTCAGCGCCTCTGCTAGACGGGCTTTCATGGGCTTCTCCTGTCAGCAAAACAATTGTTTCTGGCTGACGCTGGGCACAGACGGTTCTCAGCCAAATGCGTTTCTGAAGGGCAGAGTCTGATCTCAGTAATCCCATTCAGCTTAGTTGAGGAGAGTAGGGAAAAAGAATGCACCCCAGCTTCTGGGTCTGTCACATTTTTATTTTAAATCTAAATGCCATACCCGTGGCTGGCAGTGAGCGCTCTGCACGCTGGCATCTTGGCTACTTTGGAGAAGCAAACCTCATTCACACAAGTCAGAGTTTTATGAACAGCTGTCCCACTTCCCCGCCGTGGCTGTGCTGTGCTGTTGACCCAACACGGCACACAGATCCCTCTGTCCCCCGCTGGACTCCAGCCAGGCATCTTCGGTCTGTGGAGCAAGATCACTCAGCCCTGGAAATCTCGGGGCAACAAAAAGCCTCTGTTCATTCAGGACGGACTTTGAACAGAAAGGCCCCTGCCACAGCACCGGGGCCAGAGTCACAGATGGGCGCCAGGGAGACAGCTCTTCAATGAGCTTAGTCCGTCAGGTGGGCGACGCAGCGGGCACCTGATCCTGGTTCAGTGGGTGAGCTCAGAGGAAACGAATTTCTCAGGCAACATCAGAAATTCATGGGACCCTCACAACCACCCTTTTCTTTACCTCCTGAAGTGCACGGAGCCAACTTTTAGTTTTCGGGGAGTGGGCATCGGCCCAAGTCCACACTCACTTGCGTCAGCGAGGGAGTACGCCACAACTCAGAACCAAGGAGAAGACCTCCGTGAGTGCAGACCGTGTGGGACTGCTGTGTTCAGGCTCAACCCATAGGCTTGGAAACTTGAGTTGTTCGGCTGCTGGAAGGAAGGGCAGTCCTCTGACTGCTGGTGCCCGAGGGGAAAACCTGTCCAGGGAGACTCTCTGGTGGGTCAGGGAGCTGGGCTGATGGAGCTGAAAGGGCCACTCTGCTCACCTGCTTTTCACCCCCATGGGGAAAGAATCCCACCCTGAGTGAGGGCACATCTGGGTTAGGGGACTGGTGGTCAGGCCTGGGAGACACTGTGAGCCTCTAAGATGTCAAGGTGGCACTTGGTGTTTCAGGCCTTAAGTACAAGGGTCCTGCCAGCCATAGTGAGGCTTTTTAAAGTTGGCTTGATGTTCAAATAAAGGCACCCCAGTCCCTGTTAAGTGACAGGGCCAACTCTCAATGCCAGGAAGCTCCTGGGCTCCATTCTCAGAAACCAGGGAAGAAGGGCATGGTTTCCTCCTTCCCTTCCCAGCACAACTCTCAAAGTCATGCTTGGCCCAGACCCAGCAGAGCAGAAACCAGGCTGCAGTACCAGCTCAGAGTCAGCTCAGGAGCAAGGGATGGCAAGGGCTCTGTCCTGTCTCAGGTAGCCCTGCTGCAACCCAGAGGTTCCCCAAGGTGCCCTCCACCTCGGCAGACCCCTCCATCCCTCTCCTCTCTCTAGCCAAAGTCTCAGGGTGTTGCTTTACTCGTTCATGCCCAGGATGCTGGTCCCAGGGACGTGGTGTGCAAGATGATCCCCCAGGGACGTGGTTATAATGATCCCCCACACCCCCATGTATTGCCTCCTTTGCTCCCATCCCTGCCTCCTGATGGTCTGCCCTCCAGGACATGCAGAAAAGACACTATTGGGGAAAAAAAGGTGCATGTGGGCAGGTGGGTGATGGGTGCCAAGGTGGGAAGAAGGGGCAATGTCCCAAAGGCCACCTCTCTCCCACAGGGCTGAGGGGCACGCTGTGCTCCAGGAAGTGGCGTGACCTGAACCCAAAAGGCCTAGGTAGGCAAGGTGCCGCTCTGGTTGCTTTTCAGACATGTTTGCATGTGTACACATTTTGCTGGGTGTACAAGAGGAAGATGGGGTTTTGTTCTGAACTTAGCCATACAAGGCAGGGAAAGGGCAGGAGATCTCGGAGGCAGGTGACTGATCAGGGTATGTGTGCCAAGCAGAAATTCTGCAGACTCAGCCATGCATGCTGTGGGTGTGGGGCAGGTGGGGTCAGGAGGCCTGGCCTGGGTCTGGCCACTGCGTGTCCTGGACCAAGACTGGGCACTCAGCCGTCTGCTTTCTCCTCTGTGTCGTGACGAGTTGGGTTCCTCTACCCCAATGCTTCTGTGAATTTTTTTAACCATGTTTTCCAAGACTGCTGTAAAGACAGGTTTGTTCACTGCTCACCTTGAAGGCAGCACCTCAGAGTCTGTTGTAACTTAGCCCTGGGAGTGTCATGGGGAAGCTGTGGTTGCGGTGAAGCCCACCCCTGCCAGTCCGGGCTGAGCACACTGCCGGCTGGAGGCCTGCTGCAGGCACTTCTCACTCCAAGACACCTCACCATGCGAAGGTTTTCAATCGGGAGACGTTAATTTGGAAAATGACTTTTCTGTTACAACAAGGGTTATCCAACCCTGCAGTAATGGTTCTTTATATTAAAGTCTCTCTCTCTTTTTTAAGTGACAGCTGCACATATGTACTTAATGATGCCTTGCTGGCAGGGCGTCCTCCACGGTGCATGGGAATCAGGGCTGCCCAATGTCTGTCTCCCCGAACAACTTCTAATGGTTCCAAAGACTGATGGCAGTTGGGCTGGGGGGGCGGTGCGGCAGTGTCTTGGGTTCTTGGCAGGCCTGCTATCATGCCCCTCAGCTCACCAGAGATGGAACAGGACCCAGAGCCTGCAGGGTGGCCAGTTGGCCTGTCTTCAGCTGGGCAAGGCAGGGAGGGTGTGCAGTGCTGCCAGGAATGGTTCCTACTGCAGGTGCCCTCCCCCTCCACCGGGGCGCGCTGACTTGGGCAGGCCCCGTCTGCATCAACGATCCTTGTGCATCTCCGATCCAGCTCTGCTAATATTTACTTAGCCATTGAATCTCAGCTTCCGTCCTGTGAACCTCTCTGAGGTGCTCACCGCGTGAAAGCAGGTCAGCATCCTTCACCTCCCACATCCCTTGGGCTTTCAACACCACTGAGCTTCCCATAAGGAAGCCCTTTGGTTGTCCACAAAAGAACACCTGTGCTGCCTAATCTGCGGTTCTGTGTGTGGGGAACAGTGGGGCAGCCGGGGCCCCGTAAGAGGTGGGAGGAGGCTAGCCTGGAGTTGCAGGGATGAACCCCGCGGGGTCTACAGAGCACGAACATAGCTGGTACGGAAAAGTGTGGTGTCAGTCAGCCAATAGTTTACAATGAACTAGGCAAGCCAACGGCCTTGGCTGTGTTTTCTTATCGGGATGAAGCAAATTACTTGAGGGTCACGTCACTGCGAAGAGATTGTCAGCGTTTGGGTGATTTAGGACCCTTGAGGGGTTCCCATAGAGGAAGATGTCTGGACAGATCATTGTAGTTCCAAATTCTAACCAAGGTGTGGCCCCAGTTGAGTGAGCTGCCATCTGTAGGGTGGTCCTGGGAACAGGCACCTGACAGTGGCATCCATCACCAGCTTCTGGTTTCAGGAGAAGAGGAGGGGATGTGAGAGCACCACCCTCTTGCTACATTGTTTCCCATGAAACAATGACAGTGCCCACTGTTTCCGTTGCTCAGAAAGAGCATAGCATCTCCAGAAACCCCCCGGAGGCTGTCTCAGGGGTGACCTGTGGTCATCGGAGCATTGATGAAATCCCAGTGCCCCTGCAGCAGCCATGTGGACAACCCTGACCATTACATAGCCAGATTGCAGGCCGCCGGGTGGTCCCCCAGAGTGGCTGTTTTTAGTGATGGTTCAACATGGGACATTTCAGGGAAAACAGAAGGAAAGCGGGGATGCTGCCTGAGGAGGGGGGGCAGTATCTACATTTAAAAATGTCATTCCAAGGGGCTAAACAGAGGCCCACTCCTACCCACCCACAGCAAAGGGGAGCTGTTAGCAGAGAGGACTCTCTTCAACTGCAGTAGACAGAAAACCAGGAAGAACAGGGTCTTCGATTGAAAGCAAAGCCCAGCTGGGTGGTCCTGGCATGGCTGCTGTGGTGGCTCAGTCGGGCAGAAGCTGGCCCCTGCTCTTGGTGGCTCTGCCGTGCTCCACCAGTGGTCCCTTCTGCGTTCAAGCTCCAGCCCTCATTTCCCTGTGGAATCCAGCCAACAGATAGGAAGGAGGTATGTCCCTACCCGTTAAGGTCACTCACCTGGAGGTGCACAGTCTTCCTTCCTTTCAGGAGCCTGGGACTGGGTCGTGTGGCCACAGAGATGCAGAAGGAGACACGTGGCTGGACGGCTGGGGGTCTGCCACGGACTCGCTCCCCTCCTTCCCTGGGAAAAGACCCAGCCCTAGTGATTGCAATCTGAGTGGCAAAAAGTGCTTATTTCAGTTCGCATTTTGTTGTTCAATAGAGTTTATGTTCCCAGCCGCTTTTGGCCACCGGAATCCCCTCCTCTGAGAAGAGCCCGCTCATGACTACTTTTCCCACGGAGTGTCTGTTTCACTCGCTGCGTCTTCTGAGTTCGTCACGCCGGCTCACGATTCTGATGGCTCCACGAGCAGCAGTCCTCCTGCTCTGTGACCACTGTCTTTAACTTGAAGTCTCAGATGTTGACGTGGTCGGCTTTCTCAGCTGTTGTGTTTGTTGCATCTGGTTTAAGAAGGACGAATTTCCTAGGATCACAAATGCTTCATTTAACATTGGCTTTAATAGATTTGCAGTTGTTCCATGTTCAGATTTTAACCTACCTGGAGTTCATCTTTGGAAGATAATTTTATGGATTCCCCCCCCCCCCCCGCAAATGGACAGTCCCAACATAACATACTGAAGAACTCATCTTTTCTCCGTGGGTTTGGAGGCTGTGTACCTCACGGGACCACTCCCTGCATCGCACTGATTGCTCCTGACCTTGGGGCCAGGTCTGGGCTGGTGGCTTGACTGTTTTCTTTGCTATAGTTTCCTAATGTCCCTTTATTCTAGGTGGGGAATACCCCCTAATACCTACTCTTTTTTGCTTTTGTTAAATGTTTCTGGTTACTTTGGTAGGCTATCCTTCTACGTGCATTTTAGAGGTTTGATTCTCTTGGAATTTTTATTAAAATTGCAGTGAATTTAGAGAATTGACTTTTTTACAAAACTGAGGATTTTCACTCAGAAGCATGGTCTATCTCTCCACTTGTCAAAGGATTTCTGCTGCCTTGGAGCTGAATGTTTCTGTTGTGTTTCACTAATGTGCAGAAACAATCCGAGAAGTGAAATTAAAGGGCGACTCATGTTTTATGAATGGGGGGTGGCAGTGAGCACAGCAGAAGGAACAACACCACAGCTGCTTCCTTCTGAGCAGATGACAGTCACACATCAGTGCTTGTCTTTGTGGTTTGGGGCTGGCTGGGGTCTTAGGCTCCTGACTCGCACTGGCCTCTTTTTCACTTCCAAGGCCTTAGGGCGGCTGTTCTGGCAGGGCCCAGAGACACAAAGAGGAGAGGACGAGTATTTTAAGAAATCGCAACGAAATAAACGGAAACACAGGAAACAGATGACATAGAAACGACAGAGGTGAACACGGTTTGGAAGCCTAGCCGTTTCTGTCCGCGGGTGGCCTCCTGTCTCTGGGGCAGCCTGGTGGCAGAACCTCGGCATTTGCAGAGGACGGATTTGTCATTTTGGGTTTCTTGCCACTGGTCCCTGCCGCAGCCCGCTGCAGCAAGCGTGGTCACGAGGTGAGGCGAGGGACTTAAAAAATGGAGAGGACCATAGCTCTGCTGGCATATGGCGAATTTATTCAAGGAACAGCTGTCTTAAATACAAACTGTTAATACCTAAAGCAAGACTGCAGGGAACTAGAAACAATGTTGTTTTTCAAAGTTTGAACACTCCCTTAAGCTATCAAAAGGGCAAGAAGTTCTCATAACCATCTGGGAACATGACACCTGCGCCAGGGTCTTGTTGTGTCTTTCAAGGCTGGGAACTAGAAGGTTAGGAAAGTGTCAAGGTACCCACCGGCTCCAGGGACCAGAAACCAAGTTCATCCACCATTCTCACAGTGGAGAACTCTGTCCTTGGTCCCCTTACGGCCTGGTGGGCCCCCACAGGTCCCCTTCCTGCACTCAAAGTACAGGTGTGCCGCCTGGGAACCAGGTCAGCAGATGCACATCCTTGTGGGGTTCCTGGACCCCACCACCCAGGGCCCCATTGTTCAGACTGCTGCAGGTCAGGGGTCGGCAGCATTCTGGCAAAGGAGGAAGCCTGGCCAACAGGGAAAGGACCCAGCAGTAGTGAGGTGAGACAGCTCCCCAGACGCCCCTCCCCCTCACCAGTTGCTCTCCAGCTGCGTGGCCTGGGTCCTGCAGGTGGGGGGCTCTCAAGTCTCATATCCTGGGTTCTTTGTTCCTTGTAGTTGAGGGATGTTGCATCATCCACAGCTTGCCCCCAATCTGGGCTCTGTCCTGTTACCTGAGAACTGGGCTCCACAGACATTTGGGCAGGGAAGCCCTGCCTGGAGGGTCCCATCATGAAAGGTCCTGCATGGCCTGGAACTTCACAGGCATCGGGTCCCTCAGCCCACCACCACACAGGTGCAAGGCAGAGTCCATTCCAGGGAGAGTGTCCAGGTCACTGGGAGGTCCCAGAGTCCTGTGGCCAAGGCAGGACCTCTACCCAAGCTGTTTCTGGACCTTGGCTGGTTTCTGGCCCCTGCCTCCCCTTGGTGCTACTTTCTGACCCTCCGTCTCCAGCCTCCCTGGGAATCTGGAGACTCCCTGGTGTCCTTCTAAAGGTTCCTGAGCTTCTCATCTGGGCCAAGTAGTCTCTCCGCTATTCACAGCCGGGAACTCACTGGTGTGGCTGTTCTGCAACCTAACACACCCTCCCTGTAATGGGTGCCACGTCCACGTCCTGCTCCCTGAAGCCTGTGAATGTGACCTTTCTCTCAACAGGAGGAATGTGATTCAGCAGATGTGGTTTAGTTAAAGATCTGAGATGAGCTTATCCTGGATTAACTGGTTGGCCCTGAATGCACCACCAGCGTCCCTACAACAGAGAAGGGGGAGAGATTAGAGGGGTGCACAGGGAAAAGCCACGTGAAGACAAGCAGAGGCTGGAGTGACTCGGCCACAAGCCCGGGGCACCTGCGCACCGGCAACTGGGGGAGGAGGGCAGGCCCTCGGGAGCCTTGGAGGGAGCAGGATCTCCGTGTCAAACTTCTGGCTCCCAGAAATAGGAGAGAATACTTTTCTGTGGCTGTGTATGGTAATTTGTCACAGTGGTCTTGGGACACTCTGACACTCACCCTTTGGAGATCCTGCCCATCATTCAGGAGGGCGACTGCTCGGGGCTGCCGGGTACCCTCTGCAGGCCAAACGCCCATGGGTCTGCTCCATAGGCCGCCGGTGGCTGTTCAATGGCGGTTACAGACGGACACATAGGGTGGACATGCTGAGGTTCCCAGAACCACAAAGCAAAATTCAGGTGTTGGCCACGCCTGCCCACAGGCCTCCACTGACCCCTCTGTTCCAGTGTCAGAGTCCCCACAGCCACCTGGTTGCTTTCTCACTGTGCTCCCCCCACCCCCACAGTGTCCTCGTTCTCTGTGTGAGCTCAGAGCCATGCCTGCACCCTGCCCCTCAGGGTCCTGGCTCACACCAGAAACCAGGGGCTACTTTTTGATCTCAGATGAAACAGGCAAAGGAAATGAGGCTTGCAGAGGCCGGCTGGCACCCTCTTCCTCAGTCAGGTTTGTTGGGCAGCCAGACGCCTCTGTTTCTTCCTCGAGGTCTCTCGTTTCTCAGATGAGATAGTTATCTGTGACAACAGCGACTCAGTCCTCACAGCCTGGCCTCTGACAGGCACAGAACCTGTTCTTCTCATTCTGAGCTCTCACAGGCATCCCGATGCCTTTATACTGATTTCAAAATAGTCAAATCATGTTTTTTCTCCCAACAGAAAGTGCCGTGAACATACTTAGGTTCCACTGTGTCTGGCAGAGGAGGGTGAGGGTCCGGCTCCCCAAACCTGGTGGCTCCTAAAATCCATGTCACATCACTCACGGACGTATGGGTCTGGAGTTCTGGGAAGTTCTGGGAAGTTCTGGGTGGCTCTGTCTCAGGGTCAGACGTCAGCTGAGCTGGAAGCCCGGGGCCAGGGCATGTGGAGCAGCTGAGGGCTGGCTGGCATTGCTCACTTTAGGCCTTCTCAGGGCCTCCCTGCGTGGCCTCCCTGGGTGCCATCTGCCAGGAGAGTCATGGAGCTCCTGACCCCGGGGCCCAGTCTCTCTACAGATGCGGGCAAACCTTCCTCGCTCTCCCTGCGCCCTGAAGCCTCGGCCTTCCTCCACGGCCGCCTAACTCTGCCTCTGCTCCCGCAGTCTGGCTTTCCACGGCTGCTTCATGCAGCCTTGTCATGCTGCTTACCACACTGTGCCCTTTAATTTTTATGTTTTAAGTAAAGTGTAACTGGCTTACAGACAGCAAGGGCACGGATCGTAAGTGTTCAGCTCAGGTCACCTGTGCAGTCCCCACCCTGTCCGAGATACAGATGCAACCCCTGTCTGACGCCCCCTGCCCCAGCAAACCCCACCCTCAGGAGTGGGAGCCCCCGCTGTGGACTCTGGCCCGTGGGTGAGTTTTGCCAGGCCTTGAGCTCCAAAAACCGGAAGCACGTGATATGTAGCTGTGGCTGGTCTCCGTGGTGGGCACCAGTGACCTCACCTCCTGGTCATTTTATAATTATAGCCCTTGCAGTCCCTCTTCCACCGAGAGGCCTGCCCTTGTAGCCGGTTTGGAAACAAATGTAGAGCCCCAGGGAGAAGTTTCCGTGCTGACAACCCAGGTCCCTGCCCCCAGCCGTGCGGGCACTACCTCAGGGGCAGCCTTCCAGCCCTGTCAGGCCTTCAGATGCCTGGCCAACATCTGTTCTGCCATCTCCCGAGGGGCATGAAACTAGAACCAGCAAGTTAGGCCACTTTGGAATTGCTGGCCCACAGAAACTGTGTGAGGTAAGTGTTTGGTGTTGCTCTGAGCCACTGAGTTTGGGGGTGAAGGGTTCCATAGCAGCCGATAACCAGCGGAGCATTTAGCGCAGCATCCGGGCCGCGGCTGCACCTCCCTGCCGCACGGCCGCCCATCTCGCGCGGGCTCGCTACAGTCTGTTCACTCATCCTACTGTGGACGGACACAGGGGTGGTTTCCAGTTCAGAGCTTCTGTGGCTGGAGCACCGAGGATACTGCTCCGCTGCTGCTGTGCGGACAGGCTGTCCTCCTCCCGGTGAGCATGTGGAGTGGCCGGATGGGTCCCTGGGCAGCTCAGCCTTCTATTCTGTAAGAAGCTACCAGATCATTTCCCAAAGAAGAGACACCATCTTACATTCCCATCCTTCATGTCTGAGAGCTCCAGCTGGTGGCCCTAATGGACCCACGGTGTCATCGGTCTTCAGTCACGTGTGGGATGTGCGTGGCTGGCAGCGCCTGGGAGGAGGCTGGCTGAGATGCTTGGCTGGCTCTGCAAAAGGGCTCCGCTTGGGCCTCAAATGCCCTGTAGGGCCAGCCAGGGCAGCGCCTCCGGGAGGATGAGGGCAGTGAAGCAGTAGTAGGGGTAGTGGCCTGGGGGCGTGATGGGTTGGACAGTCACCAGGGTGGGGGGCCCTGGGTGACAGAGCTGGGAAGGCCCTTGTGGGGCGGGGGGAGGACACAGGGCCTTCCGTCCCAGGTGATCAGTGCGGCCAGGTGTTGTGACTTGGGAGCATGCCTGTGGCCTCGGATCTCTCCAGGGGTGGAGCAGAGTGGGGGCGGGGCACAACAGGGACTTGGTCCTGAGGGTCTCGTAGGGGACAGCGAGAAAGAGCTTCTAACAGCATCGCTCCTTCTCGCACAGCTGTTCGTGGGGGACAGCACCGGGGCAAGGGGTGTGTGGAGGATAGAACCTGGCCTGGGCTGCCTGCTCCCAGCAGCACAGAGAGCACTTCACGACCTCGTAATCAGCCCTGCTGGGCCGATTAAAGAGAACTGTCTCAAGAGACAGGAGGAGAAGAAACATTGCCTTTTAGTGAGAGTTAATAAAACAGCAAAGAAATTATTTTCTGAATTATCTGGCTATTTTCCTGATCACTCACTTAACCATTCCCTCACACAGAAAACAAAAAGTTCTACATAAATTGTTTATGAAGCATTTAAGATGTTTGTGATTTAATAAGTGCTAACTATAGCAGCACAATATTTTACTGTACATGCATGTTATTATAATGTTGCAGTAAGGCACTTAGACTATTTACAAGTTTTCTTTATTACAATGAATTCTGAAACAAACATCTTTCTAGACAAACACCTAGTGAGCACCCCTGGTGATTTCTAAAATAAATCAGGAGGGGCAATCCCCTCCTGAATTAGAGCCTATACACATTTTGGGCTTTTTAAACAGATGATTTTTATAAATCACAGACTGTTTTTAATAGAGGGGGAGACCGTTGGGTCCCAGAACCTCCACAGTGGAGTTTTTGCTGATGGTACTTCCAGTCACCCTCAACCAGTGGGGGAGGGGCCACTAAGGTGCTGGCCTGGGGACACTTCTCTGGCAGATGAACAGCAAAGAGCTTCTTCTCTGCAGGGGACGTCGTGTGGATGCACCAGGGGCGCCTCCAGGAGCCAGAGAACAGCAGGCCTCTGCAGCAGGATGGCACTGACGCCGCCGCCTGAGGTCTCTCCTCTACTTGCACCTCGGCCGCCTCAGAGAATGGGAATTTGATCCGTAGACACACTATGCGGCTAGTCAGACCAGCCAGGCACTTTTGGCTAGAGTCATGCAAGATGCTGGAACATCTCAACGATCTTTAATGTAAATTTTAAAATTGCAGATGTTCCTTCTCAAGAGACACCCTGACTCCATACCTCCCCTCCCCTCCATCTGCTTGCTCTCCATGTATTTCTGATTTTTCTGAGTTACTTATAACTACTTGGAGCAGTTGGGAGCCTTACGGTAGCTTTTTGAGATATTTGTCAGCAGACCTGACCCAGTGTGCTGTGGTACTCTCCCACAGATAAGTTTCTAAAGAAGAGAGACGACGGGAGAATTCTATTCTGAGAGTCCTTGGGATGAGTAACACAGTGGTCATGAGTCAAAAGGCAGGTGACAGATGACAGAGAGCAGATGGAATGAGATGTGGGACCTGCAGCCACCTGGCATGCCTGGGGGTTGAGACCCAAGCCAGAAGCCTGGTGATGACCCCACGGGCTCCACGTGTTCTTCGGAGATAAGGGTGGCCCTTTCTGCCTGTGGCTGCCTTGGTTTCAGCAGGGAAGTCCCGAGTTCCAGGGGCCTCCCGGTCTCTGCACTTGGGATGGTTGGTCCCACCAACTCTGAACCAGACCTGGCGTCGGGGTAAGAAAGCGCAGCTTCCCCTGGTGGTGGGTCCTCCCCTGATGCCCACCAGCCTCGAGATGGTGAGGCTGAGATGACTTAGAGAGGACGATGTCCATACCCGGAGCTGAGAGTTTTTAATCACGCTGGAACCAGGAGGGAACCACTTGCTCAGATTCCCTGGAACATGAGTGGCCTCATTGGGGGGTGGTCCCCATTTCCTCCGAGTGAAGGACACTCTTCCTCTCCTAAAGGAAGGGGCTGGCTACATGATGGGTCCTCTCTTCAGGCAGGACACCCACCCCCAGGTGTCCCCAGCAGGTGAAGAAAGAGGAGAAACACAGTCTTCCCTGATTCCATCTGGTGTGCGAATGCCCACTGTCCCTTAGGCTACTCCGTCCACAGGGAAGTGCCCCAAGCACCTGTGGCCCAAGGCAGCAGTAACAAATGTTTGGAAACTGTCCCTGTAAACAGGTCAGCGGGTCCAAACACAGCTTTCCCACCAATGCTCTATATCACAGAGACAGGCTGTCGATCTGACGTTGCGTCTCAGTAGTGACTGCATGATGTTAACCTGTCGGAAGAGCCTGCACTCTCCCGAGGACTCACGCCCGCAGTGCTGTCCTCAGTGGGTGTGAAAGTGTGGAGAAGAGTCATGTCAGGTGCCCTGGTGGGCTGCCCCGTCCTCGGAGGCTGCTGCCCGTTTTCTCTGGGGGAGCATCCTGTCATTCTGGCCCCAGATTTTCCTTCCGAAACACTGCAGATAGCGTGTTGGGCAGGGCACTGGTCACTACCCCAAGGGCAGGCCCATTTGCACTGCGGTCAGTTTCCTGCAGCCAAGGACTTGCACAGTAGCTCCAATGCAACGGACGGTGCCAACGGCCCGGAGCTGAAGCTAGACAGGCACCCGCCGTCAGGGTTTTGCCTCTTCAAATTCTTTCATGACTTTTCCTGACACGTTATTTATTTGGGCTTCCCCTCCTCCGGTAGGTCAGAGCCAGAAGGGCTGTGGGTGGGTGTGGGTTTGTGGGTCTGGAATAGAGATGTGAGTCTCTGCTGTGCTGATGTCCTCATCCCTGGCCCCCAAGTCACCCCCGCCTCTGCTCTCTCCTTGCTCCCCGCCTTAGGGCTCAGTCAAGCCTCATTCCCATGAGTTAGTTTCTCCTCTTCTATACCCACTCCCCGCTCTTTCTGGTGTCTACACCCCACTCCCCTCTATTCCTGGACCTTAAGGCATGTTCTGGATGGGTGGGCTCTTCCGTCCTGCTGTCTCTTCATCAATGGACTCTACAGGGCGCTCATGCCTTCTGGGCAAGACCTTCCCTCTGTAGGTGGTCCCCACGTATCTGTGAGGTACCGTCTCTCACATGAGAATGTCTTTGAAGGATTCCAAGCATTCCAGCCAACTTTCGGTGTACGAATCCAAGACATCAGGCCTCATCTCCCGTGGGTTATGGCAAAAATTTCTGAACAAGGCTGTTCCCCAGTCTTTCGGTTGGAGTTGGCTCTGCTGGCGTTTACTGACTCCGGCTGTGCCCATGCGGGGGGTGGGAGGGGCAGTGGACTGCCAGGGAGCCGAGGGGCCAGCTGGGGCGGTGGACACCCAAAGTGAAGGTGTCGTAAGATGTCAGAAGGGTAGGCAAGGGTGGGAACTAACTGTCAGATCCAGAGGGAAACCCACTGACCTCGTATTAATAATTGTGCTCACAGAACACGAGTTCGTGACCTACGCTCAGGGGTTGCTCATACACACATTTCAGTTTAAACCACCTCTTCTCCCCCTGTGAGTTGGCAGGATCCACTGTTGTCAGCAACTTTTCCAAATACTGAAATTCAGTATGGTTTGTTACCTAAATTCTTTAGAACCGAGGCGCTCGTTCCAAGATGAGATGCCCCCTCTTTTATGCTCATTCTTTCTCCTCTTGCCTCTTATTTTCACCCCCTGTGCTTCCTTTGACCTTCTTCCTGCTGGACATCGGCCGGAGTCCTGCCTGGACACGACAGGCCGCCCCCCTCACGTGAACTAGCTGCACCACCAGATTCTGGCCCTGGCTCTGTCAAGACGAGTGACAGCGGATTCCCGAGGGAACAGTGTGTGTGGCTGGGAGGCCTGAGTCACGAGAGGCTCTGGGTGACTGCTGTCTGGGTGGTAATTTGGGAAAAATCACCGTGTCTGGCTCGGCAGATGAGCACACGCTCCTGACCGGGGGGTAAATGCGGCCAGTGTCACAGGCCTGCTCCACCCCTGCCCGCCGCCCGGGGGACGCAGCAGCCCGCACAGGTTGGCCAGCACGCCTTTCACTGCACGGATCACGCATGTTCACTGTGGAGCAGGACAGAACTGGAGAGGGAGGGAAGGCCACTCCAGGGGCCTGGCGAGCCCTGCCTGGGGTCTGCGTCTCCGCTGGCTCACTGCCCTCACCCCCTCTTGGCCTTGGGAGGTGCTCGCAGCCCTACGTTGGGGTGTCACTGGGTCTGTCGTGTGGGACCTCAGGACGACGCTTCTGTCTGGCCGCCTCGCTGTGAAGTTGGAGCCCCAGTAACACCCAGCCCATAGGCTGGCCTGGGGCTCCCTGGGGATCCCACTCTTGGCAGACTCCCAACTCCCCTCTGGCTTCTGTGATCTCAGGAAGTTTGGGCTCTGAGTCGTCCTGACTCCGGCTCCTATCTCTCCTCTTGCTCCATTCTGCTCCCCTACACCCCACACCCGGCCCCCATACCCTCTGATATCCAGAAGCTCACACATACACGCTACCTGGTGAGGCTCTGTGACTCCTCTAGAGGTGGGGGCCTGTTTACACAGCAGACGAGCAGGAAAACCCAGCTGCCTGGAGGACACACCTGTTCTTGCCTACCTGCACCTGCTGTTTCAGGGCTGGGCTGCTACAGAAAGATGCTGCCTCTAACCAGAAGGCCCTAGCCCTGTCTATCCTGAAAAATGCAGGTAACCAAATCCAGTCGTTAGAAGCTCTGTTGTCCCCTTTGTCCCCCACTGCCCCCAAGCTCTCTTTAGAGAAAAGCCCACCTCAGGTGACCTCTTTGGGACATTGCTTGTCCTGCACAGGCCAGGATCCCTGGGCATGAGGGGGTGCTCTGAGGGGTTCAGAGGGACCGTGCTAGGTCTCACAGACAGGCGGTGACCAAGGTGCATAGGCTGTCAATTTCCCGGTGGAGCTGAGGCATGCGCTCACCTGCGAGAGGGGGCGGGTGCCTGCCCCTGGTCCCCGTGTCCCTGGAGACGGTCACTCCCTGTGAGCACAGTGCAGACCGACTGCGCTTCCTTGTAGCTGGAGTCAAGCACTTTTCCCATGCGTGCTGTCCATGTACATTTCCTTCCTCTGAGTCATTTCTTTATCTCATCTACCGAGTTCTTGTCCTTTATTGATTTTGCAAAATACGTTGCAATAACCTATTATGATCACTGCTCCCAACACCCTGTAAATATTTTTCCGTCTTTCCACTGTGTTTAATGTTAATTTTCTTTATTTCGGTGGTGTCAAAGTTTTGATTACTCAGATGTAGTAGAATTTAGTCATCTTTTATGGACATTTTCTTATTTTCGTAGCTCTTGGGGAGAAAACAATCCTGCTCTCTGCCTGGAGAGATTCCTGACCTTAGAAAACCATCTGGTAAAACCTGTGAGGAGGCCACAGGGCACCAACCAGGAAGTTCACATCAAGGCCAGAGCCTCCTCCTGCTGGTGCCAGGGACTGACAAGGGGATGGGGGAAAGCTTTGCGAGTCTTGGCCCCAGGCCTGTGGGCAGTTGACACCCCTGCTGGGAGGAGGAGGTCCTGCCCCCATGTCGGCTGCACTCTGTGGCTGGTCCAGTGCCGTGGGTTTCTGTGAGAGGGGTGTGAGGTCCTCCTGAAGGGAGGGTCTCCACAGAGACCACAGGTCAGGAGGAGCCTGGGGGAGGGTCTGATGGCCCCCTGGAAGCCCACATGTGATTGTGGCCCACTCTGCTTCCCAGAACCTCGGGCTTCCTGTAGATCCTTTGAACATGCCCCACCTGGATCCTGCCCCACCTGGATCCCAGGGGCCCAGCAATGCTGCGCCACCACCTTCAGGTGTCCCTGGCTCCCTGGAGGCTGCGGCATGCTTCCCGAGAGGGTGCAGAGGAAGTCTGGGCAGCCCAGAGGCAACTCTGTGACTTTATGCTGTCCCTGAAGTGCTGAGAATGCAGTCAGCCTGGGGTCTGGGGACAGGCACCCCAACAGACCTTGTAGGTCCATCATCTCAATGGGGAGGAAATGGGGTACTGCCCGGGAGCAGCCCTGTTCAGGGCCCCACAGGCCATGACCAGAGAGACAGCACAGAGGGCCTGGGAGATGTCTCACCTGGGAGCGCCTGGGCAGGCCAAGTCTCCTCATCAGCTCCTTGACCACATGCGCCCTGTGAAACAGCTTCTGCTGGAAGTGGAGACGACCGACCGATGGCAGCCTGACAGAGGTCTTGTGAACACAGGGCCCAGACCTGTTTGGTTATTGCCTTTAAGTTGTCAAGACCCCCCTGCCTCCCCCACCCCCAGCCAGGGGTCCCAGCTGTTAGGCAGAGTTGCTCCTGGGACCCTCCGACACTGTGGGCAGCCGGGACCTTTTCAGGAGGCAGCAACGGGTGTGCCTGGCAGTCCCGTCCACCTGGGAAGCCCAGAGCAACAGCTGGGGGCTGTTGGAGAGCCTCATTGTTCCCCAGCTCTGCCCCAGTCATGGAAGTTCTGTCCCCAGCACCAGCATTTTCTGCCCATCTGGCCCTTTCTGAACATTATGGCCATTTTGTCACCTGGCTCTTCTGCCCCCAGAGCTTCAGGGCAGGAAGCCAGTGGCTCACGCCCGTGGCCACGTCTTCTCACCCTGTGAGTTGGCAGGAGCTGCTCTGAAAGGGCTCTGGGGTGCTTCGGTTGTGCCCCGAGCCTTTGCCCTTCCCTGGGTGAGTGAGAAGGTGACCTGAGTTCCCTGAAGGGACCCCTGAAGGGGCCACATGGTGGTAAGAGCCTTGCTAAGGTGCTCAAGTCGTGGCGGAGAGTGGGGAGGTCCTCATGCGCGTGGCGGGCTGTGCTTTGCCGTTTGGACACAGTCTCTCCCAGCCAGGGGGAGGGTAGCCCAGGGTGGTGCCCGGGCCTCAGCGGCAGGCCTGATGTGACTCGGAATGAACGTGGTGGTGCCAGGAGTTAAGCCACACTGGCTCATGGCGAAGGCAGCCCCTTGGGGGGATGCTTGTGCAGCAGGTGGGGGTCGTTGGAACCGCAGACCAGCCGTGCTGTGCAAGGGGCTGGGGCAGCCTGCTCCCTGTGTACACGGGAGCTGATCTGGAGGCATGTTCCCTGGGCCACTGGCCTTGGGTGGGGGGCGGGTCACTGAAGTCTGGTTGGAATAAGCAGACTATGCACGGTGGACGTGGGGATGTGTTTGAGACCAGCTACAAAGCAGCTTGTGGGGAGGTGGGCCAGCTCCTTCCATGCTCTGCCAGCACCTTCTGCTTTACCTCCATGAACACGCTGGGCCCAGGCCTGGGGTCGGCTGGCTCCATCTCCCTGGGTTCTGACTCCTGGTGGGCAGACACGGGCAGGTCATAACCACTCCTTGCACTGGTTTCCTCTTTTGTAAGACAGATGCCCTGTGGCCTTGCTCATCCCGGCTGTGGGAGTACTTGCAAGGGGCCTGTGGTCAAGTGCGGAGGAAGAGGGTAGGCCTATGGAAACACACAGGGGGAAGTGGTGCTGGACCCATGTGAGTTCCAGCACAGGGCTCGGGGAGGCTGATGCAAGGCTGACACGTTGGACGCTGGGGGAGTCCTGGGGAAGGAGAGGCCCAGGCTGGGAGAGGAGGAGGAGGAGGAGCATGCCCCTTTTGAACTGTCCGTGGCGCCTACCGTTGTCTCAAGTATCCACAGAACAGATTCTCTTTCTTGTCCTGAGAACCAACCCCACTTTCTGGGTCACTGTTACTCAGGGCAGTGCCCCTGCTCCAAGTGTGGGCCAGTGTCTCACAGCCTGAGGGAGACCCCATGGTGGGAGGGGACATCCACAGGGTTTGTCAGGTTGGGTGTTAACCACGCCTACTAGGCAGGTGCCATGTTCACAGCTCTGTGGGTTAAGGAGCCAGCTCCCAGGAGCCCTTCAGGACCTGCCGCCCCCGATTGCACGTGCATGCTGCAGGTGGCCTCTGTGCAAGGCGTCCCAAGGCCCACTGCCCTGGTCCTCGGTGCGGCTGACAATCCCAAACACAAGGCAGGGCTGGACTGCAAACCATACTCACGTCTCGGTGACCCAGGGATGCTGTTCCCTCACTTCCTGTCAAGAACCTGAACAGGACTCGAGAGGTGCCAGCACCTTCTGCTTTAACTCTGTAAACACGAACCCGGGGGAGCCTGGATGGGCACAGCGTGGTCCTTGCCCTCAGGGAGTGCAGGCGCTAAATCTCTGTCCCAGGCTCCTCCCACCTGCGGGTCCGCATCAGAGGCCAACCGCATCGCTGCATCTCACGAAGGGGGTGGGGCTTACACATCCGGCAGCTACTGACTCCCAGACCTGGAGGCTGGAAGTCCAAGATCAAGGTGTTGGCAGGGTTGGCTCCCTCTGCAGACAGTGAGGGAGAACCTGTTCCAGGGCTCCCGCCTTGGCATGTGGATGGCCACCTTCTCCCTTTACCTTCACACGGCATTCTTTTTGTGAGGACAACAGTCCTGTTGGAATAGGGCCCACCACAGTGGGCCTCATTTCCCTTGATTACGCCTGTAGAGTCAACTCCAGATATTGGGGGTTGGGACTTCCGAATGTGAACTTCGGTTTGTGTGTGGCGAGGAGTGTGCAACTCTGCCTGTAATGAAGGCAGTGAGAACACCGAGAAGAGGTTTTCAGGTGAGCGCATGGGAAGCAGGTCTGAGGAGCGGTGGTCAGCAGCGGACAGTCCTAGGAAGCAGGTCCCCAGCGGTCCAGGTGTGCCCCGTGGTTGGGTTACTGAGGCTGGCACCAGTCCTCAGCTCTGAGGGCCCTGGTGGCAGAGGGCTGCTTCCTCCCTCCTACCCTCCCCCCTTCAGCATCCCCACAGGTCGCAGGCTCTGCCAGGAACACATTCTTCCTAGCCCTTCACGTAGGCTGGGTCACATTCCTTGCAAGGACACATGAAGGGCCCTCAAAGAAGCAAACCAGATAGGACGAGTTCTCCAAGCCCCTTCTAATGCCCCCAACAGCCCCTGAAGCCTGGGACCGGATTCCTCCGAGGAAGGTAGGCAGCTACCCCTGGGTAGACAGTTCAAGAAAGGGGGAGCCAGACCTTCCTGGTCCCTGGCTGGGTCTTGTCTGCTGACAGCTGGGAACTCACACCTCTGTCAGATACTTAGGGGAGCAGCTGACTGGTTGGGCACGAGGTCCCTGCCATGGAACTCCCCAGTCAAGACGGCACCACCGTCTGAGCTCGCAGGGAAGGGGGCTGTGACACTTGGACCTGGGTGGAGCGTTCCGGCCTGGAGGGCTCTGTGCCAGTGTCCTTGGGACCCTGAGTCAGCAGGGGTCACGCTGGAATGTGGGTTCTGACTCAGCACTTGTGGGGTAGGCCCACATCTGCGTTTCTCCAGGTTCCTGGCGGCAAGGCTGACTGACCAGCTGGCAGAGTAGGAGCTGGGTCATGTGACCATCAGAGCACTCCCTGGCAATGAGGGGGTGGGAGGGTGGTGTCTGCACAGCCCAGGCAACTAGCACAACCTAGTGGGGAAGGAACACACTGTCTTTAATAAGACCCCTGGGGTGGGAATCCCTGGGGTCCCCAATCCCCACCCCTCCAAAAGGGTCACTTTGGGGCACTCTTCCCTGGCAATGGACAACTTCTCGGAGATTCAAAGGGCAGTGGTTCGTTAAACTTACTCATTGTAAAGAGCCTGGAAGGTAATATATGCAAAGTTTAGAAAATAAATTCACCCAGATCCCCTGCCCAGAGAACACTACAGATGCAAATTTCACTATTTTTTAAAAGATTTTATTTATTTATTTTTAGATAGAGGGGAAGGGAGGGAGAAAGAGAGAGAGAGAGAAACATCAATGTGTGTTTGCCTCTCATACACCCCCCTGGGGACCTGGTCTGCAACCCAGGCATGAGCCCTGACTGGGAATCGAACCAGTGACCCTTTGGTTCGCAAAGGGTCACTGGTTCGCAAGCCAGCGCTCAACCACTGAGCCACGACCAGGGCTACAATTTTACTATTAAAATGTTTTAAAAATAAAATACTTAAATGGGATCATGCTCATCTTATCTAGTAACTTTCAATTTCCACGACATTTTAGAGGGTCCTTCTGAGCCGTGAAAAACATGTCTCACACATTGTTTTTATCGAGAGTTTTACAATGAAATGCTGGGAATAAAGTTCAAGGTTTAAAACAGAATTTAAAGTGTAATTACTGGCTCTCATTCTTCAATTTTTTATTTTTTCCTCTGTTCGAATGTGAATTGGTTTCAACTTGAAATCACAGGGGAGGGTTGGGAAAACCCTGCTCGCAGCGCCCCCGTGTGGCAAAGTGGGAAGCAGCTGAGCTTCGGCAGCAGCCTGGCAAGGAAGGGGCCGCCCTGCGGTCACCCCCAGCTTGCACCCTTCCTTCGGTCCTCGTGCGTTGTACTGTCTGGGGGCTTGCTTTTCAATGTTCTGGTTGCCTCCAGCTTGTTCCTCTGGGCAGGTCCGGGGAGCCACCGACCTTCCCCGTGCCTCTGGGAGAGCAACAGCAGGGCCAGGGTTGTCCAGGTGGTGTGAAAGTACCAGAGAGGCACTCTTGAGGCCTGCGGGTCTTGACCGGAGCCCTCCCGCTCCTCAGGAACAGCCGAGGAGGATGGGAAATGGCCACAAAAGAGGAAGATGTGACTGTAAACAAAACTGCTTGCTGTCACAGTTCAGGACCTAGAGAGGGAAGCAGAAGCGACCTACCGGACAGGCGGCATCCAGTCCAGCGATGAGGCAGGATGGATCAAGAGGACCCCACACCTGGTGCATTCCAGGTCCCACCTCATGTGCGGCTGAGGTAGAGTTTGTAAGAGATCATGTTAAACAAACAAGCCACCTTCTAAGCCTGCAGATAAGGAGCTGTGGCTGTTAATAGTTGTGTGAGATTTTAATCAGTTTTTCATTTTACTCCCACAGCCCGAATGCTTGCACCTCTGTGTCTCATCACACCTGCACCCTGCTCTTCAGGTCACATCTGGACCCCTGTTATTCCAGCCTGATGTCCCGCTGGCCTGCCCCCAACCCCTCAGCCATCCTCGCTCCTCTGGTCCCTGGGTCATAGGAGTTAGGGCGGCTGGATGGCTGACTGGGCCTGCATCCCAAGGCACCCCAAGGCTTGCAGGCAGAGCCCAAAGGAAGTGTGTGTATATGTGTATGTGGGTGTGTCAGTGTGCACGAAAGCAGGTGTGAGTGTGTACATATGTTATTTGTGCACATGCATATGCACGCATGTGTACGTTTGTAGGCATGCTATGTGTATATATGTATGCATACATGTGTATGTGTGTATGCATGTGCTTGTGTATCTCCGTGAGTATATTTTGTCTATGCACATCCATGTGTGTAAGGGTTAAATGCAGAAAAATGTAGTCGTAACAAATTGGCAAACACAAGGAAGATGAGGAAGTTTTTTGTTTTCATTTGCTTTTCACCATGGAACCTTCTTCCTCACAGAACAGATACGAATTTTGTTCCTTCTGGAGCATCAGTGGGGCACCCAGCTCCCCGGCCCCCAAATCCAGCCCCAAAGACGTGCTTCTTCCGGGGGTTCTGAGGTGCAGCTTTGAAAATCACTCCTTGGATCACAAGATTAAATCTTCGACAACTCAAAACACCACAACAAAAAGAAGGCCGACACAAACACACGTGGGAGGCGAATGACAGAGGGGCTGATACCTGCCCCGCCTAGGGGGACACCCAAAGCCGTAAGTTAGATGTGCGAACAGACTCGCAAGCATCCGAAAACACACAAGATACAGCTGGGCTTTTGCCCATGAAATTAGCAACTCATTTAAAAACTGTAGTGGTCAACACTGGCAAATATTCAGGGGACTACATTTCTGGTGAAAGCGCAAATCAATGTAATTTTTCTGGAGAGGAATTTGCAAAATGTATCGAAAGCCTTAAAACTGTATTCCTTTGGGCCTACAATGATTCTGCCTCTCTTGTGTGGGTGATGTTGGGGTGGCTGGGTGGGACCAATGATTGTCAGGTGGTCAAAAGGCAGCCTGTGGCCTGTGTGTGGCCCAGGGGCTGAGAATGCTTTGACATTTTTCAAGGGTGGTAAATACAATCAAACAAAGACGACCACGTGACAGAGACAGTTCCAGAGCCATAGCGAGCACGCTGAGTCTCTGTTCTCCTGGCCCCCAATGGCCCGCAGGGCTCCAGGTCTGCACAGACAGATTCCCAGGAAAAAAGACTTCCATGTTTATTTGATTTTAGTTTGACATGGCTGGGGGAGGGGAGTTCATGCAAAGAAGAGAAACCCTGAGAAAAACAGCTGGGTGTGGAGGATGTTATGCCATTTGGACAAAGGAGGATGCATTTCAAGAGAAGTGACAAGACAAAGGAGAGGGACAGGAAGTTGTGGGAACAATTGGGATCGAGGGCAGTGGTTGGTGTGTCTGGTGGACCCCTCATCTGTGTGATGGGGCCGGTGGACTCCCCTGTCTGGTACTGGGAGTGGGTGACCTTCATAAGGGGACTGACACCTGCCATCAGGCAGAGGAGAGCACGGCAGCAGCACCACCTGAGTCGGCTCTCCCCCAAATGCCTTCAGATTGGCAGCTGTGACCTGTGCTGGCTGCTGTCTGCACAACCGTGGGCAGGCCTGCTGCTTCCCAACCGAGCCCTGGGTGGGGTTCGTGTGCTTTAACTGCTGATTCCCATGGGCTCCTGAGGATGATGGCAAGACACCAGCTTTCCCTACAGAAGAGGAAGGTCCCTGGCCCTCCCCAGCCCCTCACAGTCTACGGCCTAGCCTGGAGGGTACCAGGACAGGAGTAAGGGGGAGAACATGATTAGAGATGCTGACCAAGGGACCCTTTCCTCCCTCCACGACTGGAGACTCTGCGACTGGAGGTCAGACCACCTGTTGTCTGGATGAGGAGCCCTGCAGGTGGGGTGTGGGCATTGAGACAAGGAAAGTAGTATTGGGCATTGGGGCAAGGAAAGTAGCCCCTGTACCAGGCTGGCCTCTGACCTTCACCCAGACTACCTATGGTCAATGCAGGGTTCTAGACCTGTCCCTAGAACTCCTATTTGGTCAGCAGGGGCCCAGGAAGCTGAGTTTCAACAAAGACCAGTGCCCTTGCTGGGATGTGTGGGGACCATCCTTCAAATAACAGCACATTAGAAGGTTATAGGGACAGGACCTGGGTCACGAGGGAGGATCAGTGTGGACTTAGGGCTCCCCAGCCTTTCCAAGCACAATGGCAGGTGTCCTGCCACAAAAGGCAGGTTTTGTTTCTGTAGTTAGGACAGTGGTGGCACAGGCACAGGGCACTGAGCTGACTTGAAGCCTGTCCTTGGACCCAGGACCCAGGATGGCAGCCGACACCCCCTCCCCCACTTCTAGTGGATAGCATACAAACTCCAGCATCTGGGCCCTGTCAGGAAGGAGGGAGGTGGGAGTGTTGGGGGGGGCACTGCAACTTCATGTGTGCATGATAATCCACAGGAGCTGGACCTGGCACAGAGGAGTGCAGGCATCTTTGTCATCCTCTCTTGGTCCAGGAAAAGGCTGCCCTAAAGCAAATGTCAAAGGTACAATGGGTGGCAGGCAGTGGGGAGCTGCCTGTTCTGGCCTTTCTGACTCAGCCTCCATGCCTCAACCAGAGCCCCATCCTCCTGGAAGGGGGCGTCTGCACATGTAGTGTGTGAGAGAGTGGGGAAGAGTGTGACTGTGCCTGTGTGTGCATGTGCAAGCACGAGCATGTATTAGATGCGACTGCATGCACCTGAGTGTGCACATGCAGGTGCATGCACATGTTTAAACACATGTGTGTCTATGGTCACACGTGGCTGCCCAAACGCTTCAGAGCACACACATGTTCACATACCTCTGTATACACATGCAAAAGCATGTGCACACATTTCTGGTCATGTGTGGCCTTATCTGTACGTGTGTGTTCACAGGTGCATGTGTCTGCAGGAATGTGCTGGAGGGGTAGCATACAGAAGGTGACAAGAAAATGAATGCCCGCCCTTTTATACCTTTTGGGACAGGACACGGGAAGCCAACTCTGAGGTAGGGGAGGGGGGAAGGGAGGATGTGAACAAATGGGACCCTGTCTATATGGGGCAGATGACTGAAGCAGGCCCTGTGTTCAGCTGAGGTTCTTGCTGAACCCCAGGATTGTGTGTCCTTCAAAGTGGGTCTCCAAAAGGTGAGCAGTGTTGGTCCTGGGCGGTCCCTTGCCGTCCAGAGGCTGCTTCGAAAACACCGAAAACACGGGCTACCTTGGCTCCTGGAGTTCTGACAGCTCAGCTCTAAGGCTTCAGCTCCCCATCAGCGCAGGTAGTGACTGAGCTCACAGCGCCCCCTGGTGCCGCTTCACTTCCGCGCACGTCTGCACACTGCCTTCTTAGTGTCAGAGGCCAGCCAGGCTGCTGGAGCTGGAAAAGCAACTGATTTGTATCTCCCTTTGGAGATGGGGGAGAGAAGGGACTGCCTGTAACCAGTGCATGTGCCTGGACAGGTCCACAGAGAGACAAGAACAATCGATCCATGGATGCAGCAATAGGCAGATCTGTAGCTGCATTTTTAGCAAGTAAGTTCCTTTGGGGCCTAAGAGACTTCCTGCTGGGTTTTTCTCAGCTTTGCCCACGTTGGGCCTGTGGGGCAGCAGAGAACTCACCTAGGGGGACTGGCCAGAGGCTGGCTGGGGCCAGAGCGTGCCAAGGGAGCCAAGCCTCAGGACAGGCTGCCTAGCCCCAACTGCTTACCCATGAGACCTGCCTTGAGTAAACAGCCAGGATGTGCAAAAGCCACGCGCATCATCACTCAGTCCCCTCTTGCACCCCCTGAAGGAGGAGGGAAGGACGAACTCAGAGGAAGGCTGACACTTGGGTGTGCACATGTGCACTCTGAGGGCCCTGCCTAGGCTGCAGAAAACCATACGGTGAATCCATTTTCTGCACAACAGATAACAGGGCCCTAAAAAGAGAACAAAACCTTTCACACAATTCCCAATGCATTTTAGATGGAATAATCAGTCACTTGTCGCCTGGCCTGCAGACCCAAGGTGCGCAAATGCCTGTCCTCCTCTCATAACCCTCTGTACGTCCCTGAGCGCCCCATGGGGGAAGGTCACCTGTCCTTTTCCCAAGCATGCCAGCCCCTTTGAATGCTCCTTAGACACCAAGGGACCAGAGCTTGGCCCCATGATACCTTTAGGGGCCCCACTAAATAATTTCTTTTAGAATTAGAAAAAAATGAGAACTCTAGAGCAATGTTTTAATACATAATACTAATGTGTCTGCCTTTATATAAGGCAATCATAAAATAAAGCCTCGGTGTGCTTCTTATTTGTGATGGGACCAGGGAAGTCCTGTCAGCCTTTGTGGTGTGTACTTCCCCAGTGCTGTGTCCAGGGGTCCCCTTTGCCCAGAGTTCCCAGTTGTTCTCATGTTTCAGTTGCAACAGTGTGTCCTGGGAGAGGCCTTCTCTGTTGAACCCCCAAACCTAAATTAAGTTTTTGTTAAATGAAGTCTCTCTCCTGTGACTGTAACAAAGCACCCCAAACTGAGTGGCTTAAACAACAGGACACTTTTGTCTCTCAGTCTGGGGCCAGAAGTCCAGGATCAAGGTCTGGGCAGGTCTGGTTCCTCCTGAGGCCATGAGTGAGAATGTGTTCCAGCCTTTTCCTTAGCTTCTGGAGGCACCTGACCAGCTTAGTGTCCCTGTCTGTGGCTTCGTCACTCCAGTTTTCACACGGCTCTCTTCAGCGTGTCTCCCTGCACATGTCCGTGTCTCTGTTTCTCAGTTCTCATGTCACAAGAACTGGCTGTGTGATCTGCTGGGGCTGCCGTAAGAACCACGGGCTGGGTGGCCCACACAGGATTGCACTCTCAGTTCTGGAGCCAGAAATCCAAAATTAAGGGTCACAGGGCCACACTCCCTCCAGAGGCTGAAGGAGAGGGTCCTCCCCGCCTCCCCCAGTGCCTTGGCATTTCCTTGCTTGTAGGTGTAGTGATCCCACCTCTTCTCTGTCATCACATGGCCTTCCCTCAAGGACATTGGTCACATAGGTTTAGGGGCCACCGTACTGCGGTATGTCCATGTCCTAGCCTGATCACACTTGGAAAGACCTTATTTCCAGAGGAGGTCACATCCATAGGTGCCGAGGACACAGGTGTTTGGGGGACTCTGCTGAACCCAGCACAGTCTCTCACTGCCGCCTTTCCTTGCCGCCCGTGTTTCCCTGAGCAACACCTGTCACAGTGGAGGGGCGAGTGCAGGACCACCCCGTCTAAGTGCCTCCAGGACTTTGTGCGGAGCTGGGTGTCCACCGTCTGTTTGCCAAGAGAGTTGGTTCCGGCTCCTTAGCACGGAGCCCAGCATAGTCGGGCCCTCAGTCCATTGTTGTTTGAACAAAGAAATGAAGCTAGACGCCCCCCCCCAACAAACTTCCCCCCATCCTGTGAGCTGGAGCCCCTGGGAGATGCCCCCTTGTAGAGTCTACTGACTTGGGGGTGCTCAGCCTCCTCTGCTTTGGGGCAACGGTGAGTCTGCTGGTATTTGCCAGGCATCCGATTGAAGTTTGCCCTCTCACTTTGTAATGACTCATCCCGCGGCCTTCGCTGTCCCGTGGTGTTTCAGACACGAGAATGTCTGTTAACGTCCGTGTCCTCATGTACTCGTACAAAAGCTTAAACGGTTAAACATCTGAAACAAATGCACCCAGCGAGTGGAAATCAAACCTTTATTCTTTTTAATTTCAGAGTTGTCTGTGGAAAACTGACTTGAAAGACATTGAAATTGGATAGGTAATTAATTCACATGCACCTACAAGAGAGGAAAGAATGCACAAATTATTGTTAGCGTTTTGTAAGCACTGAAATTAATGTAGTGTGAATTTGTCATTTCTCCCCAAAGTTACAGATTTTCTATATTATAATTTAATCTTTTTAATGTAAAAAGAATAGGAATTTTGCCCTTTCTAGCCTCTCGGGAAGCAAGAACCAGTGTATCTAATTATCTGAACACATAAGAACATAAAGGAATAGCAAGTAGTGAAATTATAAGTCGGCCGGAACAACTCCGTGTTCTCTGATTAAACTCTCTTTCTGGAGCCCTTAGCAATCATGTTGGCCTTGTGTTCGTCGTAATTGCATGTGTCAAAGCCGAGGCTTTGTGTAAATGGGACCGAACGAGTTACAATTTTAATTTAGAAGGAGATAACGTTCGTGGCGGCCGGCCTGGGGAGTGTGGCAGGAGCCGAGAGGGCAAAGGCCCCGGGCGGCAGGTTAATGGCGCGCGGGGGCCTCATCAGGCCACATCACGACGGTGGAATTTCTAAAACAGAGAAATGCAATTTAGCAACCCGAACCCAACCACCTGCTCTCTCCCTGATCACTCATGTAAAGGAGGCTGTCTAATTTTTTCATAGCTCCGGGGCTAGGAATTTCAACAACGGATACTGTGTTGATCATCAGGACAGTGACACACTTCAATGAGATCTTTTGACACACTTGAACCTTAGAAACAAAACAAAATTCTGTTTTTAACTTTTAAAAGGTTCCTCAATACCAGGGGGAATAGCTTCTTCTCTCTCTTTGTTTCTCTCATCAAGGAATCCCAGCGTTCTTTCTCTCTTTCTTTTTCTCTCCCAGCACCTCACTGACTTTTGCCTTTGAGGTGTCATTTTACTGAAGGCTGTGCTTGATGACTTCCAAGCAAGATGTGCTGACTAGTCGTCAGGAAGAAAAGTCTGACAAGAAACCCCTTCTGCTCTGGAAACCCTCTCTGAGGACGGAAGGGATTTAAAGCCACGCTCCTATCAGAAAGTGACAGACTGCACAGACAAACTTGGGGACACCGTGGCTGGCCTCTGTCGCCTGCTCTGCATGGAGCCCCACAGCATCGTGTCCCATTCTTTGGGGTCTGAAGGGGCCTTCACATCCCCTGGAGAAGGCCCATGTGACCCAGACACTCCATGAGACCTCTCAGTGCTGAGCCGCACTCCATCCGCCTCCCAACCTGGGTTTTCTTGCTGGCCGCTTGTTTCGGGCATGAAAAAGGCCAGTGTTGAAGAAATCCTCCAGTTCACACAAAGGAGGCAGAGCAGGGGCAGGATTCACAGGGTTTCAGACTTGATGCTGCCTCAGTCAGCCCAGGCTGCCACAGCCAAACACCACAGATGGGGCAGCTTAAGCCACACATGTTTATTTCTCACAGTTCTGGAGGCTGGAAGCCTGAGCTCAGGGTGACAGAGTGGTTTGTTTCTGGTCGCTGGTGAAAGTTCTTCTGGCCCCCAGACAGCTGCCTGCCCTAAACCGAGAGGATGGGTCCTTTCCCACGCCACCCTGTGACTGCATCCCCCTCCGCCCCCAGCTCCGAGAACTCATCCTCCACTCCCTCACCCATCCCCCCGCTCCCACCTCTTCCTGTTCCGGTGGCATTGGGCTTTCCTGGGAGGAGAGTCCTCTCAGTGTGGTTGTGTTGGGTATCTCCACCGTGGCCCGACCTAACTTTCAATGGTTCCGTGTGTGTTGAGGCCCTCTGCTAGAGACTGGTGCCCACGGTGAAGGAGACAGAGGTGGCTCAGACCTGCTGTGCCTGGGAGCCGGACGGCTGTAGGGAGTGAATGAAAATGGAAAGGACTGCCAGAGCCTGGTGGGGAGAGAAGGAATTTGGATTTGTCAGCCTTTCTCAATCCAGCCACCATTTAGATTGTAGCTGATTCCTTCCACTCCTCCACCCAGTCCTTTCCAAATAGCTCACAGCGCTCAGGAAGGGCTCTAGGTAGGTGGATAGGGGTCACCTCCCTCACAAGAAATGCACCTTCACGGACCAGGGATGACAGCCTAAGACATTGCTCCAGGTCATTGGACTCTCACCTCTGTAGGCAGAAACACTCAGGCAGGACAGGCCATGAGACTGTAGGTTTTGACAAAGGCCAGAATGCAGGCGAGGACTCAGGGGTCCTCCACGTCCAAGGACACAGAGATGGAAAGGCAGGGGCTGCTCCCAGACTGAGCACTGGGAATGCCAGCTTTCCAGGCAGCAGGTGTCAGCAGAGGGGCTGCAGGTGGCCCCCAGGCTGAAGCTTTGGAATGTGGCCTGTCTTCTCTCTATTATTACATTGTGTTATACCCAGTGCATCTTGTTACATCACGGCATGTTATGTTAAAGATAATTACATTGTATCACTTGTATCAGACGGTGTTACACTCTGTTATGATTCTCTCGCATTGTGTTATATTACTACACTCTGTTGATAGGATACCATGTATATCCTGCCCAGATCTCGGAGGGGCCATGAGAGAAAGGGCCATTCCCTTCCTTGAATTTGTCATTTTTAAGACGTTAGGAGACATCCTCTGCCCCCAAGCCCTGCCCTCCAGGATCGCGTTGCCCCCCCCCCCCCCCCCCCCCCCCCCCCCCCCCCCCCCCCCCCCCCCCCCCCCNCCCACCCCCCCCGCCCCGCCCCTTACCTGCTGGTTCTTCACCTTGTGTGGTTCTGCCCCAGGTATCCTCCCCCTGGACTGTGACCCTCTCCCCAACGGGGTTCTTCCACCGCTCCCGCCTGGAGGTGGCGCTGTTGCCCTTGGAACGCAGAGACCCCGCGGGGGCTGCCTGCTTTGGGGGGCCTCCTTTTCAGCAGGGACAGGACGCCAGGGTGTGGCGGATACCAGAGATGCCAGAGTCTCCGGGAGAGGAGCCTTTGGGGGCCGGAGAGGTGGAGCAGGTGCGGGCCCAGCAGACCCGTTGACCCCCGCTCCACAGACCGCGGCTGGGGTGTCTGGGGGTCAGGGGCTGCTGCTCCTTCCTCCTGGGCGGCCAAGGTGGGGCCCCCTCTCCTCTCCTGCAGGTTCTCACGCTGGTCCACTGCAGAGTAGTGCGGGACAGTGACCTTGGCCGGTCCCCTGCTCTGCCCTGTCTCAGCACCCAGACCTCCGGTGAGAGCCTGGTCAAACACCGGCTCCTGAATTCTAGTGCCCACCGGCTGTCCCCTTGGACCCTGCGGGCGCCACAGCTGGCCAGCTGCCTGAGACTGGTGCTACACGTGCTCCAGGGAGACCTGTCAGGAGAGTCCACATTTAGCTGAAAGTACAGGCAAGGAAAGGGGACCCGGTGAGCACCAGGCAGTGAGAATGGGGGTCTGCAGAAGCCCACAGCGAGGCTGCGCACCATTGCCCACGGCCGCTTCACCGAGACCGCAGGTGGGGCCCCAGGGAAAGGACGGGACTCAGACCCGGCCCAGGTCGGCCACCTTCTGAGGCTCGCTGGGAAGCAGGTCTACGACAGACCCTGGGGACTCTCTTGACCAAACTCTTGTATGCTGAGGACTGGTTACCTGTGGCCATAGTACCTGCGAGTCAGGTATGCCAAACAGAAAATAGAATGTTTGGCTCAACTTTCTTTCTTTGAGAATCTTAAATGTCACTTCCTTTTTCTGGCATTTACAGCATTGCTATTGAAACCCTAATTATAATCCAAAGTTCTTTTCCTTACAAGTCAGTCACTTACAAGTTTCCCTGATGCCCAATGGTTGTTTTTTTATTTCTTTTTTTAAGTCATTTACATTGAAAAGAATATGTCCTCACCATGGTCCTTCAGGGTTGCTAGTCTCAATTGCACAGTCATCTTCCTAAGTGATATTTCCAACCTTTTAACAAATCACTTTGGGAACTGTTGAGTTACAGTTGGTGGTATTTATTCTGCTCTTTCCATTTGTCCCCCCTCCCCCACCCCAGCCTTTCTGAGATAACTCACACACAATAGTATGTAGGTTAAGGTGTAGAGTGTGAGGATCGGACACATGCGTGTGTTGTGAGATGAACTGGGTTAGTTGACAGATCTGCCCCCTCACACAGGTACAGTGTGTGTGTGTGAGTGTGAGATAAAAGCTTTTAAATTTACTCTCTTGGCGACTTTGAAGTAAGTACAGGACATAGTGTTGTTAGCTACAGTCCACGCACTTTGAGCGGCGCCCTCGGGACTTGCCCATCTCCTAACGGGAAGTGTGGCCTTTCACCGCCATCTCCCATTTTCCTGTCTCCTCTCGCATTCCGTTTTCCACTCCTGCTATCCATACGTTCAGGCATTCTTTTTTTTCCTACCGTCAACCTTTTTTGAGTTCTTTTGACCTTTTTCTTCATGTAGTTTTGTTACTAGAGTGTTCCCTACTTTTCAATTTCTAATTCCTTTAAAAGCCATTACCAGTTTTGTTCATTCATTCTTGTGTTCCTTGTTATTCTTGTGTTCTGGCTCATTCTGTGTTTCTGAAATGGCATTTCCCTCTTATTTTAAACTATATCCTAGGTGCAAGCTCATTTCTGACTTTCCTTATTATTAATGAGTTTGTCGTCATGTTTTACAACATCTATGTGTTGCGATCAGCTCATCTGGAAGCCAGCTCCCTGGCCAACTCCAGAGAGCCGAGGGCCTGATTCTAGCCTCCTCCCTGAGCTGCCCTCTCCGGCTGCACCGGCGCCTCCTCCCCTCCACCTTCGGTCTCCGCCCGGCCCTCTCTGTTCAGCTGCCTCCTGTTCTGTTGGCTGCCGGCCCGGGGTCTCTTTGCCTGCCCATCAGTCCCGTCCTCATTCCCGCACAGGAACAGTGTGTTAAGAATCTGACCAACTCATGCTGGGTTTGCAAGAAGGAATGTTCTGGACAGAGTTAGTAACTTCCTTAAACCGGGGTCAGTATACTTGGCAAATTCCTGGACAGCATGTCCTGGTTATTTTACTTGTTGGATTTTTCTTTGTTTGTGTGTGTTTTTTAATGTTCTGTTTTCATTTAGTGTATGGTTGTGATTAAGTTCCTGTGTTCAGGTAACCAATTAGCCAAGAGGTTTTTTGAAAAACATGTTGCATAATTAGTTGTGTTAATGAAATTCATGCACATATCTTAGTGAAGCTAGTAGAGGTGGTATAGCCACGTGCTTAGGGACACTCCCATAACAACATGGTGATAGCTATTTATTGAAATAAGCCATCAAGCAATTCTACTTAGCTTTCATGTTGCCTTTTTGAAAGTAACTTTTTATTTTGGAACAGTTTTAGGTGTTTTAGAGGCTCAGAGAAGTTTCAGGCTACAGAGCGTTCTCACACGCCCCTCGCCTACGTCCCTTCACTGTGATACAAGCCTGTGATGCGTTTGCCACGACACAGGGACCAGCCTTGGTGGGTCGCTCCCGACTAACCTGCAGAGTTAATGCTGACTTCACCAGGTTTCCCATGACAGCTCTTTTTAATCTACTCCAGAATACCACACTGTGCATAGAATTTTAATTATTTTTGCATGGTGTATTAGGAAAGCATGGTGACCAGTGAGCAACGATTTTGAAGAGGAAGGAGAAAGAAAACAGGCCAGTGCAGGCTGCTCGCTGCGCACCTGCCACACAGCCCTTTCAGAGCGGAGCAACTCTGCTGGCCCCCGTTTGAGGCCGAGCTCCTTGCATGAGATGGCGAGTCTCCTTCTTAGAAGAGTGAATATTCCTACTGCAAACACTAATCCTGCGGAGGACATGCCTGAGACCACAGCTCGTTTTCCAAGAAGCTCTTTCCAGGTCCGTGTGGAGGCAGATGAGGCACAGAGGTAATCACCCTCATTGCAGTGTGTTTGGGTGACCTCTGCACTTCTTAGGGACTGCATGCCCTCCTCATCCAGGCAGGGGGAGACTGGCCCCTGTTTTCAAGCCATTAAGGTGGCCTTTGCTTGGCCTTCAGGATTAAGGTTAAGGATGGAGTCTTGTGGATGCTTTGGCCATCGCTACTGTCAACCCGAGAAAGGTGATGAATTAGAGTTTACCCTCCCTTTATCCCCCAGCCCATGTCCACCTTTGACCTGAGTAAGCAGAGCCGGCCCAGGCAGAGGCCAATAGTACAGTACCCACTGTCCTGAGTGGGGAGACCTCAAAATAAAGATGGCCCTTGATTCAGGACACACAGTCACACAGAAGGCTCACTAGGTAAGAAGATAAGTGCCAACTCCCAAATTTTATTATCTCAGGGGATTTCTAACAGCAAGAAAGAAGGCTTACAGCAGGCTCTGGGCATGAGTGGAAAGTGAGGCTTGTGAAGGAGAGCAGGAGAGTTGGAATGATGACATATTGCAATCAATTTTTAATGCCTTTAATATTATACTAAGTGAAATAAGCCTGTTGGTGAAAGACAAATACCATATGATTTCACCATAAGAGGAATCTAATGAACAAAATAAACTAACAACAAACTAGAACCACAGGCATGGAAACATGGACTGACAGTGACCAGAGGGGAGGGGGAAGGGGATAATGGTGGAGAGGAGGGGAAGGGACTAGTCAAAGAACATGCATGAATGACCCACGGACATGGACAAAAGTGTGGGGACTGAATGGGGGAGCTGGGGGTGGAATGAGCGGGGGAGGGCAATGGGGGAAAATCAGGACAACTGTAATAGAATAACAATAAAAAATGATTTAATGAAAAAAGGCGGAAAGAAAAAGAAAATAAATGCAGACAGTAAATAATGCCAAATGCAGCTAGTCAGGTAAGCATGTGGCTCCCACACCAAGCACCCCATCCCCTGGCCTGCCTGCTTGTTCAGCCCACCATTGGAGGCTAACTTATAAGAGGAAGGGGTCCTGGCAATAATGGTTGATCTACTTAAATATGATGAAGTCTTGACTGCATGGTAGTTGAAATATTCATGACATATGTTTCCATATTTCCAAGTCTATTACTGTCAGTTGCATAATTAATTGTGACGTTGCTAACTCTGAAAGGTTTGCATAATGTGTTTATGAGACGAGCATTCTGTGTGGAGGCCCCTGATGTGTCTGCTGAAGGGCTGTCTTTGAAACAGCGTCTGTGTTTCCCAAATTTTGGAGGACAAAGCACTGTCATTTCCAACTTGGAAACAAAATAGGACTTACTCCTACGCAAACGTGCTCTTCCTCCCTGAGATGAGTGGAGTGACCCAGGAAGCAGCCATAAGTGTTTCCTGGGGGTAAGTAGACCTCTCTGATCCCTGAGAGATGGAGGGCAGGTGGGGGTAGGGGTGGGTAGGGGGGCACATGTGGGGTGGATAGTCGGCTCTTCTGCAACCTGGGGCTTTCCCTTTGGGCGAGATTTGGCTTCAGCCCTGTGATGGTGCCGAGAGAGAGTTCTGCGTTTGGTATGGAGAGATGGAGGCAGAGGCAGAGGGACTTCATCACCATCATTCAGTGAATTGCTCAACCGTGGACTGTATGGTTAGGCAAGACAGAGAAGCTCCAGATTTTTCTGTAATGTTGACCAACAGTGTCATGGACCTGAACTAAAGACTTTCTTGATTTCATGTGTGAGGTGGCAGGCGCAACCTTTGGCACCAGCACCCCAACCATCGGCGGCTGCCCGAACAGCTCAAATGCATCGTAGGGTGAACTGGAGGAAATTTCTGCTGTTAGGTGCTAAAAAACAAGCTGGAAAAATTTAGGACAGAAAATGAAGTTCTTTTTTTGAGCTCTTAAAGCGTTAGCTCAAAAGACTTGTTGATGTTGAACACCTGTCTTTCTTGTTTGAAGAATGCAGTTCCAAGTGTCCCAGGTTAGTGGCTTGGACGACCCTGTTAAAGAAATCTCAGTCCCAACATTAAGGCATTAAAAAGTGCTGTAGGAATGAGGGCATATTGTTGCCATGGCAAAATAATGTTATAATTCAATTTTAGTTTACATTAGTTATATTTTCAAACTTGTACTTATCAACCTTTATCAAATATTTTCCCTCTGGTTGCTTATTTTATTTTATTTTATTATTTATTTTTTGCATAAAGTGGGCCATGTGCACTCTCATCATTTTTTTCTTAGTTTACTCCACTGGTGTGCTTGTAAATATTCAGCAATTGGATTTCTGGGGAAAACAGCCCTGATCTGCAGTGCTTGCTAATTGCTATGGTGTAAATACTCCCACCACCGATGGTTTCAGGATATCAACATGATGTCGCCGAGCCAGCCCTTGAGAAGAGGCGTGTGCTGCTATGAGAAGCCCGAGGAGCAGGCTGTGCCACTCCACCCTCCCCACGGAGAGCAGCTTAGACTGTAAACTGAGTCGAAGCCCCTCGAGCCCTGAGGGACATGCTACCTTTATTTTTCGTGGTTACAGATTAGGCTTTGTTTTTCCAAGAGGGGGCTGATCCTAGAGAATATGGCTGGATCAGCACAAGTCTACCTCATCCTGGGGCCTAGGGGGTGACCTCAGAGAGGTGAGTGAGGAGTCATGTGCCAAGATATATTATAAGTTTACTTAGTTCACCCACCATCACTGAAGCACATTAAAAAAAACAAACAAACAGCAGAATGGGTTATAAAGAGTCTGGTGTTAGGAGTATACTCACCAGTATTAGAATCCTAGCTGTATATGAACTTGAGAACACTACACAAAGTCTCCAGCCTAAAAAGTTTACCTCTGATGGTGTTGTGAAGATTAACTAAGGTCCTGTATGCAAAGCTTCTAGCCTGGGTCTGATACCCACTCCACACGTAATGAGCTAGTTTGTGTCTATAATCTGCTTTCTCTGCAAGGGAACTGGTGGGTGAAATCATTCAGAGAAGCTACAGAGAAATGTGAATTCATCCTCCAGCTGCTAACAGTCCAACAGGGACATGATGGTTATTGGGGTGTCCAGGGCAGGCACCCCATGTCACAGGCTGAGCAGTTCAGTCAGCGGATGCAGAGCTTGTGACTGCTCAGAGGGGCAGTGACTGTCCAGGGCAGCTGGGGTCACATCCTCTGAGCAGACGATGTGTGCAGCGACTTGTGACAAACTGGTGACCCTTGTCAGATGGCCAGGAGCTCTATGATGTGATAAAGAGTTCAAGGCTAATTTTTCAGAGAAATGTTTGGGGTTCATGGTATATTTTGTAAATGTCCACACAAAAATCTGTTGTTTCCTTAACATTTAAGTAGCCAATGATCAAAAGTTAGGTATTAATTTTTCAATTCCAAACAAAAAGATATTGAGATGAAAAAGTGGTATTTCATTTTTCTAGATGTACTTTTCATCACTGCAGGATCTTTTGATGTAAGGTCAATGTCAGGCGGCTGCCCAGTCTGGACACTTACAGTGAGTACAGGGAACAGTGGCCCAGTGGGCTCCAGATCTTGTCACACCTTCCCAGGGGCACCCCAATCCCTCTCTTGGCTTGTGCTTGTGTGTGGATCTTCATGTCACCTCTCTGTAGGGAATCACAGGCTCAGGTATTTTCACTCATTCATTTCCATCTGTTGTCTACAAGCCGGCCCATCACCACTGAATTTTAAGGTCATGGTTTCACACGCCTCCATCAGTCCCCTTGACATCACCAGACACAGCCTTTGTAGTCAGGTTAGCTGGCCTGAGTTCTGGCTTTGTCATGTTCCCCTGCAATAATCTAGCAAGATGTCATCTGATGCAATCTCAGTTTCTTCCTCCTTGAAAGAGAAGGAGTAGAATCTTTAACTCACAGGAAGTTTTTATGGAAATTAATACAAAAAATGGATGGATAAATTTAAAAGTGTAAATTACTACGGATACTGTCATTTTAGACCATAAAAACAGATCCAGGAACCTGGCTCCCCTTTTTAAATGAAACCTTCTGAACTAACTAGGGAAAAAAAGCAAGCTTTATGGAAAAAGGTCCACAAAGAATTTGGAAATTAGAATCATTGAATATGGATTATGAAATGATAAATTAAGAACAAGCTTGGAAATATTTGTAGGGATCAGGAACTAAATAAAATAGGTTTTCAATTTCTTGGTGTCCCTCTTCTCCTTCTGGTACCCCTATGATTCAGATGTTGGAACGTTTAAAGTTGTCCCTGAGGTTCCTAAGCCTCTCCTTTTTAAAAATTCTTGTTTCTTCATTCTGTTCTGGTTGAATGTTTACTTCTTCCTTCTTATCCAAATTATTGATTTGAGTCCCAATTTTCTTCCCGTTACTGTTGGCTCCTTGTACATTTTCCTTAATTTCACTTTGCATACATAGCCTTCACTTCTTCCTCTATTTTGTGACCATACTTAACCAATCCTGTGAACATCCTGATTACCAGTATTTTGAACTCTGCATCTGATAGGTGGTCTATCTCTTCAGCAGTTAGTTGTATTTTTGGAGCTTTGATCAGTTCTTTCATTTGGGCCATATTTGTCTTGGCCCTCCTGTTACATAGTAAGGAGGTGAGCCTTAGGTATTGCCAGGATAGGGCACCCAGAGTTGCTGTGTTGTGGCGTTGTGTGTGGAGGAGGGGTCTGAGAGAAACAATGCCACTTGCTTGGCTCTCAGCTGGAGTTCAGTTACTCCCCCCACTACCCACGAGCAAATTGGGCCGTTCTGGTGCTCATTCCCAGGTGTGTGGGCTTGTGTACACTCTAGGAACCCGTGGGTCTCTCCAATGAACTCTCCTGAGGCTGCAAGTTTCTCCTGCTGCTGCAACCCCCACAGGTTTTTACAGTCAGAGGTGTTGAGGTTTTCCTTTCCTTCACTGGAACCCTGGGTTGCGAGGTCTGTCTTGCTCCCCAGTTATTCCTTCCAGTTTATCTGCATGCAAATGTGGGACTGCCTGGTCCTCCAGCCGCTGCCTTGCCATGAGTCCTCTCAGCCCTGGCTGTTGTGTCTGCTGCTCCTACCCATCTGGATGAATGTTTCTTCTTTAACTCCTTGGTTGTCAGACTTCCATGAAGTTCAATTTTCTAGCAGCTCTGGTTATTTTTTTTTGTTTTTAAAGTTGTTGTTGTCCTTTTTTGGTTGTGTGAGGAGGCACAGTGTGTCTACCTACACCTCCATCTTGCTGCAGTATTACTGACTATGTTCCCTACGCTGTACTTCCCATCCTCATGACTGCCAATTTGTATGTCTTAATCTCTTTACCCCTTTACCCAGCCTCCCAGACCCTCTCCTCTCTGGTAACCGCCAGTCTGCTCTCTGTGTCTATGAGTCTGCTTTAGTTTTGTTTGTTTTGTTCTTTAGATTCCACATATAACTGAGATCATATGGTATTGGTATTACTCTGACTGACATATCACCGGGCATAATACCCTCTATGTCCATCCATGCTGTTGCAAATGGTAAGATTTCATTCTTTTTAAAGGGCCATACATTTAAAAGTTGAAAGGATACAGTGTACATTCTCTGACAACAAAATAATTGATTTAAAAGTCAACAACAAGAAAACACTGGAAAATCCCCAAATGTTTGAAAATTAAATAACACACTTCTAAGTAACAATTGTTTCAACTAGAAAATATTTTGAATTGAGTGGTGATGAGAAGGCAAGATATCGATACTCATAAGTTGCCACAAAGCAATGTTTAGAGGGAAGAGTAACGTTAAATACTTACATTAGGAAAAAATAGTTTAAAATCAATGATCCAAGTTGCCACCTGAAGAATGAAATAAAGAAAACATAAAGAAATAAATAAAGTGTATTTTCAAATTGGAAATAAGTAGAAAGAAGAAAATAATAAAGGTAAAACCAGAAATCAATAGCATAGAAAACATACAAAATCAATGAAAATAAGTTCTTTGAAAATGTCAACAAATGATAAAGCTCTAGATAAATTGACTTAAAAAAGATTAAAAACATACATAACCAACCTCAGGAGTGAAAGAGGGGTCATCACTACAGATCATATACAAATTATATTGATAATAAAGAAACGTGAAAAATTATGTCAATAAATTCAACAACTTAGATGAATTGGGCAAATTCATTGTAAGGCACAAATCACCAAAACTGACACAAGGAGAAGCAGAAAATCTAAATACGCCTGCAGTTATTTGTTTTAAATTTTCAGGTTTTAAAACATTTTATTTGAATATTTAAAAATCGGGCATTCCAATGATTAAAATTGTTCGAACAAAAAAATGGCACTCTGATTAAACTGCATTTTACAGCCTGTGGGCCACCTGGGACCAGCTTAGTTTTCACTCTAGGTTTTACTGTCGTCCCACCCAGCTTCTTCCTTCACCAACGTGCAAGTTCTTTTTCTGCCAGCCAGACAGGCAGATGGGAGAGGAAGGTGCGGCCTTCATTGTCAGTAGTTGTGATACGAGGAGGGGCAGCACAGTCATTTAAACTGATCCAACCTCTTTACTTCTTACAAAGTCAAAGAGCTAAAAGAAGTAAAATAAAAAGGCAATGCTTGTGGAGTGTACAGTGCACATTGGTGGTGCAAGCCTCATTATGATCTGCTTGCTTGCTTCTCCTGTTCAATCGTTTCTATTGAAGGCGGTGGATTTTCTCTTGCATTTCTGTCTTCTTCAGTTTCAACTTGTTGAATTTCTTTATCAGACACGGTTGCCAAGGAAGCAGATGAGGCTCATGAGTGAGAGGAATTTGATCTGCTCAGTGACTACCGCTGCGTCCAGCAGGTAGTTGGAAGAAAAAAGGAAGATGTATGTGTGTGTATTTTCTAGCAGTTTCTGTTGTTATCTATAATTTTAATCTTCTCCTATCTCTCACTATCAGGATAAAAATCTTGGCCATGATACTTTGTGCATATGCTTAACGCCACACCCAACCTGACTTTTGTTTCAGATTTTCTCATTTGGCTGAACCTTGACTTAAATTTAATCCCAAGTTTATTAGACCCATAGGGGTACCTAATGAAAATTTACTCACGCAGTGTCAGATCGAGACCCTCCCATTTGGATTAAACAAAAACCTTGTCCTCTCAATGACTTTTCAGTGACATCAGGTAAACTACAGAACCAGTGTATCTCCCACAGTCTGTAGGAACAGTCTGGAGAACTACAGAGCACCCAACACTCCCTGACCCATTTATCTCAACTGTTAAAACCTGTCAAAGACCGAGGGGCAGAGCAGGTGCATCAGATGGCCATCCTTTGCTGACAACATGGAAGCGAAAAGATAAAGTTCCCCTCCGCCTGTTGAAAACCAGGTGTAAATGCAACACCACAGCCCCCTGAGCCTCTTGCTGAGAGAATTCCTTTCATGCTGAGCTTCACGAAATTTACAGGTAGGAGCCTGGGGATATACCCATTCTGTCCTAATAGCTTACCTCACTGTTTGTTTTTTTCTTTACTATTTGCAAAGGTGTTTTCAGTGGGTTTTATGAATCTCTGAAGAGCAGAAGGGAACTGTATGCTGCTGCTTCCTGGAGGACAGTGACTTTGCAGAGCTTTCCTTGGGGGAATACCTGGGCATCCATGGGAAGGCCGACCTGTCAGACTGAATCAGGAAGCTTTCCTTGGGGGAATACCCTGGGCATCCATGGGAAGGCCAACCTGTCAGACTGAATCAGCAGCGTCTCATGTAAACTCTGAGTGCTTCCAGGCCTCTTAGGACAAGCTTTGCTGAAGCAGGTGCTCTGCTGTGACGCTTCGCACCCTGATCGTTCTGTTTTCCTTACACACTGCAGACAAATGACTAAGATTAAAAGAATGTCATGTACGAAGAAGTTATGGGCTGCCATAAAGAGAATAGTATCGCAAATATGCAGACCTGGACTCCTAGTGCTTGTGAGTGCGCGTGCGTGCGTGAGCCTGTGGGATATGCATATGGGTACGTCTCAATGCACAATTAAAAACAAGCAATTCAATTAAGTCAGTTACTTTTCCATCAGAAAAAGTTGTGTTGAGATGCACAACATCACCGGATGCCACAAGGCTTATAGTGTGTCACCCCCACATCTGCGCAGTCACACACAGAGTCTACAGGGAGCCACCCCAGTGCCATCCCTGAGAATGCCCAGCTTCCAGAGACTGCCTGTATTTGCCCATGACCTGCACAGCTAAGCCACTTCCACGGTCCCTTAACTGAGGGGGGAGCAGGTAATGGCATGGACTGGAGAGGTGTGGGACAGCACCGTCACCGATCTGGACAGCTCACCTGAGCAGCACTGGGCAGGCAGAGAGCAACCAAGCACTGGGGCAGCTGCCTGAGAGGCAGACGGGCACTGGGCAGCTCCTTCTGACTGTCTAGGGACCAGTGAGAAGTGTGATAGAGGCCAGAGGGCTGAGCCTCCCTGAAGGAGCAGGGTCTAGCGAAAGAGAGTTCTGTGGCATTCCCACACTGGCAGCAAGGCCATGGAGTATGTCCACTGTGCAGGCAATCACCGAGGGCATGAGGGGCTGTTTTCACTGCCCTCAGGGTGGAAGGGGTGGGCTTCCCTGCACGTGAGCCGACTGTCGGAAGAGCTTCCTGGTGACACCAACTGTGAGACTCTGAGATTGATCTGAGGATGCTCTTGTTGGGAAATGGGGTACAGAACTGTTCTGCTGGGACAGGGTGGCGGGTGCAGCAGGGCGTGTGAATCTCAGAGGGCTGGGCCAGAGTGGGGGACACCTGTGAGGGTCCTTGGTCGGAGCTGCATCTGGTTGTGCTATCCTCACCAAGGTGGAGTGGGGTGAGGCCACACAGGCCCTGTCTCCCAGGTCTCTGTTCTGACCCTACACTCCATATTCGGGGTGGAAACCAGCTCCCTGCTGGCTTTCGTTCCTCCTTTGGACCTGAGGCACTCTAACCAGTCAATACATGCAGAGGGGAGGGAAGCTAGCCTGAGTCTGAGAGGCTGGCACGCTGGCTCTCCGGGGAGCCTGACTCTGGGAGGGCTTTCTTTAAGGCAGTCTTGAGGTGAAGCTGATGTCTTATAAATAATCCACCAACCATCTCTTCTGCTCCATCACTCCAGCCACAGTCAGAGAGGTATAGTTTCTGATAGGACAGGAGTTAATCAGACACAAGAAACCCAGTGGTTGCTGCCTGCCAGTTTTGAGTGGTCCAGATTTCCGGGGCCACCCCTGAGGGCCAGAAGGGTCCCTGGAGGGATTGGAAGACCTGCATTTCTTCAAGGTTCTCCCTATGACGTGGTTGAGGGGTAACATTCTGCAGCTCCTAAATCACAACATCTTGTGGATTTTTCCTCTGCATAACTCTAGTACAGTTTACTTGACCCTCCTTTATTACACTTTAGGAGATCAGGGACAGCCCTTGAATGTGAATAACCAGGGTGTCCTCACCCTGAAAGTTTGTAAGTCTTACTCTCCAGAGAAGCCAAAGTGTGGGTCTTGGAAGGTTTGGGATCTTAACGCGAGTTTGCCATGCTGTTCCCTTGTTCTGATTACACAGGGCCTTAGAGGTGAGCCTGGACCCATATATCCCGTCCAGCCTCTCTGCATTTGGGGCCAGCTAAAGGAAGGAGGAGGACTGTTAGGGCTCCACGAGGAAAGCTCTTTAGGTCCTGATTGCCTCTGGCTATATTTTTCCGCATTTTGGGCCTTTCTGTGCTGACTCTCTGGAAAGTCTCTCAGAACAAAGCCATCAGTGCTTTTCCTCTGTAGGATGAACCTTCCTCCTGGCCCGGAAGTTCATCCAGTTTGGGGTGTGGATCTCTTCCCCCAACACCTCACATGAGCTGTGTCAACATCACAGAACCTAAAGGACACAGTGACGAAGGGGTCACGTCGGCCCGTATCCTGGAGGCTGATCATTCCACCAACTTTCTGAGTCATCGCTGAGGCTGGTCCTCAGGCTCCCTTCTGTTGGTGGCCCCTCTCACCATGCACACCCACTCAGGCCTGCCAGCCACACACACTTTACAGGAGTCACCCCTCGAGGAGTCACTCCTGAGGCCTTGTCACTCCCTTTCTTTCCTCCTGGGGGAAGCACTGTCGGACTTCAGGAGACTGAGCCAGCCCCTCCCACAGCTCCAGAGGTGTGTTATCTCTCCTTTATATTTCCCTCTTCCTCTTAACTTTTACCAAAAATTAGAGGGGCAGTTATCCAACTTGCACAGGACCCCACTATGGGAATTTAGGTGAGTAAGTGAACATGTGGGTCCCAGTGGGTCAGATTTCCCTAAAGATGTGGGCACCCTCCATATATATTTTCTGTAAAGTCTCAAGACTTTACAAAGAATGCAGATGTCCTCAGATTGGAAGATTATTGGACAACTGCTTTTCACGGTGCAGTGACAGCAGCTTTGCTCCAACATGGACTGGGTGTGACCTTTTGTCACTGTGTCTGTATGAAGTATCTGTGTGTGTCTAAGTGTGCACAGTGGCAAGGGGAAGGTGGGAGAGGGAATTGCTTTGCTTTGACTGGGTGGATTCACCCTGAAGACCCCAGAATTCAAGCTTTGGGACTCTCACTGGCCCCCTTTGAAGGCCAATCTCCAGTGATCTATTCATAATTTCAGTGCTTTATCTTAATGATGGCCCTGAAATGTATACACTCAGGCTCTGGGTCTGGACCCATTCCTGGGTTCCAGTCAGAGATTATCAAGGTCAAGAGTTTGTGGTCACGGCACCACACCTGGCATGCCACCTGGAGCCATGCTCTATTAAGCTTTCCAACATGTGCTTCACAGATGCTAGCGATGCTCTCTAGGTCCTCCCTCAGCCCGTGGTGAGGTGGTCATTCTTTCTTCTGTCACAAAACACTGGCAGCACGTCACAGTCCCTCTGTTCTACATGATGTCCTGCAGTCTCACAGATGACTCGTAAGTGTCCATCTCCAGTCCATGTTGTTTAATGAGTCCTTGGACATATAGTCGACTGCTAATTTAGTTCCATAAGAACACCTAAAAATTGCCATGTTCTAAAACTACCGAGAAAAGTGCTTACTAGTCAAGATAGGGCCCTCAGTTTCTCTCTTGGAAACTTGGGGTACCTAGAAAAGAGATCACTAATTTTTATCAATTCAGTATCCAATTCATAGATCAATACAGTGTCAACCCACCGAGATGACTTGTGAAAAGAGCACTGGCCAAGACCTACTGGAAGAAAAATGGAGAAGACACAGATGACCAATATCAGGAAAGAGAAAGGGGCCATCACTACAGAGCCTACAGATATTAGCAGCACAATAAGGGAATACTATGAACAAGTCTATTTCCACACTCTCCAGTGTTCCATTGGATCATTTACCCATCCCCATGCCAATACCACACTGAATTAATTATTGTAGCTTTTAGTAAGTCTTCAAATCAAGTAGTTTAAGACTCCAACTTTGTTTATCTTAAGATGGCCTTGGTTTTCTAGGTGCTTTGCATTTCCACACAAATTGTGGAATCAGCTTGTCAATTTCTACGGAAAAACCTGTTGGGATTTTGATTGAAATTTCATTAAACCTATAGAGAAATTTAGGGAAAAATTAACATCTTAACTTTTTTTTTTAGTTTTCTAATCCATATAAGTGTTATATTGTTCTGTGTGTTTAGGTCTTCTTTACTGTCCCTCAGCAATGTTTTGTTATTTTAAATATATCAGTTTTACACATCAATTGACTTACAATCAATTTATTGTAAATTTTGGTATATTTTAAAGTAAGTTGATATCAGTCCAGTTGCTTCTTAAACATCTCAGCATCTATAGCATCACTATCTGTGATGAGTTCAATACCTAGTTTTACCTAAGAGTTCATCCAGTTTTGTCCTGAATGAAGTGCACAAGCCTTGAGTGCACCATTGAGTCCGTTTAAACAAATGCATACACCTGTGTAATACAAACCTTTATCGAGAGGTAGGATTCTAGTACTATCCCCCACATTTCTTTCATGTTCCTTTCCAGTCAATATTCAACCTTTCCTTGCAGGTGACTAGTGTTCAGATTTATTGTCTTCATAAAATGGTATAGTTTGTTCTAAAACTTTACTTTAATAACATCATATACCATGTGCTTTTTGTGTTTGGCTGCTCTCACTTGAGATAATATTTGAGATTTGCCCATGTAGCCCTGTCTATTGATGATCCCATCTTTTTTGTTGCTGAATAGTATTCCTTGACCAAATATGTTAATTTGTTTATCCATCCTCTGATTAACAGGCACCAAGGCTGTTTCCAGTTTTTTGCTGTTATGAATGAAGCTCCTTTGAGCATTTTGGAATGCCTCTTTTTGTGAATCTGTGCTGTCACTGTTCTGTGGTGAGTACACAGGAGTGCATTCCTGGGTCACCGAGTGGTTGTGTGTTTTGTTTTTATAAGATGTGGTCTGACACTTCCAAAATGGTTGTATCACTTTGAATTTCTACCAATTCCCTTTGTTTCTATCCTCATGAACATTTGGCATTGCCATTTATTTTTGTTGTGGCTATTCTGAAGGGTGACTAGTTGTGGCTTGAATTTACACATCTTTGGTGAGTAGTGATATCGAGAATGATTTCATGTGCTTATCATTCATTCACATGTTCTTCAGTGAAATTTATTTTTAATTATTTGCCCGTTTTTATTGGGGGGGGGTCTTAGTCTTTATATTATTGAGTTGCATAAGTTTATGCTTTATACATTCTGAATATCGATTTTTTGCCATATATTATTTTGTGAATATTTCTCCCCAAATATAGTTTGACTCTCAACCGACAGTTTAAATGCAGATGATATCCAATTATCAGTTTTAAAGGAATGAACTTCCTGTGCCCTGTCTCAAGAAATGTTGTTTATCCCCAGTGGTGAAGGGATTCTATGCTTTCTTCCAGAAGCTTTTGTTTTTATGTTTAGGTCTATGATCCATCTTGAGCTAATTTTTTTACCTCATCCAAGGATATGTTTTTATTGATGAGAAAGAAAGGGGTGGGGGGAGAGAGAGAGAGAAGAAACATTGATCAATTGCCTTCATTACACCCCATTACACCCCTCAGTCCACCCCAACTGAGGACTTAACCTACAACCTTTTGGTGTATGGGATAACATTCCAACCAACTTGGCAAACCAGCCAAGGCTTGAGTTAATTTTCGTGTGTGATGTGAGATTAGGCTGAGGCTCATTTGGTTTGTGTGTGGATACCCACTTGTTCTAGAAGAACGTCATGAAGAGTTCTACTTCTTTGCTAGGTTGCATTAGTCCTGGTTTGAAAATCCAGTGTACTTGGGAAGTGTGTGTGCTGTGTTACCTCCTCTGAGACAGCACCACACTCCAGATCACTACAGGCTGTAGTGCGGCTTACAGTTGGGGACTGTTGGCCTTGGACTTCACTCTTCTTTTTTTATTTTTAGCTACTTTGCTTTTTAAAATGTGCTTTTTGTAATAAGCCTGCCAATTTCTACAAAAGAAGTCTGTTGGAATCTTGAAAGGATTGTACTTAAAATATAGACCTATGTGGGGCGAATAGCCATCTTAACTATGTAGAATACTCTTTTCCCCCATTGACTTATGCCTTCCTGGCTTTGTCTCAGATGTGTTCTATAGTTATATCCTGCACATTAAAAATTCAAATTTCTAGAATTTTGTGTTTTTTTATGGCTATTATAAATAAAAATATTAAAATTTTATTTTCCAGTTGTTTGCCAGTGGCATATGAAAACACAGATGCTTGTATATTAATCTTGTAGCTTTCAAACTTAATACATTCATCTATAATTTCTAATCATTTGAAAAATTGTGAAAGTTGAATAGAAATGATAACCCTGGGTGAACATTCTTGCATTATTTCTGAACTTGGGGAGAATTTTGTCAAATGCCTTTTATTTTACTACTGAAACAATAATATTTATTTTTTTCCTAGTGTGTTTATATGGCAAATTGAGTTGATTGAATTTTGAATGTTAAACACCTTGCATTTCTGGTATAAAACCTTTTGATTATGGTGTGTTATCTAAATGAACCCTACTTGGTTCATCTTTTATTCTTTGCTGGGTTTGATTTGCAATAACTTGCTCATGAAAGCTGCTAGTCTTTGTTTTTTCTCTTTTAGTGTTCTTGTAAGGTTAAGGTGCTGGGTTATCTTGGCATCATAAAGGAGTAGGACGTGTTTTGTATTTCTGTATCCTCAAAGGGAGTTTGTATGTTGTGGTCATTACTTTTGTCTTTTTGTTGGGAAGAATTTACCAGTAAAGGTATCTGGATTAGGACTAATTTTGTTGAAAACTTAAGTATTTAATACCTTATACAGATATAAACCTATTCACAGATTCTATTTTTTTGTGTCTCATTTGGTAAGTGGTTTTAAGAAATAAGTTTACTTCTAAGTTGCATAGTTAATGGCATCAACTTGTACATAATATCTTTTTATTAACTTTTAAAATTTTGTAGGGTCTATAGTAATATATGTCTTTTTCTTGTCAAGCTTTCTAATTTGTAATTTATCTTTTCTTATCTATTTTCGATGAACTTTATGAATTTTATGAATCTGCATAGGACTTTAAGATTTTATGAATCTTTTAGGAATCTGCATTTTTTAAAAGTTATAAAAGCTTTCAATTACAGTTGACACCCAGTATTATATATGTTAGTTTCAGGTGTATAGCATAGTGAGTAGGCATGCCTTATGATGTGATCAGCCCAATTAGTTTATTGCTCACTTGACACATACATAGTTATTACAGTAACATTGACTGTATACTTAGGGCCAGTTTTTGACTTTTTATTTTTCTTTTGTTTGTCTGTTTTCCATATTCCTTTATTTATACTACTACTGTTATTATTTTCTTTCTTCTGTTATTTTCTTGATGTTTATTTGCAGGTATTTTTCCAGTTTTATCATGGAGAAGCTTACATAATTGATTCTTATTCTTTCTTATTTTTAAATATACACATTTGAAAAAAGGAAAATAGAAATATATATAAACCTTTTATGTAGTTTGTTAGCTATATTTCACAAGCATCAGTATGTCTTATTTTGATTATATTTCAACTGATAATTTTCATCATGTTTTCTTCTTTGACCCATTCATTTCTGTTATTTTTTTTCCTGGTTTACTTACACCAAGCAGAGAAATACTCTGTATGAATTCAATTCTTAGAAGTATCTCAAGACTTACTTTGGCTAGAGTGTGGTCAGACAAAGCAGTCATTCATTCGCACTTAAAAAATGTTGTTCTGCAGTCATACACTGGAATGTTCAGTGTATGTTCATTCTGTTGTCAGCTAATTGTGTTGTTATAATCTGTACTTTTACTGAATTTTGGTCTTTTTCTCAATCAGTTACTGAGGGAAGTTTCTTAAAATGTAGATTGGTCTAATTTTTCATTTACATATTTTTCTTTTTATAGTTTATGCTATGCACACAAATTAAAGTTTTTTATATATTCCTGTTATATTCTTCATTTATTATTATAAAATATTTCTTTTTACCCCTAACAATAACTTTTACCTCAAATTATACTTTGTTTTATGTTAAGAAAGCCTTACTGCCTTTCTTTTGGCTAGTGTTTGCTTGTTTCTCATATTTTTACTTCAACCTGTCTATGCATTCTGTTTAAAGTATGTTTCTTATAAGAAGCCCATTGAAATATTTTTCTTTTTCTTTTTAAAAACCAGTCTGACAAGCTTTGTCATAATTAAAGTGTTCAGTCCACCAACGTTTAATTTAATTACATTCACAGTTGGGTGGTTAGTCTGGTAGTTTGTTATTCATTTTCTGTTCATCTTAAATATCCTTTATTCTTTCTCTCTATCATTTGGAATAACCAAGTATTTTTATTAATTTATTCCCTTCCTTCCTACAGGCGTCATAGTTATATATCTTTAATTTCTATGTAGCTTAAAATGTACATACTTAATTTATAAAAATCCACCTTAAGTGGGTACTCTCACAACTTCCTGAACAATTGATGATTTTCCTATAATTGTTTTTTTGTGTACCCCGTCTCGCTCTTTGTGCCAGTGGCACTATATTTTACTTCTACCTTTGTTTTAAATACTACAAGATGTCATACTCTGATTTCTCTTCAGAACACACAAATTTTACTAAATACTGCAAGATGTCTTTATTGTTATTGTTTTAAAGACTCAATTTTTATCCTGAAATTTATCCTTTCTGGTTTTCTTTGTTGCTTCCAGTATTTCCATGCTTCTTTCCTTCCTTCAGCCAAAAGATTTTGCTTTTCTATGCCTTGTAATGCCAATATGTTGGAGATTAACATTCTTAAAAGTTTTTTTTGTGTGTGTTCATATATACTTTAAGGGATAGTTTGTTGGGTATAGAATTCTAGGTTGGCAGGTTTTCCCCATTTCTTTCATTATCTAAATATAGTATTCCAATGTTCTGTGATTTCCATAGGTTCCGGTGAAACGTCATCATTAGTCTTATTTTTTCTCCTAGTTTCAAAGTACCATGTCTTTTTCTTCTGGCTAAGTTTTAGATTTTTTTCTTTATATTTGGTTTTTAACAGTTTGATTGTAATGCGTCCAGGTGTGGCTTTCTTTATATTTGTCATATTCGTGTTTATGAAGTTTCTTCAATTAATGTCTTTCATTTTGAAAAACAATTTCAGCCATCATATCTTCAAATATAGTTTCACCCCCTCCCTTTCTCCATATGGAATGGAGCTACTTGATAATTCACCTTTCAGAATGTGATTGAGATGTCCATTATTCTGTGTTCTATTCTTTTTTCTCTCTGGGCAGCAGTTGGGGTATTTTTTATTGACCTGTCTTTCAGTTAATTACTCCTATTTTCAACAATATTCAGTCTACTGTTGAATACTTCTGACACAATTTTAAATTCAAATGTATTTTTATTTGTAGAATGCTAACTCAATTTTCTGGTATAGATTGCTATTCTCTATCCTATATTTAATCCATTTTATCTTTTTGGTTATTTTATTTATTATATTTATAAGAGTTATTTTAAAATTCTTCTTTGATAACTCCCAAATGTGAAGTATAAATATTTAGAAAATTTTTATGCTATGCTTTTATTAAAGCATACTACTTTTTATGCTGATTTGTACTTCTCACCAACTTTGAGGCAATTCAAAAGCTAGATAATATGGTTAAAAGAACTACCAAATCCAATGTTATTTTTCTCTGGAAGCAGTTTGTCTGCTCTTCTACCAGACAGATAGAGTAAGGAAAGATCACATCAGCCCAAACATAAATTAAACTGGGTTGAGGTTGGGCTGTACTTATTGCTAGACTAAATCCGCTACGAGTTGTTCATATTCCTTGGATTTTCAAGTCTGGCAAACAACGTTGATAGCAAAAGCTGGTATCTTTGTTGCCATCCTCTCATGTTTGGAACTTTGTCTTGCAACTACTGTGAGAACACGGGGAATTTCACTTTGTCCTTCTGGCCCAGCACTGATGCTTTGGTTCATCTGCTCTCATTGCTTTCACTGCTCGAAAAAGTCTTTAGAATAATGATTTTTGTAATTTACTTCATTTTTCTAGATTTTACAAAGATGTATACCATGCTGATAACTTCTATACTTATTTGAAAGGAAATGTTCCAATAATTTTTTAAAAAATACACCTTGTTACATATATTGACTTCTATTTATGAAGAAAGCTATTTGAAGCCGACCAATGGAATAATTTGATAAGTAAAAGCCTGGTGTTCATGGAGAGATGCTGGATATTTCATGATGGCTACATAGAAAAGTCTAATGTGGGAGAAGTAGAAAATGGAGATCTACTCAGCCTTTCTTCAAGCCGCTTTGACATGTCCCAGTCCTGACTGCATTTTTGGCTCCCTTCCTTTATGTTCAGCTGTGGGTGGAGAGAAAGTATGGGAAGATAGATGGAGGGAAATGCTAAATAGGGAAAGATAGAAAAATTCACAAGGGTGAGAGAAAAAGATGATGGAAAGGCTGCTCTGGAGTGTTTCACTCCTAGAACTAGACTCAGAATTAAAGTTTACAAAGAGAATCCAGGGTGGTTCTTTGGTCTCTCTCTGTGTCTGAGGTCCTGAGCCAGCCCCCTAAAGCAGCAACTTTGGTTACCTTCCTTGTTCCACAGCCCTGCATGCCCCTCCTGTGCACAGGGGCTTGCTCTGAAAAGGGAGTCCACCACTCATCTACACAATCTGCCTCGTGTGCTTCAGGAGATGCAGATAATTCTGGCACACGCCGTGTGTATCTACTTGCTAAGCTGGGGCAGAGTGGGAGGTCCCTGCCTGGCACTTGTTAACTGACTGCACCTCAGGAAAGACAAAGGGAAAGCTCAGTACAGAGGCATCTGTTTGCCTGTGAACTGTGACAGAGACACGGAGAAGCATTTCCCTGTAATCATCAGCCCAGGGAGAGCCATCCATCTCCCTGTGCATGCAGCGTCTCTGTTTAACAGCTGATAGAGCCTCTCCAAAGGGCTTTCTTTGCTCTTTGTTTAAAATGACATATGATGGGCCTGGACTTATCAGTGTCTCTGAATGCATTTTCTGTGCTCCGTTCTCACCAGGGAACTCAGTCCATTCTAATGGATATGCACAGGATTGATTTTGAGCTTTGTATAATTTAATCCATCAATTTAACATTAAATGAATATGCAAAGGGAGTCTCCTTGTGGATGAAAAACAGAAGGGGGACATTTTTATTAATTTGAAGTGAACTTTGAGAAATGAAAATAGTCTGCTGCTATTAGTATCTGCCACAGGGTCCCATGATTGGGCCATTTGGGAGGCTGCATGACTCCTGAACAGCTAAAACCAGCCCACAGGCGTTAGGAGATTCCTGCAGCTAGGCAGATGCAAATCTCTTGGGAGTGGAGGGATGCAGCCATTGCCCTGCGGGTGGTGAGGGCCTCCTATGGCTTAGAGCTCCCAGGAGGAAGCCTGAACCCAGAGTGCTGTTGCATCATTTAAAATCAGATCAGATGCCCAGGACTGGACAACAGGGTTAATTCATTTCAGATCTTTGATCCTAAAGGTATGTCAGAGGCTTTGGAGAGTGAAACTTAAGCAGCTTGGGTGAAAACGAAGGCCCATGAGACATCTGGGGAGAAGCAGAGGCCCTGGCTGCACACTGATGCCTGGAGGCCAGGGGAAGCCAGAGTGCTGAGGCAGGGCTGTGTCTACAGTGTGGAAACCGACAAGGTGCTTAGAAAGCTGGCTCCCTGCCCCTGCAGGTGGTTACAGACAAAGCCATCTGAGCAGTCCTGCTGGGCCATCTCAGTTGTGTTGAGCGTGTTGTAATCCCCTGGCTAGGGCAGCACGTATCCCCGTTTCTGCAGCTTTTTACTTTTCATACGCCAGGCTCCTTGAATGCTTTTCACTCACTTGATGTGAGTTCACAAAACAAACAGTGGTGGTTTTATCCACTGGAAGCTGGCAAATGTTTCTGCCTGAGTTATCCTCCAACCAGACCTTGTTCCGTTTTGTCACGTGTACCCAGGCCTGGCTGGGGTTCTCCCCAGCAGTGTGTAGCTTTGCCATAGAAACCAAGCCTCCTCCAAGGGCCCTAATTAGCATTATCCATGACAACACTATGCATGGACCAGTCCTGAACTTGCAACAGTAAATCATCCCCAGTGGGCAGTTCAAGCCCGTGATTAGAGGAACCTCTGTTTCACAGATCTACACAAATTCTAAATAAACTTAAATCTCCCCAGAGGTACAAACTAATACAGAGCAGGTAGTGCACCACTTGGTGCAACTGCTAAAGACCAGCCCGGTCACTGTTTTGACAACTTCCTGCTTTGTACCCGCTGGTATAGACGTCATGTTAGACATTTGCTTTCTACTGTACTTCTGAGTATAATATGAGACAACCCTGGGAGGAAATGGGGATTTTAGGCAAAAGTATGTCTTTTACAACTGGAGACTCAGTCTAAGCCATGGAAGGAGACTTTGGGGGGCAGGTGACCTCCTCAGAGTCTGAAGACTCATATTCTAATGATATGTACATGCTACCTGTATGGGGATTGGGGAAGTGCTATAAAGGCGTCCAGGTTCATAACTGCCCTCTCTGCAAAATTACTTGCTAAGCGACATTCCTGAATGTTTTCACTTCAGCTAGAAAGCCTGACCTCCTATGGCTACGAACAGAAATGGTGTGAACCCACATCTTTGAAACCACATTGTCACTGGCCCAAATCGCTTCTGTTTTCTTGTCATGTCTGTGATCAAACCTCTCTCTAATCCTCATGGCACAATGTCCTGCAGGCTGTGGAAGCCGCTTGGGGCAGCCACAGGACCAAGCATGCATGCCTCCCTCTTGTTGGGGTCCGTAAGGCCCTGGACTCACAGGTCTCTGAGCTCTGTGAGCCCTGGGGGTGCCCTCTCTTCAGGTCTTAGCCAGGTGCTAATCTAGGCTTTCCACAGTTTGAGAGACAAAGTGCCCGGAGTGTGACTGGCTCCATGTCAGGTGGGTTGGACATGTGCTGCCTTGAAGATCTTGTCTGGACAAATGGACAGCAGCAGGAAGTGCAGCTGGCCAGGGGGCTTTCCCATCCAAGCCACTGTGTCAGGCCAGACCGCCACAGTGCCCGGGACCTTCATGTTTAGTCTGTTCAGCAGCAATGACACTGATGGGCTCAAGCACCCTCAACAGCAATAAACCCTGACCTTTGTGAGCACTGGGTAGTCCTGGTCTGAATACAACAGAGGGGGACAGCGTGATCCAGGCCTGCCATGGCACTCAGTTCAGCATCTGGGACAGCCGCCTGGACGCCAGTCCCCTCAGTCCATCTGAACCGTGTCTTTGGAAAACTGGGCCCATTGCTTTCTACAAAATGAGTGAGCTGGAGCTCTGACCAGATGACCCAACATGGACACTTAGACAAAACAACAACAGTTATTATTGTTAGAAAGTACACTTGTTTTATTTGTGCTGATACAGCTGGAAAGAGAAGGGAGAGGCATGCTCTCACATTTCCATGGATCCCCCCTTACCTGGCTGGCACCAGAGAGGACATGGGAAGGGGAGCCCTCTTAGGATGAGGGGTATCAGGGTGCAAGGGGGGCCTGTTGACCTTTGAAGTTCTCTTTCCAAGTAGCTGTGCCCCTGGGCAGATCTGGCCCAAGCTCCACTTAGATCCAGCACCACAGGGAAGAAGCCAAATTTGTGCCTGGGAACAGCGTTTAGCCTGTGCAGGCACTGTCTCTGGGCTGACGTGCATTCTGCAAGGAACTCGGTGGAGAAACACTGAGGGAAGGGAAAGTCCGTGTTGACATTCTCCTGTTGTCATCCTGCCCGTTGCTCCCACGGGGAGGGCAGGCTTCTGGCCAGCACGACCTTCCCAAACTCTTTCCCACAACTGGGCCACACCCCACTCCTCTCATGTATTTCCAGGTGCTGGGCGTGGATGTGAAGGGGTGAGCTTCAGGAAACTTGCTGGTCCTGCACCAGCCACCCCCTACCCTGGTCTTCAAAAACCCCCTCAACTCCTGGGCTGTTGCAGGTCACAGCACCACCGTCCCCCAGAACACATGCTGCCTTTGTCCACTGTCGTTGTTCCTGGGGTGGACAGATCCCGGTGGTCAGTGCCCTTCTCTGGGCTTCTCCAAGGCTGCATCACTCTGGCTGTGCACAGCTGGATGCATGCTTGCTACTCAGGGCTTCAACATTAAGTGATGTATTTCTAGAGTTACGTGCATAGATGGTTAGACTGTAGATAAAAGATTGCCCAAGGTAATGCTGATTTTCTATTTTTTTAGCTTAGGTAGTGGGCATAGGGCTATTTTTTTTTGATATATACATTTCACAAAGAGAATTGTGTATAATACCTGCACAACAGAAAACCCCAAATACCAACACCCAAATCTGCAGAAATAAAGTGAACCAGAAAAACTCCCCTTACCTGCTGTGGGGAAGCTAAGCCAAGCTGCTAAAAGAGGCCAGCCAGCTCTAGAGGTTGGGGAATCCAGCCAGATTCATCCTGGTACCCCTCCCTTAGTCCGTGTGGATGGATGCCCCTCCCCTGCACGTGTGATGGGTGTCCCTTGTGGGTTCCAGCATTGTCATCATCACGCAGTTTGGCTTGTTCATGTTGATAAAATGGCCAATAATAAAGTCTCCTATAGATCTTTCCAGTGTTGCTCAGGGAAGTGAAGTTTATCAACGGTGGGTAAACTTAACTGATGGTTTGGGATAGAGATTCTATTCCCTCATACCTGCCTCATTCCAAGGACAGTTTTAGCAGGTTTTCATTACATATTCCTGACCACTCCTGAAAAGAAGGCACAGTTGCCCCCATTCGCACCCCTGCAGTGTGCAATGCAGAGCTCATCGTTTCAGTCTTAGTGTGATGGTTAGTACTGCCTAGTCATTGTCAGTGAACCCTCCTGGGGATGGGGATGGGGGCAGGGACACGTTCACTGCTCACGGACTCTGATTTTCTGATGCTGAACTGTCCAGGGAATTACTCACTCTCACCCCTGAAGCCACGTGCTTGCAAAACTGAATGTTGCTCCATTACGGGCATCTAGTTGAAGACATTGGCAAGGCAGGGTGCTCTGGGAGGTTTAGAACACAAGTGTTGGGAACACTGATTTTTACTGTGGGGCCTCATGGAACAAGGGGATGCAAGAAGAGCTACCTGGGTCCCAGCGGTGGAGGGACCGGGGCATGAAGAAACCAGTAGGGCAGGGCCTCAGTGAGGGTTAGCCATAGAGAGGGGGAAGCTTGGGTCTCAGCCCTCTGTAAATTGATGCTAGGAAAGAGGAAGCCAAGGAGGCATCTTCCACAGAGGGTCCCACCCTATAAGCTCCCAGAAGCCCCTTCCCATGCCTGTTTTGCAGGTGCCTGGTGTCCTGTGTACGCATGTCACCCCTGCCAGCTTTTCACCCGAGTGCCCCTGGCCTGACTGTGCTGTGTCTTTGCAGGTTTGGCTGCCTAAGGGCTGAAGAGACATTTGCAAAACCTTTGATTTACTGCTTGTGTTGTGCAAATGACTCTTCCCCCTGCATGCTGTGCCCAAGCAATCACGGAAAACACTTCCTTGTTCCCCATCCTGGAGTTTTCAGAGTCAGGAATGGAGAGCTTCTCCCTCAATGAGCTCAACACTCCAGAGACCTCAAGCCCTCTGTTTGCAAAGGTGGGGCTATCACAGGAACACGATGTGGGAAGGAAGCTGTGGGCAGGCATGAGGGACCCAGGAGGTTTGAAAAGTAACCTGTTATGGAGCAGAGAACACGGCCTTTCCAGTGTTGGGTCTGACGGACCCCAGAGGAAACTTCCCAGCCTGTGACAACGGCTGCTGGCCTGGGTGCACTGGGTGGCAGAGCAGGATGTGTGCTTTGGGTGCCGGTACCTGCTGTCCCCATGTGGGGAGGGCACGGAGCATGCTCACTGCTCTCAGCACCCTTTCTCCCACCTCAGAAGGAGCCCCTAGCTCCTTGTAAAGTTATTGTCTCCTCTTCACCGAGAAAAGTATGCTTCCATTGAGAGAACTCGTGGGAAATGCTTTTGGAAAACAGATATATTCAAGGGCTAATATTGGTAGCTAAGTCACTCAGTAGCAAGGTTCACTCATTTATTATCATCTTTCCATGTTCTGCCTCTCTATGATGGGGCTTGTGTGTGGTATGTTCTTCTGTGTGATATGGGTGTGTTGTGTGTCCATATGTGACTGTGTGGTTTGTCACTGTGTGTGTTGGGTGTGTGCATGCACAGTTAAGCGGAGACTGAAGGAGTCAAGCTAATCTGGCACTGTCCATCATAAAATGACAACCAGAATTTGCAGCCGCACAGAGAAGATGAGCTTGTTAACGCCTGGCTGGATTTTGCCTGGGTCTCACCCACCTGCAGCGTAGAAATGGGGTGTGCTGATTGATGGGAAGGCTGAGTGTGGCTTCTGCTGAGTATTTCAGGCATGAAATTCAAACTCAGCAAATGCTTGCCCCTTTGTAAGTTGCCCTCCCGCTGTTCCAACCCAATCGCTCCTCCCAGTTCTCAGAAGACGGTGGTACGCACTCGGGTAGCTTATCTGAACGGGCTGATTTTCATCTGCAAGAAGCACAAGGCTGAGTCAGGTGGGATTTCTGCCATCCATCTGCACACGTCACATCCAGCCCTCCTTTTCTAAGTCCTGTCCAGGTGGCTTTGTCTCAGACAGGCAGAGGGACCAGGTGCTCGAGGACGGCCAACAAACAGGGAGACAGAGGAATGGCTGTGCATCTGGCTGGAAATGCCCCTCAAAAGCCGGATGAGGACCCTCCAGTTGCAGCCCCTCTCTCCTCCACAGTAAGTGCAGGTGGAATCCATGGATGGGGAGGAGGGGAGGGGCTTATGCCACAGGGCCCCTCACACTCAGGATCCATGCAGATCTAGGCTCACCCACTTACGGAAAATACCTCTTAATGTATCATTCCCCATTACCCATAGGACACTCATATGTCATAATTTCTCTCCCTCAAGGATATAAAAGGAGCAGCAATGTTGTCCTCCAAGATTTACGCTTGGTGCTCCAATTGGGAAGAACTTTCTGGCCCCTTGGTGAGGCTGTGAGACCCCAAGGACGTCTGTAGCATGGAAGTCGCCTGTACTGAGGAGGCAGCCTCCCCACCCTGGAACTAATACCACTTTCCTTTAATACCACTCAACCCCAGGCCCCCTACCACTTTCAGGGAGCAGTTCATCTACCAGAGGCTATTATCCTTCTTTCATTTCACAGCCTGGCCATACTTGTCGTGTCTGTGTCATTACCAGATAAACTGGAGACAGAATTTCTTGTCACTGATATCCAGGTAAAATGACAGAGTTCCAAAGATAACTATGAAGACTGGTCCCAAATCTCACACCCAGAGTCAAAATGCATGGACATCAGTGAAGTTGTGTCTTGCTGGGGTCATGGGCCTCTACCTACTTTTATCTACTTGTCCTATTTACTGCTGGGCAGTATTTGAAAGTAATTTTGATGGTAGGACAAATGCAGTAATGACCCCAGATATCAGGCAGTGAAGGGCAGCAGTCCACGAGAAACAAGAAGCGAATGAGCTGAGCCCTGAAATTTCTCCAGCTTCCCGGAGACTGTTTCCAAGCTGCGTGTAGGGTGAGGGCACCCAGGCACGGCCTGGCAAGTGAGGGGGCAGAGCTGCCCCTGCCCCCCGTTCGTATGTTCAAGCCCTATGGCTGCTCTTCTTTATTTATATGAATTACTTCGGTGGATTTTTAATGTGCAACCAATCTTGCCATTTTGGTATGAACTTGGTAATGACGTATTGTCTTTTTCAATATATTATTGGATTTAACTTGTTTAAATTATGCTAGAATGTTTGCCTCTGTATTAATATGAGATTTTTTTCTGTCGTTTTCTCTTCTTGTAGGACTTTGTATGGTTTTGGCATCAGGGTAATGCTGACCTTATGAAATGAATTGGGCAAAAATTATATCTTGCTCAATTTTATGGAGCAGTTTGTGTAGAAATGGTATTTTTTTTTCCGCTTAAGATTTGGTAGGACTCACCAGAAGCTGCTCCAGAAGATGGTGGGAAGTTTATTAAAAAGTTAACATATACCTACCAAACAATTCAACCATTTCACTCCAAGGTATTTCTCAAAGAAAAATAAATGTGTAGGTTCACACAGAAACTTGTATACACATGCTTGGAACAACTTTATTTGTAATAGCTGAGCCTGAAAACGAACCAAATGCCCATCAGCAAGTGAACACGCGAACTGTTCATTGTGGTTTGTGATGATGGCTTTGTGAGTGGATGCAGCCATCACGATGAGTCACATGCCAACTTACATACGCAGTTTATTGCATGTCAACTATGTCTCAATAAAGTGGCTACGAAACAAAACACTATGACATGAAGCTTATTTTACAGCCAAAATAGAACACAATCCGATATACTGGACGCAAAATCATCATATACACTTCTCTAAATGGAAAAATGCAACAGTAGAAATAAAACCTCGATAGATGAGTTAAATACCAGAGATGACACAGATGAAGAGAGGAGGGGCTAGAAGACGAATCTGAAAAAATGACCTCAAGTCTAACACAGAGTTAAATAAGTAAAAACTGAAACAGAGGTTGGCAGATACTAAAGACAGCGTAAGAAGGCCTAATATGTTACCTGGTTGGAGTTCACCAAGGGGCTAATTGAGAGGATGGGAGCAAATCAACATACAGAGAGTTAATAGCTGAGAATTGTCTAACATTGAGGGAACATGCGAATCCTTAGAAAGAGAAGCATAAATCCAAATCAAGATATGCAGAAAGAAATCTGTACATAAATGCAACATAGTGAATTTTAAAGACAAATAGAAGATCATAAAAGTGTCTGAAAAAAGGGCAGATTATAAACCTACGGATGGCCACAGTTAGACCGATGTCTGACTCTCAGACAATAAAGGGGGAAGCCAGGGGACAATGTAAGTATGTCTTCAAAGTGCCGAGACTAAGTAACTGTCAACCTCTACTTGTACGCTCCGGAAAACATCTTGCAGGAAGTTTTCAAGTTTCATCTTAAGAGTGAAACATATTACGGATGAATATAAATAATGGGATAAAAGGCAAAGTTACTTTCTTTGAGATAATATTCTCAGTCTCTCAAAATTCACCATTGCTATACTATTCTTCAATCTACCAGTGCTGATCAGAATATCTTTTTCTTCTTTCCTGATACAATGTATCCCAGAGACCTTATCATTTTAACTCACTGATGTATCACACTTGCATCATTTGTGGGTGAGGAATAAAGAGAGAGAATTATTTTAAGAATATGCCAATGTAATTGGAGTGCTCTTTCTGAACCATGTACCTCACTTCTGTCTCTGAAGAAAAAATGTTTCCCAGAGGAAAACAAGGGTATAAAATGGGAACCCCCTCAATCCCACCGAATGTGCGAGACACACCCAAATTGCTTTCCATCTCTGCCTCCTCTCCTTCCTTTCTTCCGAGATCAGAGAAAGAATTGCAACATGAAAGGCTGGTGACCCCTTTCCTCTGGGCATTATTACTCCTCGTCTCCAGTATTGCCTCTCCTGATACAGAACTCCCCTTCCTCCCTCTGTTGGGAAAGACTTTCCAGCTCCTGTTTTCCAGGGCAAGCACTACACATCTGTCAAGACCATGTCTAAGGCCCCACTTACCTTTTAAGACTTTGAGAACCTCTCTCCTCATGGTGGACTGGTATTTCCACTGAGGGCCCACTGCTCCTTGCAGACCCGGTCCTGGTTCTTCCTTGCATGCCTGTTTTCACTGGTCCTCCCTTCATTCAGCTGAGGCTCCTTTGGGTGAGAACCACTGGTTTTCTCCTGCACCCTCAGTGTCCCCTACAACATCTGGCATTGGTCAGCTACTAAATAGAGGTCTGGGAAGGCGGGAATATGTTAATGATACATCTAAAGTTTCTGGACTGATGTGTGATGAAGCACCTGGAACAGGTGTAGAAAGATATGGAAGGACCAGGATGACAAGATGCTGGGGCTCTTTCAGCTGAAGAAGGCTTGAAGTGGCCAGCCCTGCTCAGATGCTGGGGTGAAGCCACTGTGATGGGGCACTTATGCAGCCCCATGGCAGGAGACTCACAGGAGTGGTTAGCCTGTGCAGTGGTGGATTCGATGGCTCCCGAGGTTTCCATTCATATGAGAGTAGATAACTCTTCCTAAAAATGTTTCCAACATCATTTCATGCCATTGCTCACAAACCTCCAAAAAGCCCCCATTACCTTTTTAATCAAGCCCTGGTTTTACTAATGCCCTTGATTGGGTCAACTGTCTTCCCAGGTTTTGAAATGCACGCCATCGGCTCCTCTTATCTTGTGTCCACACGCCCTGGCTATTCTGATTGTGCCCAGGACGTGCACCTATTACAAATCTTCTCTCGGAAGTCAACCGGACATTTCCAGGTTGAAATGTCCAAATGGAAGACTTGATTTTCAGGCTGTTCAGCTGGACGAAGACTTCAATCTGTGTCCACAGATGAAAGGAGGTATTTCACAGAGTGGCAATGTCTCCACTACTGGGAGTGTTCGCACAGAGAAGATAGGACCATTTTCTAAAAGTGCTTGAGAGAGGGGTGAATTTCACTTCACAGAGACCCCTCCTGATGCCAAGATTCTCGACTCCTGTCAACCTTAACAGCTGCTGGCTTAGATGAATTAATCAGGTCCCTATCTCCTCTGTGTGTCCTTGAATGTTCTTGCTTCTTTTCTGTTGCTCAAAGAATGCCCCACGTGTGTCTTCATCACCGCCCCCCCCCACTGTCTGCCCACCTGGCACCTGGCCCTCCGATAGACCCTGTGTGGTCTGAGAGAAAGGCGGCGTCTTACACAGCTGCCTTCCTCAGAGCAACGCACAGCACAGACCCTCCCACGACACTGAGGGCAGGATGGAATCGAGGAGAGGTGAAGGGGGGAGAAGGAAGTAAGCCCCAGGGTCCAACGCAGGTAGGAAGTAGCTGCTTCTGGCACATCCTTTGCCATCACTTCCTGGAAGAATGGGCTTTTGGGGACAATTATATGAAACCTTACTTCCTTCTGTATTACTCTCCTGACATGCCTAATAAGCTATATGTTAATTTAAAGAAGCAATTTACAGTGCAATTCATTTACAAGAACACAATCCATTGTGATCACAGTGCCATAAATTTATGTTTTAAGTAATTTTTAATGCTTGTAGCAGCTGGGTCTCTGAAGTGTGGAAATAGCTAACATTTTTCACCTTGTGCAGCCAAGGAAAAAAAAAGTCTTTGCTCTTTAATTATATAACTACCAAAGACAGCATGCAGTGAGCAATGCAGACATAATTGTGAAATAAGAAGTGATGGGCCTAAGAATGTAGCCAAGACTGTAAAAGTAAAAATGGACCCGCCAGGATGCAGCAGGTAGAGCCTGAAGCGGAACCCCCCACATCCTCCAAACTCACAAGCAGCTGCAATGTTAAGTCATGTTGATTTTTTAAAAATATTTTATTTATTTATCTTTAGAGGGGAAGGGAAGGAGAGAAGGAGAGAAATATCAATGTATGGTTGCCTCTGCCGAGGACACACAATGTATCATGTGTCCCCTGCCGGGAACTGGCCTGCAACCCAGGCATGTGCCCTGACTGGGAATCGAACCGCGATCCTCTGATTCGCAGGCCCGTGCTCAATCCACTGAGCTACACAAGCCAGGGCTAGTCATGTTGATTTTTTAAAGAGCACTGTTAGGAAGATGGAATTATAGAAAGAGTAGAAATAGAACCTTCTAGCCAAACAGACTGCATCTGAAGGGCAGCAGAGGGTCGGTCTGTTTGTGAAGGAAGGAAGTGCTCACACCTCCTGTGCTCAGCCTCACATGAGTGTCCCCAATGCAGAGACAGGGAGGGTCACCTGTGCCCTCCACCTTCCCAAAGGCCTCTCAAGAGAATTATGCTAAGATCAATTGACAGACACCTGCATGCTGACACCCCAGACACCCTGACTCCCCACCCCTGCAACTGGCACACTCCTCCAGAGGCACCAGAATTTGAGGAAGGAACAAAGGATCTTGACAAAGCCCCACTGATGACTCTAGCCAGCTTTGCTCAACCTCTCAGTCTGTGTCTCATTTCTCTCTCTCTCTCCCTCCCTCTCAGTTTGGGTACATTTTGGAAAACACGCAACTGGTCTCATTTGTCCACTGAGTCCCAGGCTAGGTTCCAGGCAGTGGAGCTCACAGGATGGCTGGGGTCCAGCTCTCCTCACTGAATGGAAGACATCCCTCTTTCCTGGGACTTATAGACCCCACTGTCCAGCAGCAACATGACACGAGCTATGTGTGCTATTTTAGCGAGAAGAAATAGGTAAGACACAGTATATTCAGACTAAGATCATTCAACATTTACTTAATACCTGTTTTACATCTTATTTTTTTTTCGGCACAAGGTCTTTGGGCCCTGGCACCTCTTGGTTCAGGCAGGGCACGGGGGGCTTGTGCCACTCTCTCTTGATGGTGCACTTCTAGGCGCTGGAGCACAGACACTTCACGCTAAAGCAAACCCTCCCCGGTTTAACAAACGTGCACTCACACAAGTCATTCACAGCAGTTTCCCAGTGATGCCGACAGGCTGTCAGAAGCACAGTTTGGGGGCTGCTGCTCAGGAGAGGTTGAGGAGGGTCTCTGTGGGAGGTCAGGGCAGGTCTGTTCCCATCCTGGTCCTGGTGGAGACGCCCCGTCCCCATGCTGTGCAGCCGAATCCCTGTGGGCTGGTTTCTGATCCTACATCTCCCTTGTCTGACATTGAAGCCATCAAAGGTCTTCATGTGATGGCAACTGCACTGTAGGCCCCTTTGAGGAGTGACTTTGGAGCAAGGCCCTGAAGGGGGAGGGTGGGAGATTCAGGTTAACGGTGTGGGAGAAGATGAGGGAAGCACTTCCAAGCAGATGGGCGAGGGCTTGCAAACCCTCACTTCCCCGTGAATCCATGGTGTGAACTCTGAGTGATGCTTCCATCTCTCACCCTTGGCCTCCTGTCTGCCCCCTGTCAGGCGTGGGGCACCTCAGTGTTCAGACTTTCCTCGGACTAATCTCCAAGCTTGGCTGCTGCTCTCTCCTGCCCAGCTTTGCTTTGGGCCCTAGAGGTTCACTCAGAAGGTCTCTCTCCTGGGGTCTCTTCCCTGCACCACTCAGACCCTGCTGTGGAGCCAGGATCCCTTCAGGGGAAGGTTGGGATGCAAATTCTCCTGCTTCAGTAACTGAAGGTCTGAAAACTTAGGGAGAGGGAGTACCCACAGGAAAGTGTAACTTGCTCCTCAAGCATCATTTCTCCTTTTTAAAAATTATATTTTATTGATTATGTTATTACAGTTGTACCAATTTTCCCCCCTTTGCCCCCTCCACCCAGCAGCCCCCACTCCTTCAGGCAATCCCCACACTGTTGTCCATGTCCATGGGTCATGCATATATGTTCTTTGGCTACTCTATTTCCTATGCTGTACTTTACACCCCCATGGCTATTCTGTAACTACCTATTTGTACTCCTTAATCCCTTTACCTTTTCTGCCCACCCTTCTGGCCCCTCTCCCATGTGGCAACCATAAAATGTCTCTGTATCTATGATTCTATTCCTGTTCTGCTTGCTAATTTTTTTAAAAAGATTGAATTATTGATAGATATGGACTTATTGCCATTTATTGTTCATTTTTAAAATCTTCTTCTTAAAGATGACCCTTTAACATTTCATATAATACTGGTTTGGTGGTGATGAACTCCTTTGGATTTTTCTTGTCTGGGAAGCTCTTTATCTGTCCTTTGATTCTAAATGATGGCTTTGCTGGATACAGTAATCCTGGTTGTAGATCCCTCCTTTTCATCACTTTGAATATTTCTTGCCAATCCCTTCTAGGCTGCAAAGTTTCTTTTGAGAAATCAGCTGACAGTCTTATGGGAGCTCTCTCGTAGGTAATTAACTGCTTTCTTCTTGCTGCTTTTAAGATTATTTTTGTCTTTATCCTTTGGTATTTTAATTATGATGTATTTTGGTGTGGGCCTCTTCAGGTTCATCTTGTTTGGGACTCTCCGCACTTCCTGGACTTGCACGTCTACTTCCTTCACCAAGTTGGGGAAGTTTTCTGTCATTATTTTTCAAATAGGTTTCCAGTTTCTTGCTCTCTTTTCCTTCCAGCATGCCCATGATGTAAATGTTGGTATGCTTGAAGTTGTCCCAGAGGCTCCTTCCACTACCCTCATTTTTTTCATTCTTTTTTCTTGTTGCTATTCTGCTTGGTTGTTTTTTGCTTCCTTATATTTTAATTCGCTAATTTGATTCTTGGCTTCATCTGCTTTACTGTTGATTCTCTGTAAGTTGTTCTTTATTTCAATTAATGTATACTTTGTTTCTGAGTGGATCTTTTTTATGCCATTGAGGTTCTCAGTAAGTTCATTGAGCATCCTTATAACCAGTGTTTTGAACTCTGCAGCTAGTAGCTTGGTTGTCTCCACTTTGTTTAGTTCTTTTTCTAGAGTTTTGTTCTGTTCTTTCATTTGGACCATGTTTCTTGGTTTGTTCATTTGGCAGCCTCCCTGTGTTTGTTTCTATGTGTTAGGTACAGTTGCTATGTCTCCCAGGCTTGGTAGAGTGATCTAATGTAGTAGGTGCCCTGTATGGTCTAGTGGCACAGCCTCCCCTATCACCCAGGCTGAGTATTCTAGGTGTGCCCTTCATGTGGGTTGTGTATACCCTCCTGTTGTAGTTGAGCCTTGACTGCTCTTGGCATGTCCGAGATCAACCACGGCCTTTTTTCTGTCTGGGGTCACACAGCGTAAGCTGCAGAGAAATATGCAGATGGATGCTACTTGTGCTGGGCTTGGAGGTACCCAGACAAGGCCAATCTGTGAACCAAGGCTGGCTGCTGCTAGTTAGGAGCCTGGGGTAACTTAGCAAGTGGTATGGGGCTCATGATGCTAGATGCTTCTTGTTTGAGAGAATTGAGGAAAATCTGAAGCATGGGTCAAGATAAGCCATTTATATGAAAAAGCCACTGGAAACAGCTTGGGCGGGCCTGCATGTTGGGTGGCAAATGGCCTCAGGGAATCATGATGGTGGAGCAAAGAGTGTCAGCCAGGTTGATGGAGTCTCAGACATAGTGCCCATCTGCCAACTCTGTGTCTCTGTCTAGGGAGGGCTCAGAAAAGGAACAGTGTCCTCTGCCAGCACTTCTGTTTGGGAGAAAGCCGCCCCCACCTCTCACCCTGACGCTGAACAATTCATTTCCTCCCCATATGTCTCCGATGCCTTTCAATCTGCTGCCTCCTTGCTGGAACTCAGAGGGAATGAGTTTGAGTAAGTCTGTATGCAGGCCCTTTAAGAGGAATTGCTAGGGAGTCCAGCAATTTCTGTCTTCAACAGCCTTAATCCTGCTGGTTTTTACAGCCAGGAGTTACGGTGACATCTCTTCTAGACACTGGAACTTTGGGCTAGGGTACCTGGTGTGGGGCTGGGACCCTTCACTCCTGAGATATCCCTCCAGACTTTTATCTGTTGTATGTGGGTGTGAGACCAGCCCATTCCATGTCTTCTTCCCTCCTACCTGTCTTAATGTAGTTTCTTCTTTAATTCCACAGTTGTAGAACTTCCATTCAGCTCAATTTCTGATGGTTCTGAATGATGGCTGTTCTATAGTTTAGTTGTAATTTTAATGTGATTGTGCAAAGAGGCAAGCTGTGTTTACCTATGCTGCCATCTTGACCAGAAGTCCTCACTTTCCTTTCTTAAATTAAAAAAAAAAAAACCCTAAATATTAAGTGTTTGTTTAGTGGATGATGGAGAGAGAAATGGGCTATTAGGAATCACTCTTGTGATCGGAGCCACAGAGCTGAAGAACTGGCCTGGGACTCAGAGAGAAAACCAGCCTGAAATCAACCACAACAGTTCAGAAATGATTGGCACATGACACCTCGTCCCATAGTCTCTTCTGGGTTGGGTGGGTGGGCAGGCACAGGAGTCTGAGGTTTCACACGATGATGTTTGAACCTGACTGCTGTATCCTCTGAAACAGAGCTGGGTCTTGACACCCTGAACTTGGATGTCTATCCTCCAGATCTGAGAGAGATATACATTTCTGTTGCTGAGTGCCTGTCCCTGGTGTTCTTTTTCAGCAGTGGAGCTGACCAATGCAGTGATGAACTGACTAGTGAGTCGAGAGCTACAATGTACATATTTATCTCTGTGTAGGCTGGAGCTGGGCAGAGTGTAGCATTCACACCAAGGGAAGAAAGATGAAAGTCTCTGGACCCATAGGGCAGTTTTATCTTCAAGACCACTTGCCAGGAGAAGAGTGATTTATATTAGGATAAAAACGTCGCCTGCATCACCTGTGCTTTTGCTCCCAATCAGCTTGTGGAATGAGGACTTCCATGCTTGACAAGCTAGTGAAGGGAGCTGCCACACTCAACACTTAGGGGGTCCTGGCTGAGACTCCGGTCTTGGGGTTCTAGGTCCAAGACCCCCACCCTGCCCTGCAGGCCTCTCTTAGGGTCTAAAAGCTCTTCTTTGAAGCAGATGGATACAGGAAGCCTGGACATCCAGAAACAACAGGGTGGTAAGGGATGGCCCGCTGTTCTTCAGAGCTTGGCCTTAAGGAGGTCCAGGGAGATTTGGCCTCTGTCATTCAGTGAGAGCTCCTCACCTGTCCTGGTCTCAACAGCTGGCAATCCCTCCATGTCAAGGGACTTCACAGTGGTAGAAAATACCTATTGGAGATAGTTTGAATTTTTCTGGAACAAAAAACTACTAATATGGGGTAAAAAATGAAAATGACTCCTAAACATGCATTGTAAACTCTGGACCGTGTGCATAACAACTTAACATTTTGGTTCTAGGGTCTTCATGTGGGCGATTTACAACCTGAGCAAAGGACCAATTGTCCAAAGGACCAACCACTCCCCAGGGTGGAGTTCCCCACAGCCAACAGCCCAGGTGAGCAAATGAGGGAGCCTCTGTGCCCCATTCCAGGGTGGGGAGCCCACTGCTTTGATTTGCTGAAGTTGCTCACCCCAAACCTCCACACTTGGGGGCCAAGCGGGAAGAGGCTCTGATCACATCCCGCCTTTCAGTCCTGGAAGCACATGTTTCCTGTAGAAGTCTCTGCCCAGAATTTGCTATCGCCTTTAATATCTGTGTGAAGGATGGAGAAAGAGGAGCTCAGACTGTTCCATCCGCGACCACCCGGCAACTTGGGCCGGAACTGCCTCGTGCGGTGTATGAGTCAGAGAAGGACTGAAACCTCTGGGTAGATACAGACCTCCAGTCTGGACTGCCCGAAATTCGGACCTCAAGCCTGGACCATGCAAATAGGAACCTCATACCTGGACCACCAGGAATACGTTCTGCCTGGTAAATATCACAGCCACCACATTTCCTGTCCTTTTGTCTCCATTCAGGAAACGGTTGAGAGAATGGAGGAGGGGGAAAAAATCAAATAAACCGAACAGTCCATTTTCCATCATCCTTCCTCAGGCATTATTCAATAAAGAATGAGCCTACTTTTCTATGGTTCAGTTCATCCTCTCGACGCCCCCAGAGCAACGCCCTCCTCAGCCTGTGACCGGACAGGCCATGCTCAGGTTCGGGGCAACCCCTGCACCCGGTGCCTGGAATCGAGGTCCCTCCAGGCGCTTGCGGTCCAGCCCGCAGTGACCACAGAGGAAATGTTGCGAATACGGTGAGAGGTCGCAGCAAGTGTGTGGGTGCTGGTTTTCTGTCTCCTGCCTAGTGCGGGGCATGCAAATCCCTCCTGGAGCACAGAATGTCCAGGGGTAAGCACACATCACGGTTGTAATGTGCTTTTCTATGTAGTAACACAGAACAGACCAGTCTTGCAGGTGTCTCTAGAATGACCTTTACTTTAGTGGAAATGGAATAATAAATGATTTTTTAAGAATCCTTTCTTTTAATGAAGACCACTGGGTCCTGCACCTGAGGAAGGAAGACCAAGGGCCCTGCTTGGTGTTATTACTGGCCATTCAGTTCTTACGCTTGTCATTGATGTATGTAGCATGGAAATAAAGAACGCATGCATAACATAAAGGCGGCGTAAATAACATTAAGGAGAGCCAGCGGCCGCGGTGCCCCCTTATCTGCATTTGCAGGTCCCGATCCATCAACGCAGGCGCAGCCCGGCCCAGGGATCCATCCGCCAGAGGCCGCGGGCGGACAGACGCCACGCATTGTGTATCTAATGCGGAGGGTTCCATTTAGAAATTCCTATTGTGGGACAGGGCCAAAGTATCTATAATAATTTTAAGGACATTTCCCAAATGTTTATTTAGATAAAAGATGGATAACAGTAAAACTCCCGAACCTGCAGCCCGATAACTAGGTTTTATTAATGACCTGCCACGCGCTGGGGCTGGATAATTAAAGTTTTTCCCCCCAACGGAAGAGAGTGGACAAATTTATTTGATGGTTTGATAACCAGGGACACTGGTTGAAAACTATTGATGTAATCGGAGCTCATTCGATTTGCTCAAGACAGCCACTCCTATCAGCTGATTTCACCTGTGAATAGTTAATTATCCTCTGGATGCATATGGGTGAGCCATTAATAAAATTTGACTATGTCATAGTTTCTTTGTCACCCACATGTGCCTTTTATCTCCTGCATCTCCTTCTTAGTCTTTGCTTCCCTTTTTTTTATTCCTTTCCATTCTCTCTTTTAAAAAAACAAAGCTAAGGAAGACGGATGTGGCTGTGTGGTGCTGCAGGCTGCGTTACAGATGGGGCATGGAGGGGCAGGCCTGAGCTAGCAGGAGCCCCAGTAAGGCCGGGGCGAGGGTCGGAGCATCGAAGATTCTCTGTCAAGCCTGGGAGGAGGTGCCTTCTGTCCAGACCGAGGCTGCACGTAGCTGGGCTGGCAGAGAGCTGACACCAGGCTCCTGGGCCTCCACGCTGGCTGGCCAGCTGGTGCTGGTGGGGGCTGGGGCGGCCTTCTCACTGCCCACCTAGCATGCAGGCTGGTTTCTGCGACCCCGGAGCTGCAGGGAGTGCACTGGGACATTTTCATCCTGAATGTTTGGACTTAGTTATGTCTTCATTGTGTGTAAGTCCTGGACTATGACCTTGAGCAATTCAACTAATTTCTTTTTTCCCCCATTTTCTAGGATGTGAAATGGGGTTAACATCTTCCAGTGAATGTATGGGCTTTGAAAACGACAGAGTGACAGCCAGGTGAGTGCAGGCCCACCGCCTGGTGCTCCCTCAGGTGCTCACTGCAGGCAGAGACAACGTCCTCAACCCACTTGGGGCTGTGAATCGTGGCCCCACAGGGAAAGGGGCTTGAAGATCAGAACTCAGAAGCAGTTCATTTCTTCTTGTTCCTCAGTCTGTTAGGGCCTCTTCCAAGCCCCAAGTTCAAATACGGTCATAGGGTGGCCCTGATTCCTTAAGACTAATCCCAGTAGTGTGGAAGTCACGTCAGGGTTTGGTGAGTAGCCACCCTTGGGCCCTTCAGGCCGGGAGATGGGGAGGCACAGGGTGGAGCCTCCGTCTCACAACTGGAATAGGCCTCTGCCATTGGCAGCACAGCCAGTCACCTGCTCTCTAGCTGGGCAGGGCACTGGGCCCTTGGGGAATTGCCCATGCTCCCAGCACCCCATGTGCCTGCCACCGGGCTGCCCCCACTGGCCAGCCTGGTCCTTCCACCGGCCATCTGTCCCTTCTAGGTAATGATTTGGGGATATAATACCGCATCTGGCCTCCTGGTTTCTGGCCTGATGCTGGGAGGTGGGCTCGGCATGTGTCCTCCCAGAAGCCAGTCCTGCGAGTCAGTCCCCACACAGCCCTGGGCCTGAGCCGCTGGGGATTTTTGTCCTGCAGGCCACCCTGATCTGGTGAGCTGGTTCTTCTGGGCGTATGACAACTTGTTTCTGAAGTCAAAATGTCTACTGTTTTCAGAAAGTTTCTACGTTTCTGTTCACATGCTCACTGTGTCCACACTGAGCTGGAATCTTATTCTGATCATCAATGAAAGATAGGGCAGAACAGCCACAGACTTACTGGCTGGCTGTCTCCTTCATCAGAAATACTCCCTTCCTGAGTGCTGATGAGGACTGGTCTACCTGCAGTGAAGCGGTGAGGGCAGGGCCAGTGAACGAGGCTCCCCCAGGGGTGAACAACCTGGGTTTGTCCCAGGGAGAGGGGGCCCACTACAGGAACAGTGGACTCAGCTCTCCTTAGAGGACCCTGGGCTACACGATTGTTCCTGGGTGCCCAGGGGTGCCTAAAATGTCCCTGGCAGACAGCAGAGGAAGCTGTGGTAGTAGAAACAAGATGAAAATAGCAATACCCCAGGCAATGGGTCACAATTTGCCACTCGGAGCAGTGGGGGCTGAGACCTACCACCTTCAAGAAAGCTGACGGCTGTAGTTTTTAAACATAACCATTGTTGGGGGCTGAACTGTGTCCCCTAAAACATAAATGTTGGACTCCACCCCTCAGGACCTCAGAGTGTGACCTTATTTGAAAGCAGGGCATAATTGTTTGCAGGAGTAATTAGGGAAGATGAGGTCATCCTGGAGTTGGTGGCCCTCATCTGATAAGACTGGTGGCCTTATAAGAAGGAGAACTTTGGACACAGACATGCACACAGGAAGACACCATGTGAAGACAGAGGCAGGGATGGGATGATGGGGCTACAAGTCCAGGAATGCCCAGGATGGGCAGAGACCACACTGGGAAGGCCTGGGACCCTCATAGCCTCAGAAGGAACAAGCCCGCTTGACCTCAGACTTCTGGCTCCAGAACTGGGAGAGGCTGAAGATCTGTGTTTAAGTCCCCAACTGGCAGTTATTTGGCAGCTCCAGCAAACTGATATCATCAGAGTCTGAGAAAGGAGATAATAACACACTGAGGGTCCCCATAGACCAGCTGAGGACGAGCTGGACGGGACGTTTGAATGTTCATTACTGAAACTGCAGTGAGCAAGTTGATTTCTCTTTGCCATTCTTTTGGAAACAGCTGCCAGTGGAGCCAGGGGTCCCTGGCAAGCTCCTGCCCAGTGTTGTGGTTGTGGGCCTGGTCCAGAGCAGACACCTGTCTTGTGTCTTCCATGTGATGTCTCACTGATGCTGAGCTTCCTGGGCCCTGGTGAGGCAAAGCCTCAGGAACTGCTACTCAAAGTTCGCTGAACCTGGAAACACAGTCCCCAGCCGCTGGCACATCGGATCCCTCTGTGCTCCAGGCCCCTGGAGTGGCAGCAGCATGGCCAACCCCACTGCTCCGCACCGCAGTCCCTGCTGCTTCTTTCAGGATCCTGCCCCTGAGGCTAGGAACGCGTGCCTGTGACAGGTCGGAAAATGTATTTCTACAGTTTGAGAGCCAGGACCATTGATCTGATGGTGCCACGGGTCCTGGTATCATGGGAGAAGTCAGCCGGCTCAGGGGGCATCTAGACCCAGAGGGAATTCTCTCTGTGATGTCTCCCACCTAAACAGATTCCATGTGCAAAGCAACTAGCCAGATCTGCTCACGTGTTTCTTGCAATAATAGCTGAGGGAGAGAAATTTTTAGCAAATTTGGGGAAAGAGGGTTTTATTGCCTGCCTCTCCCACCCCCCTCCTGGATCACCACCACCTTGGGGTACTGTTGGGAATAAGACCTAAAAGACGCCCCAAACAGGCATCCCTTTATCCAGGAAGAAACCCCACTGTACCACATATGGTGCAGCTTGGACCCATGCTCCAGGTCCTTTCCCAGAAGGCCAGGCTGGTCCACCTGCAGGCAGCAGCCCAGCAGCTCTCAGGGCCCCTGCACCCTGTACCCCATAAAGCAGCCCTCTGCCATGGATCCACCAGGCCTCCAAGCTTGGTGCTCCTCTGTTCTGGGGTCAGAGGGTGGGGCAGTGGAAAGATGGATGTGTGTGAGAGCTGGCCCCGAGATTAGGACCTGAACTCCTCAAAGGACACATGAGGCTGTGGTGCTCCTGGCAGGGGCACGACTCTTTTTCAGACCCATTAGTCGAGTGTCCATCATGGGAGCTGATACTCCGCAGAGTCAGGAGCATCCATCGGGCCCTGGCTTTTGGCGTTGTCATGTGGCACGGTCCATCCCAGAACACCGGACAATGCTACAGATAGTGGGCTGGCAGTGCCACGTTGTTTGGGACAAGCTGATTATCACCCTAACCCTGTACCCAGCTAGTCACAAGCTCCTGGGCTTGCTCCTGGGGTCAGGTGAAAAGACTGGGTGTCCTGGGGGTTGGGGTAAAAGCCTTGGGAAGGGAAGTGTGGCCCAGTGACCCACCATGAGGAAAACAGTTCCTCCAGGGCCCAAGGGCACTTTGGGGACTGTGGACTGGGACCCAGTGAGAGGTTTCTCTCTGTGGTGGATTAAGGGGCAGTCTCCAGCGTCCCCAAGCTGGGCACAGGCAGCCAGCTGGATCGGACCGCTGGACAGGCAGACATGCAGCATCCTGAGACGGTGACGGTCAGCTCGTAGGGTGCTGAGGGCAACTCTGAGTCCTTTCCACTGCTTCCTCAGACACCTCCCCGGGTTCTGCTCGTGGGATCTCTAGCTACCCTGACCCGGGATCTCAGTGCCAGGACATTGACCGCACATGACTTTGATAGCTAGACCTCATTTTGTGTCCAGTGAAAGACAACACCAGAGATGATTAGAGTAACTTTGTCAGGTTAAATGTATTTCTGTGGATAGGAGTCTGGCCCCTTTAGGAATGCCCGCAATTTGCTTTGTCTTGCTGCAAACAATGTTTTCCCCAAAGACCTGCACATGAAGGCCATTACAAAATGTAATTCATATTGCATGAGCTCTGAAGTGTTCCACACAAATGACAAATGGAGGCTTTAGTGAAGTATTTATGCTCTGCTGTGAGCCAGGCATCGGATGTCCAGCTTCACGATTGAAGCCAGAGAGAGTCGCCCCCCAGCACAGGACATCGCTGTGTGGTGATGCCACGGAGAGGCCAGGGCTGGGCCAGTCCTGGGTTTCAGGCCAGCACCTCCATGTTCTGTACACACACTCACCGTTTATTTATGCAGGGCTTATACAAGGGGGCAACAATAAGAGAACAAGCGCTACATTGGTGACTTGAACAGACAATAAAGGCCTGGGGTTTAGAACATACAAAGAAAAGATAGACGACCCAACAGAAGGATGTGAGGACTCACAGGGTTTGTACAGATACTGAATCATTATGCTGTATGCCTGAAACTACAACTTTGTGTCACTGACACCTCAATAATAGTAACATGAAAGTAGCTGACGAGGCACCTAGCAGAGGAGGACACTCACAAGGAAAACAAACACATGTGAAGGTTAGAGCCCCTGAAAGACCAGGAAATAAAAATCAGTGTCAGCGAAATCCCAGGCCTGCCAGCAGGCAAAATCAAATGGCTCCCCTTTCCTGTGTGGGGCTGCCCCTAGAACCCCGTTTTGAAGCTACATTGGGAAGTCCCACGTGATTCTGTTGGGCTGATCGCTGGCCGATTGAAAGGTGTGAAACCACAGTGAGGATGCAAAGATGTGCTGATGGGGCTGCCTCTGGTTTGTGTGGTGTAGAAAGAGAGCACATCTGTGACACAGTGCACACTCCTCCTGACGGGCCCTAGGCTCTGCTCCCACCCCGACCTCTGGCCAGGCCCCTGACCAGGAGGAAGTGACATTGGGAGGAAGTGAATTCCCAAAGCTAGGTCACCAGAGGTCATCCACCTTGGGACCCAGGACAACAAGCCACATGAAGAGACAGTGGGTAGGGGCTGTGGTCGCAGCTTTCAGCACGGGGACCTAGCCACTCTGCTGCTTTACGCTGCGTGCTGGCCAGCAGGGCTGGCGTGGTCTCCCAGCCCCAGTGCTCGGGCAGCGAGAGACTGAGTGATAACCGTGATGTGCAACGCATGCATGCATTCACGTGCATGCTGCAGAAGGAAGCTCTGGGAGACTGGGGAAGGGTCAGAGGCAGCCAGTCTCCTGGGGGTGGGGAGGGAGACGTCGCCCAGCACATCCTGGCATATGGCTGGCTCTGGAGTCACTTGTGCCTTGTACCAATAAAGGAAAAATTTGAGCAAGAAGAAGAAGATGCAATTCAGAAAATTGAAAACAAGCTAAAATAAAAGAACCTAATTATGTATCAAGTTGGTGACAAGACTCCAGGGAGAAAAGCATTATTTCCAGTGACTTGACAACACAGTGTTTTGACTGTTTATCTTCCCTGGGAAATAGTGTAAGGACTTATCCTGAAGGGAGGAGCCAGGGAGACCCCCAGACCTTCAGAAATTGGGAGACAGAAGCTGGAGGAGAAAGGAGAGGCAGATGGAAAGAGAGGAGACGGGAGGACTGTGAGCAGGACCATTGGGGGCCCGTGCTGACACAGTCAAGGAAGCCGCAGCCCTGGGAGCCCCTTCCCCAGGAGCTCCGCCCAGCAGAGAAGGCCAAGGGTGCTGCAGCAAGCTCTCACTTACCCACAGGCCTCAAGTGGGCTTCCAGGTCTCTGCACCAGGTCTGCCCTGTTTGGAGCCCTGCTGGGTCCAGGGGGCACCTCTCCCCTTCCCCAGCAGCCCTGCAAAGGCCCCTCCCCTAGGGTTCTGCCTTCTTCTGGGTCCCTGAGGTTCATTCCCATCTCAGCACCCACGGGGATCTCTGAAGACCTTCTGCAAGCCCTGTTCCTTTCCTGCGCAAGAATTTAGAACACAGTCTCCAGCACAGAGCAACTGCCCCTCTGCCCACACTGTCCCAGCCCCCTCTGCCTGTGGGCCTCCTCCTCTGGGCCTCTGTCCTCTGGACCTCTGACTCCAGCCCCAGCTTTGCCTTTGCTGCTGCTTCTGCCCAGACTCTCTGCCCAGGCGTCTGCACCTCGCCTCTCCCTGCAGGTCTCCCTCACAGGGCGCCTTCTCAGGAGCCCTTCCTGACTACTGGCTTGACAGTGGGAAGTGCCCTGGTCTTCTCGCTCTCCCTCCTGGCCCTCATCATGGTTAGCCTATTTTATAACACCCCCCATCTAGCACTCCTGGAGAGGACCAACTGTGTGGGCCCAGGTTCTCTGGTGTCCCAGCGCGGAGAACTGACCCTGAAGGGACATGGAGGACACACCAGGAGGGGTCAAATAGATGTGCACCTCCCACCTGGAGGGAGATGGGGGCAGCGTTGCCACGGTGGTCCCTTGCCTCCCCCGGCCCCTCATGCTGCGCTGTCCCCATACTTCACTAGCAGCATAGCTTCCTGGTCTCTCTTGAACATACACCCCATTTCCTGGTCTTTGCTGCCGACTCCCCTCTGGGCACCTGACGGCCCTCCTCCCTCCTGAGGTAGCCGCTCTCACTGCCGAAGGTTTGGCCCCCACGTCAAACTACTAACCCAGGGAGGGAGGTCTTTGCTTTGAGACCCATGTTCTGACCTAGCAATCTAAATCACTACGAGGGTTTCTCACTCCATTTAATTTTTTTTGTTTTGTGTTAGTCAATGTCTTAATTACTATAGCAGAGTACGTTTCCTGCAGCAAGTGAAACAATGCGATGAAGAAGTTACCATCTCCCTCCGCGTCCCCAGCCCACCTCTCTGAGTGCCCTGTTAGAATCTCGTTAGCATGCCCTATATGTTTCTCTATGCACACACACACACACACACGCACACACACACACACACACACAACTTAACTTACACGCCTCAGTGGCCTTTTTTCTGTCTGGTTGTTTTTAAACAAAACCAGGACCCACATCCCATTTATGTTCAGCTCTTCCTTTTTCTCTCAGTGCCCATCTTGGCTGCTTCCGAGTCAACACCTCTCGCCGAAAGTCACCCGTCAGCAAAACCTGTTGAAAATGCCTGTCTGCCCATCAACACCGGGAAGACCACATTCTTACCTGGTCGAACCTGCTGTCTGGAGTGTTGACTCTGCTGGCTCTGTTCTAACACTGTACAGGAATGGAAGTTATTTCAAGAGCTACTTCCAGTTTTTGCCAAATACAAACACTGATCTGAGAGACACCCCAACACTTGTCTCATCCCACCTGAGTGCGCTCATTTCTGTATAGCAATCCCCCAAACACGGCTGCTGGGTAAAACACACCCACTTCTCATTTAGGACCCACCCACCACCTGATAAATAATCTCCTCAGAGGGCCGTGGCCAGAAACACACACGAGCCGGACGTGCCTGGGTCCTGCTCAGCGGGTACGGTGCTGTGAGTGCCGCCCTCCCTGGAGAACGCGCCCTGCGGTTCTCGGGGCTGCATGTCCTTCACCTGGGCGAGGCTGCATATCTTCTCAGTCCTTGTTCTCGGCTGATTTCCCATCGATTGCTTGTCTTTTTCTAAATAAGAAGAGGGTTTTGTATGGTAAGGATATTAACCCTTTGCTTGCCATATGATCTGCAAACATGTTTCTCGGGCTGAGTACTCTGGATTTCTGTAACGTGTCCTGGCTGTACAAAAATACACAAGTTTACAAAGTAAAATGTGTCTGATTACTCCTTAAGGTTCTGGGTTACAAAATATTACTTTGTAAATTTCCTTTGGTGATGTCATTTTTTTGTCTGCAGTCTGTGTAATAATCTTTCTGCCACTGCGTGTTACTCTGTAGATGGAGGTTCAGCCTCAGTGTTTGTCTCAGACGGAAATCACCTCCCGCATCTCTCCTGCTGTTTCCCGATCTGACCCTCGGCCTCAGTGCACAGGCAGGTCAGGGACTTCAGCACCAACTCACTTCACCCTCATTTGTCTGTGATCCACATCAGGCCAGAAGACTACCTGTGGGCCCACGGTCCTTCCCACTTTGCAATCTTCCAAATGCAGGACCGTATACTCAGAAACTAGTAAATCCGTAGCCACACTGGAAAGCGGAGCGGCATATTCTGCCTGAGAGTTGTGACTCCTTCCCAAACCACGAGGAGAAACAGAACTAGACTGAGTTGAAAAAGAATTCACAGCCCAGAGTGAGGTGGGAGCAGAGCCCACTGGACGGTTGGAGCCGGCGGGTTGAAAGCAGCCTTGCGTGAGCCCCTAAGACAATGTCCTGAGTGGGGGACATTGCAGCAGGCAGACGGAGGTGTCCCCCTTCTACAAGGGCCGCTGGTGGGAGCAGAGGGCACTCGGGAGCAAAAAGCTGCATGGGGTCATTTTGACCTTTGACTTTCCCTGGAGTCCCAACCGCTATAGTCTGTCCGCACGGGAAGGCGGAGACACCTGGGAGGAGGGATGAAGACTCCTCGCAGAGCTCACTCGAGTCACCCCTGAGACTGACCCTACAGGTGCTGCCTTGTCCACGCTCGGCTCCCCTTCAGGTAGAGCAGCTAGTGTCCCGTCCTATCTACCTGCCCAGGCACCTGAGTCTTCAGGTGACAGAGACATCCACCCTTGTAAAGCAGCAGAAGCCAGATGCACTGCTGCAGTTACGGGACTTAGTGCACACAGCAGCGTCTCCAGGTTCTCCCTCACACCTGAAGCGCAAAGGGCAGGGATGAGTTGACTGGCAGAGTGGATGATTCTGGGGAACCAATAATTCAGGGACCTAAAAAATCATTACAAATATTATAATTATTATCTACAGTGGTATCAGAAAGAGTAATGCATTCATAGAATTTTTAAAAAATATTTTATTTATTTATTTTTAGATAGAGGGGAAGGGAAGGAGAGAGAGTGGGAGAGAAACATCAATGTGTGGTCGCCTCACATGTGTCCCCCACTGGGGAACTGGCCTGCAACCCAGGCATGTGCCCTGACCGGGAATCAAACCGGCGACCCTTTGCTTCACAGGCCCACGCCCAATCCACTGGGCTACACCAGCCAGGGCCATAGGAATTTTTTGAAGACCCCACCAAAGAGAAACAAAGAGCAATGAAAACCTATTATAAATTTAAAATATGATTCCCCCCATCCCAACACAAAGTTCGAGAAGAATGCAGATCAGTATATGGACGTGGCTGAAGTGACATTAGTGAGCTGGAGGGTGCCAACAAGGGATCCCACAGGACACACAGGTGTGAGTGAGAGGATGTGGACACTTAGCCTGTGGGGTCAGCACTTCCCCAGGATTTCCAGGAGAGAAAAAGGGAAGTAGACAGAAGATGGCCGAATAAATCACAAAAGTTTTCTGAGCTGAAGAGCTACAAACTATCAGCTTTGACTCAACAAAGACTCAGAACACCGAAGACAAAGAGAAAACCCCAGTATCTTCCAGAGAAACTAAGCAGTTTACTACCAAAAGGAGGAAATCCAAAAATGCATCTGACTTTATCAGTGACCCTGGACACCAGAAAAATAGAAAGACTTTTGAGGGGCAAGCCTAGCATGAATTATAGTGAAATCAATCTCATCTTTGACCTAAGCATTTTATTTCTAGGTAACTTAGAAACATACTCAAACACAGCACAAAAAGACATGGGTAGGAATGCTCTTGGAAGCACTGTTTACATGAGTGAAACACTAGAACACAAATTTCTGTGCTAGGGAGAGAAATAAGTTTTGCTAAAGCTATGTGATGGGGTACTGGGTAGGCATTTACAAGAATGTGTATGGCTGATGTGAGGGATCGCCAAGACAGTAAATAAGTGATTATAGAATGGTGAGACCCCATTTGTACTGGATGATATTTTGACACACACAAGCACACCCACACAAGAAGGGCCGGAAGAACAAACATGCAGCTGTCACTAGACATTACCTCTGAGGCCCACGGGATTTGCTGGGGGTGTACAGATGTGCTCTCACTTCTTTTTTAATCCTCACCCGAGGACCTACTCATTGATTTTTAGAGAGAGGAGGGGAGGGAGAGAGATGGAGAGAAACACTGGTGTGAGAGAGAAACATATATTGGTCGCCTCTCACATGCAATCCCAACCGGGGACCAAACCCACAACCTAGGTATGGGCCAGGACTGGGAATCGAACTCGTGACCTTCCAGTTTACAGGATGATGATCCAACCAACTGAGCCACACTGGTCAGGACATGCTCTCACTTTTTATTTGGTAAACTGTATCTTTCAGGTTTTAGGCTGTGGAAAGAAACAAACTATTAGTAATTTAAAAAATTCTAATAAGCTTTACCCCTGCTCTGCTGAGGCTGAGACCGGGAAGCATGTGCACCACCTCTGAAATCAAGGGTGGCTGGAAAAGCAACTCCTGGCCGCGCGGTGGGGCCCACGCGGCGTGGCCCACATAGAGCGGCTCACCACCCTAGCTCCGCACGGCTGGAAAGCTGGTTCCTCTCCAGGACCCCCAAAGTGAGTTGCCGCTGTGACTTTACTCGGCTCCTGTATGAGAAATTGGAGGTGCTTGTTTTTCACGTGTGGTCCGAGACCACACATTCCCAGACATGTGAACAGATTTCCGTTTCCCCAGTTCCTGTGTGACTGACCAAGGGACTCACCGGATGCTGGCTGCACAGCCAGCCTGCAGGACTCTAAGCTCTGCTCCCTCTGGGCCTGGAGAGCTGTGTGCATTTCATCGTCGTGATGGTCAAAGTGGATGTCAGCTCTTCCAGAGTCTAACAGGAAGGGTGATCACGGAAAACATTCTTTTCTTGATTTGGATGGTTGGGAATTGTGCTGGGTCTGCTGCAGTAAGGAGTAAGTATATCCACACATGTGTCTGAGCATCTGTGTGTGTGTGCCTGCATGTGTGTGTGTCAGTGTGTATATGTTGGCGCATCTGGGTATGGTGTATGTGTGCCTGCACATGCATGTTGTATGCACGTGTGTGCTTGTGAGCACACACAAGACACCACACACATATGTGTTGTGTTTGCACACGTGTGTGGCTGTGTGTGCAGATGTATCACATGCTATTCCTCTCACCTGAAGTCTCTAGCTGTATTCTCATTAAAATGCCCTGGGGAGGTTTTAGGAAATGCCCAGCAGTCCACACTCTGGGCACACTGCCTGGAATCCGATGAACTTGCTCAGTGGCGGCCTGTGACTCCCAGTGTGTGCTGGGTATAGACTGACCTGGCTTTGGCCTCATGGCCTCATGGGGGAGTCAGGTGGGACACAGGTTCTAGGAAGAGGCAGAGCCCGTGTCTCAGGGGTCTGAACCCTGCCTGTTTTTGTAAATATCATTTTATTGTCACTCAGTCCCTCTAATTCATCCACAAATTGTCTGTGGCTGTTTTTAAGCTACATAGTGAGTGGAGTGGCTGTGATAGAGATTGTGAGGCCCACAAAGCCGAAAATATCTGCTTTCCGGCCCTATGAGAATGCGTTTGCTGCCCTCTCTCTGCACCCCTGTCCTGCCTGCTGCCCTCAGCTGGGCCCTGGTATCGAAGGCTTCGGGGCCTGGTGGGGAGTGAGTGGAGGGGGCCCAGGGAGGAGCCTGCAGCTCTCCAGGAGTGGAAACTTCTGCAAGGAAAAGTGACTTTATGCTGTTTTACGTAGGAGGGCTCTATAATGTACCTTTGATTATTCTACGCAGGTGGTAAAGCCCACATTCTTGGCCCATTCTGAGAGCGCTGCCTGTCCATTCTAATGACAGCGTGCTTATTGTGAGAAGTGCAAATTCGTAATAAAAGTATTGAAACTAATATTAAGTTCAGATCTGAAAGAGATTGTTCCCCGTGCTCAGTAAACTCCACATTATTAGAACTCTTGAGAGTCTTCTTTACTTCCAAATACGTCTTTCATCCAGAAAACGAACAGAGTGCTAACTCTTTACAAAATGTTGGTTTTCTTTTAGCTAAAGAGTCCCTTTTTGTACCTGGCAACAGAACAAAGTGAAACCCCATCCGAATGACATAATTTACCGTGTTCAGCTCCCTGAGAAGCCAGTGGAGCAAAGTGAACGGGGCACAGGGGGCAAAAGCCCCATTCGGTCTAATTTATAAGGACAGAATCTAATCCAATGCGTTTTCAGATTAATGAAATCCTGATACGCAGATGTGCATGCCAGTTACATGTTGACGTCCCAGCCCATAATACTCCTCTGACTTAATATTTGGACAGCGCACACAACTGAAGTGGCTTGGGAAAAGTAATACTAGTTAGTAAAAATCAGTATAGAAATGTGTCGAACTATAAAGGGGGAATCAAAAATGGGCTCCCGGCCAGGTGGCCATGACAGGTCTGCTGGCCGCGGGGCAGGGCCTTGGGGACCGAGTGCGGGAGCAGTCGTCCGATGTGGCCAGGGACCCGAGGGTGTCTGGTAACAGGTGCTCTTCACTGTTTGCTCCCTGTGTCTGTCTGTTAGTGGAGCTCAGATAAGACTCCTGGCTTCCTCTTTGGGTAAACATTAGGATGACCAAGGTCATTGTCAACTTTCTCCTGGCTGCTCAGTCCTTTTGATAAATCAGGCATATCTAGCCTCTTCCAGTAGAGGCTGACCTCGCTCCTGCAACTGGGATTTGGGGAGGGGCAAGACCTCTCCAGCTTAGCTCAGGCCCAGGGTAGGGTAGGGGGTTCATCATGTTACCACCTGGGTGGTTTAACTTGCTCTCCTGGGCAGTGGGAGTCCTGTCCTCGGTTCTGCAAGTCACAGACACTTTGGGGAAGCCTTCAGCCCTCTGCCACTCAAAGGCCATGTCCGAAGAGTCTTGAGGTACAGAAATTTTCACAATGGCCTAGGGTGCCCCTCATCATCCCACAGTGGCCCAGTGCCAGTGACCTCATCTGGGTGGGAGCTCACCAGGACTGCCCACTAGGACCCCCAGGCAGGCAGTCCCAGGCTTTGCTGCTCAGGGTGTGTCATGGGTATGGGCTTGTATTACCTGGGATACCTGTGGAGTCAGTTTGTAAGTGACAAGGTCCACTCCCCCGGTGCAGAGTGCAGCCAGGCACACTTTGGGGCTGTGTGGGTCATACTCCTAGACTGTTAAGTGGGGGCAGAGACAGGAGAGGCCCAGCCAATCCGGAACCCCATCAAGGAGAGTCACGCCAGGAGCTTCTCCCCTGGGGGCACAGAGCCTACCTAAGGCCTGCTCTCCTAAGCCTGTGCCCCTGGGTGACAAGGCTGTGTGTTGGGCTCACATCCTCTCCTTAGGTATGTTCCAGCAAGACAGTGTTTCTCAGTAGCTCCCCACCCAGTGTGGCCACCAAGCAGAGTGTTCATTCCTCTTAGAGCATTAAGAGCATGCGAAACTGGCCACTGAGGATCTGCACCAAGATAACAACTTGGCTTTCGAGTTTAACAAGAGGGACTGATTTCTAGACTTCTCTGCCACCGAGATTAATGGTGGCATTTCCTCCTTTCCCATTGCGGGCCCTCCTTCCATTGCCCGTTTAAGTCAACACAAGGGGACTGGTGCCGGCTCCTGTTTCATGGTATCCCCCCTTCAGAAAGGAGAACTCCTGCTTTAAGAGCTTGAGGACAGTGGGAGTCAGCTGGGGGCAAGCCCTGAGTGCTGGCACTGGCGGCTAGTCACTGTGGACCACGCACCCCTGGGGCCCACTGGGACACGTTTCCTCTACTGTCTTGAGTGGGGGTCAGATCTGCAGGAAGCCCCAGAGGGGGGGAAGGAGTGTCGCCATGGCTGGGAGGCCGCTCTGGCAGCTGGGAACGCACTGAGCCAGCCCTGCTGCTATTTAGAGTCTTGTCCCCTTGAAGGGTTATGAAGAGAAACAGACAAACAGTCGGCCTCAAGTGTTCCTTTCTTGCAGTTATTGATTAGGAAAGTGTTCACCAGGACCTTTCTCTATTGAGGAAACCTGAGTCCAAATCCCTGTTTCCTCATCAGATCACCAAGCTGCCCTTCTCCTTGAGGCCAGTGGTGGGCGTGGCTGACCAAGAGCCCAGTTGGCAGGCCACACACAGAGTTGGTGGGTAGGGTTGGTGCAGACTTCCACTGACTAACTGAGAATATTTGGGAAGTAGGCTTTGCTCAGGAAGTAGGTGGTCCCAGAGACAGAGATGTGAGCGGGTGAATTAAGGCTCCTGCCCCTGACCCGGCAGGGTCAGCTGAGCCTTGACCAACTGTAACCACGGGGCATTTGTGACTCAGGTGTGAACTTGAGAGTCAGAGTCTCAGTCCTAGTTGCAGCTCTCATTCTGTCTTCCTGGAGAGCCTCTGTTGGGCATGTTGAAAGCATGCTGAGCACCCTGGGGGAGGCGGGGGGCTGGGCCTGACGTCTGTGCAGCAAACTCTCCCCCCGTGTTTTGAAAGGCTGTCACTGGTGTCTCAGACCTGTGCTGGGGTGGCCGCTTCCTGCCCACGGTTCCCGGTGAGTTTGCAGGTGGCAGGGAAAGCTGCTTTTCTAGCCCTTTCATTGTGTAAGGGCGCCTTCCACCTGTGCATCTCGGCCTGGCCTCGCACCTTGTTAAATGGCAGCCCCTTGGCAACTCTGAAAAGCTGCCGTCGTGGCCCAGCTGCCTCCTGCCTTCTCGTCGAGTCCCCCTGACTGAAGGGGTCTCCATCTGACCGAGGTGGAGGAGGCCAGCTTTTCTCGGCCTTAGGGGCCGTTCACAAGTACCTGTTTCTCTCTGCAGCAGTTGGCAGTTCCAAGTTCTGCTGCTTTTTGAGAGTCTCTCACCCCTTTGCCTCGGGAATGTCCAGGGAATCCTGAGAGTTAGTTTTGGAGCCCAGCTCTGATGGAAATGGATGGAGAACTCATGCCGCCCGGAGCTGCTGGGAGGTGGGAGACAGGAAGGAGCATCGCCTCCACTGAGAAGTGGAGGGCTGGTTAGTCTGGGGAGTGGCCCTCGTTCCGCAGGTGCCCGAGCAGCTGGAGGGCAGGCCGGGTCCTCGGGAAAGCCCGTGTGTCCATAGAGGGCAGTCTTGGTTTACAGAATGGATACTCAAGCCTAGATGTGTTCATTCTCACTTAGCAGAAAAATATGCTATAAATTTGCCATTACAACAAAATCAACATGTCTTTTTTTATTAAGAATGTTACAGAGCCAATTATTTGTGTTTATGTCATGGCTGGGAATGTCGTTCCTTTAGGAACAAACAACAACCCCTGCTTTGCTGCAGCAGGAGCATGTGCTGGTTTGAAATGAAACCGAGGAGCTAAAAAAACCAAACGTTTCTGGGCAGTGAGGACATGTACAGTGTAGCCGATTCTGAACAGAAGGAAAGGAAGAAACAGGTGTGCCCTCCTCCTCTGGTTTCCTGACAGGAGAAGCGAATCCCCGTGTGCAGACACAGAGACGGCAGGAGGGCTCCGCGTTCCCGCGGACAGTCAGAGGGCGTGGGGGAACGGGACCTGTCCTTTCTTCTCTCAGACTCGGGGTGAGAGTTTGCTCCCCACGTCCACCGAGACTACCACCACCACCATGCTGCACTGGGGCCACCGGGCTGAGGACAGGGTGGCTGTAGGACTGCTTCATGGAGTCAGGGGTTGCCTGACCACCAGTGTGAGTCCTGTGAGCACAGACACTCTGCTGCTACAGGGAGGCTGCCCATTGACTGAACAACCATATTAGACCCAGCCCGTGAACTTAGTCATTCAGAAGAAGTTCATGTGCAAAGAAGAAAAGGGGAAGAATGTGCTTGCTGCTGGGAGTCTGTACAGTGCTTGGGTTGCCTTCTGTGGGACAGTGTCATCCGAGTCATCACTGATACTAGAGGAGACAGTCCACTGGCAACACCAGGGCTGTAGGCTCAGGTGTCATATGTGATGTTTATGATTCTTTGCACAGTGTGGTCCCCTCAGTTCCCTGATACAGGTGCCACATGTGTCCAAGTGTAGTAGAAAGGTGCTCTCTGGCTTTGAACAGGTCCCTGGGATAGCTCGGTGGGTAGTGCCGGCTCAGCGGCCAGCTTCTGGACAGCTCGTCAGGCCAACACCCGGACAAGAAGGACCAGCTGTCAGCACCAAACCTCATCCCAGAGCCGTTGCCATAGCCTGACCCTTCCATCATCTTGGCATTATTAGTAAGGTCAGTGCTTTAGTTATCTTTTGATGACTCTAGTAGCTGAAAGGCTTCCAGCGACCAATCCAGCAGAGCAACTGGACACACTGTGGTCTGTCTCCTTTCTACCTGCAGGCTGGAGGCAGGTCACTGCAGGTGTTGTTTCATGTGCTCAGTGACTTAAAGGCTACTGCTCTCTGTCTCTCAGCCTTTCCCTCATCTTCGGTTCTTCATGGTTGCAGAGTGGCTGCTGGAGCTCCGGATGTGGGCTACATCTCTGTGATATCAGAGCTTGTGATGATTAATTTTCTGAGTCAACTTGGTTGGCTCATGGTGTCCTGTTGTTATGTGAAACATCAGTCTATATATTGCTGTGAAGGTGTTTTTTTAAGATGTGATTAACACTGAAACCAGTGGACATACGGTCTATGCTGCGAGGGGTGGGTCTCATCCAATCAGCTGAAGGTCTTAAGAGCAAAGACAGATTTCTCCTCAAGACTGTAACACAGAGCCCCGCTGGTGTTCCTGTCCTGCCAACCTGTCCTGTGGACTTAGGACTCAAGAGTGCAAGGTCACCTCACCCTTAAATTTCCAGCCTGCTGGACTGCTGTACAGATTTAAAATTGGTCCAATATCTGCATGAGACATTTCCTTAAACTCTCTGACCCTCTGTTTGTATGAGAATCTACATGTACACTATCGGCCTTGGTCCTCTGGAGATGTCTGACTCAAACAGCTATGAATACACTTCTGTTCTCACCCTGTGGGCTGTGCCCTGTGGCCGCTCCTGGCTGAACAGCAGATGGGGAGATCTGACGTGTCACCTGCCCTGCCTCCGAGACGGAGGGGGAAAGGGAGAAGGGACTAGAGGGTCCTTCTGAGTTCTTCGCCGTGCTCTAAACCCCAGAGGCAGTGGAATCACAGAGGACCAAAGAGTCCGAACTGTCCTCACCCTCTCCTATGACTGGCGTCCAGAGATGGTCCCGCACAATGGGTGGCCCCGGGAAATCTAAGGTGACTCTTGGAGCCCAACGTGCTGACTTGGCAGTTTTCCCCAAGCTGTTTCATGTTGGATTGTTTTCAAAGTGCTCAGATAACTGGGGGGAAAAACCAAGCTTTCTCGCTATTTATTAATCCCTGAAATTCAGTTTCTGTTCCATTCCACATGGTCTCACGAGGAACGAGGTTGACACAGTTCTCACAGTCAGCCCTTTCCTCCTTACGTGGCCAGGTTAGAAGAAACAAGAGAGCAATTTTAAGAAAAATAAAACAATGACACAATTCCTGACTGGGCTGGAGACTAATTCCTAATTAAATCTGTTATGTTTCTAGACATGTAAATAATTTACTCATATAAATGAAATATAATATATTCGTAAATAGAATATGCAAAGTTAATTTAGCGTAGTATTGCTGATAAACAGAAAATCTTAGAGCTCAAAAGAAATAGAAAATGTTGTCTTTTTTTGCTCCACGTTCTATGCACAGGATTTGTTAATTAAGATTCTGAGAAATCACATGGCTTAAAAGTGCAGGTTTATTTTTTTTTCTTCTGAAGCAGAAAAATAGGTATCTCAGTTTGGCTACAATGTTATTTTGGTTGGGAGTGAGAGAAAGAGATGAAAAAGATCTTTATTAAAAAGGAGCAAAACCAATGGAAATGAAACCTTGTAAAAATAGAAGCCACAGCTGGACTAACAGCTTGAGAGCCAAGTGGATAATCTTCGCCTACAGATGTGTCCGAAGCTGTTCCTACCCGATGCTAATTCACTTGGTGTTATGCAAATTTAAAAGCATCGATTGTGAACCACCCAGAACCCAGCAGTTCTCAGGCCATCAGGGTCAGGGAGGAGTGGCATTCTTTTGAGGGCCTCAGGTGAGGTGGCAGGAGAAACAAGAAGGACCAAGGAAGATTCCTAAGAATCTCACAGGATCTGTGAGACACGTTGCATTTTCTGTTTGTGCCCGGGCATCTCCTGTGTCACAGGTGGTGGCAGAGGGGCTGCTCCCTGACTGGCAGGGGAGGGTGGTGACAGAATCTGAGTCTGGGGTTCCCTTGGCCCATCCGGGGAGAAGTAGGACCCTGCTGTGGATACTTCTGAAGGGAGGCCCATCAGTCCCAGATGAGGATGCAGGTAAGAAGCCAGATGAGGTGACAGGAGCCAAGGAGTGGGGGAGCCCATGTAGATGGAGAAGGATCTGTGCCCACGTGTGGGCTTAGGGAGTCAGGGTAAATCCTGCCCCTGCAGTTGCTTGTCCAGGATCAGCTCAGACACGTGGAGGGCTGGCTGGGAAGCTGAAGGTCCCAGAAAGCCCCGTTTGTCTAGAGAGGACAAGACCCAAAGCTAGCACCACCCCACCATCCCAGCAGCAGCACAGGGTCCAGGACCGAGCTGAGCTCTCTGGTGAAAGGAGACCTGTAGTCCTTGACGGCTTACCTGCCAGGATGGGAAAGTCTGCTGGAGTGGAACTGGCAAGGAATCGAGGCAAGGGTGCTGAGTGGATGGGCCAAGGCCAGCTCCAGGGCATGGCAAAAAGTGGCAGCTGTCTGGGTCCTGATGTGTGGGGTGAGGGTGGCTCTTCTGTCCCTTTGCTGCACCCAGGCTCTGGTGATCACCTCTCAGCCAGGACACCTGACTCCCTCAGAGAATCCTGAGGTATCCTGCAGGGAGAAGGAACCATGGGACTTTACTACCATGATCATTATAAGCTGGTTCTGAGCAGGTATCACATGCAGGCAAGCGATCACCTCCTGGAGTTCCTCTGTAAATCCATGTCACAAGTAGGGCATGAAGCTCAAGTCCATTGCCACCATAGGGCTCCATGACCACGCATGGCTGAGGACTTCACTGGGGCAACTTATTCCAACAAGGGCATGGTTGTGTTCTAGCTCCCATAGCTGAGCCAGCAACTGAGGTGGAGCGGGGAGCAGAGACCTCACACGGGGGGGGGGGGGGCGCTGAACCCAATGGGAGGGCCTCTCTGAGGCCTCAGTCTTCCATCCCTGCCTCCCTGCCTCCCTGCCTGGCACAGCCAGTTCAAAGCAACAAGATCCCTGATGAGGACGTGGAGAAATGGGATCCCTTGAACGGAGCAGAGAGGGATGTAAAATGGGGCACCTGCTGCGGAAACCAGTCTGGTGGGTCCTCAAGAAGTGAAGCGGGCGACAGCGTGGGCAAGAGAAAGCGCAAACCACCAAAACTGAGTGGGAGACTCAGAGGACAGATGTAAGCAGACCTCCCTCTTCCCCCCGAGTGAAAACCAAAACAAATGAGACAAAAAAGTGAGACAACGGGTGTGTCATGGAAGACACAGCATATGTGTAACGGCGTATCTGAAGGGTGAACTAATGTGGTGAGACGGAGCTCATATTTAAATCTATATTTTAAGAAGTATAAGGAAGCCCAACTCTCCAGACATATTGAAAGATGTCACCACGCTCCCAGGAAAAGGGACTTGGAACACTAAAAATCAAGTCAAACGTAAAATTGTTGTGATGCGATAAGGCAGCTCTGACAGGGGAATTTGCACGCGTCACACCGAAGTCAGACATGAAGTGTGACGTCAGCTACCTTTGCTTCCTCCCTGAGAAGCCTGTGAAAGAAGACTATTAAGGGCAAAGTGAGTAGGGAAAATTATAAAAATAGGAGGGAAAGTGAATGAAATATGAAGCCAACAACAGAGAAAAGTCCACAAAAAATTGACAAACCCAGGCTTTGTTCTTTGTAATGATTAATAAAATTTATAAGCCTTTAACAAGACAGATGAAGGTGGTGGGGAGGAGACATAAATCACCAAGAGCAGGAACAGAAGAAGGGGACGTCACAGCAGATGCCGCAGACGTTGTGAGGGTAATGACAATGGCAGGTGTTACGAACAGCTTTCTACTAACACACTTGACAACTTAGATAAAATGGATGCACCACTTGAAAGATACAAATAAACAGACTTAAGAAAAAACAGATACATTTCCATGGCCCTCTGTTTGTTATAGACACTGAATTAACAAACAACATTTTACAGAGAAAATAATGAAATATTTCCTTACAAAAGAAAATTCCAGGTCCAAATTACTTCACTAGTGAATTCTATCAAGCATGTGAAAGAGAAATAATATTAACATTAATCTCACACAAACTTTTTCAGAAATGAGAGGAGGAGATATCATTTCTCAAAGTATTTTATGAGGCCACTATAACCAGAATTTCAAAACAAATGATATTTTAAGAAAAAAATGTATAGAATAATATTCTTCATGAATATAGATGCAAAATAGTTAATAAATATGAGTACATCAAATTCAGCAATATGTAGCGAGAATAATACACCATGATCAAGTTGGGTGTATCCTAAGAATGGAAAATTAGCTAACCAAAAAATATCAATCAGTGTAGTTCACCACATTAAAAGATTAAGGAATAACAATTATATGGTAAATTAAAAAATGCAAATAAACCATTTGACAAACTACAACACCAATTTATAACTTAAAAAAATTTCAAACAAATGGGAGAAAACAGTAGAATTTTCAACCTGCTAAAGGGCTCTGATGCTTTCCACTCACAACTGTGCCAGGGGCCCCAGCCAGAGCAAGACAGGAATAAGAGAAAGGAGCTCCGAAGGGTTCAAAATAAAAACGTGTAGAATGAAAGAAGCTGAATCCCAATGCATTCGCACTAAATGATTCATTTATGAGATCCTTGGATGGGTCCGGCTGAGTTCTGTTGGTGAAATCAGGCACTCGGTGCCTGGTGTAAGGACTGAGAGGGGCTGACGGAAGGGTCCGCGTCACTCACTGTGTGCCCTCATCAAAGGGGTCTGGCCGGTCTGCCTATGACACTAGTATGTCACTGTATGGAGATCTCCCCCACTTCCAGCATGTCCACATCACTTTCCTCAGAAGGGCGAGATTATGAATAATTCTATTCTCTTTTTAACCTGAGGTCTGTGAGGTTTCTGAAATGACTATGAATTGTGTATGTGATACAGAACATTAAATAATGCAATGAAGTTCAAAAAGTAAAAACATGACCTAAAATTATCTCAAGTTGCACATGCTTCTGAATGAGCAGTTTAAAGGCTCCCTCTCTCCCGAGCCCTAGGAGAGCTCTTTTCCAGAAGAGTGATGTCCTTAACGTGAACTTGGGCGAGAGAGGGTTGGGGGGTGAAAGGATGCAGGGCGAGAGAGGCTCAGATGGCCATGGTGTTAGTAAGAAGTTGGACCTAAATCCTGAAACAGTGCTGGTACGGTGCTGGTCGGGGACCCCTCCTCGGATCGGATCTTGGGGGCAGGTGGCCTGCAAGTTAGTGCTTCATGCGTCACTCCTCATCTCCCCATTGTTCCAGGTCACAATACATACTGATACTTCCTTTCTTCCATGTCTCACAAAATCCTCACGGGGTCTTTCTAGAATTAAGTCCTCAAATTTGTTCTGGGCTTGGACCACCGTGGCTTGCCCTGCATTTGGCACATCAGGCGTCCAGACTCTAGTAGTTGCCCCCCTCCCAGGAGCTGCCACTCCCACAGTGCTGTTGGTTTCCCCCGTGGCCCACCCACACAGGCCTAGCTGGGGAGGGGCTTCAGCTCATGGGTCTCCACCGCTGAGAGCCTGAGGGAAGCCTTCTTTTCCTGGGATTTATTGTCAACTGCTGTGGCATAGGGACAATTGTCATTCCTCATTCACCTCCCCTCTCCGTTCCATCTCTCCCCTGCCTTCACTCTGGACACATGCTGGTGGGACAAGGTGGGCAATGGCATGTGTAAGGACCTTTCCCCCAGAGCCTCTGAGCACACAGAACCTTCTCTTCCAGGTTTCCCCTGGAAGTGATGGACATGGAGCTCAATGTGAACACAGGCCTTGCCAAGCAAGAGGCAGGAACACAGCTTCGATTGCACTGAAGACCATCTGTCCGCTGCTGCCTGCCCCAAGGGAGCCCTTTGTCCCTGAGAGGGCAAGGTGCGTGTGTGTACACATGCATAGTTGTGCACACAGGCAAGTGTGTGTCTGCATGCACGTACACGGGTAGGGGCATGTGCATATGTGAATATATAGATGTGTGTATGATATGTGCATGGATGTGTATATGATGTGCACATGTGGGTGTGTGCAAATGTGCATATGCATGGATAGGTGTGTGTTGGTGTGTATGCACTGAATTCTGTCTGTGCACATTTTCCCAGTAGGAAGCATGGACCAACTCTTGTCCCCCGTTCTGAGAGACCAGCCTCTGGGGTCTAGGAGCATTCTCTGAGCTGTGGGGGTGCCAGTTTCCTTGGACACAGAGACAAATGAGGCTGACTGCACTGGGGTAACCAATTCCCCACCTTCACTTGTTTGGTTCTAATGAGTGGCTTTTCCTAAAGAGAAACGGCAGTACCAGCAGGAACATGAGTGGGTTCTGTAAACTTGTAATCACATGTGTCAAACACCGCACGGCGTTTTCCCTGTAAAATGGAGGCAGGGCAGCCACACCGAGGGGACGCAGGAGATGCCGTTTCCTCTGACAGAAGTTAATTGTAAACTCAGTATCCCTGAAAGGAAAGCGGGGACCATTTTCACATGTCTGTCATTTATCCTTGGAGGACACAAAACAAATATGTTTTCTAACACGTGACGCCAGTATTACTCCTGCTGGTGGCCTCGGGCTATGTGCTGTTTCCAGTTGAGAACTGGAGGAGGGGAAACTGCTTTGCGTGCGAGGGGAACTCGCAGTGCAGGCTGATCACAACTGCACAGAACCAGGTGCTGCTGGAAAAGTGTGCTGGATGCTGGGGCGCCGGGGGAGCCGGGGCTGGGGCAGTGAGCATTGGCTGTGCCTGAGATGGCAGGTGACCGTCACTCACCTGGCATACGTGCCAATCCACTGTCGGCCAGAAGCTTGTTTCAGTGCTTCCTGACCAGGAGGTGTCATCACAGGTCTCCCAGAGATGTGAGGGTGTTAGAGGGAAAGACATGAGGAAAGTTTATCAGTGGTCCTCCTCCCTGAAAGACCTACCTGCCCCGGCCCATTTTGTGCAAAAGCTGACAGAGTCATCAAAGCAGCCACCCCATTAGGGCTGGGGGACCTGACACTGCCTGGGTTATAGCCCCTCCTGCAAATCTGGGGAAAGCCACAAGCCTCCTCTACAGTGTGAGCATGGAGAGCAAATGTTGCATCAAGTTCAGGGTGACAGGGCTTGAGTTCCAGAATACAGAGCTGTTGTTGATCCTGGGGGCAGCTGGGGGACCCCCTCCTGGCTCCTATGTCATGCCTGCAGCTCCCCTCAGAGGCTGTTACCCCCTCTCCAACTCTTCCTCTAGTGTTTCCACTTTGGCCCTTCTGGCTTTCAGGCACGCCCTCCCCCGCACTTTTCAGAAGAAGCTGGGTGCTCCAGGGGGGCCACGGTGTGGAACTGTTGCCTTGGTGAGAGGCAGCTTTGATTGGGATTTATACTTGGGGGTTTCCTCTCTTTTTTCTAGAAAGGCATCTCTGTTTGCTGGCCTTGGGGCCAAGCACCTGGATCTCTAAGCTCAGAGTAGCCTCCATACTCATTGTTGAGGGCACTCTGGGGGCCTTCCTGACAGGAGTCCAGTAAGAAGCCCCTCTAACCCTAGTCCTCACTGGCCTTGAGCCCCCCTTCCCCACTCACCTCAACCCTCAATAAAGAGATCAAGCCGCCAGGGAGGCAGCCTGGGGTGTGAGTGGGGAAACAGTGCCTTGCAGGCACTGAGGCCCAGCTCACAGTGCACCCTGGACCCTGGCATGGGGGAACCTCCACTGTGTGCACCAGCTCCACAGGGGACATCAGAGGCTGCGAAGGCCCCAGACCAGGCACCCTACCCCTCCTCACCCTCTGCCAGTGGGGCCTGAGTGTGGGCTTCCAAGGCCTCTTGAATTTTCTGCTGAGGCTACTGGTGAGGCGGCCATGGCTGGGAGGGAGTCAGGAGCTGGAACCTAAACTACATCCACTGCCCACTCAGCAAGAGCTGGAAATGTGGCCCAGGGCTTTCCGATAAGAACATTCTAGATCCCTGTCCTCCCACTCCTTTCCCAGGAAGTGGACTTTTCAACTGGACCCTACCCGACCCCTGCCAAGAAACTACAATGTTCCTCATGCACACTGGTTCCCAGAGGGCTGGTGTCTTTCCCTCTCTCTCACACACATATACACACACTCACACACTACACATGCAGACCCATGCGAGGTACCACTCACACATGGCATGTATGCAGACATATCCCACATGTACCACACAGCACACGGGCCATGCAAACATTATATGCACACACACCACACAAACATATGCCACATGTTTGCAAACACTTGCCACATAAACAGGGATGCATATAGCACATAGGGCATGCAGACATCATATACACATACATGCACACACACATATCACATGTATGCACACAGCACACAGACAATCTCTACCCTCCTAAAGGAGGCCCAGTAGGTCCCTGCCTGCTGGATCTCTGTATTGAGGTTTGGCCCTCCTCTTGGGGTGACCCTGTCCCTGGAGTCCCCACGGGACCATTATATGCAGTTAATCTGCACCTGGTGCTCCAAAAGGTTCCCAGAGAGGCTGCAGGGGCTCCCAGCTTCTCCGCGTGTAAGGACGAATGCTTTATGATGGAGTTTTTAAAGAGTCATCCTGTTTGTAGCCCGGGATGACCAGAGTCTCTTTGTGCCACCCTCGTCCAGCATGAGAAAGGAGAGTTCACCAGGCCAGGTGACTCATTAACGCGGCTTTTGTGAGTCTGGGGCTCTGAGTTTGGCCAGGTGTGCCCGCTCTACGGGTTAACGTGCTCACCTATAAATAACAGCGGTGACAGGTCCCCTGTCAGCACCCGCTGATGGACGGTCCCCTCTCCCACCATTACAGCCTTGTGACTGTGGGAAAATTAATTTAAGTGGTAGTTAATTTCTAATGAATTCCACCCAAGCGGTTAATATGGTCCCTCCGTGTTATGGTAACCTTCATGGATCATTGCATTATGTAAATAAATCCTACTTTATGCTGGTTTATTAGAAAAGAGTGCAACTGGGGAGTCTGGCTAAACCTGCACACGCACATGCACACGCACACGCACACTCTCGACAGGAAAACCTCCAAGGGGACAGAAACACAGACCCCGTCAGGGTATTTTCTGGAATGCTGAGCTTCTCACTTTCATCTGGTTGAGTAAACAGCTCACTCTCACTGCTCTGGATGAATATCTCCAAACTCGTCTTGCTGTATTTTAAAGAGAAAGAGGAGGATTTTTACTCTAAAACCCATGTGAATTTCAAAACCAACTTCAACAGGGGTCTTCTCTGAAACCTGATTCTGAGGACAAGGCCTGGGTGGGCTTTCGCTCGGGGCCGGGCGAGGAGGGTGAGGCTGGGTGGGCGGGGTGAACCGGGGGAGAAAACCACTCAGTTGGTAGGTGGGTCTTGTGGCCCAGGTGTGAGGCCCCACAGGGAGGGGAGGGCGTGGGTACTTCCTCAACATCAAGTGAGTGGAGACGGACTCCTTTGCTGACCGCCCAGGACTGGCCCGCGTGCAGAAGTGGCTTGAAGCTTGAAGCAGAATCTGACGAGGCTGGTACCCACTGACTCTACCCCAATGGCACTCTGAATTTACTCTGACAGCTCAGCGTGGCCTGTCTGTGCTGCTTAGCACATGCAGCTATATCAAAACACCATGGAGAGGGCTTAAACAATGCACACTTATTTTTCACAGATCTGGAGGTTGGATGTCCAGATCAAAGTGCAGTGGATTTGGTTTCTGGTGAGGCCTCTTCTGGGCTGGCAGAGGGCTGCCTCTAGCTGTGTCCTCACATAGGAGAGAGGACATGCTCGAGTGTCTCTCTAGATAGGGGCCCTGATCACACCAGACCAGGGCCCATCTTCATCACCTCATGTAAAGTGAGTCACTTCCCAAAGGCCCCACCTCCAAATGCCGTCACACTGAGGGTTATGGCTTCAACATGGGAATTTGGGAGACACACACATTCAGTCTCATAGCACTGTGCATGCAATGAATCTATCTAAGCTCTTAACTCTCACTTGTTTCATGTATCTGGGGTTGACTAGGCTCAGCAGGGTGGTCCTTGTGGGGGGTCTTCCGCACAGTGGCCACCAGAGGGTGGCTGAGGCCAGGTTACCTCAAAGGCCCTTTCATCTCACACCTGCCATCTGACAGGAAAACCCACACCTGAGCTCCTTGGGCCTTTCTCCCTGGAAATGCCTTCTCCTTGTGGTAGCCTCAGGGTCACCAAACTTTTTACATGGCCACTGAAAAATACCAGGACAAGGGCTCCAAGAGAAACCTACAAAAGGTACGTTGTTTGAAAGCAAGGAAGATGCTCTGACTGGAACCTGCCGCGCTGGACCCTGATCTTGGACATCCAGCCTTCAGGGCTCTGAGTAGTAAATACCTGTTGTTTATAAGCCACCAGTCTCTGGTATTTGTGACAGCAGCCAGGACAGACTAAGTCGGGCTTCTCCAGGGAGGCAGAACCAACAGGATATATTTTAAGCAGTTGGCTCATGTGATTTTGGAAAGTAACAAGTTTGAAATCTGGAGGCTGGGAACTTGGGCTGGTGCCGATGTTGTCATCTATTTCCAGAAAACTTTCCTCAGTACACGTGTTCCTCAGGCTAGGATGGCCACCATTCTTCCCCAAGAAACTCAGGCAATGCCCAGCACGCTGCACACCTTGCTCCTGGGCCCAGCTGTAGGTGTCTCTGGTTCTCAAACCCCAGTGGGTCTGGGGGGGCCACAGCTGAGGTGTGCCCTGGATTTTGCAGAGTGATTCCAGAGTGGAAAAAAAAATGCACGACAAGGCCAGAGGTTTGAAGCAACTGTGCATTGTTTGCTAGTAACTGAGTCAGAAAAACAACGGCGTAGGATCGAGTCCTGTAAATCAGAACCGGCACTCTGGCAGCTGTCTTCCCACATGGAACTGGCAGACATCCACTTTCTCTGCGGCGGTCTTCCACTCTCCTCCCCGGGGGCTGCTTCCAGCTAATGCATACTGACAGGTCTGTTGGGGCTACAACAGCACTTAAAATGAGACATTCCATGGAAAGCTCTGGGAAGTTTCTGTGGCCATGGTGGAGTGGGTAACTCCAGCTCGGAGCATCTCCCTCAGCTAACGTCCTCATCGTGGTGGGTAGTGGGCAGAACCTGGAGGGCCCTGGCCATTCCCTCCTTCCTATGACAGAATGGCCCTGCTCGGTCTCCACAGGGAATTCCTGGACCTGCCTGCAGATCTCGCCTCTGCCCATGCTTCTTACAACATGGGGCCAGGGTTTCAGGTGGATTCTCAGCTCTGTCCACTCAGGATTTAGGGGTCAGATGGACCTGCTCAATGCTGGCACTAAAGGAAAGCCAGCCAGGCCTGCCGGGAAAAGGAACCTTGGATGCTGCCCAACTTGATCTCAGGTACATCTAGGTGGCAGGCTTTATCTTGGGTCATACTAGGCTGTTGAGGGCCTAAGCTGATCTTTTCCCCTCTAAACCCAAAAGCAGCTTCAGCTTTCCTGGGAGGCCTTGGAAGGAAGTCACCAGAAAACCTGCACATTCAGAGTGGCCTCCACGTGGAAGTCTGCCTCCCAGGAAGAGGTTCCTCTAAGACCTGAATTCAGTTCAAAGCTTTGTCATTGGCCACAGTCCCTTTACGTGCCTGCAGGGATACTTCTGGCAAATCTGCAGAGTGAGTTTCTGTCCTGTGTGACAGCCACCAGCCCTGGAGCCTCTGCCATGAGCGCTACCCACTGCCACCCTCCACCAGCTTGCTCCCAGCACACTCCCCTGGCCTGTCTCATCAAGCAGTTTTCTCCCTTTGGGTTCCAAAGGCTGTCTCCTAGCCTCTTTCTTCTTGGAGAAACCTCCCACACACCCTTCTAAGTGGCTCTCCACTGCCACTAATGCAGCCCGGTGGCTCCAGCCCCACTCTGGGTGAATGAAGGAGGCTTGAGGGTGTGGCACCTCCTCGAATCCTCCCAATCTCTCCACAGCCGTTACCACCCCTAGCTTACAGGTGAGCTTGGCCCTCTGCAGTCTGAGCAAATGTCTGTTCAGAGAATAGAGGAAGCCAGATGACCCACAGCTGGGAAATAGCTTACATACGCAGGTAGAGAAGAACCACTGATACCAAGTTCAGGCATTTCAGGGGCAGAGGATGGAGGAAAGCGGGTGGGGAGAGAGAGACAGACAGATAAATGGCTAGGTTAATTGATTCAGGTTTCCTCCAGAAACCCTGGTCCCCAAGCTATGGGGCTGTGAAAGTCTAGAACTTCAGGCATATCATTAAAAAAAGAAGAAAGTCCAGATATTTCCTGGGGCTGAGATCTGCGAGAAATTAAATGATATCCAGACACCCTTCCTACCGTCCTCTATAACAATGCCTCCAGACAGCTGTAGTGCCGTCGGCACCTGGCAGTGACAACGGGCTGATTTATCAGCAGAGCTGAGCCAGAGCTCAAACATGTTAGAAAACAACAAGAAAGCCTACTTTAGAGGACAGAGTCATAGCCCTGAACTTGGCTCATAACTATACTAAACACTGAGGCAAACAGCATAATATGTACTTTAAGATAGTATTTACATGAAGCCACATCAAATTTTGAAAATACCGAGACCTGAAAAACCATATGAAACTCTTCCAATAAAAAGTATTAGAACATCACACCAAATTACTAAAAATTCTTGGAGAAGGCATGAAAGTTTATAGAAATAAAGCACAACCCAGCAGCAACCCCATGAGGTGGGTGGATGCAAGAACAGCGAGGCCACCAGGTGGATAGTCCTGCTCAGCCGGCACAGGGGACTGTGCACTCTCCCTGTCCTACATCCATAGCCTTTGCCCGTTTGCTCACTGGGCCCTCTGTCTTTTGTCACTTGGGAGGCATGGAAGGCTCCAGATGCAGATGTGAGGACTGTGAGCCACTCTAAGTTGGTTATCAGTTTCTTGTCTCTCCTTGCACCCGAGGTGCAGAGGACTATACGGCCCTGCACACGGCTGACAGCGTTTCTCCTTCTTCCTTCACAGCTAGGGGCAGCCTCTGCCAAGAAAATGAAATCCCACGGGAGAGGTGCTTTAAAAGGATGAGAGGAACAAGGGGCATCTGGTATTTGATTTTGTCCTCTGGCCCTTTTCTGTCTGACTGCCTGGAATGCTGAATGTAATAGCTGGGGCTCCAGCCACCATTTTGTGCCTTGAAGTTGCCATGAGATTGGAAACCAAGCACCAAGAATTACTAGCGACAGAGAGGACAGATACTGGGAAACCCAGACACCAAGAGTGCCTGCTAATGTCCTTTCTTGACGTGAGGCGATTGTTCGGTGATTAAACTGATAGAAATTATAAGTGCAAAACTATGGCTTCATTTTAGAATAGAAGACTACATGTTATTAACATGGAAAGAACAATTAAACCTTTAGACAGAAATCTTAGGAGAAAGCCTCACTCAGAGGATGAAGTGCTAGAATTTCTGTACAGTAATTCATGTTACGTTTAGTATAATGGCATCACTATGTAAGGAAAAACATGTATCACTCTCTGAAGAAAAGAATGAATCTTTCATGGTGCGGCCAGAGGAGGCAATCTGTTTGCACCCCGAACATGGGAGCTGCTTGGCTGGACCCCAGAGGCTCACAAGAGCTAGCTTCCTGACGGCTTGGCTTGGCTCTGAGTATCAATGCAGCCAAAGTCAATTTCTCATGCAATGCAAAACAGATCTCTTTGTTCTGTAAATTTCTCATTTTCTCCATGCTTTTTAAACAGAAAAATGACAAGCAGGAATCTGGAGAACAAAAATAACTGGCCTCTAATTGGGAATCTCAGCCACTAAGTACTAATTAGTACTAAGTACTAATGCTTTATAAACCAAAAAAGGAACAAGAATATTAAAAAATCATATAGATGCAGAAGTCAAAAATGATGCTTACAATATCTTATACCAGCTTGTTGGAGAAATCAGGGCAGAGTGACCTGGGGAAAGAAAGAGGACGCTCCATGGTTGCTGGTGTGAGACTGAATGGGTGTTTTGGGGCTGAGGATCCTACTTGCTTCCGGGGAGAGAAACTGGGTCTGGGGTTCAGGAGGAAGGCTCCCATTACATTTTGAACAAAGTGAATACCTTATTAACAATAATTTAAGTTACAATTATTCAAAAAAATATCCTATACCACTTGTAGTGGATTGAATAGCATCCCACCCCCCTCCACGCCCCTTGAACTTATCTCAGAATGTGACCTTGTTTGGAAGTAGGGTCTTTGCAGGTGTCACTAAATTAAGGATCTTGAGATGAGATCATCCTGGATTAAGCAGAATACATTTCTGTTGCTTTAAGCCACAAGTCTAATAATTTGTTGCAGCAACCACAGGAAAATAATAAGCTGCTTTTCTTTCTTTCCCGCATGATCTTGGTCTCTAGTAAAGAAGTATACTTGAAATGCAATTAATAAAATCAGTTAACTTCTTCCTAATTTTCCATCTTAAATTTGTACCCGACTAGTAAATATTTTAGATTTCTCAGGCTATGTGGCCATTGTTGCTACTACTTACACCTGGCTGCTGCGGAGGCACAGACAATACACTAATGAATAAACAGGATGGCTGTTTTCAATAAAACTTGGTTTACAAAAATGGGTGGCAGACTGTTTCTGGCCTGTGCAACATAATTTGCTGCCTCCTGACCTAAACACACTTTTTTGTTATGCCATGATTGTGGGGCTGTAAATGCTGGCCCATCAGGTATGGGGAAGATGAGTTGTAAGAGGGCTTGGTCAGCACAACTGCTCTGACCTCAGATCAGAGATTAGTTAATTTCAGGAGCAAGCAGTGATTTAGAACTCCAGGATGCTAGCAGTAAGCACAGGTTCACGTGCACATGGGCCTCATTGCTTCACCAGAAGCAGAACTTGCCTGCCCCTCAGTATCTCAACAGATTCACTTATGTGGACACATGTCACCAGCACTGTGTGCCCTGCAGAGCCAGATGCTCCCAAGGCAAGTACACCTCACACTCACCTGTCAAGGAGGAAATAATCGAAAGGTGTCTGGTGTACATGAGCATACATTGTGTACATGTGTGCATACATACATGAAATAGCTAGAGCCCTAGACAAATCCAGCATGACTTCATGATCCACACTCTAGTGCCAGAGGCGTTTGGTCCATTGGACGGGACATCAGCCAGGTCTTCAGAAAGTCATGGGCTTGGCTTTGTAGGATGAGCCAGTTTATAGGGAGAGTGGATAACAGGCTGCCTGCTTACAAGGAGGCACGATCATTCGAGTCTACATTCACTTGCTGAGTGCCTACGGTATGCCAGGCTCTGTGGCAGACTCTAAGGGCAAAAGTGTTATTGAAAAACAGGTCTCAGAACCCTGCAGGGAGGAGTGAGTAGTATCAGACCCCTTTGCAAACTTGAGGCTTCAATAGAAGCTTCTAGTCCAAGGCCCAACACCAAGGAAAGAGCAGAGCCAAGACCGGGCCCAGGGCCAGTGGCCCCCTGCCTTTCCCTGGGTTGCTCCTGAATCAATCAGCACTCACCTGCCATGCTGCTGTAACCACTGAGCTCTCCTGTCTTCATGCCACAGGAGGGACCTCTTGCTCACAGAGTGGGTACGTAGTGCCCACATTCACGCACACATTCCACTTCTGTATACATGAACACATGCACACTCACGTCTCAGACCAGGGGTGACAAATATTTGACATCCTGAATACCTTTGTATATAAACAATTAAATTGCCCATGACTAAAGGACTGCTATGAAGGTCTTCCATCCTCATCCTGGAGACAGGAATGTTGAATTTGAACCCCGGGAAAGAAGGAGTATGCTGAATGCAGACACGGGGCCAAAGGCGACTCCACAGGTGGGTCTGCGATGAAATCCAGTTCTTTCTAAAGAACTTGCATTCTGATATTTGGGGTGGGAGGGCGGGTAAACCCGTCTTCCCTCCCCTCTGTCTTCTGTCCTCCCACCAGCTTTCCAGCTGGGGCTCTGGCCAGACTAGATCTGGATAAAGAGTGAGGAGCCTGGAAAGTGGAGCCAACAAAACCGGCAGATCAACACTCTTAGAAACCAGAACATTTACATTTAATTTTTTTTTCGGTAAGTTAACACCATCTCTCAAGGAAATGGTACAATTTTGCATGTTATTTTCACAGCCAAAGGAGTTACATCTGTCTCTGCTTGTGCCTTGGGTTCGTTTTGCAGTAGATGAACCACCGCCCACGCCTCTTCACCCGGTAACAGTCCCGGCAACGCTTCCTCAGGACGCCCTTGGTCTTGAACCCCAGAGCAGGCTGCAGGAAAGGCAAGGGGCAGCAGGAGAGGGGTGAGGCCACCACTTCGCTGGGCTTAGCTCCTGCTGGGACTGCTACGCGAAGGGGACCCATCAGGAGCGTAGAGAGTGCACGGGACGTCGTCGTGCAAGGACTCAGACGTAAGAGAGGGTTCACAGCAGAAACCACCATTTTCTTTATAAAAACAGTTGCCATGTTGTGGCTGAATCTATGCAAAAAAAAAAAAAAAGGTGGTAACAGTGTCTCCCATGCTTCCTACTATTACAACTTTGTTTTGTCTACTTCACCGTCGCGTAGGCATAGGAGCTGAGGGTTAAGGGGTGCTACCACTCTCCAGTGCAGCAAAAACCTAACAGCTCTGCAGGAGACATGGGCTCCTGGTGGAGCACTTGGCATACCGCCCCTTCCCGGGAGCCCGGGCGAGACTGACCAGACCTTAACCGTAGGCCACGCCCCCCACTTTGAAATAATTAAGCCAGGTGGAGGGATAAGCGACTTGCCCTGCCCTGTTAAGACGCCGCAGCAGTGAAGCCCGACCACCCACCCAGGGGGTCCGGGCTGGGCCCTAGGGCCTAAAAAGGCCAGTGTTCACGCCTCATCAGTTTCAGGGAGGCGGGCACCCACGTGTAGGAGGGGTCCACATCCTCAAATAGGCGGAGTAACCGCTTCTCCGTGAACTCCGACCCCGCTCAGGTTTAGTAAGGGGCAGAGCTGGCCTGGTTTACTGGGCACAAAGCACCCGGCTCCCGGGCCGGCGCCCCACCATCCGACTCCACGGAACTCCGGCGGGGCCGCTTCTCAGGTGAGGACTGCTCGGGGCTTCTCGGAGGAGGCGCACTGGCTGGCGTCGCGACACTCGGCCCCAACAGTGGCGCGTGTCGCTCGCAGTTCGCACACCGCCCGCGAGGTTCCGGCGTCCTAGGGATGGATCCGGCCTCACGCCGCCCCCGCGCCCTCATGTGACCGCAGCCAACAGGGGAAGACTGAGGCCCCGTGGTCGACGTCTCTGGGCCGATCCCGTCCTGTCGGCAGCCTCTCGACCCAGCAGCCGGCTGCAGAGGAGACCCGAACCCCGGCATCCCGGGGACTGCAATACTCCTTCCTAGTTCCCAGCCGCTCTATACCCGCAGGGACCCCTCACCTGTGCAGAACGGGCCCCAGCCCTACTAGCCGAGTTCCTCCGCCCGCGCCAGCGTCCCAGCCCGCGCCTGCGCAACGGGGCGGAGACGCCAACTCGGAGTCTCCTCCAGAAAGAAAAACGGCGCCGGGGTCACGTGGCAGCACCCGTAGTTCGGGCCGCAGAGACCGCGTTCAACTGGGTTCCTTCCTTCCTTGCCTTCCAGTCCCCGTCCATAAGAGCACCCAGCAGGATGCCCCCTGCAACCAGTCGCCTACAATTGGTGGTGATGGTGGCGGGGAGGAATGCAGAAATGGGAACTAAATGTATATAGAACGAGAAAGTTACAACGAACTAGGCCTGGAAAACCGACAATAATAATGTAAAACAAAAATCTAGGAAAACCATATGCTGATATTACGTGAACACCCTAGGAAAACTGGCGAGTCCAAGGCAAACGGACAATGGTTCTAACTGGTTGCAATTAAATACCTTCTCCTACATTTTATTATGAAACGTTTCAAAGAGATAAAAGTTGAAAGACTTATGGTGAGCACCATGTACACCCACGTTCCACGAAGAACGATCAACCTAACCTGTCTTTCAGGGGGCGTGTTTGCGAACCCACCCGTCTTTCTGGGCACGCGAAGGCGACCCGCAGACGTGGTGTACCTGCCCAGGTGACCTTTGGTTCTGCTCCAGCACCCGACCGTAAGCACCCTTCCTTTCAGAGAGGTTTTCAGGGCATCAAGTCTCTCGTCACCTTGCTGGGCTCTCCTCCACATACCTGGAGTGGAGTCCTGGCTGTGGGTGTACTCAGCTCCTGGAGCGTGGCGGTTGAGCAACTCAGCCCTGAGCTAAGTCTGCCCGCCTCCCTTCTGTTTTCGCCCATGCCCCTGGGTCTATGTACAGGCACTTTAGAGGAGGCAGGAGAAGCACAAAAGAGAAGCGCCGGGACGCCGGCCGGGTCCTGCCCAGGTGCTCTCTGGAGTAATGGACCTGTCCGGTGCTGATCACGTTGAGACCGGTAGCGGGAGGAGCGACAACGGTTGTGCTTTAACGGTAGCTTCACTGGCATTGTGCTTCGGGAATCCCCAGACCGGCGGTCCACCACCACCGCTCCCCACCCCCCGCCCCAGGCAACAAAGAAATGCGCACCGCGCGACGGGAATGCACTTTCAATTTCCTCTCTAGGCAGGGATTCTTCACCAGTATAAACATAAAATGTGTATCCCCCCTGATTATCGATTGCCATTGAGTGCAAACAATGCATCTCCACTTTCTACCCACCTCTGCCTTTCCCCTGGCACGAATAACAGATAGGGTTGTGCTCAAATTTTCCCTCCTTGTCCCAGTTGAGACCTGGGCCGCAGCAGCACCCGGTAGGACACACCAGACTCGATCACAACGCGCTTGCGCACCTTCCCTAGGAGCGATAAGTCCCGGCCGTTCGGGCCCAGCAAGGCTTTGCGCAAGCGTCAGCGCAGGCGCGTCGACGCGCCGGGTCAAGGGTCAATCTACAAGATGGCGGCACTATTGACCTTCTGCCGGCTTCTGGGCCGTAGCGGCGCGGCGGCTCTTACCCTGCCTCGGGGCGCTAGATGTTTCGGGGTGCACATCTCGCCGACTGGGGAGAAGGTCACGCACACCGGCCAGGTAACCGGTGCGGCGCGGAGGACGCTTGAGTGGGCGGAGTCCAGGTCAGGCTCCCGGTTTTCCCGCTGTCCCCGGTGCCCCGGGTCCTCCCGGTGTCCTCCGGGTCCTCCCGGTGTCTTCCGATTCCTGGTTCGTGGGCAGGGCTCGCGGAGGACAGGCGACTGAGTACATTGTGGGTCCCTCGTACGACACAAGCACGGTCGTGCTGTCGCACGCAATAACCTGGGTAGATTTAAAGGCCGCCTCGGTGCTGTTTGCAGATTCTGTGGTCCGAGAGTGTCCCCGAACTCTAAAATGAGACTGTTACCCAGAGAGTAGCTGCGGGGAGGCTTTCCATTGTACTCAAAGCGACCGATTCAGTGGCTCGAATCTTGTAATGTTTGTATGATACTAAATAGTACACTTAAATAATTTGAGAGTCTGCTGTAGTCCAAAACACGAAGACGGTATTAGGCCATAATTGTAAGCCAAAGATGAGAGAGTAAGTACCTATATTATTAACGTGTCACCGGGAAGATTTAGAAGGGACAGAGCCACGGACCGTTTGTAGAGAAGGGGGTGCACCTCCTCTGTCTGAATTTGCCTCCTTTGCACTCCCACTTCACCTTGCAGCCTTCCAGTTCAGATTATTGCCTATTAATCTTAGGGGTCCTGCTGAAAAATGCCCCTGGTTGCACAGCTGTACTTTGGCCCCTCATGTTTGATCCTGAATGACGTAAACATTAAGAACACCACTTTTCTGTAACGTTTATGATTGACATGAAGTGACCTCTTTCTGCATGAAGCTGTAAAAATCACATATGGTCTTTTTTCTTTTCAGGCTTATGATGATAAAGACTATAGGAAAGTTCGATTTGTAGGTCGTCAGAAAGAGGTAAGTATAAGAGAGATAAGATCTCATGAAACCTTTATATAACCAACAAGAAATAAAAAATAATATGTAAGATTTAAACATTTTCCCTGATTTGTGAGCACCCCAGAAGATTTGGAGTTCTGCATTTTTCCCCTCAATGTTCCATGTGGCTATTTTGGTTTTGGTTCCCTTCTGCCCCCGAAATGTCACAGTATATAACAACATCTTGTAGTGTAGTTCTGGTTTACAGATAAATGAGAGTGGTCTTTTTCTTTATTTCTGTGCCTTATACTTCTGAGACCCTCAGATTAGAATAAGTTTTTTTCTCTACAGTCAGAGTCACTCCTTCCCCTCAGTCAGCCTGTTGATTCTTCTCGGTAAGCTTCAGCTTTCCCTAAATTGTGTGTCCCCTTCCCTCTGATGTTGGTTACATTGTCCATGCCCAAAGTCTGGTTTTCTGTCTCCATTCCTTCTTTGTGGGTGTCATGAGGGCAGATGGAGTTCAAAGCAGTGGATGGAGCAGTTTGGAGCAAATTGTTCCTGGGGTTGGCCCTGCACCCCTATCCGAGCTTCCTATCTCAGCTCTTCTGGTGCTTTAGCAGGCATCTGGATTTGTCACAGATTCCTCTCCCATGGAAATTCTCCCGTGGCTCTGGTTTCTGATCGCCATAGCAGAGGGCAGCCCGGAGCCACTTAAAAACAAAGGTATTGAAGGCAGTCGGGTGCTGACAGTGTTGCCTCTCCATTAGCCTTCCTCTCTGTCAGCTCTCCTGAGCTGGCTCTCCTTAACGGCTGTCCCAGCTTGGGTCTCTGGCGCCTTTTCTCTTTGGGATCATGAGTGTCCAGGGCACATCCTCAAGTTGTGACGGTGCACAGCACATCTGTAAATGATGAGCTGGTATTCTGCTCTGGCTGTTATTCTTACAACAACAATTTGGCATTGAGTGGCATTTTAAAATTATTTTCATTTCCAAGAGATATTACTATTTTAGAAAACTTTAGACACAGTGGAAAATCACACAGAATGCAGTTTCCATATATCCCTCACACTATTCCCCTGTCATTAATATGTAGCATCAGTGTGCTACATTTTTTACAAGTGATTGATTTAGACATTGGGTGAGTATTAATATATTAGTTTCAACTCGAGTCCATAGTTTTCATCAGGGTTTACTCTTAGCTGTACATTCTGTGGGTCTTGACAAAGGTATAGTGTTGTGTATCCACCATTACAGTATCATACAGAGTAGTTTTATTGTCCAGAAAACCCTCTGTCTTCTACCTATTCATCCCTGCTGTTTAGCATTTTCTCCAAATTTACTTAGTTTAAAAATTAATTTGGATGAAAACTTCAGTTTTTACTGTGATTTAAAAATAATATATGTGTGTATACACATGTATGTGTAGCTAAATATAATTATTGATATTAGTGCCAAAAACACCCAATGTTTTAAATCATTGAACTGGGGCTTTTAGTTTATTTTAAACTTGTAAATTTCCATTAATTACAGTAGAAATTACAATTAAGGTCAAAATTTTACAGAACATTGATTATTGAACTGGGTTATTATTTCCTTTTTTACTAGTTTTAGTATTATTTTGTAGAATTTGTATTTCATCTCTAATGGATTTAATCACAGTTTGATGTAAGGCAGTAAACTCTCCATACGAACAGTCACTCCCAAAAACATAAGTTTAAAAAAACTCAGCTAACTGACAAATGAATAATTTAAACTTAAGTATATTTAGATGCAGATGAATTGATCAAGAAGTAAATATTAAGAGAGGTTCATATATATATATATATGTGTGTGTGTATGTATGTATATGTATATATTTATGTTATTGACCTGGAAGACTAATTTTTACAGTGGTTGGGCAATTTAGGGTATGTGATAACGGTGTGTACTTATGAAAACACTGCATTTACCAGTAATGCAGAGTGTACTGGGTGCGTGACATGTTTTCTGTACTGGTCTTGTAAGGTCCAATACTGCTTTTTCCTTCCCGTGTCCTGTCCTGGGGCAGGGCGCACGCTGCAGCCCTGAATTTCAGCAGACTCCGAAGCTGGGCCGTGGTTGTGTGCTGTGGCTGGGCATTGACTCCTGGGCTCTTTGTTTTCCTGCAGTTGAGCAGAGTCCCAGAATGTTAATCACGGGAGGTCGGGGTCGCCCTGGAGCTGCAGTTCTGAATGACAGGGGCAGTCCTGTGTCAGTCTCAGGCGTCAGGCATCAGCTGCCCTTCCCACAGGAGACAGCCGGTCTCTTGGACTGCGTGATGGGAGTTTGTTAGTGTGGCCTTTGTGACACATTTGTCACTGAGGTAGACACCGTATTATTTACACCCCGAGGCTTCATTTGTATGGCGAGTGGTTTCATCTGCAGCGGCAGTGAGTGGGCCATCTCTCAGCACGGGCCCACTGTAAGGTGTGGTGTAAGGGGAGCGGAAGACCTTGGCGGAGGCTGTGTTTAAAGGAGCTTGTAAAACAACGAGGCGGCAGCGCTGCATGCTTGTGTTTGTTTTAATGTCGACATGTTTCCCACTGACTTTCTGCTGTGTTTTCGGAAGTAGAACTTGAAGGAAAAGCTTTTCAAAATCATGATCTGTAACTGACAAAGCTTTTGAAAAATAACCAAACCTTTCTACAATGTCCACATTGAGTGAGATCAGGGTGTTTGGTACCGTCTGTGTTGGTGGCAGACAGGGCCTTCTCTGCGTGTGAGGGGCGTGAGGGGTGCTGTCCCTGGATTGTGTGTCCCCTGGACAGTTGGCTGGCTTTGGAAAAAGTTAACTGAGCTTGATTGTGTTCTTATTTTCAAGTTTTATGAAATTAGGTATGCCCCCACCCTGCCTTATTTGTGAGGATTTGTTTGTGCCTAGTCTTGGTTTTCTTGTCTTCCCCAGAGCAGGAGGCCCCTGGTATGGAATGATCCAGCATGGGGTGGTGGGCATGCCCAGCTGGAAGCCACCTGGCCCTGGGTGGCCCGGACTGACCTGGCTCAGTGGTTCTCACCTGTAATGATAGACAAGTACTAAGATTATTCCCAAGCCAGATCGCAGAGTAACCTTGAGCAACATTTATTAGTCTGATGCTCAGCTTCACACTGCTCGTTCGTCTTGTCTTTATTAAGCTGTCTCTTCCTGTAAACTTGTGACGGCTTTTAGGGGACCTGGAAGGGGAAGGACGGTGCTGTCCCTCTGACATTTGGCCCTCAGTGTGGTGTGTTCCAGTTGAATGACCCTCTGGCCTCCAGAAAAGGGTGACTTTCGAGGTGTGCTGTTGCTGTTGTCATCCACCCTGGAGTGGCCAGCGATGTGGAAAAGATGCTGCGTTTAAGAGGCACCACCAGGCAAACTAATCCTCGGGAGCCAAGTGTTGGCTACAGAGGTTGCCTGTGATCGCTGTATGTGGCTCCAAAAAGGAGAAAGCTCGGAGAAGGTGCTGCTGGGTTTCTGCACAGGATGTGCGGCACTTGGAGTACGGGAGCCCTGGCCCTCGGGTGTGGGGCTGGTGATCACAGGGCATGAGTTGTGGGGCTCTGAGTCCCGGGTTCGGTTCTTTCCCTGTACACCCAGGCACTGATGCTGCAGCTTCCCAGCACAGTGTGCCTTGTCTTTTTGACAAGCCCTGAGGACTAGAGCTGTTTTGACTTTGACTAGAACTGAGGATGGCTCTAATTGAGGCAGATACAACCAAGACATACCTCCCACCCAGCGTTCCAAGTTTTCACAGTAGGGCATGGTCAGACAGAGGAAGTCTGAATTGCTGTAGTAACTATGCCATGGAGGGGCTTGTTCAATGATGCCCTCCACCCACGCGCCTGGCCGCTCAGCGTCAACAGTTAACCCCGGATACCGACCAATGCGGCCACGCCTGTTTCTGCTGTGTTTCTTGCCCTCTCTGTTGTATCGTCAGGTCTGAAATTAATTGTGCACACCTCCATGAGGGGTTGATAGTGACAGGATCATCTCACCTGAAACCACAGAGGTTCTTTCAGTCCATTACTCTAGGTGGCCTAAATATTCTGGACTGCGTTGTATTCTTAATTGTACAGCTTGTTTGACTCTGAATGCAAATAAGTCGCATTTATTGCATTGGTGACAAGTGTCTCTGACCTTTAGGTTCCCATTCCCCTGTACACATACACAGTCTCTTTTTGCATTTGTGACGTGTGTTTGTATAACCCCCCTTTCCCTCACACACACGCTGCCCATTTTCTGCCTTGGACTCACCTGTCACAGGACTCAGGTGTTTCTTCTGTGAAGTCGCCCACAGCCAGCTCTGGCTGACTTCACTCCTGTTGTGCTGCTTGGGCCTCTGGTCCTCTTGAGTGCGCGTACTCGGACTGGATCCAGTGCTTTGTCGGATTGGAGCCGGGTTCTTGGTCTGCGTAACCCTACGGGGCAGGTGATGTGCGTGCTTTAGGTCATTAACTCATAGGTTGTAAAGCATGGTGTTCTCTTCTCGTTAGTAGTTTGAGGACTTACATGTAGGAAAAAAACCAAAAACACACCTTTGGTTACTCTGAGGGAAGAAGAAATGCTTGATTCTTTCCCTTTATTTACCAGTTTTAAAAATAATGAGTTGATTCCCTGTAGTGAGGAAATTAAAGAAGTTTGAAAATATCATTGTGGAATCATGGGTTTTAGTGATTTGTTCTCAGTCCTTTGCAGTTACAATCTCATTGTTCCTCAGATTCCCATGTCCGGTTTATTCCGATTGGCAGCGCCCCCAAGTCGGCTACCTTTTGGCCTGCCTGTGGTTGTCTCTGCTCACCTCTAGTCTCTGTCACAGACGCACGGCTCCGACGCTGCACGGTTCGTCTGCAGCATCTCCTGCCCGGCCCTGGATCCCGCTGTTGTCAGAGCTCTGGTTTCTTTAGTGTGAAATGGTGGCCGCGTGGACTCATCGCCACTGGGGTGTCCCTATTCCCAGTGGGCTGAGCCGTGGAGCTGTGTGTGTGTAGAGAGAGGGGGACGGCAGAGAGGGGAGAGGAGGGGATAAGTGGGGCAGAACGTTGACAGTCTGAGGCCAGGCAAGGACGGAATGGGGGTCCTTTGCACTGTTGTAGTTCTTGCAACATTTCTGTAAATTTGAAATTTTATCCAGTGAAAAATTAAGTGGGCTGTATATGCATGTATTAGTTACTTGTGTATTTTGAAGATCTGTAATTGTATTTCACTGGAAATGTACAGAATATAATTCTGCCTGTGCTGACAGTGCATAAATGTCTGTGGGGCAGGTTTCTATGTAAATTTAAATGAAATTGAGTTTTTGTGCTTGTCTATACGAGGCTTTTTTCTCCTTGTCCAGGTGAATGAGAACTTTGCCATTGATTTAATAGCTGAACAGCCCGTGAGTGAAGTGGAGAGTCGCATCATAGCGTGTGACGGCGGTGGGGGGGCTCTGGGCCACCCGAGAGTCTTCATAAACTTGGTAACGTGACCCATCGGCCTTCCTGTCCTGCCTGGTCCTGCTCTCAGGGGGGCCGCCCAGTGTTCCTCTGACCACACAGTCTCACCACCCTTGCCTACAAAACCAAATGGCAGGGCCGAGCACCGAGGCATCTTTTCAGATGTGACGTGCCCTGCAGGGCCCTACTTAGCGTTACCAGCACCGACTTACTGGCTTCCTCTCAGACACGTAGGAGTCCGTCTTTCTGGCTGAGCCTTCCTTAGCAGCCCATTCTGTTGATACAGACACACTTGGGGCCTAGAGAAGAGACCTTGGGACATTAGGGCTGAGAAGGAAGCCACAGGCTAAAGCTCGGATGTGCATGAGGTATGAAGGAGAGGGAAGGGCGCTGGCAGGACCTACCACCGCCCCTTCTGCTGGTGGTGTGAGGGAGCTTGGACCCCGGACCCCATCCCTGTGGGGACCCCCCCCATGTTCAGGTCAGTTGAAGTCTGTACTCAGGGTGAGACTCTGGCTGTCCTGGAGGGGTCAAGCCAAGGGCAAGAAGTGGCTGCTGTGCTAACACTCTGTCCTCGAAGTGGCCCTTTGAGATGCCCTCGTGTTCCAGGGTGGGGCCCGAGGCCAGGGGAGGAGCCAGAGCTGGACCTAGGCTTCTTGGGCACCGAGGCAGTTCTTAGCACAGTGGTGATTGGGTTTACAGGTGGTTCGGGCTGACAGGGCATTCAGGTGTTGTGTGTGCTTTCAGTGTCTAATCGCTAACTATTAGATTTGAAGTAGAATATGGAAATATGAGGTTTTCCTTCTTGAATTTTTTCAGGACAAAGAAACAAAAACTGGGACATGCGGTTACTGTGGCCTCCAGTTCAGACAGCACCGTCACTAGAGCAGACCGTGCACCTGGGTCTTGGGAGGCTGTGCGTGTGAGCGCTTCCGTGTTCGAGTGAACGAGGAGGGTTCCCATGCTGTATGTGGGGTGTTCCTATTTTGAATAAAGGGTGTTGTCCAGGATGGCTGTTGACAAGTGTGGTTCTTTCACAGAAGGGACTTTTGGAAAATAGTGTCACTTAGAAGTGTGGGCTGGATCGGGGTCCCCTCCTGCCAGATGTTTCTGGACAGGGACTTTAATCCATGTGGCCACACCAGGTGGCTGAGAGAAATGAAAGAAAACTCTACTGTTCTCCCTTCAGCTACAGTTACAGCTTCTGCTGCTGTGATCACACATGGTGTCCCCAGTCTGCCATTCTAACCTCCAGCCTTGGGTCTCTTGTAGAAACAGCATGTCCAGATACAGTGTCTAAAGTAACTGACCAGGCAGCAGCCCCCTATGACCATGGCTGGGTTTCCACAGTGCAGCTGAAGCCCAGCCTTCCCACCCAGAGCATCTCTGCGCAGGGGACATGGGGTCCACAGAGACACTGTCCAAATGGAGTGAGCCCTGGGCTTCCCTGCACTGAGCATCACCAGTCTGTTAGAATCAAATGTCCTTTCCCGCAGAAACAGCGTTCCGTCCCTTACCATCCCCCTTACTCCCACTTCATGCTTGGACAGCAGGAGTCCTGGGGGCTGGAGCGGGCTCTGGAGGGACAAGGGACGCCTGAGGTCAGAGAGCCACTCATGATGTCATCAGCCACCTTGCCTGACTTCTGTCATTGATCCACTCCCACACTGAAGGGCAGCCTCCCCTCAGGTACCAGTCCTGCAGCTGTCTGCCCCCCTCGCTGTCTGAGTGCAGACAGGTAGTGATGAGAGTCCCATGATCCCAGGGCCTCACTAAGGGTGCTGGTGTCTCCGGGGCATCACAGGGCCCATGTTCAGTGCTGTCCTGAGGGGCACCCCAGTGCCCAGGTGGTCTGTCCTGAGCCTCTGCCTGGCCATGCGATGGGTCACACTGGTCCGGACACAGGCAAGGGGCCTGAGCTGTGACTGTGTGTGTGCGCCAGTGACCTGGTGTGATGGCAGAAGGTGTTGCGTGCGTTTTTCTGTCCCAAAGAGGTTGGTGATTTGCAGCAGCCCCTCACTGGGTCCTGCAGACACCTGGTAGTGCGGGGGGGTGGGGGGTGCGTGCCCTTACCTGGGGCTGCTCTCAGAAATCCCTGCCGCAGTGGCCAGAGGTCTTACGTCAGGGTGTCCCCAGCCTCACGGACTTCACTCCCTCTGAAGACACTAAGGAAGGCTCTTCCAGTCATCTTGAGCTCCTGATGGCTGCTGGCTTCCCTTGTAGACACATCACTCCAATCTCTGTCTCCTTCGTCACATGGCCTGTCTCTGGGTCCCTGTCCACATGGCCTTTTTATAGGGAAACCAGTCATTGAGTTTGGACCCACCCACATCCAGTGTGACCTTACCTTGTTACACCTGCAGAGACCTGATTTTCAGATAAGGTCTCATTCTGCGGTTCTGGGTGGACATGTGTTTGGGGGACACCGTCTCCTAGAACAGGGTGACAAGGTGTACTCCCTCTGACTCACCCTGTCACCACTTGCCCTTGGTCAGGTCTGACATAAGGTGGAGTGTCCCCACCCACCACCTCTGCTAGGACTCAGCCAAGAATGCACAGTGGGACAGCTTCCCTTGGTAAGGGAGAGGTAATTGGGGACCCCTTTCTTTTTTTGGAAAAAGAAAAATGAATAAAAACTCAAGTACTTGGTACAAGAAAGTAAAAAAGGTACACCTACCAGTCAGTGTTATGACATAAAAAGCCAAATGGAAGCAAATGGAAACCCATCGGAACAGGAGCATTCAGTGCAGTGTTTTGTCAGCTGGACCAGATGCACCTGAGGAGAGGTGGCAGTCCCACGTCCCACAGCTGAGGCCTGGCTCTGCCACAGAGGTGGTCCCACTCCTGGCTATGACGAGAGCTGTTGGCTCCGGGTGTGTCGGTGCTGTGTAATCCCGCAGCCCTCAGGGGTCTGTGTGAGTTTAGGGGAGGGCTCTGACCTGCTGACTGCACAGCAGGCACTTCGTTTGGGACTTGGGCTGTCCCACTGTCTGTCTTCCCCAGAGCCCTCCAGGTCTCGTTATTTCCTGGTTTGCAGGTGAGCAAATGGCGGAGCGCTGGCCAGGTGTGGCTCTGGGCCTCTGTTAGGGCACAGCCTTGTCCTGGCCCCTCCGAGACCTCATCAGGGTTGGTCTTAGCACAGACCTGTGGCCCCGCCCTTCCCGGCCACACGGACTGGCTTTCCTCTGTGGGTTCACTGAAAACAAAAGTAAAAATTGTATAACCACATGGCTTTTATGAAGAGAAAATGTATTAGAATAACGAGTTTTGCACAAACAAGTCTGTGCTCTGCGCGGGAGCTGTCCCAGCTGTGGGGTCACATCAGGGACTTTGCCTGCACCCAGAAGCGGCCTTATCCATGGACTCCACGGTGTAGGTCCAGCACCCTCCTCACCTCTGTCCCCTGTGCCTGGCACCTGTGTCCCCAGCTCCTCCCAGGGAAGGACACCTTTACTGGGGCTGAACTCGGGGAAGCCAAGCAGGCTACAAATTCCACCGCAGATCCCAGGGACTCTTATGTGCAGATGTGACTCTAAGTCAAGTGCCTATTTTCCAATCACAGATGCTGCTACAAAAGTCAAGTGAGTTAGAATGAAGAGAGTGACTGTGCTGGAAGGACCAGTTGCAGTTTGGGCCTGGCCTCCTCACTGGGACCCCCCCAGGAAGCAGCGGTGCTAGGTGGGGTTGCATGTCTCTGTGCTGTCCAGCAGCCGCTGTGTTTTCACAAAACGTGCACAGGATGCACGAGAACGTTCCTAACCCAATGGATCCTGCTGAGGGGTCACTTTCACAGCAAGTTCTGTTGGCAGAGTGAATCTCCAGGAAATCGACAGTACGTGCTGCTGCGGACAGCAGGGGAAGTGCCGTCATTCAGGAGTGAACTAATGGGCCACCAGCGCCCGTTCTCCACGAGTGTCCAGATGCAGGTGCTTGTGGTTTTCAGGCCTTCGGACATCAGGGGACTGTGTGGCGAGGAGCAGTGTGCTCTCAGCTGCCTGCTCCTGACTGGGGAAGGTGTCATCAGAGACAGGTGGTGTCTGGGGAAACAAACACCTCTGACATCACCCTGCAGAAGTCACAGTTCAGAATGAAAGTTCTTGTCAGGGTGTATGCAGCAGCATGTGGGGAGCAGGCCAGAGCCCTCGGGGACCAAGTACACCTCTCAACCTGGCTCCCCAGCTCCAGGTCTCTATAGACTGCTTGGGCCGTCCCCCATTGCCTCAGAGTCTTCCCCAGATATCAGTACTGGGGCGGCCAGCCTTGGCCAGGGAGCCTGTCTTTGGGGGTTGAACTGCATCTCATTCCCCCTTAAGGCATTGAGTACAGGCAGCGTTAAGGCTCACAAATGGTTAGGTTTAAGTGGCCAAGCGCCTGTGAGACGAGAGAGTGGACAAGAGAGATCTGGGTGTGCAGGGGGAAGGCTGGCCTGTGAGGTCACACCTGTCCCCATCAGGGCCTCTGAACCTGGTGGGGTGCAAAGGGCATCTGTACTGGAGCCTCCCTTGAGTCCAGGAGAGAGGAACTAAGGCCACTGAAGTTGTTTCAGTGACAGACACAGAGGAGAAGTCACTGAGTAGGAAAAGGCATCAGAGTGAAGGGGAAGGATGGCTCCTTTGAGGAGGAATCTTTGAAGTCACGGAGGTGCATGGTCATTGAGGGGCAAGAAGGCCTGGGGGAGCTGGGTCGGTCCTGGGCTCCCCCTCTCCGGCCAACCCTAGAGGGACATGGTGGTGGGGACACAGAAGCAATGGGCCTAGTACCCACCCGAGACGTTTCTCTGTTCGGGGTGGGCTGGTGAAACCCCCATGGCGTGGCTGGACCTCACCCTGTGTGGTCCCAACTCCTCACCCCCATCACCCTAGGGAGTCCCTGCTTCTTCATGTCCTCTCATGTCATGATCCTGAAGTGAGGAAGGCCAGAAAAAGAAAACCTACATTTTCTTGGGACTTTGTAGTTGGACAGACTCTTTAATTTCAGGTTTTTACTTGGATCGACGTTGCACAGCCCTTTCGCCTTTATCCCCTGAGAGTTGGCAACACTGAGAATGTTCTGACTTGTGACACGATCCTTTAGAGCTTTATTGGAAAAGGGCATTAGCTTCATAGTAATAAATTAATAAAATGGAAGCCATTTGCAGTTTGGCGGCCTCTGCAGAGGATGCAGAGAGACCTTGGAGCTGCTGGAGGATCACTCATAAACAGCTCTGTGAAGTGTTCACGGCCGCGCTTACGACCTGCCCGGAAGACGCAGGAGGAGCCAAGCAAACTGGCCCTTCCCTGAAAGGCAAGTGCAGGGAGGCCCCTGTGTGTGTGTGGACACCAGCCTGTGACCCAGGCCCACGAGCTGGTACATGCTTCTTGGGCCTCAGTCCTGGTGTGGGCCCAGTGAGCCCCTACCCGGATGTCGTGAGCCCTGACCAGTCCACCAGAGGGCAGTGGTGCATAACCATGTCCGCTGGGTCCCTGCAAGTTGCCCTGGGCTGTGGTTGCCCTTTGAGTGGTGACACCCTGATGCATCTATGGCAGGGAGGCCATGACCATATGGAAACGGTGCTGCTGCTCAAACCTGCCCCAGGGAAGGCAGGGCTGTTTGGAGACTGGAGTCATAGCTCCATCGCAAGATTGGACAGCAGGGCCCAGGTGGGAGGCTGGCCCTGGCCTTGACCCCAGGCAGGCCTAGGACCCCCAGGAGCCTTCTTTGTGTGTCCTTCTGGACACCCTGCTGGGTGCTGTCTGGCAGGGCCTGCTGACCCCCTACCCTGTTGGTGGTTTCCTCTGGCCACCCTGGTCCTGGCATGGGCAGGGAGGTCTCTGATGAGGAGGTGACTGCAGTAAGATCTCTGATGCTCCCTGCGAGGCCTGCGTGGCCCTGTGAACCCGGTGGTGCTGGGTTCCACGGGGACTTGGCCTCTGGGAGACTCTCAGGAGGCACCTCCCTATCTGGAGGAAGGTTGACCTGGCCTAGAAATGACCTTGCCAGGCCAGGAGCCTCAAAATGAGATGGACCCTTTTCCTGGATGGGTGAGGAGGCAGGGGGCTTGCTTGTGCCTGACTTTCATCGCTCTTCAGCATTTTCTTTTGGCATTTCTCATAAAATGGAGCCACTGATGCTCTGATTCATCGGACTGCCTGGTGGTGAATGGGGCGGGATGCTCCAGTGGAAGAGGCCTCTCGTCACTCAGCCCCTGGGGACCGATGGCCAGCCAGTCCCTGCTGCTGGCAGCCCCTCTGCTTGTGCTGAGCTGTGTGTGGTCCCTCCGAGGCTAATACCACTATTACGGTCCTGATTTATTAGACATGGGGAGATTTTAAATTTCTTTTTTGTGCAGTCATTTAAAATTTAAAATGATAACATCTAACCCAATGAAATTTCAGTTGATCATTCTCCAAATGCACAAAGTCTTATAAGGTATGAATTAAGAGTCTTAAGAACTCTTATAACAACTTAACCTGCACATTGGTGATCTGCTTTGGGGGCTGTCACATCAGAGCGATGTCCTTAGGGATAGAAAAAAGAAGACGGAGAGCAGGCAGATCCAATTTTGAAAGTCATCTCCGCTTAAGCTCTGGGACCGTTTCACGCACATTGAATTCCTTCTCCTGTTTTGTAATAATTATGTTTTTCCTATTTGACTTCTCCCTTTGGGGATTTTATGCATTTTTATAATTTAGTGACTTCAGCGGGGAGAGCCTGTTTTTGGCCTTGAAAGATGTGCCATGTCATGGGGGGGACTTCGGGGGGGTGGAGCCTGCATCCTGGCATCGTCTTGCCCACCACTGTCATCACACCAATTTTTAGCGCTCACCAACACCCGGCCAACAGGTGACAGCATGCTTCCTTTTCCAGCAACACTCTCAGCACACATGGTCCCCGCTTGGACCGTACGGTCAGGCAGGAAGGTCAGCCTGGGAGCGCAGCTGTAACTCCTGACAGGCCCCCGGGCAAGGCGCCACCCAAGGCGGAGCCAGGCCCTTGCAAATGGTCCCAGCAGAACTTGGATCCCAGCCTGTGGCGGCCAGTGTGAAAGTTGCCATTTCTGAGAGTCCCGTTTCATTTTTGGTAACGTGCGGATCAAAGCACCTCCTCTGAGGGTGGCTGTGGGTGCGACGTTGTCCTGCCAGCTCAGATCCCAGTGCTGGTGAGTGTGGGCAAGGGGGTCCCAGCCTTGCTGTCTGAGGCGCAGGGCCTCGGATCCCTTTGTTTGTCACGTCTGCAGCAGGACCTGGGGAAGGCCGATGAGTCTGGGTTGGCTGGTGGGCAATAGGAATCATCTCAACTACAAAGTCAGAAACAGCAGAGTTAGAAGTAGTTGGCCCACTCTGTCTGGATGGTGATTTGGTCAAAACACTCAAGGGAATTTCTCAGTCGGTGAAAGGTTGGGAAGTGAGTCGCAGGCCAGGAGAAAGCCAGGGGTGGGCCCTGAGCTCAGTCACCTTGCCTGAGTTCCCAGACCACGCCAGTTCTCTACTGCTTCCGACCTTTTACTGTGGGGCTCATTTGGAGAAACAGATGGAGATGTAGTTGACATTTAATTGACACTTTAGTTAACCGTGGTGTTACTGTGTTCCTCCATAGTTAACCGTGGTGTTACTGTGTTCCTCCACTTCTACAGGCGGGTCGCAGGAAGCAGTGGTCTGGGTCTGGCTGGAGCAGAGCTGCCAGGATCAGAGGGCAGCATGCCCGGAGTGGAGTCCTGAGAGCTCGCATGTAGTAGCTCTGCTTTTGGACAACACCTCGTCAGCCCAATGTCACCTTCCAGGTGTGGCAGTGGTATCCACGGGGAAGTGTAGCTGCCTACCTGACACTGGGGTCCCATGCTGCCACCCCCACCTGCCCAGCAGTGTGTAGCAGTCTTGGCCGTACTTCTTTCTGTCCTGGTGTCCCAGTACCCTGTGGTCCCTCACCTTCAGAGCTACTCTGGGGGTCCAGGCACCATACCCTGCTGGGTCCGGAGCCCTTGTCTTCTCAGACACTGAATCCTCGGTAAGATCCAGTCTGATGAACCAGCTCTCTGCTAGAAGGCAGCTCAAAGCTGTGTTCTCCATTTCATTTTGCCTTGATTATTTATAAAGCTAAACAAGAAATTGTTGACACTAGTGATCGTTAATGTGTCAATGTTGAATTCGACTTTGCATTGAACGAGGTGACTATGCCAAGCCAGACGGGGGGCATTACCCTCAGCCAGTCTCCATGGGCACATGTTGGTCTGAACAACACAGAGTCACAAATGAACTCATTTGCCAAATGTCTAGAAAGCACTGACTGTGGGATTAGTTCCTGGAACATGATGGGAGGCATCTCCTCCCAATGAAGGGTGAAGTCAGTGAGGTGAGCAGAGACGGGACAAGTCACCGCACAAACATCTGAGAAAATTGGGCCACCTGGCCCCTGAGTTTGGGGTGACACATTTTGATTTAAAGGCAGAGGCAGCCTCTTGTCCTGCTCCTGCTCCCCAGAGACCCCGATAGACTGGGACTGTGTCTTCCACCGTGCTCTGTGAGGGGCACACTCCTGTGTGACTCGGAGGGAGTCCCCGACACGGAGCAGAGGGAGCGTGCTTGTGGGCTGAACCTGCGACTCAGAGCAGGGGGGCTGGGACAGGGCACGGTGCCTCGGTGTCTCTGGGGCCTTGCGCTGGGCGGCGTTGCTCTCTGATCTCAGTGTGGTGTTCTCATTCACAAAATGCTCAGCTGTGGTGTTAAGCAGATCTGGGGAATTGCTAATTAATAACTTTATTTTACTTGAGCTCCACAAAAAAGAAGTCAACCCTTTCATCATAGCCATTGGCCTTAAAAAACGCAAATGATGTCCCCTGTCATTTTTATTCCCTGCATTTTTCTCAGGTTCCTAAGCAAGCATAACTTTTTTAAGGGTCTTGTATGACTGGAGAGATTGCTCAGTTATTTTCATTTTACAAATTGGGCTACAGCGCTGAAAGAATCACCGCTGTGTCCAGAGTTACAGGGTGTCCCATGAGCTGTTAGTGGGAGGCGTCTCCGGTCCCAGGAGGGATCGTCCCATGGCTGGTGTCCTCTTGCCGGCTCCGCACAGCCAGCTGTGGGTTCTGGGCCTTGTCTGCCTGAGTGTGTGTGAGGCTCACGCAGGATCAGCCCCATTGTAAATACAGCAAATATTTCATTTAGAGCAGTTCTGGCCAGCTTCAGGGCTGACTTAGAATTTCTCTCTCTCTCATTCTCTGTCTCCCCCTGTCTCCCACACACCCAGAGTCACGTACACAGGTGTGCACACATGGACCACAATGGTCTGCGAGCCAGGGTTTTGTGCTTTGTGTTGCCTTCCTTGGCTGACACTGAAAATGCCTTTACAACCCGAGCTGACACCCCGTGAGAACAAGCCACTTCCCGAAACCTGGAAGGCCCTCTGGAAGTTGTGCCTTCAGGCCGACCTCACTGACCTCCAGGCCAGTAGCTAAGGGGCAGCCCTGACTGAGGGCTCCAGGGGCTGTGGGGCCTGGCCCCAGCGGTCAGTAGAGTTGGTGATGCACCATGGAAGATTCCAGAAGACTTGTGGGCCAAGAGCGAGTGGCTGAGCTCCAGGGAGGCCTCAGCGGTGCCCACATTTGCTGTTACTTGGGGTTGGTTTCACTGGTACCCGAGGTGCTATTCTGCCCAAGTTCTCCCCAAAAAGCTCATAACAGATGGATGATTGTTTCCATGCTTTAGGGGGATCCGGCCTCGTGAAAACCTGGTGAATCGCTCCAGCCCACACTCACTCACTTGTAAGGTGGCCGCCTGGTAAGACAGCTGCCTCGCATGCTCACCTTTCACTGGTGTGGCTTAGAAAGTGAGGCCCAGTCTTGAACCTCACTGAGATGTGGCTGTAAGACCAGGAGGAAATAACACAAACTCCTCAAGATCAGAAGAAAACACATCTTGTAGAGATGACTCCATCAGTTTAAGTTGCCATGAAAACCCTAAATAGACAAAAACAAGCAAAACTCTCACTCCTGAAAGTCCTTCCCGTTCACCTTTCTTCTTGGTTCTTCATGCCCTTCGACCTGACAACCCAGTGCAGCCTCCAAACAATGCCCCTCTTTTCACGGTTTTTCTTGAAAAGTAAATTCAATAAAACATGCTATTTGTGATACCAAGGAATGGACTTGTGTTTTTAAAAATAAATTAATAAATATATTTAAGTGGTTTGTCTTAACTTCCAGTGTGTGAATAGCAATAGACAGAGTCCACAGAAATCAAAGATCTCTGGGGTCCTCAATAATATTCAAGACTATCAGGGTCCTGAGGCCAAAATCTTTGAGAGCAGCAGCCTTGGAATCTGCTTGCCCTCTTAAGGAGTTCTTGTTTTCTTCATTTAGGAACAATGCCCTTTCTCAAAAGGTGCTTTGAGGAGCTCCTGACCATAGGGGGCAAAATAGTGGAAACCAAACACACTGACAGCAAGCATGCAGCAGTGACATCCTCCAACAAAGAATGTCCGTCTGTCCTCTGAACTCAGGGGCAATGGGGGGACTTCGCTGTGTTCAGTAGCAAATGCCCTTTTACTCCATGAAGTTCTTTAAAAATAGACCCATGAAGCACATTGATAAGGCTGTCATGTGCAACAGAAACAAAGAGGAGAGCTACAAAACCAGGGGAGAGCCATTGTGCTACCAGTCAGTGCCTGCTATCAAGTTTTCATTCCTCCCAACATTGTGGTTATTTGGTTAACACTTAGCAATGCATTATTGTAACAAAGCTTATTATTTATTTCCCCACAAGCATTTTAGCTGTGATTTCTTGTGTCTGGTACAAGGTTCGGAGTTATCCTGCTTGATGTGGGAACTCTATACTTGTTGTGGCCAATATACACATTTGCATAACAATAGCTACACAAAATTTAATAAAGGAAGAGCAGTTGAAATGCAAGGTAAGACTTACCTGGTGCACACGTCCACGTGGGGCCTGGTGTCAGCATCAAGGCCTGCAGCTCTCTGCCGCTGTGTGCTGCTGTTCCGTGCCTTCCTTAGCCTGAGTGGCCTCCTCCTCCTGTGCTGCAGCGTGAACTGAGCCAGCATCTCCTCCTGCTGAGGACAGAAGCCTCTGAAATGGTGTGCCAGTTATCAGTTCCCACCATCATGCTTCATAACATACACCCGCCTCAGTGTCTTGGGAGGTGTGAGTCTAATTTGCTTATTGGTGTTCAGGTAGCAATTGGCTGGGCCCAGTGGACAGTCCTCCCTGCCATGGCTGGGTCTGGGGTGCCCAGCTCTCTGTTGGGTAATCCAGGGCAGTCTCAGTCTCCTGATTAAAGTTCCCCTCCTGCACTGGCAGCTTAGCCAGGTGGTTGGCTGCAGGAGGCCATGACTCAAGTGCTGCATTCTTAGATGGTTCCCTCCTGAGGGTCCAGTGAAAACCCACCCACCCTGAGATTCCAAAGGGAGGAAGTCAAGGGGAGGAACTGACCACACAGGTGACAGGAGGACTGAGAAGCAAGAAAGGAGGAAGGGGCATGCTCAGCCCAGGCCCATCTACTAGCCCAAGCCTGTCTGGGGGAAGCTGCAGCCTGGGAGGAAGCAATGCCCCAGGCAGGGAGTGTGGGAGACACCCAATTCTCCTGCCTCACCCTCCAGTAGGAAAGCACTGGCCAGGGTGGCCCTCCACCTTATCAGGAGCAGGATGGGGAGGGGCTGGGACCTGATTGGACACAGCTGCTCCTCAATCCCAATACCTGGCCTGGCCTGGGACCTGGGTGGGTGGGACCCTCCCTAGGACAGCATGAGGGATCCAGGTGAGCAGGTGGGAACTCCTGCCTCCCATTTCTGCCCAGTGCTGGTGGCATTCAAAGTATAGTCCCATCTCTTGGTGGGCAGCCACCTATGCTGCTTTCCCATCCTGAGGGCCCTCTAAAGCTTGTGGCCAGAGCTGAGAGACCTGGCAGCAACCTCCTGAGAGATGGAGTGGGATGTGCAAAGCAAAGGCAGGACCATGGTGTTCGATTGAAGCCGTGTGGACCATCTCTCTGCAGCCCTCTCCTGCTCACGACTCTCAGCTGCCAGGATTCCGCCCTTCTTCATTCCAGGGGACAGCTTCCAGCTGTCAACCTCTAGGGCCACTTCTTCACATCCCCTTTACTTTGGAAACAGTTAACTTTGCAACACAGTCATCATGCAAACACAGTGCTCCCGTCTCCCTGTCTTCATCTCCTCCTGAAGCTCTTTATTTCAATGTGAATGGCAGGCTATGGGCCACAGTGCTGTGTTTCCATCACTCCCCGCCGCTCCCCCGGACGGCGGGAGTCGTGGGTTCGCGGCAATGATGGTGCTGATGCTCCTTTAATTTAGTTGTGTTATAAACTGTCGGCAGGCTGCGTTCCTTTGCACGCCCTCTGCACGCTCTGTGTGAGTTATGGCAGCTTGTTAATGAAGGGAGCTTGTTTGGCCGTTGGAACAGCCATCATGTGCCCTGATGGCTCCCCGACCGTGAGTGGGATGATTCCCAAACTTTGTCTGCTGAGTCAGCAGGTGCCTCCCCTGTGTTCTCTGCCAGGAGACGATGCCGCTGAGGTCTGAGCCCTGCAAGTCCAGGGACTCCACAGGAAACGTCCGTGGAGAGGGTGTTCTGGGTAAAACTCATTGCCAGTGGAGCTGAAAATTCCAGAAATGCATCTCTCTCTAATCTTTCCATGGCCGTGGTCCTCAAGGCTCCCTTAGGAGGGTGAAGTGGGCCCTGGCAGGGGTGCGAGGCCAGCAGGTGTGGAGTTGGGGTACTCAGCTGTTCTGAAACACAGAGAGAGGCGTGCGGTTCCAGAAAGGGCTGCAGAGGGGAGACTCTCTTCGGGGTTTGTTTCGTGCTCCTTTCTCTCTGCTGCCCTCCAGCCTAGTCCTGGGTCCTGGAGCTCCTGAGACCTGTCTGTGCTCGCCCTTCACCTCCTCTCCCAGGAAGCCCCTGCACCTGCAGCTGTGGCCCAGCCCTCTCCTATCAGGATATTCTCCTGAGCTATGTAGCCTTGAACTTCCTTAGGAAACAGCCTGAGGGTTAAGTAGGGGCTCACAGCCCCCACACGTGCGCCTTGCCTTTCCTTCTGCTGACTGGGGACTGACTACACCTAGGTCACATTCTCCGGGCACTGACAGCCCCACTCTTGGGCACTTGGGCCTCCTGGGTCCCCTGGCCAATGGAGTCACTTCCTCTTAAGGGCTGTGTCTCCATCAACAGGAGTTAGGGACCAGCTGCCTGGCTGGTGCCCCCACCCTGCTGTCCTGACAGCGTATTCCTGCCAAGGGTCCCTCAGAGGAGTCGTGCCATGAAGCTGACCGCAGTATTCCAGTTCCGGAGCCAGCAGGAACTTCAGTCTGTGTGAGACTCTGTCGGCCTGTCTCCCTCTGAAGGAGGCACTTCGGGCTGCGTGCATCCTGAGCAGGGGTGACTCTGGGATGAGGAAGTTTGTCTCTGCTTTCTCCAGGGCTTTCTCTTACAAGCCACCTGTTGCTCTGGGAGGCTTGTATGTAGCCAAACTGCGCTGCCTGAATCACAAAATCAGTTATTTCTGTTACAGAAAATGCCATCCTGAAAAACACCTCTGACTGCAAATGCTTACAGTATGTAAGAGCTCAACTGAGCTCCATTTGTGACTCTTGTTCCAGTTACATCAAGTGGCCCAAACCCTCCCTAAGGTGGATCAGCTCCACCTCCCATGAACCTTCCAGTCGTCCTGCTCACGCTGGAGCCACAGGCCCAGAAGGCATCTCAGAGCCAGGGGGCTCCCCCAAGTCTGCCTTCAGATCAGAGCTTGAGAAAGTGCCACCACCTGGGCCCACCTAACATGGGGCTGTCCACGCACTGTGAGGGGCCTGGGGCCCTGGGCTCGTCGGGACTCCTGGCACACAGCTGAGTCTCCCTTCAGACACCAGGAGTCCACCGCTCCTCCTTGTCCTCCGACAGCTCGAAGAAGCTGGTGGAAGAGGCAGCCCGGCAGCCCTGGCCTTTCCCTTCCCCCTGGGGAGGTGACCACACAGGGAGCCCCAGCAGCTACAGCCTGCTCATCCTAGCCTCTTGAGAGCCAGGGGTCCCCAGTGGCCCCCGGCCCGAGGGCAGAGTCTGGGTTCCAGTCGGGTCACCTTTTCCCATTTTCTGCTCAGCCATCTGAGGACATCGTGGAGACAGGGGGCTCCCTAAGTAACAACAGGCCAGCTGGTCCAGGACTATAGGTTGTGATGACCACTCCCTTGGCTTGGAGTCACTGCCCTCTGCCTCTCAAAGGCCCTTGTCCACCACCCGCCCCGGGGCTGGCCTACCCATCCTTGCTTGTCTGGCTGATCTTGCGCTGGACCAGGCTATGGTTGTGCAGAATCTGAAAGCATGGCTCACTGAGCCTTGCTGTCCCTCCTGGTCTTCAAGGTCCCAGTATTCTTCTTAAGGAGCTGCCCTCAACCTGGGGTGCCCCTAAACCCTCCCCTCATGACTTCCCCGATGAGCCCCTGCCCCAGCCATATGCACTCGGGAGTGAGACAGGTGGGCAGGAGCAGCTAGGAAGGCCCATGAACTCGGGGGGGTGGGGGAACCCAGGGGCCTTGGCAGGTTGAGGAAATGGCTCTAGGCAGGAAGGTGACACACAGCATGCCCTTTTTGGGGATCCTCATTCTTAGGGCTAGCCCAGCCCCGCTGTCTCCATCTAGACTCTGTGTCTCGGGCACCGACAGCTGTGAGATTCTCAGGCAGCCGCCCCTGCTCCACAGGCTCCGTTTCTCTTCCTTCCATCATCCACGGCACTTGCCCCAGCACCAGCCACAGCTTTACAGTTGCAATGGACTCGCACCCCATGCGGAACACCGTCTGGCTCTCCTCCAGGCAGACGATTTTCTCCCGTCCGGGCTGTGGATGTTTGGTTCTGCCCCTGGAAGGGCCACACAGCCCTGGTTCCTCTCATTATGGCGCCGGGTCCCAGACACTTACTTGTCCTCCAGCCATCAGAGGGAATTAAAATGAACAGCCGTCCTGACATGAGGGGAGCCTGCCTGAGAGGCCGATGGTTACCCACTCACAGCAGGAAACTCGCAATCAAATTCTAACAAAAGGTCACATTTGCAATAAGTAAAAAGGAAATGTAGGTAATTGGTTCTGGAGCCCGTTAATACCTCTGCAGGCCCTGAGAGGCAATCTGATGGACTTGAAACCTTTTTGTTCAGGTAATTAAAAATGAGATTTCATTATATCATTAAAAATGAGGGCATATGAGCTGTTTTCTCAGATTCTATAATGTTATCAAGAGAGGAAAGTAAATCCAGCTGGGCAGGTGCTTGGGTCTGTGAATAAATGTAAGGTACCCAGGCTCGCAGCGTCCCCAGCCCCTCCTGGCTGGGATGGAGGTAGCTCAGCGGGGTGGTGGGAATAGCACCGGGTCAGGCGTGGCTGGAGAGTGAGACCCTGCAGTGGAATCCGGGGGGCAATTGGCAGATGGGACTTTAAACCACTCGTGAACTTCCACTTTATCTAACATGAGAGATTCTTCGCAGATCCGCTTATGGGGGGAAATGGGAGGGAAATGGGGGGCCCACCTCCTTCAGCCTCCTCCGGCCTTCCCCAGACAAGCGAGCCTGGCTGCAGACCACACAGCTGTGATGTTTGTGGCTGGTTCTGCCCGGGGAATGGCGTGGCCGAGTCCAAGGCCCGACACAGATGATGCTGCACGCTCTTCGGTGTCGCAGCAGGTCCCCCGTGTGTCATGAAATCTCATCATCTATAAAAACCAAGGTGAAATGTCACATCTTAAAAACGCAGACGTTCTTTGAATCACATTTTTGTGTGTAATTATTTTTTCTTTTTTTCAAGCCCTGATGTGCCTGCTCTGTGGAAGGCAGGCGGGAGGTCAATTGTGTTTGAATTAGTGTGGCAAATTCAGCGTTGCTTCACTGTTCCCGTAACTGTGAATAAAGGTCCCAGTGCTGCTTGGCTACTGTGAGGGATGCTTCGTGGTCCCTGCTTGCTTTGACAGCCTCAGTCCCACCGGAATGGTAGCCACCCACATGAAGTCCTCCCCGCCTGCATGCGGAAGGCCAGGAATGTGTCTCCCAAGTAAGTGACCCTCCCACAGAATCAGGAGCTACATACCCAACTATCATCTTTCATGTGAAACATTTTTTTCCTCTCTCTTTCTTTTTTGCTTGAAAGAAGAAAAACCATGTTATACCAGGTCTTTATTGTTCACGGCATATTTTCTTGGTAGATGTAGTTCTTCATGAGACCCACTAATTTGTAAATAGGTCAGTTAGTTTCCCCTTGGATTTTAGGGTTAAAAATATGAATACTGAAGTATATATTTTTGGCTTTAACAAAAATACTTATCAACTAAATTCCAATTGTATATAAATAAAATACTATGCCAGAGAAATTGTGAAGTTTTTCGTTTTATTTATAAGTTTTTCCTTTAACCAGTAGGTGAAATTAGCTTCCAAGTTTGAAGATGGCCGACTCTGCAGAGTATTTTTTGTAATTGGAAACCACGCACAAATGAATCACAATTTCCCAATTTTTTCCTTTGCCTTAGAGGGAGTTGCTGGTTCTGCTGGACCTTGGAGTTTGCACTAATAATACTGATTTGCCGAGGTCACTGGCTATCAAAACTCCATCCCAGCAAACCACGGTGACCACCCCTCCCTCGCCTGGCCACCCTGTCCTGCACTCTCTACTTTCACACAGTCACCTGGAGCTGTTTTTTTTTGACCCATGTCTCTCACTTGTTGTTTTGCTTTATCAAAGGGCCAGACACTCATGGGCAGCAGGGACTGCCCCCTGCAGCCTGGCTCACAGCCTGCATATGGCTTTCCCACAGAGAGACTGGGGCCCAGCTCACAGGTTCACAGAGACTCAGGAGGGGTCAAGGTATTTGCTTGAGCTGTTTGCTCTGGCTTGTGGGATTCTGGCCTGGTAGGGGCTCTCTGCCCACCAACCAGTACATGGGCCTAAGGGCTCGGACCCTTGGAACCAAGGCATGCCCCTTCAAATTCACCCACAGGACCCAGATGAGCAGGCAGCCACACTGGCCCCCAGTGCACAGAGATCTGGGAGGCAGCTGTCTTCTCCCTACCTGCCTAGCTTCTCACAGACCCTGTTCAGATGGTCCTGGGTAGGCTGCAAGGAGAAGGGGAAAGAAGAATGCCTGAGGGAGCTCAGGGTCCTGGTGGGCCCAGGCCCCTGCATTTCAGCCCCTGTCTGACCTCTCCTGCAGCCCTGAACTGCCCTGCCCTCCCAGACACAGGGGTTCTGGCAAAGACTGACTCAACCCCGAGACCTGCTTCCCATCGCTCTTCACCTCTCCCGACCTGGCCAGAGGTTTGCCTACTGCCCCACAAGAACTGTCCCCTGCCCCCCGGGCTGCACAGTCACTCATGTTTCTGTAGGCTGAGCTGACATACCAAGGGCTTGGCCATGGTCTTACAATGCTCTTCAATAAATACACTGAAGTCATTTTAACTTTTGAAGTACAAATAAAAGAGAGGATAAACTCAATGAACAGGCACATCTACTTGGCAAGTTATGCCCACATGTACATACTTGAAAACAATTATTTAAGATCAGTCACCACTGGAACTCTGTTAGTTTGAAGGACAACCAAATAAATGGAGTATAAAAATTAATTCATCTTCCCTAAGAATATGATATGATCACTTCAAAATGGGAAATAGTCTCTTTGTTAACAAGACTCAGGATCAAGGCAGTTTGCTACTTATACGCCCAGTGTGTAGTGACCACCCCACAGCCCTGCACTGGCCTGATGCTTCACAGCCTCCGTGAGTCTGACGTGAGCTATGGACGGTGCTAAGCCAACCACTCGCATCTAAGTGAGTTTCCCTGTAACATGGCTGTAGAGTTTCTACATTAGGTCAGCTGTTGTCACTCCTAAGGTATAAAGAAAATTCACATTTTTTTTAATATTGGGGAAATTATTTTTATTTTGCCATGAATCTAAAAGCCTAATAAAATCAGATCTTGTCATTTTTACCAGGGAAACTATGGGGACAGGCTACGTGGAAACGGAGCACCCCTCCACCAACTCTGAGCCCTGAGACCCAGGACTCAGAACCTATAAAACCGACACGTGCAAATACTCAGTGACACAAGGGGGCCCCGAAACAGGGGCCTGCAGCCCACCAGGCCCCAGAACTGCCCTGCTGGCAGTTCATCTTAAACTGGAACTCTCAGAGTCCACCTTTGAGAGTTTCAAATGAAATTTGTCCAAGCCAAATCCAGTTTGGTTTGGATTCTCTCCCACAACACCTGGGGCAACAGCCCGATCCTGAATGTGGCTTGCTCAAAGAAATTGTTGGATTTTCCACTCCAGGAGGGCACTTCCTCTAGGTTCCTAAGAAGTAATTCAGACAGTGACCTAAATAATTTCTCAGGTGAAGAAGACATCATCAGATCCCTATACTAACTGCAGCTTTGCTCACAAGGGCATTGATCTCACATGTGACCCTTGCACGTGTGAGAGCAGCTGGCTTCATGGAACCGCATGGTTCATTTTTTAGGAAGGTCGGCACAGTCGCCCCACCTGTGCCGCTGGCAGCGATGGCTACCATCTCGAATGGGTGATTTATTTTTCATGGCGACAGGGTTCTCCAGTGTCTGATTAGAGGAGAAGCTCATTCTTCCTATTTTCCAGTAGGCTGGATTTTGAGGAAGATTTCAGCTCACCTGGGGGTTTGGATCAGAAAAAAATTCTATGGCTTATAAAGTCATTTGTTCTTTTTGCTGTGATTGTATTCACAGTGGAAGGGTGAGAGAAAGGTCAGCAATAACTCTGCTGTTGCATTTTAGCTTGGAAAAAAATGTAATATTGATCCATAAGAAAATGGAGAAGCTCAACTGTGAGGCCTCACTTGATCTTCTGCGACCTTTCCCCCGCCATGTTGATTTTACACTTAAATGTTATGTCTCCTGTTCAAAAGGTTTGTCCTGTTTAGTCTTCTATTTAATTAGTACATGGTTGTCTTCACTCTCTCTAATGTGGCGACAAGATGTCTCCTTGGGTTTCTTGGTGGGCCATTGTCCTTGCTTGGTATTTTCTCTGCCACTGAAACTGACTCACACAGAACCCCACCAACAGGCACTCGATACCCCTGTCTTCTTGCAGGCCACTGGTCCTGTGTAGGTGAGGGCCCGTGGAGAGGCTGGCCACGTGTGCCAGGGACAAAAGTCTCATGGGAAAGCCTGAGTAGCTTCCTCTGTGAGGCCAATAAGGCGGGAACGTGTTCCTCGATGGGAAGCCAGGGTGCAGGGCTGGCCCCTGAGAGACCACGCTGCCCCGAGCTGAGACACAGACCTGGTGCCAGCACTGCTGCGGGTGTGCCGAACACTCTCAGGGGCTCCCAGAATGTGGTACGTAAACCCTGAGAGGTGTCCAGTGTTGGGCCCCCATCACACAGAGGCTTCAGATTATGTTCCCACAGAAGCCTGAGAACCACCCCACTCCACGTGTCAGGTGTTTATGGGCACACACCCTTGCTGAGGCCCAGGGAGAGGGCAGGTGTGGTGCCCATGATGGGGTTCGAGTGGAGAGTCTGAGACCTGAAGGTGGGCAGGGGTCAGGATGTCAGGGGCTTATTGGCACTTTGGGCAAGTTGGTTGGGGCCTGGACTGGGTTAAATAGTGGTCCCCCAAATTCATGTCCATGTGGAGCCTGTGAATTTTACCTTACTTGGAAGTGGAGTCTTTGCAGATGTAGTCAACTTAGAGTGAGGCTTTAGTGGATTAGGGTGGGCTCCAAAACCAATGTGACCACTGTCCTTATAGAGGGAAGTTTGGACACAGGGACACATAGGGAGAAGCCATGTTAAGACACAGGGAGAAGACACGTGAAGACAGAGGCAGAGATTGGAGTATGTGGGCCACAAACCAGAATCACCAAAGATGCTGGGAGCCATGGGGCATGGGGAGAGGCCTGGGTGAGGTCCTCCCCTAGAGCCTCCAGACGAAACCAACCCTGCTTGCACCTTGATCTTAGACTCCCAGTCCGCGGAACTGTGAGAGGACATATTTCAGTAGCTTGAAGTGCCCTGGGTTGTGAAATCTAATACAGGGTCCTCTTCCTGAGCAGAGGGGTCACTGGGGCTGTCTCCGTGGTAATGAGGGGTAAAGGCAGCTCCTTCCCTCTGTGTCCCTAAAGCTCCCCATACATACCACTATGAGTTCTCCTGGAGGTCATAGGTCGTACACAAAAATTGGGGGTGCTGTCAGGCACATGGTGGGCACACGCTCTAGGTTCTGCCAGGTATTCAAGGCCCTGACACTGCCTGCTGCCCTGGGAGTGTCCCTGTCTCCTTTGCAGACCAGGCAAAGCCCCGGGCAGTGGAGGGTCAGCATCCTGCAGAGGCACAGCCTGGGAGCCTTGCAGGCCACGGGGGCTGGGTGGGGTGGCTGCTCCTTCTGGAGTGTCTTCACCCGTGTGGGAGGCTGAGGCCCCTTGAACAGCTCATTTGCCATTTCCAGGGAAATCATGCCCAGTGCTTGTCACCCTGCCAGACCCAAGGCTAGTGTGAAGTGAGAGTTTGAGATACCATGGCCTGGTGTGGGAAGGAGGAGCCCAGGCCACAAGCTCAGTGGGTACGCAGGATCCATGGACACTGGCCTGAGGCTGCTGGCACCCTGGCTCCTGCGCAGGCCCCTTCTTGTGCCAGCTCTCTGGGCTCTCCTCTGTGGGCCTTCTGGGATCTGTCCCTTCTCAGGGGACAGCAGGGGAGGAAGGACAAAGATAAGCCCTCTTGCTGCAGGTTATCTGGTTGACCCTTGGAGAGGCTGAAACGGGAGTGTTGTCATCCTGAGGGCACAAAGGGGTTGCTGGGCGGGGAGCAGGCAGGGCCCCCAAAAGACAGCCCAATGGGGCCTGACGGCTGTCAGCACGTTGTCAGCAGGGAGGCTCCCAGACACCCAGACACGCTGCAGGGCATGCATGAGTGCCTGCATGAATTTGCCTCTGAAAGGAGCTCAGCAGACACAGCCACACACTGAGCAGGCCTGGGGCAGGCAGTGGCTTGAGGGAGGGTCCCACAGAACAGAAGCAGGGCGGTTGTTTTTGTAGATGCGGCATCCCAAACAATAACAGAGACAGGGAGCCACGTTGGTTGCAGGGCAGTCCACGAATGGGCTTCTCCTCGGCTTTAATCAAATCCGGCAACACCAAGATTATATGAGGGCTTGATGGTGTGGGAAGGAGGAGGCCAGGCCAGATGCAGCTTCTGTGTTTAAAAATAGAGACATGGCTCACTTTCTGTGAATTCTGCGTTCATTCGTAAGTAAACAGGCTCCTGCCCTGCAAAGACTCCAGAATAATCTCCTTTTATTCCTGCCACGTGCAGCCTGAGCACGTCTCAGTCCCAGAAACATCAGGTGCTGGCTTCATCTGATGGGTCCAGGAGAATCAGAAGGCAAGTCTTTCCCAGCCGTTGCTTTCTAAGTTCTTGTAACTGATTTCACAGTCGAGAGAGGACAATTCAGTGCAATGGGACAGCTTTAAATGGTGGTTTTTGAAAGTGACTTCTGTGCATGAGAGTTTCCACATGGTCATGTTCACACTTACTGTGCATTCAGGGGGCTGTCAGGTTGGGTGGGAGAGCTTCCTTCTGTCTAGAATTTAAGGTGTTTGGGGGAGCACCCTAATATGCATTGTATTTTATTAAGCAACTTACTCACACTTGTGTGGCATAATTAGTTCTTGAATACCACTTAATAAAAATGACTTAGGTTCAAAGGGATTCAATAAATGACTTTATTCATTGGGATTAGAACTGGTTTTTATATCATTATAAAGGTGTCTTGCAATGTTTTATAAGATACATTTTATTATGCATATCTCACATATGCATTTCCCAAGTAAAAACAGTATTTCAGGGTTGAAGAGTTGTGATGTACAATCTTTTAAAGAGAAGTCTTCTAGATTATAAATTCCACTCTAGCTTAAAAACTTACCAAACTAATAAAAAATGTAATACCCAGATAGGCGACTGAGGGGAGAAATGTTTGTAACTAATTTAAATCTTTAAATTATATCCTATAAACTCTGCTAAAAAATGATGGAATTTCACGGAACCGAGAACTGTGTTTGCGATCTGTGCAGGAGCGGTTGTGTCAGCCAAGCCCTGGAATAGTGTGGACTATGACACAGATCCTTAACGAGGGTAAGCACATTGATAAATTTAAAGAGATAAAAACCGTAGTTTCTGTCACGATGCGGAGGAAGTGAAGGAGGGGGAGAAGTAGACCCCAACGCTGACCAGTCAGACAGACATAGGCAGGTGCGGCCGGCCGTGGACGCCCCGAAAGGAGCGAGTGTGCCGTTGGATCTGAGATGCTTTACTTCTGTCCACTGAAGGCCACACATGAAAATTCAGTGCTATGTGCCCTGATAGTGGCATTTTGCGTTTACCCCTTTTCCCCTGTGAAGCCTTGCTTTTGTAATGATGTCTCAGTAGAGAAACAAGACATTAGAACAGCTGAATGGAAACATTAGGCCTCTGGGAACCTTCTCTGGCCCCTCTGGGGACTTTCACTGGCTCCTTCTCCCCCAGACAAAGTGGCTTCTGGGTTCCCACTTACGGACGCAGTAAGAAGGCACTGTCTTTTTCAGGAGGAGTCAAAGCTCATGAGATTCCATTGGCAGCAGTAGGTGCAGGTGCGCAGACGCCCTGCGTCTCACACTGGAGCCCGCACAAATCTGTGGTCAGAACCCTGAAAGGTGCTGGCGCCGGTCACCTACACTCCTTCACCCACGCAGCGCTCCCATCATTGCCAAGGGGCTATGCCAGCTCTAAACGGGTTCTGGAAATTCAAGAAACAAATAAGCAACAGGGAATGTCCCCCTCTTTTCTGGGGTGCCATTTGCTTAGCGTCACTGTTCCCTGAAAAGCAGTAGGATGGTTTTCTAAGTTCAAAGAGGACAAGGACCCTGGTAAGAGGGTGCTTGGCAGAATGGTGGCATTACTCTAGGTTACTAATAATTAGCCTACTTTCCATGCATACGAAATCTCTCTTTCCCAACCTAGCTCTTTGCAGTCAGTTCTAAAGCACACAGCTCCAAGGTCATTGACTGAAGCAACAGAACCAGGTGCTCGAGGAGTGCAGACCTGGTCTGCTCCGGTCTGTGATGACAGGAGTCTCCTTTGTGGGATCTGTTCCCTGACAGGGAGCTGAGCGATGGATGCAGGTGTAAAGTTGAAGGTCATCCCCAAACTTAATGTCTTCAGGAAGATGGAGAGCAAAACTCCTCCAGTGTTTCCCAGGGGTTTCCTGCTCTCTAGCTGCCTGCACCCCTGCTCTTCACTGCGCTGATGCAGGCCTCTTTCTGCTTAATTCGGCCCAAGGTGGGATGGGCGTGTGACTCAGGGTCCTGGCCGTAGGACACGTGTGTAAGGGGGAAGCGGGCATTGTCCCTGAGTGTGGGAAGTGCGCTTGTGTGCATGGATATTCCCAGCTCGGACAGGTCCACTTACTGCTCTGTGCACTGGCTAATGCCATTCAGATGGGTCTTGTCATTCTCAGTGACTCGGAAGAAAAGTGACTCAGCTGGTGATCCATGCCAGGAGGCTGGACCCCACACTGCAGAGTCTGGGGATCGGTCAGGAAGGGGAGTCTCCAACCCTCCACTGAGGCCAGAGCTGCTTCTGAGCCATCTTTGCCCAGTTTCCTTTTGAATAAACATTTCATTGGCTTAACCGCTGTCTGTTCAAATCCACATGAGGAAACATGGGGCTGCAGCTGATACGGAGGGGCAGCATTTCCAGGGCTGCTTGCCGACTGGTTGGTTTCTTAGGTTTCAGTCACAGGGAGGGCCTCTCTGTTAAAATGCCCTGAGCTGAGGCCTGAGGGGCTGTGGGTGGTGGAGCCAACACCGTGGGGGACAACCCGTGCGGGAGAGCAGAGCGGTCTGTGCTGTGGACGCTCTGCTCCGTGGGGGCACGTGCGGACTGTACCATGGCAGGGGGCCCTGTGGTCTCAGGGAGTCAGAGTAGTGCCAGTGTCGCTCAGGGGCCCCCCGAGTGCAGCTGTCTGGGCTTGGTCGAGTGTTCAAAAGCAGAAGGTGCGTTCTGGTGAGTCTGAGGCTTCTTTCTTCTGTTTTGCTTTCTGTTGGTTTACTGCACTTGGTGCGGTGTGCTGACCTGAGTGGGTGGCGGAGACGCTGGGGTGACCCCACGACCCTTCCTGTGTTCTCGCCTCATTTGACCCCTCTCCCCTCTGCGTGTGTGGGAGCTGGGACTCCTGTGTACCACACAGAATAGAGCAAAGTGGTATGTGTGCCGTACTCATGATTCCGTGTGTATAATTACATTGCATGACCACTGGCACATGACCACAAGCACATGCATCAGTGGCTGCTCGTGGTAACCCATGCGGTTGTGTATATGCATTTATATGGAGCAGCCATGCACACACGTTCACACATGTGCTACGATATACATGTCACCACATACACACTGCCACGTGCACATGGCCACATTGCTGATGACCTGTATTATAACACAGGTAAATTACATGACCACGATTCTCTGCACAAGGCAGCATGTGTATGACTACACATCTGTCATCTTGTGAGGACACTGTCCCTGCTGGCTCTGAGGAAATTCCAGCAGGCAAGAGCTGAGGGCCCAGCACTCAGTCTCCAGAGTATGCATGCACGTGTGTGCACACAGTCACCCTCACACATGTACACACATGGTGTGGACTCTGTGCTCCATAGGGACACACACAGACTCACACAAACACACACACTTACATATGCATACCATCCCTTACACACATACACTCTCCCACACTCACTGACTCACATACTCAGGCCCAGGACTGCTCTGCTCTGAAGGGCAGATGCTACTGACCCTTGTCTGCAGACAGAGTCCTCCATCCCGCATCCTGCAGGGTGGGGTTGGAAGGCCGGTTTCCAGCCAGTTCCAGAAGATGGGGCTCAGGGACAAAAGGGGCAGGTCTGTGAAAAGCAGACAGTGTTCTTGTCAGTTTATGAGCAAATAATTGTTTTTATAAAAGAGAGAGTTTTTTCAGGGTGGCAAAGGATCTGAGCTGGGATGTCTTGCTCAGTAGGCGTAGGCCAGCACTGACTCCAGTGGTGTCTGGACAGGGAGATTCTGTAACACTCCAGTCACCGACTCTCTCATTGTCAGGCTGGACTGTGGGATGTGCGCGTGTGTGCACATGTGAGTGCATGTATGGTGTGTGTACCATGACCGTGTCTGTGAGCCTGTGAGTGTGCGTACATGTGATTGTGCTTGATAATGCATGCATGTGAGCATGTGTCCCGTGATTGTGCACACACATGTGGGAACGAGAGGGTGTGTGCATGTGAATGTGCATATGTGCACATATTCTGTGTGTCACGGCTGACCAGGTATTTGATTCTTGGGTCCACGTAGAGGTGGCAGACTAAAGGCCAGATCAGATTTGAAGTGTGGACACACTAGATGTGCTAGAATATCCTGCTGCTGCTCTTGTGCTGGTCTCCCACGTCCCGGGAACCAGCAGGGCCCTGAGGAGCCCAGGCAGCTCCTGAGTGACGTCAACTCTACCTTTCATCACCGTCCACTGCTGCCGTTGACACCAGGTTGGGCTTTCCAGGACTGCCTGGCCTCCAGGTCCCTTCTGCCCCATCCCAGCTTCTCAGGGAGCCCAACCCCAAGGGACCTGGAGGGGAGGAATATCTATCATCAGCCTGGGAGCATACCCGGACAGGGCCACAGCCTGGGGTTCAGCCACACCCGAGACTCAGGACCACTTTGCTGAGCTACCGAAGCAGGAAGGGGGTGCAAAGAGGCTGAGTCTGAGTGGTGCTGGCGGTCACCATTTGCCCACGAAGCACATGCACCCACAGTATTGTGAATGTGGGCCACCATGCCGTGAGAGCCAGGACACCACACTTCGTGTTGGTGAAGTGGATGGACAGGGTGGGGTCACCCACATAACAAGGTATTTGTATTTCATGCACTTACAAAGACTCGCCTCATGGCGCCTTAGAGAGCTGCCTCCCACCGTGTACTCACACCTGCACACATGGCACCCACACACGTGCACACACATGCTTGCACCACCCACATTTTCTGTGGCCTGGGTTTGTAACACCGTGGTTTTTCTGGGACTTGCTGGAGCTATGTGTGGGGTATGACATGACATTCCCTGGAAGCTCCAAGTTGCAGAGGGAAGCTGGGTCTGTCTGGACCTGCATTTCTTCCCTGGGTTACCCTGGGACGCAGACTTGCTGGCAGTGACAGCTGGGAGGCCGGGGAGGTGTCAGCGCAGTAACCTTTCCTCACCTCTCCCTGTCGCGTCTGACCTCTGCCACTGTGGTATTTGGAGGCCCCCCACCCCCCACCATGGGCCCTGCTTTAGGATGCGAGCCAGCGGCTGCCAGATGACACACGTCAGCTGGCCAGAGCGGTGCTCGACCTTGTAGGCATGCGCGGGGGGGTGGGTCCACAAGTGGGCGGTGGGGTGTGCGTCACTCAGCGGCCATCTGGCACATTCCGGAGGCTTTGGTGACTTGGAGGGGGGGTGACAGGTGACACCTTGCCTCATCTGAAGGCCATGCCTCCCTCTGAGGAGAACCAGGCCTGAGCAGGGTCCTGGACATTCGTTCACTAGCCATCAGTTGGCCAGGCCTGAATGTGGAAAAGGCTGACACCTCCCTCAACTGGGGAGGTGGAATGTACGTCTCTCTGCTGACAGAGGGGCGCCACAGGGCCTGTCAGGGCCTGTCCAAGCCTGCTGGCCTCTCCCCTCCTTTGCACCTGGCTCAGGTGCCTCCTGGTACTTCTTAGGTCCATTCTGTGTGCTGCGTGTCATGCATCACTGACCTGCCAAAATAGAGGGCCTGAGATCACACCTAGAACTTTAACTCTTCACCGCCTGCCCCATTTGTGCAGGCCCTGAAGTTCCCCACTTGGTGGGGTGAGCGTAGGCAACAGCTCTGGTTGCGGGGAGAGGTCGCAGGGAGGGGCCCGGAGGGTCAGCAGGGCTCCTCAGGACCAGGGACACGGCCAGGAGTCTCACTGCCCACGTCCACATTCCTGCACTGTTTTGGTTTGTGTGCGACAGGCATGCTATTTCATAACATTGAAAGGACAATAAAATACTTAGAAATTAAAAAGAAATAATTATATATGAAGGCATTAGTTAGCAGTTGCATACTTTTCAAGTAAATAATTTTTACTTTCTGTTATTAGATACGCAATCTAATGTTTTTATGAAATTAATTTACTAGACAGAGTTCTCCAGTGATTTTCAATGTGTTGGTGGGTAGGAGTAAGAGAGGCAGGTGGCGTATTGTCATGAAGGTATTTTCTCACGTAAAGGATGGTTTAATGCGGTCACTGTGGTGTGTGTGCTTTCCTCGCTGTGTAGGACGAGTGTGTGAAGGGACGCTGGGTCAGTCATAACAACGTTGCCCCGTCACAGGGGGCATTGTCTGTGGGCCTTGAGTTAAAATTATACTTCAGCTGTGAATTTGTTCATAATTCAAGTGTTTCTCTTTTATGTGTTTTGGGGTAGATGGCTTTGAGTTCACCCCAGTTGGAGTTTGTTGAGCTTCTTGAATATTAATATTCATGTCTTTCATCAGATTTGTGGGATTTCAAGCCATGGTCTTCAAATCTTATGTCTCAGACTCCTCTGGCCTGGGCAGGGTGTAGCCCCTCCCTTAGGGATGTTGTCGTGAGGGGCTCTCATGATGCCCTTGCTTGCTGGCTCCCTTTTACCTGGAGTGGGAAGTACGACTTCCTCTCAACCAGGCTCGTTTACTTAATTGGCATGAGGATATTTTCACATATGGATTCATAGATGGGTTCCTGTCTGTAGTCATCACTGGATTCACGAAAATATCTTGATGATTGGAGAGAGGGGTAGGAACCTGCAGTAGCTCGCAGACTTTCTGGTTGTACTTGCTCATGTTCCCTTGGCTAAAGCACATCACATGGCCCAACCCGCAGTCTGGTCCCGCATAGGTGACATCCCAGGGAACGGGCTTTTTCCAGGAGGGGTCTCAATGAACCCTCAGAATTGGTACAAGGGCTCGTCACTATGGGGGAAGCATTTGGGTATCACGCCTGTTGGTGTGTAGCATTGGGAAGGTGGCCACACAAATACAGCTTCAGGTGGCATCTCTGGGCAATGAAGAGTCTCACTCACATCCTGCTTTTCTTTAATAATATAACAAATATGGAATAGACAGCTCACTAGTTCACTAGAACTAATATTGAAGCCTTTTACAGATACTTTGCATGTGAATAGCTTGCAGCAAGTTTAAATGGGTTGATTAAAAGAAACAATTGGCATGCCTTTAGTTTTAATCACATATTTAAAGTTGAATTATTGGCTGCAATCAGATTTTAGAACTCAGACAGTGGGAGCTGTGGGGATAGAGGTGGTTCCCACAGCCTCCCAGTGACTGAGTCCTGCAGTAAGACCTTAGGCTGGGATAAGGGGGCTTCCTGCCCACAGAGGGGAGCAGTGGGAGGGTCTGAGGCTGGTCCTTCTCCTGCAGTGCTTGCAGTGGGTGGGCAGCGTCTCAAGCGGGTCTGGGTGCTGCACACCCACCCATCCTCCCGCCGGCCTGGACAACAAGCCAGAACTATTCATACAGTGGTGTGTGCAGAGAGGGTGCTGTTCTGACCTTGCTCTCCACAGGTCTGCTCCCCAAAATAGCTTTGTTGAACACACTTGGTTGCTCTCAAGTGCAAATGATTAGAAATCTCTTAAAGAGACCTGGTGGGACCTGGAGACACACTCATGGGTGGTCCCATTAGAATGTTCTCCTTGAAATTCTTGGTTGTCTTTCTTTTTACTCATGGAAGGAAATGCTCAAGACTACGGAATGGGCAGAAGATATGGAGGGAAACCCTGGCAGTACGATGCCGGACCCTCTGGGCTGATCGGACCCCGTGGGTGTCCTCCTCTGCCTTGTCTCTGGTCTGGTATGACTCTGCAGAGAGAGATGTGGACACGAGGACAGCAGAGGGCCATAGAATGGGTGCCAGTTGTGTCCAGTGGAATACGACTGGTGTTGCTCTGTGCACAGACTGGGCTTGTCAAAGTTCTTCACCATTGCTGTGCTGCACGGAACTCTGTGGTCCTGTGGCTTCTTGTCCAGGTCTCTCATCACAAAATTAGTTAGGGTGGTGATTCGTTCCCTTTGTTTTTGCCTGAGAGTCACCAATTCACCTGATTAGAATTTCACCTCTTTGTACTGCCCCTCCTATTTTCCACTCTTGCTGCCCTGATTGGCCTTCACCTCTGGTCATTCTCTTCTCACAGGCACTGACCCCCCAGTGATGACCCTCAGGGAGAGGACAGGGCTCATGAAATGGGCCCACGAGGTGACCGGGCAGGGGAAGGGGACAGGACATTTGTTGAGCTATCAGGACATGTCCATTCTTTGTGCCCAAGAGACGTCTTGAGAGAGACAAAGGGGAGGGCAGGGCATCTGTTATCAGAGTGTGGCCTCCATTTTCCTCCTTAGGACACTCTGGTGATGGTCTCCTGATGACGCTGCTTGAGTTGAGGACGAGTCCTTCCTTGAGAGGCTGGCACTCCAACAGGGCTGAAGGGGCTTTTTCTCAGGAAGTAGGAGCCAACAGCTGGAACAGCCACTTGCTGATGATCCATGACTTCAGGTCTCTCTGGAGAGAATAAAGATACCTGCCTCTCCTTGGGCCACACCCCGACCTGGGGACTCTTTGAGGTCACTGTGTGGTCACTGCATGGTATGCTCAGCCTGAGGGTGAGATAATGTGTTGCTAGCACCCTTTCCGAGGGACCTATAGATCACTCCCACGAGGGCCCTGCCACCCAGGACTTACGGCCATGGTAGAGCTAATGGCACTGACTATTACTACAGAGGAAATGAATGGCGATTTCACTTTGCAGTTACATGTAATTGTGCTCGGACTGTGTCAGCTTCAGGTTTAATTGGTGTGTAGGCTGCGAGGCATGCATTTTGGCATGTGTAATTTATTTAGGCAATAAAATTTACTGTTAACTGAGAGAGGAAAATAAAGAGAAAAATAATATGTTTCACACTGTAATTACATAATAAAGTTTGAATTAGAAATTTTGCTTGGCTCACGAGCTTTCTCCACACTGGGAAAACTTGCAAGCCAAGCCATCTCGGGGGCGGGGGGTGCGGTTCTGACGATACCCACCGGATGGATAGATGGGGTGGGTTTGAAAATGGAGCCATCTGGAAAGATGGGGCCCCTGGGAACCGACCTGCACTGAAGTGAGGAGAGGTGGCCAGACCTGGTGGGCTGGAGAGAGATGGTAACACTGGGGCTGATGAAGGTGAAGTTAATTTTCTTCTGATATAAAAATGAATCTTTGTGAAAACTGCTCATTGGACAGCAAGGTTTCTTACTCGGGAGGGGAAAACAACAACATGAATCAGTGCAGCTGAGCCATCCGTGTTTATTCTGAAGATCAGCCATGACACCAGTGTTGACAAGTATCCTCAATCTAAAATGTAAGCAGCAGAGGCCTGGCTTCCATGGGATGGGTACAGCAAAGAGGAGCTTGGAGTTCTTACTCCTATGGGGTGGGCAGCGCTGGGGCCCACCTGTTGGTGGGACCATGTTCACAAATGTTGGTGAGCTCAGCCCTCACTCAGCAGCCCTGTGAGGTGCAAGTGATGTTGCCTATTCGACACAAGAGGAAACTGAGGTACAAGGAGATCAAGGGGGAGACAGAGGTCTCCTGGGTCCCTCTTGCTCCACTTGCAGAGGTGGTGAGCAGTCCATGCTGTGTGGACCAGCATCCCCAGGGACACTGGAGCCTCCTCTCCTCTTCGACCAGTGGCTTGGTGAGGCAGGGACACCCTCGGTAGCCCTCGCAATCTTGAAGTCTCAAGGAACAACCTGGGAGGCAGTGTACACCTACGACACGAAAAGAGTCTAGGGAGGTGGGAAGCCTCCTGGCAGCTTGAAAGGCAACCTGAGAGACAAGCAGTTGGCTAGACAGAGCCCACTCCCCTCGTTGCTCCCTCAGGTGGTCTGGCCATGAGGCCTCTGGTGCGGAGCAGTTCCCACCCCGTCCTCTCGCCACTGTAGTGCTAACAGTTCCTAGCACCGAGGAATGCCTGAAGCAGTCTGGAATCCAGAAACAGCCAGAGGGCCTGGGAACTGGGGCCCTCGTGGCACTCAGCCACCCCCCAGGTTCCAGGATGAGAGTGGGCGGAAAGAGGCCAGCAGGGACCACCACCTGCACAGTCTCCACCCAGACCTCACAGGGACTCTCACAGTTCTAACCCAGAGCCCCAAGGCATCTCGGGGTCGGTGCACCCAGAAAACCTTCCCCTGACAGGTGCTTTCCTGGAGCTAATCTTCCCGTAAAGGCTTGTCAGTGTCACGCAAGAAATAATGGCAGAGACAGGGGTAAAGAGAACAATTGGGGAAAAATTAATCAAGATTATGCTCCAAGTGAGGGCCTCAAACATGATTTTTACTTTTTCTTGAATTCCTTTGTGTTTCCAAATTCTCTGTAGAAGGATCTGAAGGAAGGAGAGGGATTGCAGTCACCCCAAGGACACAGCCTGCAGTGATTGCTGGGCACGAGTCACACAACCTCAGCTGTGTAGGTCCTTCCCCCATAGTTGGTAATGGGGAAGAACATGGGGTGGGGGTGTTGAGGAGGGATTCATTTGCTCCTTCTTTTGGACACAGAAGAGCGTTGGGGTGGTCCTGTGGGCAGGGTCAAAGGGCAATTTGACTTGTGCAGAATGACCTGGGCAGCCATCAGTCCCTTGGTGGAGCTAATGAAGTGTCAGTGTGGATTGAAGGAAGAAGGGGGTTGCCTTACTGGTAAGAGCCCCTCACCTCTCAGAGCAGGGGCATCGCACAGGCTGGCTCTGTGCGCAGCTGGCACACCCGGGGGGGGGGGGCGGTGGCCCTGACAGTGTAAGAGGGGCTTGCTTAGGGTGGGGCCACGAGTGCACCCACCAGGGGACCAGCCTCAGAGGACGATTCACTGCTGCTCCCTGTGGAACCCCAGAGGCAGAACCGCATACTTGCTTCTCTCATGAGGAGCAACTTTTGCTAAGACGTCCCTTCCAAGGTCATATCTTTTATTTACGGCCTTTGATCTTGGTTACACCACCCGAGTCCTATGATCTCTGAGCTCTGCTTTGCTCTGGGGGGATAGTTCTGTGCTCTGGAAGAGAGCCTGGGGGTCTGCTGACCCCAACTCAAGGACTCTGCGTGACTTGTCTAATGTTCACAAATCACAGGAACCTGTGTCTCATCCCCTTTGGTCCCAGGGTCACTTCCTACTATAATGACTAGACAACTCATGGCTGCTGCTTCACTCAACAGTGTTACTCTTCTGGTGACATTTCCCCAGTGTCTCTGGGCAAGATGCAAAATTAGCCAGTCCCTCTGGGCTTGGTCTTAGTAACTCTGTGTGCAGGCCCTGTCCCCTGCGGGGAGGGCCCTCGGACAGGCATTGCTATGCCGCCCCTGGAGGCAATGCCATCTAACAGGACACCTCTGAGCAAGGTGAGCAGGGGGTTGCACAATTGCCAGGCTTTGTCATCCAATTAGATTTGTGAACACAAGATCATGGTGTCAGTTTACAGCCTTGCAGGTCTCTGTGGAGAACATGCCCAGGAATTGTCTGGGTTATTCTCTGCCTGGACTAGTCTAGAAAGAAGGTCCTCTGCCAACCCACACTTCCATTGTTTGCTGAAAGGACACTGAGCCATGCCTGTGTCAAAATGCTTGGAAAAGGGACAGGCTGATGTGGCCCTGAACTTGACAGCTGGAGAGTGAAGTTACTGCCAGATCTACACTGTGTCACAATGGCACAGTTCCCTTATGTGCTCCTCCGTGCTGGGTTCTCAGGAACACAAGTGGTGAAGACAGGATTCAGAGAGTAGGATGGATGCAGACAGTGCCGCTCCCCACTGAACCCCACGGTCAGGCCCATATGAATGCAACAGGAAGCACAAGCACCTCAGGAAGCACGGGTTCGAGCTGTCCGAATCTTTCCACATGGACAAATGCCTCACACCTGTGCGGAAACCCTGTCCCCATAGTGAACCCCATGATTAGAGAACTGTGGAGAGACCTCTTGACCACATTTCAGTCAAACAGTGACATAGGTTGCTTGGAGGTGGTTCTGGGGCATCTTCTAGGTGTGAGGAGGCAATGCTGCGGTGAGAGGTGTTGACAGGTCCCAGTCACCTGCTCATGCCACTTACCCAAGACTTCTTGACCTGGCTGTACTTCCTGGCCTGACTGTACCTCTCAGTCTGACTGTACCTCCCAGGCTTGACTGTACTTCCTGGCCTCACTGTACCTCTCAGTCTGACTGTACCTCCCAGGTATGATTGTACCTCCTGGCCTCACTGTACCTCTCAGCCTGCCCGAGCTCTTTCTCCTTACCACTTGCACTTGTTTGCAGGCTGCAGCTCTACTCACTGGGGCATGTGTGAAGGTGATTTGGCACAGGCAGTTCATGTGGCAGGTCAGCCGATGCCCTATGGTCTGACACTCAGCCTGTTTCTGTTAGAGACCAGTAGGAGCCAAAGGACGCTTCCCCGAAGGGGTGTAAGTTTCTGCTGGTGGCATGGATTTGTTTCTGTCCTGACCACGTGCAGAAATGCCACCGTGCCCCCTTTCCCCCAGATATGGATAGGGAGGCTTCTTTGGTTCAGCTGGGCTGACAGCCAATGTTGGGAGTGGGGGAACAGGTACTGTGAGGGCCTCCTGACTCTGCTGGCTGCTTGGTGCAGTTATGTGGGTCAGAAGGTCAGAGGGTCAGGGCTTCTTGAGAGACCGCCATGGTCAAGACACCAACAGGAGCATGGAATTGGGACCCCGGTGGCCCCATTCACTCTATAGTCCCTGGGGCAACCTGGTCCTAGAGCGGCTCCACTGATTCCCACTCTGACGTCACAGGAGGATGTGGGAGCACTGGCTTTCTGAGGCGTGTGAAGTTCAGTTTAGGCTATTGTTACAAGGGCCGGATTGGTGGTCCAGAAATTAACACTAAAACAAAGAAGTAGCCTTTTACTATCATCTTCTGAAATGCAGCGCCTTTGCCAGTCTCGCCCAGTGCTTTCTGCTTTCGGTAAGTGCATCCAAGGAGGCACATGAACCAACCAAACTTCCCAAGTGGGACCATTTGTAGTGTTCACAGGGAGCTCCCGCTCAGGGGAATTCTAGGACAAATCCTGTTGTAAATGAAACACCTTCCCACAAAACTTCTAACCGCTTCTTAATGCGACATGTTTGTGAGCTCCACACTTCAACTAGTTGGTTTGCTTGAACCAGGCTGCTTCGGCCTCGGCACTTTTGGCACCTGGGGCCCTGCCACTCTCTCTGGTGTGGCCCACAAGGTTCTGTTGAACGCCCTTACTACCAGTCTCTTAAAGCTGCCGTAATGAAGCTCTACACTCTGGGTGTCTTGAAACACCAGAAATCTATTTTCTCACTGACCTGGAGGCCAGAAGTCTGAGCTCAAGATGTCAGCAGGGCTGGTTGTTTCTGAGGCCTTTCTCCTCGGCTTACAAATGGCAGCCTTTTCCCTGGGTCCTCCTACAGTCATCTCTCTGTGCATATGGCCTACTCTCCCCTGGTTATAAGGACACTGATCATGTGAGATTAGGGCCCATCCTTATGGCCTCATTCGAACTTAATCACTTCATTAAAGACCCTGTCTCCAAATAAGATCACTCCCTATTTGTGTTGCTATAACTTTTCTTCAGCCACAGGACAGCAGAGTCCTGGATATCAGGCTTATTCTCCGGCCCATGCATGGGAGCAACGTACTTCCCCCTTTGTAATTAAGACTGGTCATTCAGTCCCTGAGCCATCAAGTGAGGAGCCTGAGTGTCCAGGGCCCTCCCAGGCTGACTAGGTTACACCCAAGGGCTGGTGAGTGGCTATGACCATCAGGTGACCACTGAGGGTTTTGTCAGTGTTGTTCTTCCCAGTGAAACAACCTGTGGACTGTCTCCAATAACCAGTGTAGGGACAATCTGCTCCCAGGTCATTGGTATATATCGGTAACAAGGAATGTATTGGCTTTTTGCACTGAAGAAACTACAGCTGGAATATCAGCTAAGAAGCACTCATTACCCTTGTGCATTTGTGATAATTCCTGCCTTTCCTCAAGACCCAGCTGTCCTCCGAACAGGTGACAGGGGAGGGGGCCAGTGCTGGTTAGTGTTCACGTCCATGCATCTCTCAGGATTTTGACGATGGCTAGTCCTTGTGATTCTTCTAAAACAGAACTACCTCAAGTACCATTCTGTGAGAAGAGCAGCTCTAATTCTCCCACGTGGCAGGAAAGCCTTCAAGGCCCTCATCCCAGAGTCCATGCCTCCCTCCCCTGCATCCTGGAGCCAAGGAGATAACCGAGGCTGGTCCAGAGACACATAAGACCACTGGGAGGGGGCCCCATAGTCCAGCTGCCTCTCTGTCTGCCTCCATGAGTTCCTATCCTGGCTGTGACATTTAGGATTTCTAGGAATTAGTGTCAATTCTGAGCCACTGCTTAGAAGTCACTCAGAGGCCTGGGCATATCCCCCTCCGGTGCACAGTTTCCCCGTTGGATAAGCCCGGGGTCATCCCCAGGGGAAGAGGTTTGTGCTGTAAATTTCTGGTGGTACACTGTGTCTTTCACTCAGCAGGTCTGGCCCTCTGACCTGCTCAGGCTGGGTGCTGGGGAAGAGGCTCTGACTCGAGTCCAGACTCTGTTTATCAGACCTGGAGGTGGTTGTTGTTTTTAATCTGTTTTGGGGTTTTTGTTTGTTTATTTTTGTCCCTTTTATTACACAAATTAGAATCTGAACTGCTTGTCTACCTGAGTGCTCGAAAGGTCATGATTATCAGGTAACCTGAAAGACCTCTGTAGGCCCAGCCATGCTTGGGTAGTCCTGCTACCTACTGGGTCCAACACCTTGTCTCTGGTGGTCAAGGCCTACCCCTTGGCCCTGCCATTCTGGCATTCTGGTCTCATTAGATTGAGGTCATGCTGAGGGAGCATCTTCCATGGTCACAGCTGAGGCAGAGTCTTTGAGAATGGGCCTTCTCTCTTCCCCCATCAGTTCTCCAGCCTGGGGAAAGGGGTGTGCTCTGCACGGGAAAGGACACAGGCGGTGGGGAACAGGTTGTGCACCGTGAACCTAGTCACCACAGCAATCCTATGTCCCCATGCCAGTGTCCCTTCCTGCTGCCATTCTGACTTCATGCCATGCAGGCAGCGATCGAGTCCATGTTTCCATCTACCAATAAAAACCAAGAGCTGCTCTTCCTGCCCACCAATGCTGAGAAGTCAGGATACGGCACCATGGCAACCAAACCCATGCACTTGCCTTGGACTAATGCAGACACCTTTCAGCCTAGCCTATTGCCCTTAGGGTCACTGCTGTACAGTTTCTCAAGGTTTGTGTCAATAAAACTTTTAAAATCTTGTGGTTCCTTTTGTGAGCATGGCCTGTCCTCCTGGGGCATAATCTGTGCCTGACTCCTGGGGCTCTGAGACTTAAGACTGGTTCTGGGTATCACAGCCATGAGAGATGACAGGCGAAAGGTTCTTTCTGGTGAGAAGCACGCTGATGAGAAGAAGGGTGGTGGGAAATGTAGAGTAATCAGAGGGTCCATTGTTCTCAACCCCGTAGGCGGTAAACTGACTTGCCTTAGTTTGCAGCACATTCAGCTTGAGAATCTGGTCTCCAGATATCGTGACCCTCCAGCTACTGAAGATAAGGGCTTCCTTCAGACCAGCACTGAGGTCTCAGGTCCTATGAGATCAGCTAGGAATTCAGTGCCTGGGGTTGTCAGGGCCCTTAGTGTGCAGCAAGCACTTGGTCAGCAGAACCTTGCCCTAAATAGGCTCCGGCTCTGAATGACCACAGGTGACGGTGAGTAAGTATTTTGTTATGTGAGCTATAGACTATCCTGCTCCAGTTACCAAGGTGACAGGGTCATTAAGGCCTTCCAAAATCAGATGAGGAAGCTCCTTCTAGATTCTTATCCTAGAGGACCTATTACCTGGGCTGAGTAGCTGTGATGATTATTACATGGTTACAGGATACAACAGAGGAATTGCATGTACACAGAAGTGGGAGAAGCTGAGGTCAGGAAAGCTGTGGTCACAGGGCGAGGGAAACAGCCTGACGTCCTGGAGCAGAAGGGGATAGCTCCTGAGCATGGGTGTGTGCAGGCCACCGTAGCCTCAATTTCTCAAGGTGTGCTGCAGCTGGCTGGCTCTCTCCCTTACCCTCTAAGAGATGGGGCTTCCTCTCTTTTGACTTTCCCAACTTCTTAGAGCCCCTGGGATGACACACTAACCTGGGGCCCTTCAGGGTAGTAGGGAGAGTTGTGTGAAGGTGCACCCAGCAACATTCCTTCCAGCCCTGAGGAAGGCCGATGGCACGGCCATGCTGGTCTGATACCCCTGCTTCCTTTTTTCCCTTTTCCCATGCAATGGGTGTGTGGCAGACCCCCCAAATCTAACCACAGCACTGTCTGGTCTGCATGAAGCATTGTCTGGACAAGGACCTTTTCCCTAAAGGTTGTAACACATGACCAGGTCCTAAAGTCTCTAACACCCAGTGAGGCCCTGCTTCCGAGCCCTGCCTGAGTAACTCGGAGAAGGTGGTTGGTGCTCAACTGTGAACACAGGGTGGCCCTAACAGGCCTTGTGCAGTCACCACACGTGGGGCTGGACCCCTCGTCATGATCTGACTGCCCGTGTTCCTGTCTTCATGCACTTGTCTCATTAAACCTAAGACCCAAGGGAGGGTGATGTCTGATGCTGTAGACTATTGGTGTCACTGTACAGTAAGGACATTAATTATGTCCCTTTTCAGAGCACTCTTGATGAAGGGGAGATGCTGGAGACTCAAGAGGGGAAAGGAGAAAATGCAGGTTCACGGACCAGTCCTGGGTGTTGGAGCTTCAGGTGCTCAGTGAGGGCAGTGGGGCATCAGGAGGGACCAAGGAGGACAGCAGGGATCCAGGTGGCCAGCGAGGGTAGCAGGGGACCTGGGGGGATAGTGAGAGGTGCTCTCCACACTCCTCCCTTATCTGCCTGTGTTCTCTACATTTAAACGACACACTGCTTTATTTTTAAGTATCTATCTATTTGTATCTCATGCCTCACAAGGGAACATGATCTCACCATCCTGTAATCATCCTGCTCACCAAGGTCCACCAAAAGCCACGGGTAGGTTAGGGTCCTCGTGGGTACAAGGGCTATGAATTGCTGTGTTTGTCCAGTGATGGATAATGACTGAGTGCAAGATGCAGATGTATGCCCACAGTCTGGGGGTTTCTTGTGGTTCAGGCTTTGGGAAGGCAAAATCTACTTCAAGTACAAGAATAGCATTCTGAAATGAACTTAGTGGCAAATAAGATGCATCGGGCAACAACAGACTTTGCTTCTTTTTCAGTCTCCTTATTTCACAGATTTCTCCAAGCAGACATGTCTATAGCAAAGATATTCAAAACAGGGGTGTTGCCTCAAATGAGGGAAGAAAATTTTAAATATCAAGGATAATAACTTATTTTGTACTCAAAACCAGAAGAATAAAATGAATGCTCTCTGATTTCCAGAGGCAGGGGGAGGAAAATGTAACAACATGGTTTATACCATGAGGGAGAAGAGGAGGGGGACCTTCGGAACGGAGGGCGTGAGTCAGAAAGCTGCCCTCCCGGCCTCCACCCCGTGACTGCCGTCTCCCTTGGCAGCTCGGTGTTGTCCGAGCAACAGAAACAGGTGAAAAGTTGCTAATGTCCAGATAACCCCCAATCAGCCTCCTGTGCCTGCAGCAGTGGGTGGAGGAGCGGTTTTGGAATGAAACCAGATAAGAAATGAAAACTGGACTGGGGGTGGGGGTGGCCAGCCTCTGCTCAGGGCAGCACTAGTGCCTGAGCCAGGGGCTGTGGTCCGTTCCACTGGAGTGCAACCTTGCTGGGAGGGGTCCTCAAACCATGCAGCCCCTGCCTGTCTGGCGCATGTCAGCTCCCAAGTCCTCCTGCAGCGGACACGCTGGGCTAGACCACTATTGAGAAAACAAAGGAGGCCAGAGCAGGCATATGAGTACTTCACACATGGTCTCCACCCTTCCACTCCTCACCTCCTCAGAGCCTGAGCAGGATGAAGCTGGAGCTACCCTCAGGTTTCCAAATCTTGCAGGCCCAGTCCCACCAGGTCTTCACAGTGTACCTTGGCGTGGCCCCACTTGCCCCTTTACTCCCCTCTGATCTTCGACTGCCTGCACTGTGCCCCAGGCAGCCAGCTCTGCAGATGGCTGGTGAGCTGTCCTGAGGGCAAGAGGGAAGGAGAAAATGCTTGGCCAGGCCCTCACTTTCCACCAGGGCTGTGGTTGCTTTCCTGAGTCCTGTGGGTCCAGGGCGGGCGCATGTGCAGCTGTTCTTCCCCGCCAAACTGCTGACTATGCAGAGCTTTCCCTCCCGCCTCCAAAGGCTGGTTCTCTCTGGTGGCCTTTTCCAGGTGCTGCCCCTTGACCAGCCACACACACAACTGATTTTTACTAGACAAATCCCAGGCAGAAAGGGCCAGGTGTGAACCCTGAATTTTGATGTTTTCCCCATCTTTGGTGTCCCACCTCCCGCTTCGTGGCCACATATTCACGGAGTTGGGGCCAAAACAGAAAGGAAGCAGCCACTAGAGGCCCACAGACCACTGGAAGCAGAGGACAGCCTGCTGCCACTTGCAGTGGATCTCATGACCCATAGGTGCAGATGACAACATGTGCCTGTACTGGAGCCAACCACCCTAATGCTGGGACAGCCCTTTGCCCAGAGGCCCTGTGAGCCACCATCACACGTGTGGTGTACCCACCTGCTTGTGACATGTAAATTATGCTCCTGCCCCAGTCCAGAGCTCTTGCAAATCTGGAGTTGGTATTCAGGCTGATTATTGTGAACTTGCACTAATGTTCCATGAAGAGAGCCTTTATCATTCACACATCAATTAATGTTCCATTTGCAGCCTGATTGTGAACGGGAGTCACCTGTGTGAGGGGCCGGCCTCACTCCCTGCTGGTGAGGCCGCTACGAACATGCAAAGGTGCAGGGTGGAACGGAGAAGGAAAACTGTCACCTGTTCTCCAATTCCAGGCCAGGTGGGGTTGCAGCAGTTGCACTTAGACACTCTTAGGCTGAACAGTCCAGGGCCACGTGGGCCAGGAGGGCGTCTCTCTCCTTGCAGGCCTGTGTGTTCAGTGCATTGCCATCAGGTGCACGAGAGGGCTCACTTGGGCACCGCCCAGCCCACGGATCCTCAGGGTCTCAATGCCTCCCTGGTCCTCTCCTCAGATGCCTCCCTGGTCCTCTCCTCAGATGCCTCCCTGGTCATCTCCCTGGTACACTGGGCACTGCTCCACTGCCTCTTCTCCCCCTCCCACCCCATCTCAATCATCCTATTCCACTTGGTGAAATCCTACTCTAGAGGGGCCAGTGAGGGCACCCTGACTCCACAAGATCTCTCCTGCATCCTCCCTCCGAATAAAACCCTCTTTTGGCACATGCATGCCCTGGTCCCTGCGAGGCTGCTCTGTGCCGAGGGAGGCCCTGCGTGCCCCTTCCTCCCTTGCCTCTGCCTCACCTGTCCTGCTGCCCATGCTCCAGAGGGAGAAGTGGCAGAACCTGGCCCGTTTTGCAGCAGCACGGACTCTCCCCCCACAGTACATGTGTGAGCATGTTCAAGTGTGCACGTGGGCTTCTGTCTTAGTGAGCACACATGCTTGTGTGTGAGTGTTCCTATATGTGAGCATGCATGTACACATGGGGACATGTGTGCCTGTGTGTGTTTAATGAGAGCTGCATGTGCACATGTGGACTTGTGTGCAAGTGTGAGTATATGCATGTTCATGTACAGTGGGAGGTCCCTTCCTCAGAAGATTTCCCAGGACAACCAGTCACAGGAACTAACCCTTCCCCAGGGACCACTCCTCCCAGTGGCAGCTCCTCAGACTAAGTCTCTGGGACCTTTCATTCTCCTCTTCTCACTTTCCACCTCTGCCCATCCTGCCACCTGTGAGAAGAGAAACTCTGTGCCTGGGAGCCTTCAGGGAAGGTACCCAGGATGAGGTCAGGATGGTGTCAGGCTAAGACTCCCTGCCTGGTACAGATGTGACTGCAGGCTGGGTCATGCATTCTGCTGAATCAGCAGCAAAGCAAGATCTGCCCTGTGGCACCCACATGTCCTTGTGCCCCACATGTCCTTGTGCACCTGGTTCCCTGCGTTTCTGTCCCCCCAAATGTCCTGATTTTATCGGCTTATCCTAGTCTTCCTCTCACAAGATCGCTTCCTGCCACGGCCAATTGGGTCACTAAGATGTTAAGTCATCACATGAAAATCACCCTTCCTCTTGTCCTGTGGTTTGTGCCTGCTGCCTTCATTCTGGAGGGTTATTGGGTATTTCGTTTCTGTCCCTGGCAGGCCCAAAGCCAAATTCAGGACAGCAGCCCCCAGCTGCGTGCACCTGGCCTCCACGTACTTCCCTCCCCGAGGGAGCTGCGGCAAATGACCCGAGGCTACTCCCCTGCTCACTGTCCCCCAGGCTTTTCCCAGTCCAGCCCGCGTGAAGCTCCCTTGGTGTTGCTGTCCCTGACTCACCCTCCTACCCCGCCCCGTGTGTCTCCCGATAAAATGAGCACTGTCCTTCCGGTTGGTGCCCTGGCACCTAACAACTCCTCTTGTCCCATCTGTCACAGCGTGACCCGCTCGCTGAGACCCCAGCTGGGCCAGCTGTGGGCCCTTCCTGCTCACCACAGGGTATGTGTGGGGGTGTGGGGGCTCATTCCATAGAGAACTAGTGAAGCAGGGAGAGGGACAACGACAGAGAATGTGCTAAACCTGCTGGGAAGGCTTCCAGAATCTCACACAGACCTCTCTTGCCCGCCCCCCTCCCCCAGCCTGGCCTAACCGGTGGTGCCATCAGTGGGGGCCCGGAGTGGGCAGTCACTCAGCACCTCTTGTGCCCAGCACAGGCAGCCACGAGCCCAGGAAGAGTGCAACGTGGGATTTCACGCAGTGTTGTGCGCACGACTCCATCGGTGTGTCCCTCACTGGTCGGATGAGGCGATGAACACACTGATTAGGCACCTAAAATGACGTGATGCCTTGAGAAGTGGAGGGGTAAACCCTTGGCTGATGCCCTTCCTGCCAGTTTGCTCCTCCCCTTGCATGGACCCAGCTCTCTGTTTATTTATTATTATTATTTCTCCATTGGATTTGGGGCCCCTAATCACATGGGCCATTCCACTCAGTTGAGTCCACATCTACACAAGAACAGCAGTGGGAAGTAGATGATCACGCAGAAATTCATCTTCTCTGGGAGGCCCCCGAATCACCAACCAGGTCTCTTCTCTAACAAAAGCAGAATCACCATGGGTGCTGGGAATAACTGTGTTAGCCACCTGCTGTGGGCGAGGGTTCCAGCAAAGCCAAGAAAATCTGTCTTGGTCTAATTCTCACTTTGGGCGTCGGGCATTTTCCCGCATCTGGGGTTCAGTTCGAGCCTGCGAGCCTCTTGTCCCAGCTATCGAGTGGAGCCTCCACTCCCTGCGTTCTGCCCTTGGAGTGAGGCATCCTAGAAGGGGGCCCTGGAGCCTTCTCTGCCCAGGACAGGACTCTCGCTTCTTAAAGCCCACAGTGGGCTTTGGCTGATGTCAGAGACCTTGATGAGATGCCTATTCCTCTTTCCCCAACAGAAAATTGAGAGACCTGGAGCATAGGGCTCAGTCAGGCCCAAGGTGCAGGGGGCTGGTCTCTCCATGGACTTCCGGTCAATCTCCTGTCTCATTCCAAGAGTCAGAGTCCTTCTGGGAAAAGGCATGCCCCCCTGCCTCAAGTAGCAATTATTTCTCATAAAGTTGATGCAAGACAGGTTGGAAGGTGGTCTTCTCACCCTGCACTAGGTTTCCCCTCCCTTCTGCTCCCTGCTCGCCTCCTGGCTGCTGGCCTGCTCTCCCCTCCTATCCATCCTCTGCCTCTCCTCTCTTTCTCCCTCCCTCCTCTCTCCTCTTCTCCCAGCCCCCCTTCTGTCTCCAGAGCCCTATTGCTCCTGTGCCTTCCAGCAGGGTCTGAGACTGGGGTAAAATTGAAGTCCCTGCTTTTCCTTCCCGGAGCTTTGCTGCCATCCTATAACCTAACTCTGGTTAAAGGACTTCCTGCCTGCTTCAAATCAGTGACCCCCATGGGAACAAATGCTGTGGTCAGCATCACCTTAAGAGGTGACAGAGGGGAAGGTCACCTTAACTGACTGGAGGTGAAGGGCTTCCACTGAGCCGCAGGAGGGAGAGGGCACCTTCCTGGAATGTGGATAGGGAAGACAGTACTGGGTGGGGAGCAGCAGAAAGGTGGGGTACACCTTTGCCTCGATTGTACCAGTCCCTGCGGTCTGGGCCTCCTGCCCCCACTGGAGAGCCTGTTCCTCAGAGCCCAGGCACACAGGGCACCACACGGTCGGCTAGACTTAGTGTCTGTCCAGGCTTAGTGTCCCTTATTCTGCTATCGTCCTTCTTAGGAGACAGTTTGCCCATTCCAACAGGTGACCAGGGGGAAGAGCGGGAGCATAGAGAGAACTTGCCACCTTTCTCCTTCTGTTGTTCTCTTTACTGGGGGTAGGGAAGGGGGGAGAAATGGAGAGAGAGTTCGAGAGAGAGAAACAGAGGTGGGCAGGAAGGAGAGAGAGAGAAAGAGAGGGAGAGAGACACCAGGCTGTTTGCAGGGGTGTCTGCGGTAAAGTAGGTGGCGTAAATCGCCTGCCCAGTCTCTCTAGACGACCACTTTAAATCTTAATTGGTTGCCTTTTAAATACCATTTAAGGGACTGCTTCCCTGCCTCTCTCTCTAGTTAAGAAGGTGTTGTGTCAAACTCTATTACCTTGCTGGACGTCTCTTCCTTAAGTTAAAAAAAGAGGGGCGGGGTGAGGAAAGGAAAGAAAAAGAAAAAAATGGAACCATCAGCAGCGGTTGGAGGGTCGATAAAGCTTTTAGATTTTGAGACGGTTTCCGGGAGCCCATTTCCCGCGGCTAAGAGTTGTTAATGGAGCTCGAGGAATTATCTCGGACCCGCGCCCCTGCCGTATATTTCCCGCGCCTGTTCCCCTGTCGGCTCTGGATCTGCTGCTGTCAGACTCGCTTAATGAAAAGTAACGCGTCGCTGATTGCAGTTTTATTTGGGCTCTATGTAAAGAGCGCCGTTAATTTAGCACCCTCCTCGGTGTGTTTGAATTCGCCACGCCTGAGTGGCTGGGCGTCGGTCCCCAGCTCCTTCTCTGACAGCCGCCCTGGGAGCGAGCCGGGCCCCGCCCAGGGACCACGACCTTTCTCCGCAGCATCCTCTTCTCATCCACCGCTCGCCCCCGCCCCACTTCGGGGCCTTCCTCGCCTGTCCCCCAGCCCCCAGCCCCGCAAAAATCGGCCTGACAGCCGGTAAGGTGCACAAGTGAAACTGTCCACAAAGCTCCCCCAAACGTCGGGATGTGGGGCGAAGTGACAGTCCCAGCTTCGGGCGTCCTTTCGGGTTAGTCGCCCTGGGGCGTGACCGAATCCCACCTCCCCTTCTGATGTCTTTATTTCACAGAATTTTGCAGTTTAATCAAATAAGCCTCCTTCAGTCAGCCAGTTCCACCGAGAACTGGGTGCCCCTGCAGTGCGGGGTCGCCCTGGCCTGCGTCTGGAGGACAGGCGGGGTCCCCAGGCACCAAGGTACTGGAGATCCAGGTCCTAGGGCCACAGGCCTGGGCCACAGCGCGGGGAGGGATGGGCCGTCGCGCCCACCGACCTGCTCCCAAAGCCAGTCCTGGAAGTCCCGCACCCCCGTAGCCCGTAGCCCACAGGCCGGGGCCAGGCGTGTCCAGCCCGCTACATCCGCATCCTCATCCGCAGCTGGGGTCCTCTTCACCGAGCCGCCCGCGTCCTCGAAGCCTTGTTTTCGCGGAAAATGCCTGGCTTTGTCTCCGGCTGGAGTGGGGGCGCTCGGGCAACCACATTAAAATTCCTGGCGCCCCAGCCTCGGCCGCAGCGTCTCCCCTGAGACTCCACTTTCGCTATTACTGTCAAGTACCCTTGACTCTTTATTTTTGCCCTTTTATCTATTACAACTAATTCGAGTTCTTTTGCCCTTTTCAGTCTAAGACGTGGCTTTCTGCAAAGCCTCCCCCTGCCAGCGGGCTCTCGGAGCGCCGAGCCTTTAGAAATTGAGGGGTTTACTGTCAAAATGAAAATTTCACTTCAAATTATCTTGGCTGATGCTCGCTCGCCAGGCCGGGGGCTCTCGCCGCAGCCTTTTGACAGGCACATCAGCGGCGAGCTTCCGAATCTGGATAATATCATCCAAGAGAGCGAAAGTCAATACGGTGACAGCGCTCGGGCGGATACAATCCAATTACTGCGCGCGGCCGGGGCAGCCTCTGCGCGCAGTGAGTCCCCACACTGGGTACCGGGACTGCTCCCTCCGCTCACGGTCTGAGCATTCAGATCCCTCCATTCAGAGCTGGGGTCTGGCTGAGGTCCGGCCATCAAGGTCTCATCACTCAGGGGGCCCCGGCAGCTTGAGTGACCAGCTTCTGGCCGCGAGGTTTCCCTCCCTTGGATGCGTAAATTCTCCCCACGGTCAGATCCTACCCGCCAGTCAGGCCAGCTTTCCAGCGCTCCTGGCCCCTACCCCGCAGGGCCCTGGGCCAGTCCCACCCAGCCCCTTGTAGAAAAAAGCCCAGGCCTGGCTTGTCCTTCAAAAGCTGCCTGCGGCCCCGGGAGAGGACCCGCTTCTCCAGGCGGTGTCTCCTTGGTGGCCAATCTATCGGCATCCTGGGCAGGGGCCGCCATTGACTCATCGCTGCACCTAGGAGCCTCTCCACCTTTGCAGGCTCCTGGCTTGCGGATCCGTCTTCCCTTGGCACTTGTGGAATGAGGCCCAGTAGAGCCTTAAGCAGAGGGCTTGCAGGCCAGGGGCCAGGCCCGAGCCCAGTGTTCACTGCGCTCTAAGTACGCCCTCCCAGGCATGAAAATAGAGGGCTGCGGGGGTGGGGTGGGGTGGGGTGGGGTGGAGGAACCCGGTTTCTGAAGGAAGCCAGGAGTCTGCACCTCCCAGGACCCTTGCAGACTTGGGGCAAAGCCCGTGCCCTCCCACCCCAAATTACTTTTGGGTTCTGCCCCTAATTCCTACCTAGCCCAGTGTCGGGTCTGCTGCCGACAAGTGAGCTTTTTCCCCAGTTAGCAGTGGGAGATCTTTTCCGGCAAGGCCCCAGGTCCCAGGAGGAAGGGGAGGCTGGATTAGGAGTCTGGTGGGACCCCGAAAGGCCACACTCCCTCAGAGCACAGTGAAGAAAGTTCTCAGGGCTGTGGAGTCCTGGCTCCTCCCCCACCAAAGCACAGTCCCAGGGAATTTAGAAAGTTTAAATGTTATTAAAATTAATCTAGCCAGAGAAGCTCCCATTGACTCAAAGTTCTGGAGTCTGGTAAAGGGGGACAGTTTAAAAGTTTTGGGTCTTTCATCCACTCCTGTTAGGGAGTTCAACAGAGTCCTGAAACTTTACTGCCCCTCCTCCCTTTTTCCATTTTTCCTGTTCTTTTTTTAAAATGGCCTTACCAAATCCTGTCTTAGGCTCTGCAGGCAAATTCTTGGGGACTCCTGAGTCAGTGCCCTTCCCCGCTCCTCCCTGCGGTGATCAGTACCTTTTCTCCAACAAGTTCTAAAGTGTCTACCTCGGCAATGTGTTCACTTTGCAATGCAAACATCACTCGGGTTTTATTGGTTTTGTTATATCAGCCTCTGAAGCAGGCAATTACTGGTGTGAATATACATTAAAAAAACATAACTTTGTCGAGTCGAGAGTGTGCAAGAGTGTAAATTCAGGGGAGTGCTTCGGGTGAGATGTGCCGAGGATGAAGTCAGAAGGTCAACAGGCTGAGGGGTCCTCAGAAGGAAAACGGGCATGCCTCGCACCCAGAAGACAGCTACACAAATAAAGCCTGGAACCAAAATGTCTTCTCCTTGTAAACTTTTGGATGTAAACTTTACGCTTCAGGGCGGCTGCCTTCTGCTTTGGGCGCAGCCTAATCCCACGGGTTCCTGAATTTGGGAATGACCAGGGTGGTCGGTGGACCTGGCGCGGGACAAATCCAGGGGTTTGTCAGTGGTTCCGGGAGACCGAGTTCAGACCCTCCCTCTAGGGTGGGTGGGTGGCCTGAGCTTCGCTGCGCTTTCGCCTAGCTTTGGAAACTCGTTAGAAAAGGAGTCTTCGACCTTCGAGCTGCAGCCTGAGCACCGTTTGTTTCCTCCCGGGCCCAGGGATCCCACGCAGTTAAGCGCAGAAGGGCTTCCCGCTGGCCTTGGGCATAGCCAGCAGCTCCTTCGCAGTGCCTGCGGCAGGGGTATCGTGGGGTGAGGTGGGCGGGAAGGTGCGAGCCAGGGGCGACGTCAGCACGTTCGTGCCTGCCCCTAGAGAGCGGCCCAGGGTCCCGGGGTCCAGGAGGGCACCCTTGGCGGTGGCCCAGGCCTGGTTCAAAGTGCTGTGCCTGAGGACGGGGTCGTGGAAGACTCCATCCACCCAGTTTCTGAGACTGGTTACCGGGGAGTCCTGGTGCCTGTCTAGGGCACCAGCGGCAGCCGGGGCCACAGGCGAGGAGGAGGGGGGCGCCAAGGAGACGGCTGCAGAGGCAGTGGGCCCTTGGCGCTTGAGCATGCACGAAGAAAACTCAGTCTGGCTCAGGTTGGTGGCAGCGGCTGCAGTAGCTGTGTGTGCCAAGGACCAGATGCGCGGCTTGACCTCGAGGCCTGCAGTCGTCCCAGCCTGCACAAAGCCCAGCTTGGCCTCGCAGGCCTGCGGGCCGCCCCCTGCACGCGGCTGCTGCTCCCGCCCAGCTACCACGCTTCGGAGGCAGCTCCGCGCCCTCTCCAGGTCCTGGTCCAGGGCAGCCCGGCCATCGGCAGCTAGGGACATCCGGTGGGCGGTCGAGGCCTCTTTGCCAGGGGCACTGGGGCCATCAGGAGCAGTGGAGATGCGTTCCAGGCCGCCATCCAGAGGCTGGAAGGGAGGTTTCAGCTCACAATCTGGGGGCTCCGCCTCCAGTGGGTCGAAGTCCTCCAAGTCGCTGAGCTCAAGATCCTTCTCCTCTTTGCCTGTAGGCTCTGCCCAGGAGAGAAAGAGTAGCCAGCAGAGGGAGAGGGGGTGGTGGGCTAACCAGATCCCTACCCCTTTCTCCTTCCTATCTCTGAGTCCGTAGTTATGGGGCCCGACACTGGAGCTAGAAAAACCAGCCACGTCTTTCTTCCTTCCTCTCATCTTTAGAGGCATCCAGTCCCCAAACTGGCAACACTGTGAGTGGATTTCAACCTCAGATCTGTGGTGGAGAGGGTGTCTAATGTTTTAAACGTAATGTTGGATTTCTTTACAGATGCTCTTGGCTTACCACAGCTCCCCACCCCACCCCCCACCCCCCACAGCCCTGCTTGGGTTAGTTCATTCATTTGCTGCCCAGGGCCCCAAGGGTCCAATGCCTTTAGCAATTCTAGAATCCACAGAGAAGGCCCAGGGGAATCCTGACCTTGAACTCCAGACCCAGCATCACCAGCCTCTACCCACCTTCAGCCTTGGTGCTCTTGACAGGCTCTTCTCGGGCATCTTCCTCAGCCCCCTCTTCCTCCTCACCCTCCCCGTAGGGCCGCTTCTCATCAGCACACTTGTTCCTGGGTGGCCATGTCATCTTGTTCTCCTTCTTTAGGCGCCGGCGCGCGTTGGCGAACCACGTGGAGACCTGCGTGAGGGTCATCTTGGTGATGATGGCCAGCATGATCTTCTCCCCCTTGGTGGGGTAGGGGTTCTTGCGGTGCTCCTGCAGCCAGGCCTTGAGCGTGCTGGTGGTCTCTCGAGTGGCGTTCTTGCGCCGCGTGCCGCTGTCCATGGTACCGTATCTGGAGACAGGTGGCAGTGGGGCACCAGGGCAAGGCACATATAAGCTTCTGGTCCCTGTCGTGGGGGTCTGTTTGTGGTTAAGACCTGAGCTGCAGCCAGGTCCTGGCCCAGGCTGCTGCCCGTGGGGGCAGCTGTTTTTGGCCCAAGGGCAAAGAGAATGTTTATATTTGATATAAGAAGCCTGGGCTCCTTCCTCAGCCAGAGAGGTCAGAGGTGGTGCACGGGCACAAGGCCCAGCCAGGTGTCTGTCACTCTCTATATGGACAGATATGTCTTCAGGCGAGTCCCTTTCCCTAGCCTCTCTTCTACCCCTTTGATCCTGAAACCTGACAAGCATGTGGCAGAGCTGCGAGCCAGACTATGTGGCATCCAGGGACAGAAGTGGTCGTCAGAGAAAAGCGCCCACAGGGTCTACACGGCCTTTCTGTGGTTAGATACGGAATTGTTGCCCCTAGAAGATGGGGCATGCTATGAGTGCACAAGAGCTTCCCCGACTCTGGTTCCCACTGTAGGGGAGGTAGGCGGGGCCCAGACACACCACGCTGCAGTTCTCGTGGTGGAGGGAGGCATCCGATGCCTGGGCACCAAGACCAGACTCCCTCAAACCGCAGCACAGTGAGGACTTTGGGAGTCCAGACAGCTGGCAGTCAGTGGTGGTGTGGAGACTGGAGACACTTTTAACCCTGGCTGCGCGGGTTCGCCAGGTGGCAGGCTGGGACCAAGGCCTGGTCAGCTCAGCAGGACCTGAGGAGAGGAACGCCCCTTGTCCTGCCCCCCCCCCCCGCCCAGTCTTCCAGAGGGCGTTGTGGGGCTGCTTGGGGTGGGGGTGGCTGATCAGAGTGCAAGGGCCCCGGTGGCAGTGAAGAGGGTTGGTTCCTCACCTGTCATAAGCGTACTGGCCCAGTGCCGGCTCGTACGGGTAGTAGGCGGCGGCAGCAGCAGCGGCTGCGGGCGCAAGGCCCGCATGCGCAGATCCAGGGGCGTCCTTGGAGTCGAAGCTGTTCTGTGGGAACAGCAGCCTGGGGTCGTGGCTTCCAGGACACCGCCCAGCTCAAGCTCCTCCCCTAGGCCCCGGGTCCTACGCGCTCCACTCCCTTTCCCAGACTGTCCCTAGTGCCTAGGCAGCGAAGGAGCCCAAAGACTTGAAACGAGGAGACTGCTGGGGCTTGTTGCAGGAATGGGAAATGAGTGTAGAGGACACGGAGACCGGAGGGTGAGATTGGAGGAAGGGAGGGGGCGGAGGCTGGGGGACAACAGAAAAGAGGTGGGGTGAGGAGGGACGGGAAATAATGAGTGGGGAGAAAGCAGAGAAATGGGGAGGAGCCAAGGGGACTTGTAGGGAGAGGGGCAAGGGAGGGAGGTGAAAGGGAGGGGTCAGTGGGGGTGCTGGGAGGAGAGGAGAGTGGTAAAAAGAGTCCAGGAGGAGGGAGGGGGGTAGGGGAACTTGGGGCGGAGGCGGAGGGCCGGCTCCGTCAGAACCAGAAATCTGATTAGAAATTAATAGCCATCTGAGAGCAATCAATTCATTAAATACTGCAGCGCACCTGCCAGGTCGTCCCAACGGGGAGGCAGGGTCGGGGTGGGGTGGGGGCGGAGCTGGTGGTGCTCCCAGCGACCAGGCTTGGAGGTGCAACGTTGAAGGAAGCTTTTCCCACCCCTTACAGACCTGAGTCCAGGAGCCTCAGGCCTCTTCCTCGGGAGTTAGGGAAAGCGAAGTTGGAAAATCGAGGGGTAGGGGCGTGGCGTGGCGTGGCAGGGAAGGTTGGAGGCACACACTCTCCACCCTTACCAGCGAGTAGAAGGCGGAGGCCTCGGAGCCGTAGGTCACGTAGTTGCCGTACCCCTGCGAGCCACCATAGGGGCCCCCATAGACACCCAGCGCTGCGGCCGAGTTGAGCTCGTGTCGTGCAGTGGCCAGCAGCCGGCTCTCGTAGACCGGGCAGTAAACTGGTGCTTGGGCCGAGGCGGCGGGCCCAGAGTCTGCAAGCGTGCGTCCACCTGATTCGCAGCACGTGCTCAGAGAGTTGGTGGTCATCAGAAACTGGGGGAGAGAGGGGCCGCGAGGAAGGGCGGGCCACCAGCGCACGGCTGGGGCCCTACTCCTCCTTCCGCTCCTCACTGCCTAGGAGGCCATGCCCCTTGTCCCCTGGGTCTACCTTCCGCGTCCGACTGCGCGCTCCTTCCCGTGGGAAACCTGCTCCCAGGCCCCTCTCCAGCCACGTGGGTTCCAGCCAGACCTGCCCAGTAGTGTTCACACCCTCCCTGAGGGATTTCCAAAGCCACGCACTCCCGCATGTGCCACATCTCTCCTGGGTCCTTTGGGGTACCCTGAAGCGCAGCCTCAGAGCCCAGGGGTGAAGGTCAAATAAGCGGGATCTGGGGTCCCCGCCCGTGGGCATTTCTCAGCATTCCTGCCCTCCCAGGGGCTGGGCACAAGGGGCACTTGGCCCAGGCTCTGCTCACTGGGAAGTGACATCGGATCGCTGGATTGCCCGCCAGCCAGTGTTTCTAGCCTCGTGTGGCCTCCTTACCTGTGGTGCCGAAGAGTAGGGGTATCCAAACTGCGGGTAGGACATGGCGAGCGCGGCCCGGGGCCGGCAGGCGGGCTGGTGGGGTCCTGTGCGCGGGGGCCGGCGTGGCGCGGCCACCGCTCCGGGGCCGCCCGCTCCTAGGCGCTGCGGGGAGCGAAGCAGGATATCCGGTTAATTCACCCGCACGCTCAGCAAACTTTTGTAACCGGGTAGGAGAGTAAGCCACGGCAGCCGCCGTGATTCTTTTAGCTTCGCAATCCAGAGCCTCGAGGGGGCTTTGGGACTGACCGGCCTCACAGCGACGACACAAATACATATTTTGCAAAAAAGGGGAAAAAAAACCGGTCTCGCGAACCCGTCAAGTCAGATGTGAGCGGCTTTAAGTGTCGAAGGCTCTGACGTCAGCCCCCGCCTCTGCCTGGCCTGGCCGCGAGGGCGCGGGTCACTCGGCCGAGGTCCCGCCGGGCGGGGCGCGCGGAGGATCCAATGCGCTTTAACAGATGAATTTCATCCGAGGAGTTAAGATCGTCCCAACGAACAGCGTTTCTCCTTAGTCACTGAGGACGGGAGGCACTTTTAATTAGAATTTAATTAATGAGCAGCTGCTCCTCCCCGCGCCACTATAATCATTAGTCTCAATTACAAATAAGACGTATGAGGGACACACGAATGAGTCTTCATGAAGATGTAATCAACAGTTAAAATTAGACCCGCGCGGGCGCAGGGGGACTCGCGGCCTCGGCTCTCGGTGTCTCTCCAGGTGGAGGAAGAGCGGCTCTGAGGACCAGGCGTGTGGCGGCGCCCGCCCGACTATTGTTTAATCGGGAGTCGGCAACGCCTCCCGAATCCGACTCCGGGATGGGGTTTTAGGACCAGAGGCGGCAACAGCAGTGTCTGCATCTGGAGGTCAAAATGCCCTCAGGCGTGTGGGTCCTGGGGTCTTTCCCAGAGCCCGCCACTACAGGGCTGGGTGGCCCAAGGGCTGCGGGGTTTGCCACACTTGGCCGCTGTGTCCCCGGGGGACGCACCCCCCAACCCGTGCCCGCTTCTCCTGAGACCTGCCGCTCAGCTCCTCGACCTGCTTTTCGTCGTCCTCCTCCTCCCGCAGGGGCAGTCCTTCAGCCGCCCCCACCCCCCGCCCCCCTCGCGGCTAAACCCGGGACTGCCAAAAAGCCTGTGCACTCGGAAGAGCCGGTTTCGAGACTCAGCTTTGGGGCGCCTCCCGCTGCCCTCGCTCCTCCCGGCGACCTTCTGGGGTAGGCACGAGGGAGGGGCTTTGGGCGTCAGACAGAAGCATCCTTCCCAGTCCGTTTTGCATAGCCCCAAGACTCTGGCGCACTGATCGGTCGGGGAGGGGGCCGCCTGCCCACCCCAGGACTTCCGCCGCCCGGCGGGGCCGCGGGACCTTGCCCAAGTCCAAAGCGGAGGCCGGCAAGCAATGGCAAGGAGCGTCCTGGCCACTCCGAACTCGCTCCCCGACTCGTGTGCCCTCCACCCTCCGGGGCCCGGGCTCGCCTCCGCTGCTCTCGCCCCTCTAGGGCTCCAGCGCTCGGAGGGAGCCGCGTTCGGCGGCGCTGTGCAGACTTGCTGGGAGATTCCTGGGTTCAGACCTGTGAATTGCCCCAGGGTCACCCTCTAATTAATGATGACGTTCTCACTCTCTCCCCAGCTGCAAGCCTGGCTCCCAGAAACGAAATCTGCCCACTCTGACAGCTCGGTTGAAGGTGATTGATGACTATCTGGAGACCACAGTACGCATCATATAATATCTGCTGCGTAATTGCTTTAATTTACAGATGAAAATACGAGTTCGCAGATCGCATTGGACCGCAGCCGGCCACGTCCGAGCTGCTTGCAAGGGAAAGCCATCGGAAATAATGAATAGCCGCTCCATGCAAATTATTCAGACAGTTTAGCGTCTGTTGCCGGGAGAGATATATAAAGAACACGAGTCAAATGACATTAATAATTGTTTTTTGAATTCTGTATTGATTTTGCGGCGGCCGTGTTTATTTCTTCCTCACCTGAATTGCTAATATCACCTTCCTGTAAATAATAAGAAACTAGCCACCGGGGCTTCTTGGCAGAAATGAATCTCTCAATCTCTCTCCGTCTTCCTCCTCCACACCTCCCTTCCCCCATCGTCCCTCCTCCCAACTCCTTCCAGTTTTCTGGCTTCCGCTCAGGCTTTTCCAGAACGTCCTCCTACTTTCCAATATTTATTGTTTACAAACAATTCGTTCTCTCCCAGTAATGAGGCCCGGTTGGCCGAGGGCTCAGGGAGCAGGAATCCCGATGCAAGGCTGGCTCTCGGCATCCTTTCCTCACCCCACTCCCGTGGCCCCAGCCTGGCGATTGTGACAGCTCATTGGACTGCGGAGTCAGCCACCAAGTCTAGCAGCGTCGAATCCAGGCCTGACAGCCGCGGTTCCTCCCCCCAGACTCCTCCGCCACAGCGCTCTGGAAACCGCGGCGCCCCTGAACACTGAACCATTCGTCTTCTGAGCTGCGTGCTCACCCCGGCAGCCTGGCAGGCACAGACCCCCTTGGGGATCTGGGGGAAGCTTCCAGGAGCCCCCTTTGGCCGTCACTGCCCTGTTCTGAATTCCTTTCCAGAATGAGCGTGTAAACAGACACTCCCAGCCCCACCGGCCTGCCCTTTTCTGCGGGGCGACCAGCTCCCCGATCCTGAAACCCAGCTTCCTGGCTCTACTTTCCCAGGGGGCTGACCACTGATTCTCTGCTTCCTGCCGGGCGCGGGGGCCCCCGCCGCCCAGTTTGGGGAAGCTTGGGGCTGCTGGCCACGCACCCAGGTCCCGCGAACCAATCCTGGAGGCTGGGTCAGCGCGGTCTGTCCCCAGACCAACGCTGCACGACGACATCCCACGGACAGCCTGCTGCTCAAAGAGGCCCTCTGTCCAAACTGGGCTACTTCCCGTGCCGTCTTTGTCCGGTAGATGATGCCGGAGTAACTACCAAGTGCCCTTCTCTGAAAGGCCAAGCCTGGAGATGAGGCACCTGGGTTTTCCTTCAAGAGCGGCCTAAACAGGAGCCTCAGCACTTCAGGTATAACCTGCTAAATGCACCCGCAGAGACAAGAGTGCTAAGCCCATGTTCATCAAGGGACCCCCGGTTCTAAATACATCCCTGAGCAGGACCCGCTGGAATCGCGCCATTCCCCGTGGTCAGGATGAGGTGCCCCCTGGCCTGCTGTATTCCAAAGCAGCCAAGGATGAGGTTGCCTGTAGACCGTTAGTCCCGAATGTTAGAGGCCTGTGGGTCGCTCTTGCCCGGGGATGTTGCAGACTGTCGGAACCTTGGAGGGCCTCTGGGGAGCTAGGCCCCGCCCTGACCTTCTTCCGCTCGGGTGGGATTTTCGACCCTGTCATCAGCTGAGTCCAGGCACTCCCTGTTCCCCCAGTCGTCCCTGAGACCACCCATTCCCTCCTGCACCGAGAGTGAGGGTGGGGTAGGGATGGCGGGGGACTCTATCCAGTCCAGCGAAGTTGACCCCAGGAAGAGGACAGAGGCGGGAGCACGCAGCACTAGGCAAAGGCCTTCTTTTCTGAGGCTTAGGGCCGAGGCTTGGGGCGCCTGTGCCCGTTCACTGTTCTCGGACACCAGGGCGGGGTGAGGGGCTAAGTGGCCTTCTGGTTGTCGGTGGCACAACACTCTCGAACCCTGAGGTTGGCAGGTCACTCCTTCGCAGCCCGTCTTCTGGGGTCTCCCGCAAAGCCAGTGGGGCGAGCTGCAGGCACACGCGTTGTATCATCCCCGAAACGCCCTCCATCCCAGCCGGCTCCCTCCAGCTCTCCTGCCGCGCCCCCACCGCGCCCCCGCTGGGCCCGCCGGAACGGGGAAGCGCGCAGTCCGGGTGTCCTGGCCCAGGCCCCGCTGGCTCCCTAGCCCCGCGCCGTCCCCCCGCACCCCGTTTTTTGCAACTTGCAGCGAACGCGGCGGCCTCCAGAGACCCCACCGGCAGGCAGCAAACTTTGTGCTCTCCAGCGCAGGAGCTATCCTCGCAAAGTTTGTGCGGCCGAGCCCACTCCCTACCTGAGGCGCCGAGGACGCGCCCGCCCGCGCCGCTCAGGCGCTGGGCCCACGGGGAGCAGCGCTCAGCCCGGGACGCACCGGGGAGTCGCCGCCGTCGCAGCCGCCCGCGCCCCTCGGCTGCCGCGCGGAGCCTCCGCCTCTCCGTTAGGGGGAGGGGTCTCCAAGCCCGGGAGCGGGGGCGGGCGCCAGGACCTCGCCTACCTGCGGTGGCGCCCGGACACTACCGCCGGCCGGAGAGAGCTCTGCGCAGCCACTAGCCGCGCGCGCTCCGGCGGGGAGCAGGCGACAACTAATGGAGACATTTCCAGGCGGAGCACCTGGCGAGCAGAGCGCGCCGGCGTCCCCAGGCGCCGCGGTCGTCAGTCGAGCCCGCACCGGCGTGACGTGGGCGAGCGAGCGAGCTGCTCCCACCCGGCCTCCCATTAACGCTTTCCCCCGCGGGCGCCGCGCACTTGCCAACTTTCCCCTCCGCGGCCTGCGCTCTGGATACTCGAGGTGTGGGAGCTGGGATGGAGTGCCCTGGGGGTTGGGGTGGCAGGGACACCCAGCCCAGAGAGGGCGCGGAGCATAACAGCACAGCGGGAAGGCACGCGACCTCGATTTAGCCGAACACTCTGCCAGCTGCACCACTCCAGGGGGCCTTGGGCTACTCCGCGGCCCTCAGGAGGTTCTTTCAGGTACCCTGGTTGTCAGGCCTAGGGCTGTCGGGTCGGAGGGACCGCACTCCGGCACAGTCTCCCTCCGTCTTGGCCCCAGTTTTCCAGAGTCCCCCCTTGACTCTGGCATCCCCGCCCTGGAAGTCAGGTTCAGGGCTTATGAGGCGCCCTGAACCTGACCTCCAGGGCGGGGATGCCTTCTCCTCCGAATAGGCTGGGGTGTCCTGTCCTGGCTTTCAGGCCCTTCCCTTTCTCTCCTGCTCCCCTTCACTTCCCTCTCTCCCCTCAATATCATCCTATGAAGGGACCCCACATGGTGGCATCCCCACTAGTCTCCACCTACTGGGCTCTTGGGGGCAGCAGGCAGGGCAATTCTGGAAAACCTTGGTGTGGGTGTTACCTAGGTAAGGGAAACTACAGGGAGTGAAGGGGTGGGGGTGGGGACTCAGGCCTGCTCAGGATCAGGACACCTGACACGGAAACTTTCCAGGGCTGTCCAGAGCCCTACTGGGCTGGACCTCTGGCCCAGAAGCACATCTCCAAATGGAGACAGCCTGTGGCAGTGTCCAGGAGGGAAGGTGGTGTCCTGAGTCCCAGGTCCATGCTTTCCTGACCCTCAGTCTTCCAGAGCTCCTTGCCCTGTTCATTCCCTCTCCTCCCTCCTGAGCCTCGGCCACTTTCGTTCAGAGAACTATGAAGTTTCTCCTCCTGATCTGTAGTGGTGCAATGACACTCGAGGTTTGTTGTTACGGATAATATCTGAAGAAAAGTCATTTGCTTGTTTTGTTCCCCCTTTCTTTCCTCAAAGCCACCTCCAGTCACTGGAAAGGCAATGCAGGTCTGCTTTTGTCACCAGCCAACGGCAGGCCAGGAAGGTGTTGCCTCCAGGCCTCACACAGCTCTCTGGTTTTTCCATGGAGCAGGGTAGGGGGAAGAAGAGAGCCAGCTGCCCAGAGCTTCCGGTGGCTTCTCTGGGGAGGACACAGCTTTGGTGTCTGGAAACACAAACGTGGGTGCTGTCTGGGCTACAGACCTATCGGCATCCTCCCAGCGGTGCATGCCAGTGTAGCCCACGGGTTAACTCCCTGGGCTGACAGATGGGGTTCTGGGAGGGGGTACCTTGGGGGGCTGGGGCTGGGGGGCCCATTTGATTCTGCTTGAAAGGCAGTGGAGGGAAGGCCCCTTGGCACCCACACCTGGGATGGGAGGGCCTTGCTTAAGCCCGGATCCTGCTGCTTAGCTCTGCTTCCTCATCTTTGTCTCTTCCTCAGGACATGCAGGATGTTCTTAGCAAGGCCCTGGGGCCAAGGGGACAAGCTGGACCCTCCCTCCCTGCAGAGCTCACCTGGGACTTAGATTCTTCTCATAGTTGAAGATAAGCAAGGCAGTTTGTGCTTACAACCTTGATTTGGAGATAAACTGCAATTTCACTCACAGGAACAGCAAACCACAGGCCTGCTGAGAAAGGAGCCCAGGGCAGCCAGAAGTGCCATAGTCTCCCAGTCCTCCAGGACGTCCACAGCCCAACAACACCAGGTGTCACGGGCGCTCTTTTGCCCTTCCTTGGGAGGGAGGCCTCACTTTCACTGACACCCCCGAAGATCTGACCTTGCCCTGAACCCCTGCTCATGTGACTGGAAACATCCGTGGCCATCCTCTGCCCCGGTGCCCTGGACTTCTGGGGCAGGGAACTGCACTGTCCTTCCCACCGTACCACAGGCCCCCCCAAGCTGCTGCTCTGAGGCAATGATGGAAATACCCTAGGTCTTGGCGAGGGGGCCTGGCAGGGAAAGTCCCACTTTGGCATCAGTGAGTGATTAATCCAGAAAGCAAGGCTGCAGCTGCTGACACCTCCGAAGGATAGCAGTCCCCTCAGGCAGGGGCCCTGTGCTGTCACAGGCCAACAGCACCCCCACCGCCCGTCCTGGCCATGCCCCCACTTCTGGTCAGCACTTGCTCCCTGGTGGATCCATCTTCTCTGAGTCCCTCCTTTGTTTCTTTTGCTGGCAGAGCTGCAGAGTGCAGTCTGAAACAAGAGTCTCCGTGCCCCAGGGCCTGGCCATGCTGCTGCACCTCCCCCTGGCCTGGACGTTGCTGCAACATGTAGAGGCATCTGCTGGTTGAGACTGCTCTGCTGGAGCTGACTGGGCTGGCTCTGACACTGCCCGGCGCCTGCTGTGGCCCAGGGGCCCCCAGCCTCAGTCTTCCCACTCCTGGGTCCCAGGAGGAGCAAGAGGCTCTTGCCTGGGTCAAAGTGGAGGATCCAGGAACTAGTCTTGAGTGAAGGCAGCTTCAGGGGGACACAGGCACTGGTGTCCTCAAGATGCCCTTTAGGCATCCCAAAGGGAGGGTCTGTCTGCCTTTGGAAAGGACTCCTTCCCCTGACTTAGCAGCAGAGTGGTGTTTCAGAGCCAGGATCCGAGGGGTATAGAGTGGGGAGTGGCACCTTTCCCTGAAGCTCCTGGCTTTTGTGTGGTGCCCAGGCTCTTGGCCCAGCTGGCCCTCAGTCTGCAGGGAGGGGGCTCTCTCCTTTTGTAGTGCAGTGCCAAACACGGAATTTGCTAAAGAAGGAAGTCCTAGGGGTTTCTTTTTAAAAGCAGAGATGCGTCCTGGGTAGAGACAGTTATGTGTGGCCTGGCCACAGGTCAGAGGTCCTTATGGTCACTGCACAGGGTGACCTTGAGCGGACTGAGGGGCAGGGAGTCTCACGCTTCTGGTCTCATTTTCATTTCTTGCTGTTTGGTCCCTGTGAGGTTGGAAGGAGGCCGAGCAAGCAAGGGTTAGACAATGTTTCCCTTCTCCTCCGTTCAGGAATGAATACGGCGTTGTGTCTATAATGCCGAAATGTGCCAGTGGATTTTAGGCAGGCTTTTATTATTAAGAGTGAAAGGTTGTTAATTTAGACAATGTCTGTCACTTGTATGTTTAAATTTAAAGTGTTTACCCAGCACAGGCTCAGATCACAAATGTTCTGGCTAGAAAAGCTGTCCACATGAGAGGGAGTCATTTTAAAATGCAGAGAGAGGTAACAGTATGTTCCATCTCCCGGTAGTTTGAATATCCCTCTTCTCTGACATAGTTTCAGACAGGGAACTCTTCAGTGTGGAGAAAAGGAATGAAAACATGTATCCTACATGCATGAGCTGGTATTCCTGTAAGGACCTCAACAATATCAAACAGCTAATATGGGAGGGTCCTCAACCTAGGAGCCTCACTGAGTGTCCGGTGTGGAGTCTGTGCAAACAATGTAGTCACGATGGTGAAAAGGAGCCCAGGTCCTACTTCCTGACCCCTCTCCCATGCGTTCTTTTGCAACTGTGAGCAAAAAATAGTTGTGTGAGTAGAAGGCGGCATGCTACCAGCTGGCATCTTCGCAGGTCTGCAGTGAATGAGAGGGCTTGGGGGTGAGAGTGCCGAGTGCTTGCCCGCTGGTTTGAACCCTGGCCTGCCCACTGGGCGCCTGCTCTCGGCTGAGCCGTCTGGGTGAGCTGCCATTGAGCAGGGCTGGGCGTCTGTGGGAAACTGTGAAGCGGGGGCCACAGAAGGAGCAAGGAAGTTGGGGGACGTTGACCAGCAGGGCTGCTTACCGTTTCATCGTCTGCAGCTGAGACGCTCACCGTACTTGGGTTTCGTTATCCTGGGGATACTGGTGTGTCACCCTGAAGGGGTGATTCAGGAGGGTGTGAGGCAATGCAAAGCAGCTCTGAAAATGAGAATATGCCTCCTGTCTTCAGATGTCTGTGGAAGGTCCCACGTTCTACATTAAGCCTCAGTGTAGCTGGAGGCGGTGGCGCCCCGGCAGTGACCGGCATAACCACCAGCTTTTAATTACTGTGGCAGCAAATCACACAGGAATGTCCCCCAGGAGTTAGATGATTTTTTTAATATAAAAAAACCCATTTCAGAGTATTTTTGAAATTCAATTAATTGAAGGCTCCAGATAAAAGGAACACATTCTTAATGGCTTTAAAATAGCCCTGGGGGGAGAGGGAGCTCAGAGCCAACTTCAAAGTGCGACAGAAATACTCGCTGTTTTACTTTAAAAGTATCCAGATCAATGACTCAGTCAAAATTACTTATACGTTTAGCAGCCTTTCCATTTTCTGTCTGAAAATGACAGAAAGAGATGCTCTCCCTGCCGTGATCTAACAGCACCTGGGAAGGAAGGAACTGCGGTCCCCACACTCACTGAAGTCTCCTCCGTCTTTGGTTGGGACCTGGCTCTGGCATGGGTCTCAGGGAAGCGGGTGGCATCTCTTTTCAATAGAGGAGAGTGTAGAAGTGTCCAGGGGCTGTGTGTTTGGCTTAAACCACGATACGCTATTCTTTTCCCAGGTCCGGAAGTGAGAAGCCCAGGATCAGGGTGTGGGCAGACTGCCCCCTCTGAGGCTGTGAGGGACAATGTGCTTCAGGCCTCTCCCGGCTTCTGGTGGTCCTGGCCATCACTGGCATCCCATGGGGACTCAGCACCCTGACCTCTGCCTCCATCTGCATGCAGATGTCTCCTGTGCATGTCTGTCTCTGTGCCCGAACCTCCCCTTGTTATAAGGACACCAGTCATATTGGATTGGGAAGCATCCTTATGATCTCATCTTAACCAATTGCATCTGCAATGGCCCTGTTTCCAAATAAGAGTTTCAACATATGAATTTGGGGAGGGCACGCAATTCAACCCATAACAGAGGGGTACCCTGAAATGCCATATCTTGGCCTTGGGTTTCTCTCCCCACTGCCTCATCACCACTGTCGGGGGAGGGTACCTCCTACGACATAATGGAATCACCACAGACTCAGTCACATCAGCCTGCCTCCTGCCAGAACATTCTGGGGGCCCAACAATCTTCTTTCATTTTGGTTCTCGTTCTGTCACTCTGGTCTGTGCTGCCATCATTATTGCTGGGACACCTTTTTCAGGAACTTTGGGGCCCACTGTGGGTTTCACTGGGATTCACTCTGTTGGATTGCTTTCCAGATAATTCTTCTCACTCCTGGCCTCCAACTGAGATGGCTGGGAACCAGCAGTCCCTTGGCAGTTGAGTTCTGTGACCTTGGATCTTTCTGAGGTTTTTCACACAAGGTTGTACGTGCAGCCACGGTGGCCATGCTGCACTCTCCCTGCTCATGATTTCTCTAGATTTTTCTTGTTCTGAGGCTGCTCCATCCTGATGGTCTCTGGTCAGGGAATGGTGGTGAATTGGTGACAAGCTGATGGGAGTTTGTGCTGCTGGCTGGTGCCAGAGGCCCCTTCTTGGTGCCCTCCGGGTGGATTGCACTTTCCTGCCGCTTTGTCTTCGGCCAGTGAGATGTAAGCAGAAGCCTTCAGAGCCAGTGAGCACTCCTCTCTGCTCTCTTCCTCTTGCCATGGCAAACGGCAGCGTGTTAGGTGGTGGAGGCTCTTTGACTGTGATGTGTCTGGTGAACAGACCAGGGGAGCAGGTTCAACCACTGCTCGAATCCACTGAGATGCTGGGATTGTGTGTTACAGCAGCACAACGTGTCCTGTCTGACTGATACAGTGTGGTTCTTTTGCAAGTCAGATTAATAATGTTACACTATAACTGAATATTACTATGTGATTATATAATAACGGTAAGTTATAGAATTATAATAGTATATTATTATGTAATTATATGTTATAATAAGAATTTCGATAGAGAGAAAGCAACTAGACCAAAACACTCTCTTAAATGATGAAGGTAAAAACTATGTTCTCTTTCATTACTGCCATGGTCAGGAACAAACAGATTTTTTCAACAAAATCTCTCAACTTAGAAATTACCGTCTGTACTTATGAACATTTCTAGCACCCTGTGTCCTTGCACCAGGAGATATACCCTCTTGTCCTGTGGGCCTCTTCGTCGGGCTGCTTAAGCATCCATAGCGTGGCAGCTGGTAGCTGGGACTGCGGTGTCTATTGTAGGCAGGATTCTGGGAGGCAAAGTGGCTATCACACTGATTACTAGTTACAAAAATTACAAATACTGTAGGGGAGGGAGGACTGATTTGTCAGCTCTGAAGAGTTAATAGAAAAATAGCGATGAGACTAAGGACTTTAAACTAGCAGTCCAAATGCACAGTGAATGAGAGAAATGCTAGTATGGCCCTAAAAACCTGGAACCTTATTTTTTATAGCTTAAGGTAGATCAGAATACTGAATATTATTATGTTAATAACAAATAACATTAAATAACACCTATTGTGCATTTTATTTAATTTTTAACAATCCAATAATTAATTTTCATATTAATGCTAACTAATGCTTAATATTACATGTCTTTTGTCTAAAGAAATATTTGAATGCAGTCAAATCTGTCAGTTGTCTTATTTATTTACCTATTTATGTTTTATAGTTGTGTTCCCCATTCTATATTTATAATTTCAGTTTTCTCGTTTAGGCCTTTGATCCATGTAAAGTTTTTTTTTTATTATATGGTATGAGACTTTTATTGGTATTTTTTCTCTGTAGTGGTAACAATTTTCCTATTATCACTCATTAAAAATATTTTTACTACATAGATTTAAAATCATTTTTATGTTCTTTGAATATAACTATTTAATAATAAAAGCCAATTGTATAAAATGAGAGCCTCACTCATAGGAGCAATAATCCTGTCACTGGTCAGCAGAATTATCAAGGGCTCCACATTGCGTACTGACTTCAGCGACAGATGTGATGAGGTTCAGCACAGGTGGCCAGGTAGCTGCCTGGGCGTGTGATGAAGTTGGAGGCAGAAGGTGCTCCCAGAGGCTTCCAGTGGCCTAGTGGGGACAGATCTGCTGATGGTCCCTGAACCCCTGCCACCTTTCTCCTTTTGGTGACACATCTCCCCTCCAAGCTTGGAGCTGTACTCAAGAAGTGTCTGCCCAGTCAGCAGCCACCTTTTCAGCCTCCCTGGTTCCCTGGGAGTCATGAACCACGTTCCTGCTTTTGGAATACAAATGGTGGTGATGCTCGTGCTGCCATGGGACTGATTTAAAGAGAAATGCTTACCTCCTCTTCCTGTTCTCCATTCCCCACCTCTTTGGGAAATGGGAGAAGATGCAGGAACTGAGGACCCAGAACTAGCAGTCAGGTCTTGAGCTCGCAGGGCTGTCCGGGCTGGACCACCACCTGCTTTCAGTCTCTGAAATGACAGAGAGGGAGCTTGTATGTTATTTAAGCTGCTGTATGTTTGTTTTCCATATTTATACTCAACAAGCAATAGGGGCTTGATTTAAGGCAGCACAGTTGGGACTGATCAAGGGGTGTTAAGGAGGATACCTGGAGTGGACGTCGCGGCTGGTTGGGCATGAGGGGTTTGGGAAGCGTCAGAGAGGATTCCTGGGTTCAGCTGAATAGTGGGGTAGAGACGGTGCCACTGTAACTGGGGTTCAAGGAGCTGGTTTGTAGCAGCATGTTTCTAGGGCCCCCAGGTCGCCGGGAGTCCTCGGGTACGGTTCACCAGGCATTGTTCTCTGCTATGTGTTCTGCCCGTTGATTCCCTATGCAGTGATTTTCCACAGAAAGGTGGTGGTGAGGACTCTGCTCGGGAAGAAATAAAAAGTTTGTAAGGGCAAGTCAATAAAGGAAATTATTAGATATTTCCAAGCACATTTCTTTTGTATTTTCTTCGACACCTGGTAGCATGAGATTTGACAGTGATGACGTCAGACCTTCTGGAGCGGGGGTCTGCTATTCCCCACCCACTTTCTCTTTTAGCACCTCTCTGAACCCTGGTGGTCTATGTGTGCAGAGCTCCGTGGGGGCTGTGACACCGTCAGCTTTGTGAACATCAGGAAGTGGTCTTCTCAGGCCTCTTGAAGCATCTGCCTCTTGTGGATGCCTGGGCATCACCTGTGGAAATGACTTCTGGAGCCTGTGTGAGTCTGAGGGTCAGGTGAATGTCCTGCTTCGCAATCAAAGAAAACCAGCTTTCAGCTTACCTCTCTCCTCGACTTGACTCGGGGCTGTACAGTATCTGTAGCCTGGAATCCTCTTCTGGCCAGCATGCACCTCTCAGAATCACACTGCTGACTCTCCAGGTGGGGCTTCCTTGCTCCCCGGTCAATAAACTGCCCAGTGCCTTGTCCATAGGAAGTTCCATTACCGGAAGAATGTTAGAAATGAAGTCATTAGAGATTTGGCTTTCCAGGCTATCTAGCATTTTGTGATAACTTGCAGGTCCTTGGGATTGTCGAGACCCTGATCAAAGACCTGGCTTTCTAGAGAGCATTAGGCTTGACACCTGGCTGCACCCCAGCTTGTGCCCATGGGCCGTGTTGTGTGGGTGGGAGACAACCTCCGTGCTGGCACCCACAGTCCTGGTGGGACTTACTGCCTGATCTTAACTCCCAGGCTGCAGATTGTTTTTTTTTTTTTTTTTTTTGAGGGAGAGGGGCAAGCGGAGGGGTTGCTATTTTGGTCAGAATGAAAGCTCTTCAACCACCAGCAGTCTGGCTGTGGGCACTGGCCACCAGCTGGCAGAGGAGGGAGCTCATTTTGGGTTTTCCTATCTTCACAATTTAGGTGAGGGTCTACATTACCCAAAGGAAAGGTTGCTGGTGTTCTCTTTAATTCTTAAGAAGTTTTTTTCAGGACCATTAAGGCAAGCTCATTCACCTGAAGGCTCATGAGCTCTGAGAAATTTTCTATGGACTAAAAACTTCAAAACACATTGAACTGCTAGTTCAGAAACTTGAATTTTGCCAGAATCTCTCTTTGCAGTTCCTGTGAGGCACAGAAGTACATGAAGGAGATGGAAGCTCCCCTTTATCCCAGAAGCTGGAAACCACAGCAGGTCAGCTGCACAGGACAGAATGTTTCTCTAAGAAGCTTAGAGATGCGTGTCTGTTTTCCATTCGATCATGACTTGACATGTTTTCCTTTTCATTCTGGCCTCTTGGGTCAGCACCATGAGTCCTGGATGGTGAGGCAGGGCCAAGTGCTGCTGTTAGATGGAGGAACCAGGTCTCTTTTTTGGAAGACACGCTCAACGGGAAATCAATATACATCCTCCCAGCCTCGCTGCCCCTGCAGCTTATTTTCCATTGTGTGTGTTCACCTCTGATTTGATGTTGAGTCTGATGCTGCCACTTGACAGTGTGCTTTCGCCTCTCGACAACAGCATTGTTCGATCTCCCCTTGGCACTGACCCCCACACACCACGGCTGGTGTGCATGAAGCTGCTCCTGGACGGCTGCCGGCACCATCAGCACCCGTGCTGCCAGACCATGGTGGTCTCTGAGAATCTTGATACTTACTTGTGATTGCCATTTTGTCTGGTGCCCCTCTTCATAGTGAGTTAGACTCTCGTGGACAACAGGCTGATGTCCCAGGAAGCCAGAGTAGCCTCAACAGTGTAGGAGGCTTGTGATCCCATGGTGACAGCCTGCTCTCACAGTGTGCTGAGCCTGGCCAGACCTGCTCCTCCTTCCACAGGGACCAAGGGACCCAATCACTGAGATTCGGGGGCTCTCCAGCATCCTACCCAGGAGAGAAGACCAAGGCATTAAGAATGGATGCTGCACCTGGGCCAGGGCACCATGCGGACTGACGATGTGCAGAGCTCTCCTCTTGGTCCTTGACTTTGGCATTTAAGCTAGAAAACAGAAGTGTAGAACATGAAGATGGTAGCTCCCCTTGTCCCAACTCCACATTTTAAGACTAATTTTCCTGGAAAATTCCATATCTTTATAGAACAGAAAGAATAAGCAGGCATCCACCAACCAGTTTCTATGCATAACAACTGGTGTGCAATTTTATCCATTTTCCTGAACTACTTGCTTTGAGCTAATTCACTCTGTGTCTCTAAAAGACAGGGGTACATACAAAAATCCAAGATAAATGTCAGACATAGACCTAAAAAATCAATAATTCTATGATAGCCTGAAATACGTAGGCAACATTCCCATTTCCTTGTCTTTGTCCAGTTTCTTCTGAACCTTAGGACTCAGTAGAGGTCAGACTTTAAGCTCAACAGACACATCTATTTAGTCTCTTTAGGTCTTTAGATTTCCCACGGGTATTTTATTCTTTCGTCTGCCATTCTGTCCTGGTTGTTGAAGAAGAAACTGGGCTTTGTCCTGTGAAGTTCCTAGTGTCCCTGCTTTATTTCCTCCCCTTGTGGAATCAGTCATTGTCTTTCCTTTGTCCCCGCATTTTACGCACATTGACAGTTAGATGTAGAAATCGGATCAGACTTGGGCTTCATGTGGGCAAGACCATGCCATAGATGGTGAGACCTTAAGCTCTGAGGTGTTGTCTTTCTGCGATGTTGGTGACCGTTGGTGATCGTTACAAGGATATGGCCACGGTGCTGTATCAATTGTGTCACCCTTGCTTTATCTGTTAGCTGGGATGCTTTCACACGGACACTTCACCTTGACCCCCCGTTTGGAGGAGAGATGAATCAACAGCAGTGAGTTAGTGACTGTCTCAGAATCTGCAATGGTGGGTTTTTTCTGAGTCAATATAACCCCTGAATTTAAACGTGGTTTATGTGTTTTGATCCATCGAAGTTATTATCTTTATTGGAGCTGAAGTGGCCCCACTGCTGACCACTGGACGAATCCTCAAGTCCTCTCCTGTCCCTTTGTCATGGCCCAGCAGGCTTTGTCTCACCCTCCTTTCTGGCAAACAAGATGTTTGGGCTTATGTGGAACAGTTCCTGTTCTGGTCGTGGGATCAGCCATTTCTCTAACAAGTCCTGGCTATGCTGAGAGCAAGTGGTATTTACAGGCCACAGCCTGGGCACTGTCACCTGCATTTAAGATGTGGAAGGTGTAGGCCAAAGGTCTGTTTATGGGTCACAGCCAGTGTTCTAGGACATCCTCTCTGTTTTATGGGGGGCACAGGGCCCACTCATGGGCAGCAGGGCTTCCCCACAGGCTGCGCTGTCTTTGAGCATCTGATGGTCAACAAAAGGGCACCACAAGAAAGGGTGCGTTTTTGTTTTCACCCACAATTTAAAAATGTCCACATTATATTTATTCTTGAAATAATGTTTTGATCTGTAAAAGGAAGTACTACTTTATATTATGAGATATCGTTTTGTGGTAGCTATTGAGAAGATGTGGTTTTCTTTCTCAAAGTGGATTTCGTTACCACTGTCTGAGTGAGTCTAGCAGACCTTTGCTCTCATAACCCTTTTGCAAAAGCTATGTGATTACTACGAAAACATCACAACACGGAACACTAGACCTCACCACAAGGGCAGGCTGAAGACGCGGTGGGGTTTGCCTTGGTGATTTCAGGGCGTGCCCTGGGGCAGTGGGGAGGTGAGAGTCGATGGTGCAGACCATCTGCGGGCTCCTGTCCCACCCCAAGTGGTGGGGAGGGGAACATGGCTGTAAAATCCCCTTTTGGTGTTAGAACCTAACATCCCCTGTCCAGACACCTGTCAGGAGGGACTTCTAGGTCACTGGGACTTTGCCCTGGGGGTCAGGGCCAGTGGGAGAGGACACCCCAGCTAACTTCTTCCTCCCGTGGCTCCACAGTCATCCCATCTCAGTCCCCAGTAGGATCGTGCTTCCCAAATAACCATCCCACTCTTGATATTTCCAAAAGTTGAAAACCCACTCATACTACATGATACTTTAATTTTTGTTACTATTTACCTGTCCTTTACCCTTTCACCAGAATAAGCATTTTATTACAGAGGAAACTGGTTGCCGTGGGGCTGTTCTAACTTCCCCAAACCCATGTACGTCGCTCAGCAGCACTCTCCTGGCCAGGCTGGGGCGGGCTGGCCTTCGGGATGGGGCTGAGAGAATCCTTTGTTGGCTTGTCTTTTCCTTCTTTTGCTTATTCCTTGAGTCTCTTTATTCTGAGCATGTAGCAAAGTTTCCTGGAACAATAGCTTTCTCATAAACTCAATTGATTTTATGGTACTCAGAAATGTTTTTCACAAGCACCTCACTGGAAAAATATTCTTCAGGAGTGTCTGCCAGCAAGTTGACACAGAAACAGGACTGCGCTCACTCGGCCACTTTTCCATGGTTTAATCCACGGCCCTAATCTGGGGCTTCGGGATGATCCAGCCAGGAACAAGAATCTTGGTGGATTGTCAGAGAGGGGAGTCACAGCACAGCCTCACCCCCAGTGCGTGGAATCGCAGGTCAGCCCAGTGCCAGGCATGGGGGACAAATAACAGTCCGTCTTGCCAAGGCACAGCCACCACTGTCTACTCCTAGACTCACAGAACTGCCCAGGGCACTGGGAACACATTCTCGAGACTGAGCCCAGGCTCAAACCAGAAGTGGACCCTCTGTACACATGTCTGAATGGCCATGGCCATCCCCCCAGAAGTGACCTCTGGAATAAGCATGTCCTCCTCCCTGCCTGAGGACGAAGCAGATGCAGAGGGTAGGGGCCAAGGGTGAGCAAACACGGACCTCATCTGCCCTGTCTGGGAAGGTCCCCTGTGGCTGGTGACAAGTCTCCTCTGAGTGAAGCCAATTGGAGTCAAAACTTCCTGTCACTGTAGCCAGAAGATTCCTACTTTGTTTCTCAGCTTACAGCTCTGGTGGGTCATGTAGCCCCCTTGCCAACTAAGACTTCCAGCCTCGCCTAGAGAATAAGGGTCCTCGGGTGGGTGTGGTCATTACCACTAACTCCAGTTAGTCAAGAATAAGGTAAATACAATTTCAACTGTAATTAAACAGTAACAGTCAAGTTTAGTTCTTGGGGTCGGTTTTGTTTCTAGGTTTAGTCAATCACCTCCATAACTAGCTACACGAGACGGTAGAGAGAGCAGGAATTAAGTAGATAGGGAATAGTTTTGTACGAAAGGAGAGGCGGAGAAGGGCTGTTCCCCCTTCCCCAGGGTGCAGGTGGACTGTGCTCAGTTACCCACTGACACTGCATTTGGGAATGAGCCAGGTGTAGAGAAGACGCATTTCTCCACCAATGGGAAAGAGGCAAGTGTTGGCTTGCTCAGTCCAAATTACCTGCTGGAAGGCTGCAGGCTGCACAGGCGAGCCAAACCGGGGACTCACCATCTATCAGGGAGATGTTTCTCCACGACTCAGTCTTTTGACAAGTCATGACCAGTTGGAGGCAGATGTGACACGATCCAGAGCCCCGTTAGTTATCTTTGTCTAGCCCTTTCTGTCCACATTTCTATTCTCCAGAGTAACAACTGAACCTCAGGTTCAGGCAAGAGGTAAACTCCATCAGTGTGTCTGGCCATCCAGTTCATGAAAACGCTCGTCAGAAGTTGTGCCCCCAGCGGCGCACTAACAACAGCGATCACTGACTGCGTGCTGCTATGTTCCCAGCACACACGCAGTGCTTTATCTGTTTGTTGGCGTACCTCTCTGTCTGGCGTCTGTGCCCCTGGTCTGTATTCCAGGCTGGACGTCGCTGGGACAAGCAGCCTCGTGGTGGTGTAAGCTGACAGCCCTTGCTCCGGGCAGTCCTTCCTGCTCTGCCCAGGGCCCTCTCTGATGCCAGGTACCTAAGTGCAGGACACCTTTGGGTGTCCACTTGTCACTGGCAAACTTGAAATCTTTGAAGGACAGGGTAGGAATGAGGTCACTGCAGTGCCCCTCACAGCCTGCAGTCGGAACAAGCTCAGTGATGGCTCTCAGGTTGGCTTCTGTCCTTGTCCCTGAGGCCCCCCAAACCTCACTCTTGTTGCCCAGGGTCACATTTCCAAAAAAGCCATTTACGTGAAAACTCTTGTCTCAGGGTCTGCTTTTCTTGTGGTGCTGGGGGGTGGTGTGCTAGTGAGGACTCAGGTTAAGATAACCTTTTATCCTATCCAGTCCTGGAAACAACTCTATAGGGATATTTACTCATTTTTTATATGAGATAATAGACATAGGGAAGTTAAATAACTTACCAGGGTCACTGAAACAGTGAGAAAGTAGGACGTCAGGATGGGAGTTCCGTTTGGTCTGATGTGAAAGCCTGTGGCCTCCGCTGCTGTCTGCTTCCCCTTCCCCAGGGGACAGACTGACTGTGCTCAGATTCCTATGCAGGAAGCGATGAGCTATCCAGGCAAAGGTTCTATCAGCGGGGATTATGGTCTAGAAACTGCCCTCTCATGGTCTGACCACGAAGCCACCATGGGGACATTGAGTCAGTCTGTTTAGTTCAGTCTTGTAACCCAGTGCCTAGAACAGAACCTGGACCATGGTAGGGGCTTAAGAAATCCTTTCTGAGTGAATGAGTTAATGAGATAAAGTAAACAGATAGCTGCTGTTTGTTGAATTTCTACAATAAATGTGGACCAGGTCGCTGAGCTTCATGTGCATCTGTGACCCCGTAAGCCAGCCTCCCCTTCACTGGTGCAGTGGGAATGGCCAGAGGGAAGGCTGCTCTGTGGTCAGCAGATAGACGTCATCTGGGGCCCAGACCTGACATGCCAGTTCCCAAGGTGGGTGGTTTCTGATGCAAACATTGGCTGAATGGTTGGTGGCATGCAGGTACAGCTTGGTGCTCATTGCAGAGAACTGGTCATCACCTTGGGGCTCCTCCCCACTTCTTCAGCAAGGTCATGTCCACACCCCAAAGCCATGCTCCCCACGCTTGGCATCTGGCTGTGCAGGTGAAGGAAGGGCACCTTCCTGGCTATCAGGATGTCTTCCTGCCAGAGGCAGGCACACCCTCCACCTTGTTCTGCTGTTCGATGTCACATGCCTTTGTGGGAAGACCTAGACAGCCTTCTTCGTGTGGTGGCTGCCACCGGGGCACTTGATCCTGCTACTCAGCTTCCGGCCTCTCATCTCTGCTCTGTCCCAGGAAGGAGCTGGATCCACCCCTGACAGGAAGAGCTCGGTGCTCTCTGAGTCTCCTCTCACTCCTGAAGTGCCAGCCAAATACGGAGTGACCGCCTCCCACAGTGTGAGGTGCCAGCAGGCAGAGCCACACTGTGTACACACTGTCCTTGTCTCATCCCTGAGAGCTGTCCTCCTGATCGGTGATGGTTTCCCCCAAGCTTGAACCAAAGTAATAAGTGTTTAATTTACAGGAATCAATAAATGTAGCGGCACTGATTAGTTCACAGCCTCAGGAACCCACGACTGTCCTTCTTCCTGGAAGTGGGTGAGGGTGGAGGAAAAGCAGGAAACCGTCCACAGTGCCTGTTCAAGTTGGGGTACAGGAAGCTGCCCCACTGGTCTATCCCCAAGGCTGGTCTGGGCACCTGCACCTCCAGGAGGCCCAGCGTGGACTTGCAGGAAGAGGTTTGTGCTCCTTACTCTGTGTGGCTGGCCTAGCCCCACCGTGCCCCTGTCTCCCACTGTACATCCAGGGTAAGGCCAGAGCCCAGCTGAGGCAAGGCTGGCAGGGGCAGGGACCTAACAGTTGGATGTGACGCACTGGAGCCACCTGCCTCATCGAAGGGGTAGTTACCATGTGAGTGCTGGATGGGGCTGCCTTCCTGAGCGCTGTGCCAGGAGAGATCACGCAGCAGGAGCCGGAAGCTCTGGACAGGAGCCTGGTGGTTCAGCGTGGTTCTCGTGGAGTTCCAACCTCGACTTGGCCTCCAGCCTGCTGTGGGACCTACTCTCCTTTCCTCAGCCTCAATCTGCACCTCCAGACAGGTTTGCTTTGTTGAGATATATTAGGTAAAGCCTGTGTTCAAAGCAATTGCCCGGGGCTCTGCGCAGAGCCCAAGAGCATGGCAGCATGGGTAAGCGCCTACCCAGGGGGCCCCCTCTCAAACCCTGCTGCAGGAGGAAATCTGCCCACCCTCTGCTTCCTGACTTGGACGAGCAGTTGCAGGTGACTGTCTTGTATCTGGAGACACACTCAGTGAGGGGACTGAGGTCACCCCTTCTCCTGGTTCAGGGACACCCCACCATTCTGGCCACCTTGGAACTGCCATGGGAGGGCCTCAGCACATGCTTGCTGACAGCAACATCCTTTGAGTCTTTCAGCTTCCCTCTGTCTGCTCAGTTTTCCTTTTTAAAAATCTCATATTTCAGGCAACCCATTGAGGAGGGCCTGGAGACGTGTTATTAAATTGTTAGTTTCCTTCAGGATGAGGGATTTGTGGAAGACAGGAGATCTATGGTTTCAAAGTGCACTTTCTTTAATCTCACGCATTTCAATTATGTAACAGAATAACAAATTCTGACCCAGCACTTAGCTCACAGCAAGCTACCTGCCTCACAGGTGACCGAGGAGGATGGATCATCAGCTCAAGGCTGGGCACATCTCCACGCGGGAGCCAGGCTGGGCTCCTGTTTTGACACCAGGGATGGTTTAAAAGCAAGATTTCTGCATATTCACCCCAGCACATAAAGATGATGTACACACACATAAACCGTTTCATTACGTACACGCTCATTTTACAAGGGAAAATCAGACAAATTAGGTCTCCTTTTCTTCAAGTCTCTTTCCCGAGGACGATTGTTTACAGCAGATTTTTATTCCTCTCCCTTCTTTTCCTCCAAAGGCAATGAAAAGCAATTCTGGGAGCACAGGAGAAAATCAGTTTTTAATCAAGAAAAACAATCTGTGGGAAATAGAGATGTGTGGCTCCACCTCAGAGAAATGTCAGCGGCCGCTGGACCATGGCCGCCAATTTGCGGATGGGGCCTGGCTGCCCTGGCTCTGCCAGGCTTTGCTGTGGCTTCTGAGACCACCAACCACCCACTGAGCCCACTTGCTGGATGGGCCATCGCTGGCCAGGTGCTGGGTCTCAGGGACTGCAGGCCCCTTGGTTGCCAGTCCGTCTACCCACGGTGACCATCTCCTTTGCACAGCAGCTGGGGGCCTGGAACGGGGTCGCGGGACCAGGGCAGCAAACCTCACAGGACTTCTGTCGATGTGGCTTCTCACAGCTGCTCTCTTTGTGCATGTTTCCCGAGGCCAACAGAAGCTGGAATGCAGCCCTGCTAGGGCCTCTGACACCAGGCCCAGGGTGGACTGGCCCTTGGGGAGCTAGCCAGGGAGTCACGAGTCTGATTGCCCTGGACCCTCCACCCCTGCTGTGAATTTGAGGAGGTTTCTTACACAACAACATAGAAAAGGGAAACAGCAGCCAAATGAGTTAACCAAAACTGTGGGAGTTCAGTAATGGATAGTTGTGGCCATATCCTAACCTGCGGGTGTTTCTGGTCTTTGTCTTCCTGTCCATATGTCCGTGACCTCCTGTCTCTGTCCCAGACACACCTCTGGTTGAGCTGCCTGTGCTCCTTCCCCACCTTTGGCATTCAAAGAACCCTGCAGTGCCCACTCCCCCTCGGCTCAGCCCAGGGACAGGAGGGATGAGAGGTGTGCTGAGACCCTAGAGGCAGCTGTGGGGGCTGTGTGCTCTCCTGTGGACAGTCCCTCATTCTCCGGATCCTAGAATTTACTCCTACGATCAGAAGTGGCCTCCCTCCCCCAGGACGCCTTCCCTGGAGGCCCCAGGGGACTCTACCCTCATTTGTAGTTCACCCAGTGCCCCCGAGAATGAGTTCCCAGACACCCGATGCAGAACTTCCCCGGATAGGATGGTGACAACAATGTGGGGTGCTGATGGCCCTGAACAACGTCTTTGCCCAGGGCTGGGTAGAGATCAGTGGACAACGGGTTCCAGCGTGGTCCCCTCCTCCCCTGCTCTTGGGTTGCAGGACTTGCGTGGCCTGCATGCTGAGCAAGCGGCTCTGAGATCGGCCCATGGGCAGCCTTCTTCACCTGGGGACGCAGGCACCTCACTGGATCTGGGAATTCACCGTGCAAAGCTGCACAACTGCACTCCATTGCACAGACAGGTGCTTGCATTGGGGTGGGCCTGTGCCTGCCAAAAGTCCCAGTGGAGCCTCTGGTTGGGAGGAGAAGAGCAGGGAGGTTCCCTGATGTGGCAGACTGGACTAGGAAGCCACCAACGCCATTCTCTCTGAAGGCTCGGCCAGTGCTGGTGTTGGTGTTGGAACAGGCGCTGGGGGCAGGGAAGGGGCCGCTTCACGGAGGCCCACGTTTTCACAATGAGCTGTGCAGCATCACCTATGTACGCTCTCTTATATTTAAAAAAATTAATGCAAATATTTTTATTTAATCCCATAAGAATTTTAGGTGACTCTGAGAAATATGAGTCAATTGCAACCTGAAGGTTCGTCTGGCAGGAGTGAGGGTAATGAGCCCCCCGGAAGCCCAGGCTCTGACTCCCGTGGTGACTCTCATAGCAGAGGCCTGGAAGGCTGGGTATTGATCTGACCTGGGGAAGAAATTCCACACGTCGTCCCCTCCACACGTGGTCCCCTTTTACACACTCCTTTGGGCCATTCAGGGAAGGGCTATGACACATCACCCTGAGGCAAGGCCATGGAAGGAACACCCTCCGCGCCAGGTGACGGAGACGCCCAGGGAGGGCTGCTAGAGGGCTGGGACAGAGCCTCCTCGCCTGCGTGGGCTTCCCTGCAACGTCACCACACAAACCTGTCCTCCCCTGATGTCCTTGCCTGTCAGACCCACTCTGCTCTGACTTTGTGCAGGTTAAACACTGAGGTCTCCCATCACCGCCTAGGCCAACCCCAGCTTTGCCTGTTTCCACCGTGTCCACTGGGGCAAGTTAGGACACCCAGCCGCAGATGTCCTCAGTTCCAAGGGGCGGGGAGTAGGGCAAACGAGGCAGACTTTGTGCCTGCACGAGGGCAGAGCACCGCAGACACCAGTGCTGAGCGCCACGCATCTTGGAGCTCCACGGACTCAGCCCTCAGTCCTCTTGTCTCTCCCTCCCGTGCCTGGCCTGGATCGCTGCCCGCTGCCCTCCCCGCCTCCCTCCCTCCCTCTCTCCTTCCCTGGTCTCTCCCTTCCCCACCCCTTTTCGCTTCCTGGTCCTTAGCTGTCTGGGGCGCATCCGTACTACCTTTCCCCCACCGCTGGCCCATCTGTTGACCCCCTCACCTGACCACCTCACCAGAGCCTGTGTCTTTTAAGGAAGACAGGGCAACTTTCGGAAAAACATTTTTTTTTGAATTAAAATGATCGTTATAGAAAATTTGGAAAATACAGAAAAGATTAAAGAAACATTAAAAATGACTCATAATCACACCACTTGAGAAATCCTGACAGATCTCTGGGGATTTGTCTCCTTTCCATGTTCATTTCCCTGGCCGTGATGTAATATGATGTGATCCGCCCCTGTCACCACGGTGCACCTCCGTGAGGCACTGTGGCACACTTGTCCCTCTTCTTGTTAGCCCGTTGCCGGGTCAAGAGCTTTTTCATAAGGGCAGAGAGCAAACGTTTGGGTCTCCGAGAGCCACTTGGTTGCGTCACAACTACACGGCTCTGCTTCACAGTGCAGGCGGCCCAGGGGGCACTGGTTGGTGAGAACGACTGTGCCCCAGGGAGACTGTCTGCCAAAGCAGCTGGCAGGTGGTCAGCTCGTCAGGTCTTTGAAAAGGCGGCCTACTCTCGAAATAAAATCACCGACTCCTGAGAGAGTATTCTGTTAGAGAAACGCTGTTTAAGGGTCTTTTTCTGTCCTTCCCTAAATTCTTACCTGTGTGCCCGCTTCACGGAAATATCAGGACACGGCGTCCTCCCCTCCTGACCGGTTCCCAGTTAGGGGGGCATGTGACCTTTTCAAAGATCGTGGTGCGGAGCAGGCGCCGGGTCAGACAGAGTCAGTGTTCTGCCAGCCAGATCTTCATCTCCAGAAGGTGAACTGCTTTAAAACTGATTACTTTTCATGAGAAAAATAATGAACCTCGGAAACCTAGCCTAGCAGGCATCTGTGTTTGGGGAAAGGGCTCCAAAGGTCACTTAGGGGAAACTGGCTCAGCTGGGGCTGCTCTTGCGGGTGCCCTGGCTGAGGAGCCCCAAGGGGGCCTCGTCACGGAGGGAACCAAGTGCTTTAATGGGAGTGCAAGTCATGGAGTAACTCTAGTCTGCGGCGCCTGCTCCCCTGGAGAGCCCGACCCCGGCTGAATGTGTCCTTTTCCACTCTGCAGACAGGCAGGGACAACTGTGGGACTCCCAGGTTGAGAGCACTGAGGCAGCTTCAGGCACTTGCTGTGTGGGGGCCTGGGGCCTGGCAGCACCGTGGGGGGGTGGGTGTCCTGAACATGCCACTGGGCAGGCGAGTCCTTCTGAGGCTCTAGGTGAGAGTCTTTCCTGCCTCTCCCAGCTATGGGGGGCTCCAGGGTTCCAGGGCTTAGGGTCAGTCCCTCCAACCTCTGCTTTTTTCTTCATGTGGCCTCTTTCATGTACGTGTGTGTGTGTGTGTGTCTCCTGTTCTGTCTCTTATACGGATACTTGTCATTGGATTTAGGGCCACCCAGGTAATCCTGGATAAGCTCTTCATCTCAAAATTCTGAATGTACTTGATGTCCAGTAAGATCTTATTCACATGTCTGAGGATGAAGATGTGATTGTGTCCTTTGGGGGCCAACATTTAACCCACTATAAGCGTTGGCCTAGTACTTGACTGCTCTACGCAGACACCATGGGCTGTCATCTCAGCAGAGAAGCAGCCGGCCTGACTGGGTGAGGTGTGGAGCAGAAGGTCTTCAGGTGTGTTTTCTGAGCCCTCCAGACAGTTTCCTCAGGAGTCCACACCTCACTGATCAAGGCAGAAACCACTTTAGGTGTTGAGCTCAGCACCTCGTGTGATTCTGGGAAAGGGGAATTAGATGGGGTATCTTGAACTTAAGGACAGAATTGGGATGGTAAGTAGAAATTGCTAAAATGGTGTTTGCTGATCAATATTCAGAAAACCTTTTTAATGAGGGTGATCTAGAACAGGAATGAAAAGTAGTGAATTCTAGCTGTTACTTCCTTGCCTCACTCTCATGGACATAACATTTATTGAAAGAATAGATTTATTCTTGTATTATTCAGAGGGAAAGTTTAGAAGACCACTAAGAACAGAAAGAGGATGTCCTCAAAGCTATTTGCACAAGGAATTGAGCTTGGTTGTTAATAAAAGACACTGGAAACGAGGACAGCTTAAGTAAAACAGACACAGCTTTCTCCTGTGTCACAGGGGCTGGAGGAACGCCACAGCTGTCACGCGAGCTCTGACCCCCTCAGGCATCAGGGATCTTTCTATCCTGCTGCTCCACCTCATTGGGCTTCCATCCTAAGTTTTCTTCATAGTCCTATTGAGGCTGCTGATGCTTCAGCCATCACGTTTGCATTCTAGGCAAGAGGCAGGAAAAGAGAGAGAAAGGTAAGTAAGGCCTTTCCTGAAAGCCTTACCCTACAATATCCTCTTCCATCTCATTGGCCGTCTTCCTCTGTGGTGATGCTGATTCAAGATGGCCACCAGACCACGAGGAAATTTTCATGATACAAAGAAGAAAAGAAATAAATAAGTAAACAAGCCTTCCTTGAAAGTATTTAATTTCTGTTCTTACAACTATTTTGGCATTAAAAATATACTTTTGAAATGGTAGAGAAAGTAGATTGTAAGTACTGATTTTGTTGAGGCCCTTGTTTGCAGAGTAGTTTTAGTATTTCAAACAATAACTCAAACACAGTTTACAAATGAAACAATATGAAAGATTTGTAGGAAGCTAGAGTGCGGGCCCTGACCCCAACACACTTCCTCTCTGGTCTTTTTCACCAGAAGCACCTCTCTGATCTGTCACCCATTTCTTCAACCGTTGATATCTGTCTCTATTTTACAAAGAACGCAGCATTTACTGTTTATCGACCTCCCATTTTTAGGCCTCGTCCAGCGACTTCCTCCCAGGGTAGTTGGAGCGTGAGTCTCTTGTGCTTTACCCCGCGTCTCTTTGCCAGTGTGACTCCCCCGTCTTCCTAACATGCTTTTGTCACTAGTCTTGGTTAAATCATTTTTATTTACTGCTAAGCCAAGGTAGGTGCTGTGATAATTTTTCCTTTCTTATATAACTTTTCATGTTTCTTGGAGTTAATATTTACATGATTCTTTTCACTGCTTAATTTTCTATGAAACAAGTGCTATGTTTTCTACACACGTTCACCCATCCTGTCGAAGGCCTGATAGTAATGTTTCAAGTGTCCAAACGTGTCAAATAATGTGATAGTTTCCAGTCCCCACTCCCACCCCGGCACCAGGCAACTGCTGATCTCATCTGTCTCTGGAGTTTTCTGTCTGGATACTTTTTCTTTTCTGGAATTTTCACATAAACAGAATCACGTAACACATACTCTGATAGACCTGGCTTTTTTTCAGCATTGTACTTTAACTTGTAACCTAATGTGTTTGAAGTTCATCCACGTGGAGTAGGAATCACTGTTTGTTCCTTTTATTGCCGGTAGGATTCCATCCTGTGGATGGGCTACCCTTTGCGGACAAGCTCCCCTGTGAGGGACCTGTGGTTTGTTTCCAGGTTTGTCCATCAGCACTAATGCTGCCTGAATGTTCACTTGAGTGTTTGTGTCCATGCGTTTTTCTTGGCTCCTGCATCCCAGTGGGGTCAAGGAATTTGTGTGTGCTATCACTTTAAGAAACCCCAAAGTTTGTAAAGCAAAGATAAACCCTCCCAGAAAGGCCTTCGACTGTGTCCTAACGTTTTGGAGTAATTATTTTGTGCGAGTTGGGTGGGTCATAGAACTGAACTAAGTTATCTCAACGGGTTCCAGCCTGGGGTGAGACTCCAGCTTAGTTAATGAGATATGATGTCTCAGAAATGAAATGAGAATCAGTTGAAAAACTACGCTGAGATTTACACTTGTAATTTTAAAGAAGCTGTCCCCCCCTCCCCCTGCAAGACCAAAGTTGTATCTAAAGAAAGGCCTTTTTCCTAAGAAAGTGAAGATGAAAGCAGCAGGGGAAGCCTGCGTGGGCTCCTGTTAGCGCACCCGGGTCCGTCCTCAAGGTGATGAAATCCAGGTTCCTTCCGTCTGAGTGAGCACCAGGCCATAGCCCTCTTGAGGGACTTGGGGACTCCTCTCCTCCTTCTGCAAGCCGTTAGCGGGAGCCTCTGTAGACCCAGTGCAATTACTATGCCTCCCGTTCCAGCCGCTGCACTTCCAGACCTTCTCTCGGGAGCCAGTGGGAATTCAGCAAGTGCCTCGGAGGTGGCCTGACCATCCAGGCATCAGAATGCCCTTCTCCTTCCACTCGGCCGAGCAGGGGCTCCTGAAGTGGTGAGGTGGGGTCTACTCCTAGGCCTGTGCCCTCTCCCCTCAGGGCCCAGCCCCTGGGCTGTGGAAGGACCACCTGCCTCTCCCCCTCTCACCTTCCAGTCTTCGGTCTGCAGAGGTAGAGATGGAGGCTTTTCCCTTGGGCCTTGGGCAGAGATGCAGCGTAATCTAGATTGTAATCTGAATGAACAAAAGTGAGCCTAAAAGTTTTCTCCTGCTGAGAACTTGGCCAAGGACTCCTGGTGCGTTTCTGTCCCTTGGAGCACACCTCTCTGACTGTTTGCTGACAACAGGACACTTCCCAGCATGACCCAGGGAGCTGCTTGACCTGTGGGGGCGTGGAAATAGCAGGGCTTCTGTTTCCTTCTACCTCTGATTTACTTCCTGTTGTCACCAGGCTTTGTCCTCCCTCTAAGGATCGGGAGGACCGAGTTGGTGTGTCACCCACTCCACAGCACTGAGCTTCACCCCACAGACCTGGTGCAGTTGGGTGGGGGTGTCCCACAGACAGACGCTCTGCCCGTGCGTGGCCTGCTTGGTGCCTGACACGATGAATACTTTTTCATTGATTGATTGAATACATTCATGAATCAGGGTAGTTAATGAATATAAAGCATAAGGACAGCCACCTCGGTGGATGTGAGGGAGACCATGTTCTAACATTGCTGCCGTAGCTCCCTCTGTGAGAGTGTTGGAAGTTTGGCCGGGGGTTTTTTCTGTGTGATTTGAACACAGATAAGCAACCACAGCCTTGCTTTGCCACCTGACGTTTGCTCCCTCACACGCAGAGTGAATCCTGACAGGTTGTGACCACGGAGTGTGTGTGACCTAAGCCTGAGTGTGTCTCCTCAGCTCTGAGAAGTAGAGGGGCCAGGAGAAGGCGACCCAGCACCCGCCCAACACAGCCTAGTGACGCTGATTAAACTGGAAATGAGCAGAGGGGTTTGGAATGTGAAACGCAGATAATTAAAGCGAAGAGTCTCAACCAAATTCTTTACAAACAGGAGGTTTCATGTGACCAGGCAGACAGGTCTTCGGGGACACCCACAGAGTGCGTGCGAGCGTGCGTAGCGGAGCTGCGGGGCCTTGGCCGGATGTGTGCTGGAGACGCCTCCCAGACTGGTCTTTCATCAGGCTCCTCCAAGCCTGCCTCTGACCCAGCCTCTTGCTGGGGGCCTGTCCTTGGCCTGTGAAGCCCAGCTGCAGCAAGAATCCTGCTGAGCTGGTTCCTGAGACTTCCTCCATCACCATTTACCCAAGAGCCTCTTGGTGAAAATCCATCTCCTCCCTGTGTATCCCTCTAGTTCCCCCCGAGTTGAGTTCAGGCTCTCTCCCCTGCTGCAATAGTTGTGAATAAGGCTTGTTTTTAACAAGCGCCTGGGGCAATTGTTCTTTTACAACTGGGGCTGTTGAGGGTTGGGGGACGGAGGACAGGAGAGGTGGGCATCAGGCGCTAGGGGTCTTGTTTCCGGAAAACCTCCCCGTGGGAATGGGCCAGAGGTGACTGCCTCACTGAAGAGAAGGAAGGACTTTGGGTCTAGTCATGGGACCCCCTAGGCTTATTCAGGACACCGGGGGGAATCGGCTTATTGAGGACACAGATGGTGACACTGGAGATTCGGGACAAGTTTCCTTGCTCACTCACATATTAGGAGGGTGATGGATAGCAGATTTCTCAGACTTTTCTTGAAAAACTCCAGCTCACATACTTTTGAAAGTGCCAATGATAAAAAAGAGCAGGTTTGCATCCATTTCCAGCAGGAACGTGAGAGTAGACTATTTGTCCAAAAAGTACTTAACGGTCTTTTTATCTTTGCAAAAGAGATGCTGGCTGTCCAGAGGAGAAAATAACAGTAATCATAATAGGACCCCCTTCAGGTGCCCACGCGGGGAGACCCAGACTCAGGCCCGGTGTGTGCGCACAAAAGGCTCCTCTGTCTCTGTAGCCCCGTTATGTGAACTAAAGTGTGTTTGCACTGAGCTGCTATTTTGAACTTGAAGTTTTGCTTATCATTTTAGTTTTCACATATTTCTATGACCTTAGATACACTTCTACAATGGAAAAAATCTTATTTTTTTCTTGATAAATATATCAGATATTTCAAGCTTATCTGCTGTTGTAGCTTGCAGCCTGCCTTCAGAGGACTGGTATTAATAAAGAAAAGCATCAGTAGGAGTAGTTTCTCTCTGAACTTTTGAATTGCTTTATCACTTCTGGGTTTTTTTTTTTTTATTAAGGTTTACAAGACAGGAAAGTCGGAATATTCCCTCCCTTCCACTTCCTTCTTTCCCAAGGTTTTATGACAAAGGATCCTAACCTTGAAGACAGAGTTTGTGGTTCTTCCAGGATGTCCCTTTCTTCTTCTGTCCTTGCCAGAGTGGACACGAAGGAGGCACAGGCCCCGGCTGGACAGAGGCCCACACACCACTCCATGTGGTCACATGAGAGTTGCACTTCAATAGCGTTGCAATCACCTGGACCAGGACCCTTTGTGCTTCAGGCCAGAGGTGCTGGGTGCTGGGTGAGTGGAAGTGAACCCCTAGAAATTTCAGGAAGCAGAAATAGGGCACCGAGCAGACTTCCAGTGGAACCCCAGCCTCAGCTGAATTAACGGCGCCCATCACCCCTCTATTTCTGACACACTTTACTCCTCCTCACAGGTGCTCAGCACGGCCTCTTCCACTTGAAGGCTCAGGCGCTTGTCCTGTGGTTGGGGCCATGTGGGAGTCCTATGCAGCTGGAACTCTCAGGGAAGACCAGGCTTGGTGGATCCCTAAAGGATGGAGGGTTTTATGGTGTCATTTACAGACTTAGAAAATGGAGTTGAATGTTCTCGGGGGCCTTTTTGGCACCACAGGAAGGAATGCTTGTCTGGCATGCAGTTTCTGGCTTCTAAAGATGGTGCCTAATCAGCATGTGGGCCGTGTGGTGCTGCGGCTGTGTCCACGGCTGCTTCTGCAGAGGCTGCAAATCCTTTCGCAGTGTTTTTAAGTGAGACATTAATTTCCCTCAAACATAAACTCAGTTAATACACAAAAGTACTTAGTTTCTAGCATTTAAGGATTTTTTTCCATCGAGTCACATTCCTTCCATCGAGAAGGATGTTTGGGTTGATTTGGTCACGTATGTAGTCAAACGTCGATGACTATGGCTTACTCACCAGCAGCAGCGTTGCACACCACAGGGAAGAAGGAAATGAAAGCCTGCAGAAGGCTATAGCATGTGCCCCCTCAGAGATTCAAACTTCCTCCGTCTTTGAAAATGCTTATCATTACCTCGTGCTTTCAATTGTAATGCCACTGTTACTTTTTAAAATGTGAATGTGAAATGCTCCACCTTAGCCAGGGGCTGCTGCATCGTGGTTATGGTGATGGCGCTGCCCCAAATGGCGTTGTGGGTAGCAGACAGCTTTCTTCTAAGTGAGCTTCCGTGTTGCCACTTTCCTCTGAGACTGATGAATAATTGAGGAGCATGCTTTGTGGCATCAGGCTCTTGAGCTGGAGAAAGTAGTCCAAGGACCCGGTTGTTGGTTAAACCTAACATTCACCAAGTCCTGTCCCCGATGGAAACTAACCAAAATGCCTGCGGTCATGATGCTACAGATTTAGAACAAGATGGAGAGATGTGTTGCCTCTTCTCAACCTGGACCCAATGCATCCCGGACACAGTGACTCGTGTCAGCTTCTCTTCGTTACCACTTGCACCTGTGACATGAGCCAGACTTGTCATTGCTTCCTGATGTGTTGTTCTCCACGACAGACGACCGGGGAGCTCTGTGCCATGTGGGATTGTGCCATATGGGGTTGTGCCCTAGGTTTTGTTTGTTAGGCTGTCTAATAAGGAGTTTCTTGTGCAAATTGGCTCTAGAATGTCAGTCCCTCAGGCTCCCATGACGACCTGGTGGGGACTTGCGTTTCCTGCACTTCAAGAGGCTTCACTGGTGCAACATGATTGCATTGACCAGTGCCTACTGAGCCCCTCCTACTGGCCCCAGGCATGGCCATCTTTTGAAGAATAAAGATCTTCCTGGGTTTTGACTTTCCTGGCATTCCCAAGGACTTCCAGGTTGCATGAAAGCTACCCATGGGATCGTGTCCTCAGAATACCATTGGCCTAGGGGGCTCCTCCTCTGCTATCGTTCCAGAAACCTCCATCCTGACACTTGGAAGTGGACCCAAATCAGCAGTCCACAGACTCCATTGAACAGAAACTCACAAAATCAGGAGTCTGTTTACGGGACTGCCAACATCTTTACAATAAATTTCAAACCAGTGAATACAGTGCATCCATCCACGCAGACGCTGAGCCTCTCCCAGGTGGCTGATACATTGGTGCATGCCCCACGTGGCCTTGGTCCCCTGTCCTCACCAGCTGGACCCGTTCTTATTGGCAGCATAAGCGCATATTTAAAATGTGAATGAGCAGATGACGTCTTGACATATGGGGCATAGGCACAGGACATGTGATGTGTGGGCTCGAGAACCCTGGGCGAACCTGCTGAATCCACTTACCCCATCCAGACCCTTGTCCCTTGTGATTCTCTGAGAAGCCCCCCCACCCCCCGCACTGTCCTGCATTGTTAATGCCACCCACCTCCAGCTCCTGTCCCTGAGAGATGGCTTTGCCCCCTCTGCTCAGTGCACGGCTCCCATATTCAGGGGCCCGCAGGCCCCCAGGCTGCCTCCCTTCTTACCTCAGCCTGGGTCTCCACACCCGTCTCCTCTGGAGGTCTGGGTATTTGGGTGCTCTCACTGCAGGGTCACCACCCACAACCTCAGGTTCGTTGTTGTCCCTCAAGTGAGAGAGGCTCCCAGACCCCCTCATTGCCAGGGCCACTGGTCTGGGCTCACTGGCACTGACTTCCTCAGGCTCCGTGCTGGTTGCCACTTCCAGAGACAACTTCTTTTTCATGGAAACACAGTGTTCCACCCTTCCAGCAGGGTCCCTGGGAGCAGGGGAGGAAGTCAAGGTAAGAGGCTGGGTAGATAGTCCGTCCCCCATGAGGTAGGTGCTTGTCGGTGTGAGGAGGCACAGACACCCTCTGTGAGAGGCCATGTCTGCCACTGTCCCGTGGCCACAATTTTGTCATAAACTAGAAGCTATGTTTATGGACTTACTAAAGACAAGTAAGAGTCAGAGGCTTCAGGATAAAAAATAAGAGAAAACTATATTGATCTTTTAAATAAACTATGATCACCTAATTACATATTACCATTTTTCCAGTGTAATGAAATAATACAATGATGTGATATCTGTCATTTTCTTGAACAGAGAATGGTTTGAGGAACACGGCTTTAGGCCCAGAGACATGGCTCTGGGTCACTATATATACAAATATGGTCTTTATATATTATACATGTATAATATATAAAACAAAATACATACATACAAAGACATTATGCATGCTTGAATGTATATATATATATGTTTGTGTGTGTGTATATATATGTATATATATATACATATATATATATACACACACACTATATATGCACACACTGTAATGTATTTGCATTTGCCTATCTTGTTGTATATAAAGTTACCTTGTCTCTGGCAAAGCATACTAAATACCAGTATAAGTTTTGCTTAATTTAATTTTTATGACTATAAGAATGCCCACTTGTAGAAAAAGTGTTAAAATGTTCACGAGCTCTGGCTCCTTGATATTGTCCCGTGTTCTCACCCCTAGGGCCTGGGCAGACAGGTTTTTCCACTGGGGCTCCAGTGTGTGGGATGCAGGAGCCCGAGCAGCAGTCCAGGCTGCCTCTCTGCCCAGGGTCCCAGCTTGTCTGATGCTAAAGCTGACTTGCCCTCCTGGCTCAGTTGCCTCCTGGGTTTTTCCTTACAGGTTCAGAATGTAATATGCAGAGTTACCATCTGTCCTCATGAGGCGAGTGTGTCTTCACCTTCTGTCTGCAGGAGGTTGGGCAGTGCCCTGTTGCTCAAAGCTACAAGGAGAAGACAGTGTGGGGACAGCTGGGGGCCTGAGCTTTCCTGGAGGGCCAGGTCCCTAATAGTAGCCCCTGTGCCAGGTAAAAATGAGAGGTTTGGTGCTGGGCTTTCAGTGTCCCCTCCTCTGCATTATTGCTCTTTATTTCTTGCCAGCAAAGCCCTCTGGACACATGTGCAGCCTTGTGCGGTTGGACAGTGGACAGGGGTTGAGGCAGCCACAGGGTGAGGGGTTGGTCACACTGGCCTCTGGTCCTGTTCAGAATGGCATGAGCAGAGGACTGGTGGTGATCGAAGCCCAGTGACAGGACCGCCGGGCAGGGTATGCTGGGCGCCTCTTCTACTTCCCACCCAGGCTTCTCATCTGGGTGAAAGTTCCACCAGGGTCTCCTGCTAACTTCCCTCACTCCTGTCTCTAGTCAGCTGGACTCCTTGAAAGACCAACCTTGATCTCCACCTCTGTCTGAACGATGCCACCAGTTTCACAGGCCAGTCACTTCTTGCCCTGACTCCTGACCTCCCTGTGTGCCTCTTGCCCAACTGCAGCAAGGGACCACCAGATAAAGTAACTCAAATCATATCAGTGCTCCCAAAAAGTGCTCCTCAAATTCTGTCACTCCCCACTTGGGGCTCTCTGCTGGCATTTCATCAACTCCGTGGGGTGAGACCTTCTCGGTGCTCCTTCCATTGGCCTTTGTCTGTCTGCTGTCCCCTGGGTGGCCCGGCCTCCAGGTTCCCTGCTGGGTCTTCTTCACAGAACCTCCCTCTTTTCATCAGGCCTGAGACCTTCCCTGCCCCCTACTGCACACCCTCTCTCGTCATTCATCCACCATTCACCACCCCTGGTTGTTGTCATTGATGGCTCCTCTCTAATGCAGACTCCTGCACCCCTTCGTCTTTGTACTACAGGTAGTTGGGCTTAAACGTGTTTCTGCTCCCTCTTGCCTGGCTCCACCTCCCCCATGGCCTGTCCTATTTGGATGATTAGGGTCTCATGGCTGGGGGTCCTGGACTGCTGGCAATGCTGATGTGGGAGCTGTGGTCTCCAAAAAGAGACCAGGATCTCGGCAGGTTACCAGGAACACGGTAGCAGCTGTGGCCCTGTCCAGAGACCTGGACGGTGGAGGGTGGAGGCCCCACCTGCAGGGTAGGAGATGCAAGAGGCCACAGGAGGCTCACGTGACTGCTCACAAGATGTAGCTCCCATCACTGCCGCAGACCCACCTTCCCTCTGGACTGTGGCCACCACCCCAACTGGCTGCGCTTGGTTGTGTAGCCCAGGAGGGACCCCAGGAACCGAAAGTGGCTGCTCAGCAGGTCCCTGCCTGCCAGCAGGTGTTGTCAGCAGTGGGAATGGCAGAGTCTCTGCACTGTGAGAAATCAGTTGCAGGGGTGAAAAAACAGAAAAATTTCCTTTAAATGCCTCAAGTCTCCTGGGTGGTGTTGTACAAGGAAATGAATACATGAACCACACAGAAAATATAACTTTCAATTCCTCAGAATTGTTGTTTACTAAGAATGCAGCTCCAATCAACTGGGATTTTAGAACTTCAGCCCTTCAAATGAACTAAAGCTGGAGAAAATTTTTCAGAGTTTGCAAGTAAAAGCCAAACAAATTCAAAATCTGCAATATTACTTTCTAAATAATTTTATCGTCATGAGTTCCACATTTGTAGCATAAGCCACATGGGAAATATTGCTGCTTTACTCCAGAATTCTTGTGTTCCTCATTAAATAAATATGTCTTTTGTATAGAATGCTTTTCTGATTCATTAAATGATAATTGACTGCCTACAGTGACCAATTTTTGGAAAGGGGCAGAATTTACACCGTGTTTCATTAGCACGAAAAGCCTAACAGTGACACGTTTTTGATTATGGACCTCTCCTTCGTGCCTGAGAGGGGAACCCAACATGGCTCTGAGAAATCGGTGTCCTTGTAATGACACCACGCAGGTCTCTTTGCAGATCTGCCTGGGGGAAAGTGCTGATTCGGGGAGGCAGGTGTCCTCGTTCCGCTCTTTCGGTCGGTGCCAGGTGAACTGCAGGTGGGGAGCAGCACCTGGCGCGGCCTGAGGTGCTGCTCATCCAATGAGACTCTGACTTAGATGGGGAAGCTCAAACACCCATTTTCCCAGCTATGGAAATGGTGAAAAATAGATCTTCATTGATATAAGATAAAAAATGTAGTGGAAGGGTCATGAGAATCCTTGTCTTACTTTTTTCACTTTTTGTTAATTACTGGATGCCCAAATTAAAAAAAAAAAAACAGATGGACTCAGTAAATGAATGGTTTACTATAAGTAAATATTAATAGTTTAAGTATATAGATATCTAAGATTCTTCTATAAATATCTTATAATTTCTAGTATAACCAATGTTAAGAAAAGAAATCCTGACCTTAAACAGTCAGAAACAACTTTTTTTAAAAAAGATTTTATGTATTAATTTTTAGAGAGGGAAAGGGAGAGAGAAAGAGAGGGAGAGAAACAACAATGTGTGGTTGCCTCTCGTGCATCCCCCAGTGGGGACCTGGCTGGCAACCCAGGCATGTGCCCCTGCTGAGAATCAGTCCGGTGACCCCTTGGATCACAGGCCAGCACTCAGTCCACTGAGCCACACCAGCCAGGGAAGAACACTGTTCTTGAAGGGATCTACTCTGAATGTGTGAGACGGGCCCCTCCCCACTGCCTACCATGCCGTGTTTTCTGATCACGGAAAAGGACTCTCACCTACAAAGTATGTGATTGGACAAGTGGGTGCTAGAAGCGCCAAGTTTCATGACAATTCAGAGTTTAGAGGTGGGGCGAGCATGGTGAAGCCTGAGAGCAAGGCTGTGCCTGCCTGATCTTGGACGGGTCACGAGTCATGATTGCCCTGCCTCATTGCCCGGCCCTCCAGTAAATTGGTAGTGATGCTCCTAATTGGAGGTTAAAGGGAGCAATATTAACTCACTTTAGTTTTTTTAGACACATGAAGCCCATGAGTTATAAGGATGACATTTTGGTCAGTTTTGGTGCTGTGGCTTAAGGCCATCATCTTCTTTTGCCCCAGATTTTGTGGCCAGAAGCTTGTGACATGCTCATCTGGGAGGCTTGCCCCTGATCTTTGGGTGCTGACTGGGAATCCACTCCAGAGATGGCTTCTTTGCTCCTGCATTTGGTGGCTAACTGAGCAGCTGTGTCCCTTCTCCTCTCCACACTGTCACAGGGCCTTGCCCCATGGCCTCCAGCAGGGCAGTGGGACTGCTGACATAGTGACACATGGCTCCAAAGTGGGTTTCAAAAGAGAGGAAACGGAGGCCCTCCCTTCGTCTTTAGGCCTGGGTCTGGGGAGGAACCACCTACATTCTACTGGGTGAAGTTGTCAAAAGTCCTGGATGGATCCAAGGGGAAGAGACTTCACGTCCCTAAAGGAGGATAGTGAGACATTTATATTCATCTTGAATTGGCCTCAGTCTGCTCCCTGAATACAAGTTACTTACATTCCTCCTACATGTGAAACACGTTCCTTTTCCTTCTCAAGGGCCCCGAAAGTTTCATCCCATTACAACGGCAGGTTCAGGCTCAAAGTCCAGGATCTGCTAAACTAAACCAGGCTCATGGCTAAGAAACCTCGGGCAGGATGCTGCCACTCTTGATTTTAAGACTTCTCACCTAAGAAGACAAAGTATCCTTTCCTATGGCCTCTGATGTAAAATGATGACACTTACACAGGTCTGCTCAAAAAGGAAAGAAACGGAAGTCCTGTGGCAGTCACCGCCCCCTGCAGCTCTGCGGTCCAGCCACGCACACGCTGCCAGTCACTGCATGAGGGCCCTCCTGCTCCCGGGGCCCTCCGTTCTGCCCCAAGACACCCTTCCAGTCCCATCAGAAATGGCAGGTGTTTCTAGATAAGGAAACTTCCCTGCACGCTTCCTGCCTATAAAAGGGTGGGGGAAGTCAACGTCCGGTGTTTGTATGGTTTCTGCCTTTTTCAGGTCTGGCTGTTGTACTTTCTTTAAAAACCTGATGAATTTCCTGTGTATCAGATTATAATACATTCTGTTCACACCATGCTTTTTTTTTTTTTTGAAACAGGCCCTTCGAGGACTGCTGGTCAGGGTGCTGTTGGGCAAGGCTATTAAAGTCCTCAGAGCCTTTTCATCAGGTTTGAAAAGGCCCAAGGGCCACATTCTTAAGATGTTCAGAGGTCTTAATATACGCGTCTTGAAATATTTCTAAGGTCTCAACAAAGGAGACCTTTACCCTGGGCCAGTTATTCAACTCTCCTCACCCTGGGTGAGTGTTTCCCCTGAGGTCATTTCTTATTTTGAATTCTTTTGCAGTCTGGATAGACTCCAGTTGAGAGACAGTTTTATTTTTTAACTCAGCAGTTGTTGGCTGATGCTATCTCTAAATTCTGCCTGAAAACTAAATAGTTGTCATTTATCTATTTTTTGTATATATTCATCTATCTACATGTTATCATGTCTCAGAAATTTGTTGATACTTTCAGCTTTCCTCCAGGAAATATTCTTAACCAAATCCACCAGTAAGTGGATTTTCTCTACTGATGCCACAGGACACCTTGTAGCTGAATTTTCTGCCACTATGAAAAGGGTGTGGGGTGTGGGGGGGGAGATGTTGCCTTCCTCCAGCCCCCAATAACAATCTTCTCACTATCTTTCAGGTCCTCACCAGCCATCTCCCCAAGGCCCTTCCAGCCCACATTTGAAGTATTATATCTGAATCTCATTCCTTGGACCAAATTTAGTTCCTGTTAGTTATTGCGGGGCATGAATTACTCCCAAACTCTGTACTTTAAAAAAAAACACAACCATTTATTTGCTCAAAGTATTGAGGCTCAGGAGTTCAGGAAGAATTTTGTCAAGCAGGTTTTCACTGACCCAGGTCAGAAGCCTGGGCAGCTGTGGCAGGAGAGTCCCCTTATATGTCATTTCTCTGGTGCCTTGAGAGGGAGAGCTGGAAGGTGGATTCATCCGTGTCTGTTGTCCTCTCCACTATCTAAAGGTCTCTCTAGATGGTCTTTCTAGCAAAGGAGTCAGACTTTTTCTTGAACAGAGAATGGTTTGAGGAACACGGCTTTAGGCCCAGAGACATGGCTCTGGGTCGCTGTATATACAAATATGGTCTTTATATATTATAAAGTTATAATATGGGAGTTATAAGTTATAAGTTATAAGTTATATATTATATAATATAATATATAATATAAAGTTATAATATGGTCTTTATATATTATGGGAGTTTTTAAAGAGACAGTAATCGGAATTTGTCATTCTCTTAAGATCTGGGTCTGGAAACTCTCAAAGCACTATTTTTGCTGTGTTCCATTAGTCACAGCAGTTTCAGAGCTGGCCCCGATTCAAGGGGAGGGGACATAGACTCCCACCTCTCCATGGAAGGAGAGTCCAAGAAGGTGACGCCACCTTTTATCTGCCACAGTTAGTGACCATTGCTCCCAAATTCAAAAGGAGGATGAATGATTTAATAGCATGTTTTTTGATCTGTGAATTCATTCATATTGGATTTTTAGAAGGCTTTTTAGGTAAAGCATAGTTAGTATTATAATTAGTCAATCCTAGAATTGTGCAGAAATTGAAAAGAGAACATTGCGAATGTCCCAGGAACTGTGGAGTATGTGGCTGGGTGCCAAGGGCACCATCTGACTGGACAGTTTATATGGGGTTGGAGATCCCCAAGGCACAAGAGGAAGATACTCCTTGAGAATGGGAGGAGTAGATGTTTTTACAATTATTATTATTACTGTTATTATTTTTGTAGAGCCAGGCTTAATTCATGTCAACGATGAGCTTTTTCGTTTGGGGTTGGTCCTCTTCGTCTCTACTGGTTGGCATTCTCTCCCCTTGTGTCTACCCACTAGGGCAGGGGTGGCAAACTCATTTTCACCAGGTGCCACATCGGCGTCGCATTTGCCTTCAAAAGGCTGAATGTAATTTCGACTCCTTAGCTGTTAAGAAGTAGTTACATTTATGCAGTCTTAAAATTATTTTGGCCCTTTGAAGGCAACCATGAGGCTGATGTGGTCCCTGGAGAAAATGAGTCCGACGCCCCTGCCATAGAGTGTTTCCTAGTTTCAGTCTCCTCTGGTCTCTGGGTGGAAACATCCTGGTTGCAGATTTCTTATCCCAGCAACACTCTCCTCAATTTTTCGTATAGCAAAAAACCCCAGAAGAGCCCTCTGTGAGCTCTCTCAGAAATGCTTCTCCGAGGCTTTGAACCTCCTCTGAGGCCCTTCCTGGCTAGATCTTTCTCTGGAAGACTAGAGAAGTCCTTTGCCTCAGATACATATTTAAAAACCTGGATAGGTGACTCCGAGTGTTAGTTTTCCTTTGTCCTTTAAGAAGACTTGAGCTTAATTAGAACTTCGTCTCTTCCCTATTAAATGTCTCATGCATTACTACAGTGATGTCAAGCTTGTGAGCAAAATTATTTTTAAATCCTCAAAACATTGTCAGTGCAAAAGTAGTTTGGTTTTTAGAAGCACCTTGTCCCTGTTAGGAGTACAAATTTTCTCTGCAGACATCAGCACCCGAAGGGCCCTGTTTGATCAGCAGAGTGGGGTCATCAGCCTGGCCAGCAGAGGACACACAGTGAGGGTCTTCAGCTCATTGTGTGGAAAATTGGCCTTATTTAAAAATGAGCTATATGACTGCACACATATACATGTCATTAGAATAGGAAGATTGGGAGTTATCATCCAAACTCTTTCAGTGGTGGCCTCTGGGAAGGCCGCAGCCTGGAGAGGAGTCAGTGAGTTTGGAGACTTTAAGACAAACGTATGGTCATGGCTTGTGGAATCCCTAAAATGAGCTAGGGGAGGCTATGAACCCAAGTAGAAGGGACTGTGCCAGCTGGTCTTTTTGGGGCTCACACCCATGTGTAACCCCTTCCTCTGAACCTGGAGACTGGCTTCTGTGAACAGAATGCAGGAAACGATAAGATGTCCTCTGTCTATGTCATCTGATGCAGGAATTTAATCAGTCTCCTTGATTTGAATGGCTAATATATTTAATTGTTTTATTTATTTATTTTAAAAGATTTATTTATTTCTTAGAGAGAAGGGCAGAGAGGGAGAAAGACAGGGAGAGAAACATCCATGTGTGGTTGCCTTTCACAGCCCCCAACCGGGCACCTGGCCCACAACCCAGGCATGTGCTCCGACCTGGAATGGAACTGGCTACCTTTTGGTTCGTAGGCTGGGGCTCAATCCACTGAGCTACACCAGCCAGGGCAGAGTGGATGGTTTTAAATATAAGAAAAGTGGTTTTCATCTACCATTTTCACATCACCTTTTCAACATTTATAAAAAACTAAAATTACACAGTAAAATTTAAAAAATTTTACCTATTTGCAATAAACACACCTATCTACTACCTCAGTTCTCTCAGTGCCCCTTCCAGCACTTGCTTTATGACACATCCAAATATCTCTCTTGTTTGACACATTTCAAAGTAACTAAAGACATTGGTACACTTCCTCCTAAAGTTTCAACATCCATATTATTATCTAGGGTGCAGTGTTTGTTTATAGTTTCCTCTTTTGGAGATATATATTTTATGTAATAGAATGTCCACATCTTAATGAACCCTCTCTGTTTCTTGGCAAATTTGCATACCTGTGAAACCAGAATCTCTGAAATGTTCGATGTTCCCACCTCTCCACAAAGTTCCCTCTGGCCTCTTCCTGCTCACTCCTTGTCTCCACCCCACGGAGGCAGCCATTGTTTTTCCATCTGTTTGTTTTTCCATCACAATCCATTCTGCATAAATCAGAAGATGCAAGATGGGACCAAAATACCCCTCACTGTAAGACTTCTTACACTCAGTGTAAGGGCTTTGAGACTGACCTGTGTCATGGCAAGCGGCAGGAGCTCATTTCCTCCCACTGCTGAACAGGCTTCTGCAGTGTGAATGCCCCAGTTTGTCAGTCCACTCTCCTGTTGATGGACAGCAGGCTGTTCCTAAGCTTTGGCCATGACAAATAAAACTGCTGGAGCATCTGCCCATGAGACATGGTATGGACATATATACTCATTTCTCTTGGATCAAAAGCTGGGAGAGGATTTCTGGGGAACAAGGTGACTATAGGTTTAATGTTTTAAAAAGCCACCAGATAATTTTCCCCCAAATAGTCATATCATTTCTCATTTCTACCAACAATACTTGAGAATTACAATTGCTCCACATCCTTGATTTGGAATTGCAAGTCTTTTAATTTTTAGCTATTCTGATAGGTATGCAGTGATATCATGTTGTGGATTTAATTTGCAGTGTCTTGATGACTAATGGTGTTGAACATGTTTTATGTGCTATTGGCTATTAGTGTATCTCTCTTTGTGAGGTGAATCTTCTGTTACTTTTTTATTAGGTTGTTTGTCTTTTTATTACAGAGTAATACGCACTTCTGTGTATCCTGTAAAGTAGCCCTTTATTAGGTTCATTCTTTTCCTCTCTGTCTAGGGCTCACCTCTTCATGTTCTTAACAGACATCTTAATGAACACAAGTTTTCAGTATGTCCAATTTACCAATTTTTCTTTACAGTTATCACAAGAAACCTAAGCCCGATCCCAGCTCACAAATACATTTTATTTTGCCATCTATTTGCTTGCCTTCTACTGCTTCCACCCCATCTTCTTATCTTTACTAAATTATGATGAGAATTGACTTCCTCCTTTTCCTGCTGTTGGTTTTAATATGAGATCAAACTATAAGTTGGCTAAAGCCAATTGATATCTCTATTAAATACTTTATTGTACAAGGACCACAGAAATCCTTAATTCCAGACTTCCTTTCCCACCTCATCTACTAACCTCATCTTGTAGAGTATTTTGGTGTCGTCTGGTGTTAAGATACACCTGAGTTTAACAATTTCTATGCTTGCTATCTCTTTTTGTCTCTTACCTTTTGTTTACAGGTTGTTTTTCCTGAGCTATGCCTTTTACCAGATCTTTCAGTGAGGTTTCCTGAGTCATATCTCCTCTCTTTGCAATGTGCCGTTATCTTTTTCTTCAGTCTGGAGTGATGATATGATAGCCTTCTGGTTTCTAAGTCAATGGCCTTCCCTTCAGCGATAGGACACCTTTGGTGGTCTTCTGCTATTTCTGGTGTGGGGAGGAGTCTGCTGGAGTGTTGGGAACCGCTCTGCCTGGTTTCAGGAGTTGTAACTATCCCCCACGGCTAAGACTGAGTAAGCGACCTCTGGAATGCAAGCCACTTAGGAGACAAAGCTTGTCTCTTGCAGCAAACGCTGCCTCAGCTTCCTCCCCCTGCCCCCAATGCTTGGTTGGTTAGTCAGAGACAGGTAAGACCCCTCAGAGGAGGGGCAACCTAAGCCAGACACCATCACTTGGGAGGCCCTTAAGGAAGGACTCAGGGGGCTGCAACAAAGAGGGAGTGATGGACCCTCGCCCCCTGGCTATTCTGACATAGCCCGAGGCCCCATGTCCTCTGGGAGAAGCACTTCCTGGCTCTAATCCACTTAAGCCTGAAAACCTATGATGAGGGAGGCAGTGCAGCCCATTGCTGGTGAGAGCAGGATCCGGGGTAATCAGGCATAAGAAAGAATTCCTAAAAGTTCTGTGAAACCTGCTTTGCTAATGCTTTCATTCATATGATAAGGGTCTGAGTAGGAAATGAGTATGTCTCCCAAAGTTTCTGCAATCCCCTTTCCTGACAGACACTGACTCAGACTAAGCCCTCAGATTTCATTGAAATGTTATCTACTGTTTGATCCTTGCTGCTTGTATTCCTGTGTATCACAACCCAATAAAAGCCATTGAGGAAGGGGCTCCTGGCCTTTCTCCTCAGAGAGATTGGCCACCTCTCCTCCCCAAGCAGATCATGTCTTAGTAGTTTCATTTTCATCCATGGTGGACAGGGGGACTTTCGGGCAGAGTGGCCCCGACACTGGAGGCCAGCTCTCATTGCTGAGCGGGTGATACTTCTCTTCTCACTGCTGTCAGATTGTAGTAAACAAAAAAACACGCTTCCCCTGTAGCCATGCCATCCGGTTCTTGAAGGTACTTGACTTAGTTTTACATTAAAAATCCTGTTTTCTTTTGTTATTGGTTTTCATGATAATTAAATCATGTAACTAAGTAGGAAATGTAATTGCAGTAAACAAGTTTGCAAATGTACACAAAAGACTTGATTCATGAGCACGCAATTAGTGGGGTGGAATAACAACACTCAGAGGAGTAGCCAGGACACAGGCATTGAGTGTTCCCTGGACATCTGTCAGCATGCTTTGGGGACAAAATGGGCAGGGTCTCAATCTGTTGATCTGGTTCAGGTGGGGCTGCTTCAGAGAGTCCTACAACCCTTGCTTTGTAGTCTTTGTCGAATGGTTCAAGCAACTCCATGTTTGAGGGCGTGTGTTCTCTTTTTTCACTCTCTCTGGTGGTTGCATTTGTCTGCAGAATTACGTTCAAGGAGGGGTCCTGGGTTTTCTGGGGCTGAGAATCCTCTTCCATTACAAATTCATGTTTAAGTCTGCCAGGGCTTTTGCAGTTTTACTGATCTAAGGTCACCTTTTAATTTAATTTCTTATTTAGGGTTCTTGAAGAAGGATGTGGGGTTAGTTCTGACCCCATACCCACAGGTGGTCAGACTGGGTCTTTGCCCACCGATGGCTCCCAGGCTAAGTTCAGACCTGTGTACTTTGTAATCACACGGAAACCCTGTGAGCCACGTGTGTTCATCACAAAAAGTGTTACTTTTATATTCAAGAATTAAAATACCTTAACCAGTGTTTTTAACTTGCTGGGGCAGTGCCGGTGGTGTTTACTGTCCTGTAATGGCCAGATTTTAATGAATGGAAGCATATCCTTCTCTCAATTGTTAAATATCAGTGAGTGCTTACCATCCTGTAGCAGATGTATGACTGAACACTTGAACAACATCATCTCATTTGTGTGTTACAGTTAGATTGCATGTTGGGTTACTGTCCCCCATTTCAGAGAGGTTAACTCAGAGAGTTTGATTAGCCCAAGGTAGCACAGCCCCAAGCTTCAATGCTGTCATGAATGTAGACCTAATAAATATTGAAAGGAAGCAAAGCAGAATCTCCCATTTCTCATCCTTCGGCAGCCCTGTGTTTGGCCCCAGTGGTAGAACCTCCGTGCTCTCCTAGATGAAGAGATATGTGACATTTTGCCTGCTGTGGCCACGCCAGGCCTCCTTGCAGACACTCAGGTGGAAACCAAGGGAGAGATAATAAAACAACACGGAGCAGAAGATTAAAGTGAGGACTCTGATGATTTTGAAATAAACTGATCACAATTCACCTGCAGGTCCTTGGAGGATGGAAAGAGGTCTCTTGGGCCCACTGCCCTCGCTGTTGAGAAACAATATCCTGGGCCTGGCTGGTGGCCTTCCGGGGCAGAGTGCTGACTGCTGGGGAGAGCAGAGTGTCTGCAGTGTGCACAGGAAAAGCAGGTCGTCTTTCACAAACAGTACAAACTCACAGTCTGTATTTTGTTTTATTTTTTAAAAACTTAATCTTTATTGTATATTTCCATTACCATTTAGTCCCCTTATATCCCCCTCCCTCCAGCAATCACCACACTGCTGTCTATGTTCATGAGTCCTTTTTCTTTTTTGCTCAGTCTCTCCACCCCCCAACTTCCCCCCACCCACTAGCCATCATCTGCTCTGTATCTATGTTTTGTTTGTCTGTTTTGCTTGTTAGTTTCAGTTTGTTCACTTGATTCCACATATGAGTGGAATCATATGGTATTTGTCTATCTCTGGTTGGCTTATTTCACTTAGCATAATGTTCTCAGGTCCATCCACACCACTGCAAAAAGGTAAAATTTTCTTCTTTTTTACGGCTGAGTAGAATTCCATTGTGTTCCACAGTACAATACAATGGAATGAGCTTTGTTTTAAATGAACACTATGCACCGTGGCTTTGTGTCCAGCTGTACTTCACCGGTAGGATCCGTGTGCTGCAGGTTGGAAATACGCAAAGGAGACTCACTTCTCTACAGCACCTTGGGCTGTCGTCTCTCCTGCCCCTGAGTCCGGGCGCATGTATTGGCAGGGAGAGCCCCAGTCAATCCTGACTCTGAAGTGGACTGAGGAGGGGGATCTGGTGGGAGCAGCCTTCCCCTTAGCACCGGTCCTTTCCTCCCTGGTGTGAGGATATCCCCCTGCATGTCACCAGAGCAGATTCTTGAAGTGGGTTCTGAGAAAGGAGCATACCTTTGAGCAGGCATCCCAAGCACATTAGGACATAGTTGGCTACACCACTGAGTTTAATCATAAATTTCTGCACCAGTTGGATGTCCAACACCCACAAACATTATCAGGGTACTGGCCTTCGCCTCGTGCGTATTTTCCAAGCATTAACCTTTGTGTGTTCCTTATTTCCCGTAGACCCGACAACTCCTTGAGGAATGTGCGAGCTGGATGTCAGCCAGAGCTGTGCAGACAAGCCCTGGCCTCTGGAAGTAGAGGTGGAGCTGTCGAGACCTCACAGGTGTTCCCGGGTGGCTGTTGCCTGCCCCTCACTTCTGCTCAGAGAGGCTCCTCTGTCCTGTGGTTTGATGTCTTCAGGGTCCTTTTCCCTTTGTTTGGGGACCTCTGTTTCATTTCATTTACACATATACTTCTGGATTAATTCAGTCCCTTTAGGCATATACTGCTGGACAAATTCAGAGTGTTTACATACACACTTCTGCATTAATTCAGTGTGTTTACGTGAGCACTTTTGGATTAATTCAGTACATTCACATAAATACTTCTGCACTGATACGCTGTGTGGTTGGGGGCTGGGGCCCAGGGTGGGGCATTTTTTTCTGGGGCAGAGCTGCCGTCTAGCTGCACCTGCAGTGAGAGGCCCTGATGTTGAGGGGCCGGAGTGGCCCCCATTCAGATTTGGTTGAGAGGCAACAATGAACCCTGTATATCTTCAAACCCATGGGTGCCCATACCCACATGCTCCCATAACATTCACTCATCCATTTATTCAGAGAGCTATTCGCTATGCATTTGCTCAGCTGCCTGGTGGGTACAATGGAGCAAGATCCTTATGGAAGGAAGTCTTTCCCTGAAGGACGTCTGGGAATAGTGACAGCAGGAGACAGACTGGAGGGCCAACTCATAGAGCTTGTGACAGCTGATACAAGGAGCATGAATGCAGGCTTTCAGGGCCAAGGGAAGCACCCATGTCCACCAGACACAGGTGTCGTTTGTGAGGGGTGGGTCTTCTTTGACATGGGAGAGTGAGGGTCTTCTGGGAACTAAGTCCGAGGAGGAAAGCTCCCAGTGCCCAGGGCCGAGGGGGCAGGCGTGGAGGGAGGGGTTGCAGAATTAGGAGGCAATGTGACCTCACGGGGGTCAGAGTTCTCTACCTCTAGGTGAGTGGTTTCAAACTCCATCCTTCGGGGTCTGAAGCATTTCTAGGAGACAATGACCCAGGGTTTCTGTGTGCTGGAGTGGGAACAGAACCCTCAGCCCCACACTGTGTGACTTTTTTAAAAAAGTTCTCCAAACACCGAGATATCGTGGTATCTCATGGCAATGCCGTGGAAACTCCAGAGTTTCCTGTTTTCCAAAGGTCCTGTGTCCTCAACACAGAAAAAAAATAAAATTTGAAATGTGTTTTAAAATGGCCGCTTAATCTATTTATAAAGGCTTGTAAAGTTCGATATTTAATGCTAACAGTGCACATCCAACTGGCATGTTCACTTCCCACTGGTGGGCGCCAGGGATGCCCACCAGGCAGCAGGAAGGGAGCGGTGGTGGGTAGGGGTGGTGGCCGGGGAGGGCTCAGTCCTGGAACAGCCCCTTTGCAGCTTAGACAACTGTGACGGCTCTTGTTGTGGAAAAGAACTCAAGACTCACTAATATCTTTGTGATCATTATATTAAAAAATTTTTATTTGCTTCTACTTGATCTATAAATAAAAATTTCAAATTTATTTGCGTAAAGGAATTTGTAACACCCTCTCACCTTTTGAAAGATTGTGCTATTTCTATTTTTATCACCTTATATTAAAATACTTTCTTTTCCTATCTCTTGATCCATTCTGCTAGAGTTATAATGGTTCTAATTGTCTTTTCAAAAAGCCAGCTGTTGAAACTCTACACCTATGTTATGTACTTTATTTTGTGTTTTATTATCATCTGATTTCACACCCATAAAATTCTCTGAACCTGGAGAATTGAGCTAGAAACTGAAAACTAGAGGATAATGTAAAAATACCCAAATATTTAGAAATCAAGTGATGCTCTCTTAATGGGCTCATGGGTCAAAGAAGAAATAATGGTGGATATTAGAAATATTTCTCACTAGGTAGTAACCAAAACAAAACACAGCAAATTGTGTGAAATACAGTTAAAAACACACCCAGGAAGAAACTGATCCCGTGAGTGTGAAGTGCTCAGGAGATGTGAGACGTGCAATCCCAGAAGCTAGAGGAGGGGCAGCACTCTCACCTGGAGGAGGAGGGAAGGAGCTGCTGGGTTTCCTTGTCATCACTCCAACCCGACGGTCTTTGTAGATTTGAGTTTTCAGATCAATGCAGTTTCCAGTTTACAGAAAAATTGGGTGGAAAGTAGAGAGAGTTGTCATCTACCCTTTCAGTCACCCCGTCTCTCCTCTTACTACATTTTGCTTTTTTGTGCTACATTTGCACAGATGAGGAAACAATATTGTTACATGATTACTAACCAAAGTCCATGGTTTACATGAGGGTTCACATGCCACATGTCCACCATTGTAGTTCTATACAGAATAATTTCACTGCCTTAAAAATGCTCTGTATTCTGCCTATTCATCCCCCCCAACCCCTAGCTCCGGGGAGATACTGATCTTTTCCTGTCTCCGTGGTTTTGCCCTTTCCAGAATGTCATAAACTAGGAATCACACAGTATGTAGCCTTTTCAGACTGGCTTCTTTCACTTGGCAATATGCGTTTAAGTCTCCTCCATGTATTTTCATGGCTTGATAGTTCATTTCTTTTTAGCACTGAATAATATTCCATTTTCTGGGCACAGCACAATTTACCCATTCACCTACTGAGGGCATCTTGATTGCTTCGAAGACTTGGTAATTATGAACAAAGCCTCTGTAAACACCCATGGGAAGGTTTTTTTGTGGACCTGTTTTTAATTCACTGGGTAAATCCCAAGGAGCACAACTGGATCCTAAGGTAAGAGTAAGTTTTGTTTTGTGAGAAGCCACGGAACTGCCCTCCGGAGTGGCTGCCCTGTCAGCATTCCCAGCCACGGTGAGCGACAGTTCCTGCTGCTCCCCAGCCTCACCAGCGTTTGGTGTTCTCAGTCTGGATTTCAGCCATTCTAGTAGGTCTGGTTCATATGAAATTTTTAATTGAAATGTTTAGCTCACTTATAAGTAATGTTATGAGTAGTATGCTTGGATTTAAATCGAGCATCACATGTTCTGTGTTTGTCTCACTGTCTCATGTTCCCTTTTCTCCCTTTTCCATGCCTTATTTTGGATCAAGTAAACATCTTCTCCCTCCTCTACTCTTTGTCCTGCCTAGACACATTTTGCCATTATGTTAGGGGTTTCACTAACTTGGAACGTAAGACGTTCTCTTTGACTGTTAAAGCCCGGTGCACGGTGTTGCCTTCACAGTTCCTGGACAGGCCGTGAGCCTGGACACTCTCGTCCCGTCCCTCCTGCCTGTGCCGACTTGTGTGCTTCAGTTCTGTGCCCCTTCACCCACACAGGGCCTTTTTCCTTAGAGCTTTTGCAGAGATGTTTGTATGGATCCACATCTGCTCTGTCTGTATGGACCATTTTTTTTTAGCTGGAAGAGTCAGTGCCTTGTAATTAATCTTACAAAAGATAATTCACATTAATGCACACCTTTTACCAGTTGAGCTCTGACGGACACAGATCAGAAGCAGAGCCAGTCCTGCTAGAAACCATGAGAAGAAGGGCTGTGTTTGCAGTTATGGGGAATCTAGTAGGATGAGTGAAATGGTGAAAACTGACAGGGGCTGTGGGGAGACGGTGATTGGCAGGGCTGCGCCGGGCTTCGGGCTGATCGAGGCCCTGATTTCTCAGACAGTTTCCAAATTTTGGAGGGGTCTGCCTCTGGTGCCCAGTGTACTTGCCATCTCGGCCTTTTGCCTCCTGTTGCAGGCCCCGTGCTCTCCCAGCAGCTTTGCTCACCTCGGGGTGGAAGAGTCTAGGAGTCCATGTCCACTGTCAGGACATACCTGGCAGAAAAGGGTCCACAGGCCCATAAACCATCCCTGCTCATGGAGGAAGCAGTGTGCCAGCCGCCTGGCACGTTCCTCGTGGTGAGCATCTGCTGTTCCGGACAGAAGCTTTAACTTGCCTGCCAACGACTTTGTTTCATTGTACGTTTGCTTTAAGAAGAGCAAGCAAGGTCTTCAGTGAGGAGGTGAGGTTTGGGGTTTCGACTAGTTTTTTGAATGGCTGCAAGAGCGGCCAAGGATTTGGCCAGGTGGGCAGATGCAGGGCAAAACAATGCAGCAGAGAGACAGGACATGCACAGGTGCATTGTCACCAGCTGGTTCCTGAAGGAGGAATGAAAATGTCTGTATTCATCTCTTTCAGATGAGAGAGGTCAACTGCCATGTGGATTCTCAAACCCAGTACTCAGGTGACATCCTTCTCCTTCTTTGTGGTAACCCAAACACAGTGCCCACAGCCAGGGTATCTTCCCAGACACACCCACAAGTTCTATTTCTCCATTATCTTGGGTGAACAGCTCTTAATTTTCCCATGGGTCTAGTCTCAGGTCAGCCAATCTCTACTGCACACAGCCCATGTGAAGTGTTTAAACAGAACGGGCTCTATCCAGCTATGGACAAAGGAGGGGGGATGGCCTCTGAAACACTCAACAAAATGAATCATGGCTGAGGAACAGTAAATATACACTCATTACATTGTAGACAATATGTTTAAGGCAAGAAGATTTTTTAAGAATCACCACTGATCACTCATGGATTCTTTGCACGGCCAGCCTCTCAGCTCAGTGCATGTGCTTCTGCGTCAGGCAAGTCTTCCTGGTGATGATTCGTGCGCGATCTACCTTATCCTTACGGTGCTTTCTCAGGTTGGAGAGGAGCCCCCTCCCTGGCCCTGGAGGATGAGGTGGAGCTGGGAGTGCTGGCAGGCCCTGGGCCTTTTGTTCATGCTCGGCAAAACAAGCCCGCCATTAGAGCTCTGTGTGTTTCTGGGGATTTTCCAAAGGCTCGCTCTGGAGGCTGCCTTTGCATGCCTCGCCTTCATGCATCACCTGCACCTGGTGCTGCCCCAGGCATGGGGTTGCGATCGCAGGTCTGGGCGCCCTGCTGCTTGTCTGTCATTGCTGGTTCCAGCTGCTCTGCGCTTCCCATCGCAGTGCCTGCCGAGTACTGCTTTACAATCCGAGCACTGATCCTCACCCCTCAGCTTCCTTCTTCCTAGACTTCTCCACCATAGCCCTCTGGCCACTGGACCCAGTGCCAGAGACTCTAACAGATTTCAGGTGGCTTTTTGGGACAGCCAAGTGTCCACGTGAAAAAGCAAACAATAAAAGGAATTAGAGATTTCTTACTCAGACACAATGGTCTGTGTCCCCCCCCCCCGCCCCCGCCTATGACCCCCAGGCAATTTACCACCTATCGCCTTGGGATTGGACGTGATTTCTTTTTAAACATTGGGAGACTAACTGTCATGATCATGGAGAAAAACTCATCCCATGCACTTTCCTTAAAGGGGTTGGGTGTCCTTTGCTGATAACAGTTGGCAGGTCTTTGAATACAGAGAGAACTTTCGTCTTAGCCTTGAGAACAGAGCGGTCACGGTGACTCTTCTCCTACATGCAGCTCAGATGGTGGTTGGGAATGTAAGTGTCCAAAGACCACATTCTCTATAATACGGTTTTAGTTTTGCTTGGAAATGGGACGTTTCTAAGTGTCCCCACTTTAGTGCAGTTTCTGCTGTGATGGTGTTTGTTTGGTACAAGATTAAAAAATGTTTTTTTAAAAAATTTTAATTGTTGTTCAAGTACAGTTTTCTGTCTTTTACTCCCATCCCAGCCCACTCACCCAGCCCTCCCCTCTCCCTCCATTTCTATCCGCCTAGTTTTTGTCCATGTGTCGTTTATACTTGTTCCTGTAAACCCTTTCCTTTTTGCCCTGAAATTCCCCTGAAATTCCCTCCCCTCCCTACTCTGTACACTGTCAGCCTGTTCTGTATTTCAGTGTCTTTGGTTATATTTTGCTTGTTTGATTGTTTTGTTGTTTAGGTTCCTGTTAAAGGTGAGATCATGTGATATTTGTCTGTCACCACCTGGCTTATTTCACTCAGCATAATGCTCTCCAGTTCTAACCTAGGTGCCCATCAATAAATGTTTGGTACAGATTTAAACTGTATGAGAAGCTTATTATAATTTGTAGAATCTATACTCAGGGTCTTCAACATTTCTCCTGTTATCTCATCTATTCTGAGCTAAAAATATCCTCGGAGGAAAATGTTCTGTCACTGTAACTCTTCAAAATATGCTTTAAAAGGGAAACTTCATTTTTTTATTTTGCGAAGTACTTCATCTGGTTAAGTTTTGGGGAATAACGTCGCTGCATGGTCCCTTTCTCAAGGGCCCACACCAATTATGGATCAATTCTGTCATAAATCAGTTCTGCTGGTTTCACGTTACAAATGGGCATTAGTCTCCTCGTTGTTCAGTTGTCCCTCAGACCGCTACCTGCAGTTCCCTCAATAAATCTGGGTCTTTCAGTATAATAACCTCAGCACGCTATTAGAAGAAACAGCATGCTATTATATTTAATTATATAATTATAGGTCACTTTAAGATTATCAATCACTTACTAGAAAAACAAGTCCAGAATATTATTATTTATAAGATGCTTAGGAGAGTGTGAGGCCACAGTTGCTCAGTGTAGATGTCAGGTATCATTGTTTTAAAGATATCTCTTAATTTCTCATTCTCACTCTCCTACTCCAAATGTCAGAATTAATCACGAGTCACACTATATTAACACAAAACCTTTACCATTCTTCCAGAAATGCTCCTGCAACATCCCCGCAAGCGTCGGGCTAGTCATGCATATCTCCCTAATGGGAAAAATGTTACCATTTTAATTGGTGCCAACACCACAACTGGGTGCATGTCCTTCGAAGAAGCTCAGAGTGCACGTGCTGTGAGGGACAGTGAAGTGTCGTACAGATTCACAGGTGTGTTTGGATAGATCCAAGAAACAAGGTCTTGAAAAATCATAGCTCTTAACTTTGGCCCCTGCGCCTGCGCACATTGACTCTCAGTGCATCCTCAGTTTGTGCAAATGTGTTATAATCCACTTTGAAAATCACTTTTTATCAAGATAGACATATTTGTTAAGAAATGTTGCTTATAAGTTAGACATTATTTCTCTCTAGTATATGTATTTTTACATTTTTCTTTATTTTGGCTTTCTTTCATGCTTAGTTTACTGAAATAACTCCAGTATATTGTGGCTCTAGTCTTGGACCCAGCCGCCTGCCTCCACCTTTCTGTGGGCCACACAGTGGTTTCTTGCTATTGGAACAAATAAGAGAAACACCTGAAAAGTCCTCCATCCCCATCCCTAGGTTCGTCTGTCTGCCTATTTGTCATCTACATGTCTATTACCTACCTAGTGTCAATCATCTATCAACCTAACCACTTATATTGATTGATCTATCCATCTATTCTTTTCTTTTTTAAAGATTTTATTTATTTATCTTTAGAGGGGAAGGGAAGGATAGAGGGAGAGAAATATCAATGTATGGTTGCCTCTCATGAGTTCCCTGCTGGGAACTGGCCTGCAACCCAGGCATGTGCCCTGACTGGGAATTGAACCGTGATCATGTGGTTCGCAGGCCCGCGCTCAATCCACTGAGCTACACCAGCCAGGGCCCATCTAATCTTTAAGACCCATAAAATGCTCATCTCCTCCTTAACATGTTCTTCAGTGATCCAGGCCCACAATGCTCCTTTTGGCTTCTGAACTCATGCAGCACCTCATGCTTTGTAATTCATTCAGAATAATTGTTCATCAATATATTTGCTGTCTCCCTACTGGGTTAAAAATAGACAAAGTATAACTTACACATACAGAAGTGTATTTTCACTAAGTAAACATACCACATTCCACAAAATGTCACCACCACCTTGACTAGCACCTCAAAGTCCCTCCCCCTAACACCCCAGGATCTGCTGCCCTTCAGTGCTAACCACCAGCCTGGTGTGTAACCACAAGGCTTGGTGGGATCCAGAGAGGAAAGCAAAGATGGAAGGGCGGGGTGGGGCTGAGGCAAAGACGAGGGACTGGAATAGATGGAAGACAAAGCTGCCTCAGGACCTAGAACGGGACTCGAGTATCCCGAGGACACAGGTGAGCGTGGAGACTACACCTGTTTAGTAGTGCAAGTCTCTGGGGGTGTGAGCCTCCCAGAAGTGCTTGGAGAGATGAGCACACACCTCGACTGGTTTAGTTCAGCAGGTGCACAGGGTCCCTGTGTGCCCTAGGGGATGAGCACACACTTTGATTGGTCAGTTTGGCAGAAGGGTGGGCTCCCAGGACTGCTGGGGTGTCGGGGGCGTGAGCTCACACCTGAGCCACCTTTGGCCTCCATCTGGCTGCATGAGGTGCTAGCAGAACGGCCTCCATACTGCCTCTATCGACCCCACAAATGCCTGTCTGCTCTGATGTTGCCAAGTGCAGGTTATTATCTTCACTAGAAGGAGTACATTTTCCAGTTAAAATCTGATTTGAGTTTCTTTTGAGCACTTATTGTACAAAACAAAACACAGACTGCTACCTGGCCTGGCTCATCACGCCCCTTGTTTTGGGGTCCGTGTCCACCTGGCGACAGCGTGGGGCCTGGTGAGAGGTTGCCTGCCCCTGGGTGGGTGCTACTCCCTCCTTTACAAGGATGGAGGAGGTATACATGCTGGTGGGGTGGGGGGCATGGGTTCTCCTGGAGTAATATGACCCTTGCCTTTAAAGCCTGCATTAACCATCTCAACAAATAATAGCAAACTTGGGGAGTTAATCAGTGATTTCCAATCTCTTTCTCATCACTTTACTCCGCAGTGAGGGCATTTTTTCTTTGTGTGTTCAGTGGGAGGAGTTTGTTCCCAAACTGCTTTTTAGTGATTAACAATCAAATTATTTCAAAAAATTTACAGCAGGGGATATACCAATTTATAACACTCACTGCTCAGCATGGACCCCGGGGCACCCTGTTGAATTCAGACTGAGATAGCATGGGATGATTTGGTTGTCCGGCCCATGTTCTGGGTTCACACACTCCCTGGTTCCCAGTAACAGAGCCACACAACCAACAGTCTCTAGAACAATACTGCAGAGGGTATGTTCTCGCCAGACACCTTCCCCTGTGTGACGCTGGGTGCTCCTCGTCCAGGAGGGGATGCAGCACCCCATCCTTCTCAGTCCTCTGCTGAAGCAGTGATCTTCCACGTTCTCACAAGAGCCCTGGGCCCCAGGCTTTGTCTGGTCTTCTACCCACATCTTTTCTCCAAACTTGGCATTCTCAGACTGCAGGGAGTCCTCATTACTTGCACATTCTGTACTTACAGATCTACCTACTCACTAAAACTTATTCGTAACCCCCAAATTAACACCCGTAGAAGCATAGGAAAATGAAAAATTATAGTCTCTGGGTGCACGTTCCCAGCTGAGGTCCAGCCAGCTGACACTGCCGTATTGTCACAGCTCTCCTAGGGTAGACAAGTGTCCTGCTGGTGATCTCTTCAGAGCCACACTTTCTACATTGTTATTCTTTTTGTTGATGATTTTACTGTGTAAACTGTCCTCCCCCAAAGTAGTGCTGGAGTGCTGTCCAGTGTCCCTAAATGCAAGAGGTCCATTATGTGCCTCACGGAGAAAATGTGTGTGAGATGAACTTGGTTTAGGCCTGAGCTATGTGCTGTTGGCCTTGAGTTCCATGTTCATAAATTGATGATGTGTGTATTAGATATGCTGCACAGAAACACACATAGGACAGGTGACACGTTGACTTGTGAAGGGGACTGTTGTGACCCAACACTGTGGAACTATACTATTGGTGCGTTAAGTGCTGGGGGTGCAGATGGCAAGGTTAGCGAGGAGACAGTACCATCAGGAGCCTGAATGAGGTTGCCCATGAAGCCTTCGCCCACCTGCTCAGGTCAAGAACCAGGTGTCAGCCTCAGTCCTTTTCTGGCCCTTGCTCCCGAGTCTGGCCCTTAGAATGTCGTCTGGGCTCCACCTGCCAATTGGCCCACTCCCGCTGTTGCCCTGCCCACCTTAGTGGCACTGTCTTCCCTGCCGAGGTGATGCTGTCTGCAAGGTCTTCTCCACCTGGCCTCTCAGTCTGTTGTACACACAGCAGCTAACATGACCCATTTACAATATGAGTTGGCTCACCCCTTTACCCAGTGCTTAACACGAGATCTTACTGGGTGGGGTTTTCCTGGTCTTCCACCCTCCAACTCTGGCTACCTTCCAACATCACATTTCCCTCAGCCTGCCTTCTGCAGCCAAACAGTCTTCTTGCTCTGCTGCAAATGCCCCCAAATGGTTTCCTGTCATCAATGCTTTAAACTAAAATCGTTGTTAGCATGGGAAACGTGTGCTGCCGTTAACAGACATTGCTGGTGTCTAGAGGTTCACCAAATGGTCCTCAGTTCTCTGCCAGGCGAAGCCCTTTCCGGCTGCGGTTCCAGTCCTCCCCTGGACCCAGCCAGCCCTGGGGTGAGGGATGAGAGAGAGGACTCAGGCAACTGGCCTACAGATAAATGTCTTGTCTGCCTCAGCCAGGCACGGTTCTCAGGGTGAGTGCTTCAGCTGTCTACCCCGATGGTGTGTCAGGGGTGGGGGGTAGCTGCTCATCCTCATGTTGCACATGAGTGTGAAGTGAGGCCCAGCAGATTCAGGGCTGTTCACGCTCCAGGGCCAGGCAGAGGCAGGGCTGGGACTTAAGTCCAGGAAGCTTGGCTGCAGGCTTTCTCCACCCTGACCTATATCCTGCCTGTGTGCCCCAGTAAGTATAAACTCCTTCAGGGCAGGGACCATTCCCCGCTGGCGGCGGTAGAGTAGGAGCCAGCTGGGTATGTAACTGTAGGTTGGCCAAAAAGTTTGTTTGTTTTTTTTCTGTACAATAGCTCTAGTGGTGCTTGGTTGTCTTCAACTTTATTTGAAACAATTTTATTAGGTTGTACTGTGACGGTTGTCATATCAGCATGCACTTTACAAAGCTTATCAAAATTGGTGAATTTTTGTGCAGCCATTTTAATACTGAAGATGGGAGAAAATATGCAACATTTCGGGCATATTATGCTTCATTATTTCAAGAAAGATAAAAATGCAACTGAAACTCAAAAAGTAAAAAAGATTTGTGCAGTGTATGGAGAAGGTGCTGTGACTGATCAAATATGTTAAAAGTGGTTTGTGAAGTTTCTTAGTACTATTGACATTTTGGCCAAGTAGTTCTTGGCTGTGGGGCTGTCTTATGCACTAGAAGATGTTTAGCAGCACCCCTGGCCTCTACCCACTAGAAGCCAATAGCAAGAGATAGCCGACATAGTCAAAATATCCAAATCAATAAAGTTATAGGTGAAAATGAAAAATGTGTCTTTTTATTTTATGGGAAAAAACTAAATGAATTTCTTGGCCAATCCGAGAGAAGTTTGTTTCACAGCCAATTTCACTACAGGCTCCTCCCTCGTAGGACGCATAGCCTTCCTGGTGCCGCTTCAGGAGGCGAACTCCGTCATCCTGCCAGGTTACTAATTGAGAACACAGGAAAACCAGCGCTCCATTTTGGCAATGTGCTCAAACATGCAGTGGAATTAAACTCATTTCTCTGCCGACCATAAGCAACTTCGTGTCTCTGCAGTCAATGCAGACTCAGAGCCGGGTGCTCAGCGGCCACAGAAACACGCTCCCCACCACTGCCTTCTGCACTGGGAGAGCTGCTTCATCTTTTTTCCTTTACAATATAAACAACATATATAATTTTTTAGGAATCTTGCCTGGTAAACTTGGGAAATATTGTGGTTCTTGACAAATAAATTTGTGTAATTGGGGCATAGGCTCATGGTTAGAGGTTGTTTTTCCCAGTGTGTTCCAAGTCACACGCTTTACACTATTGTTTCAAATGTTGAGTTCTTCAGAGTGAAGCTTTTGTCCTCGGGAAGTACAGGGCTTCTGGTCCAACATGCAGGCTCACTCGGTCAGCCCATCTCATAGAAATATAATGTGAGCCATGGTGGCTGATTTAAAATTTTTAATAGTCACATTGAATTAAGTGAAAAAAAAACAGAAGAAACTGATTTTCATATGTACTTTATTTAACTTGGTACATGCAAAACATTATCATTTCAACATATACGAATATTAAAAAATGTGGTGAGGTATTTCACATTCCTTTTCGTGCTAATTCTTTGAACAGTGTGTGTGTGACATTTACAGCCTGTCTCGGTCTGGACCAGCCATACTTTGAGTGCCTCGTGGCCACATGGAGCCCAGGGCCACAGCACTGGGGGCGAGGCTCCAGAGTGGGGGCGGCAAGCTGGGGCCTGTGGGCCCAATCGGGCCCTCAGCCATGGCCCTCGAGCTCCCATGGTTTGTACATTTTTAAATGACTGAATGAAGAAATGTAGATGACTAGGGACCCTAGGTTATGACGTATGGGTGTATTAGAGTTACTTTTGAATAAATCAATTGATAAATATTTCATTTTCTCTCATTTTGAATAGCCGAAAAGATAGTTAGATATAACCCACATAAACAAAAGCCCTAGCTGGGTTCGAGAGCTGTAGGTCTGCTCTGATCCCAGGCAAGGAGGCAACCTGATTAGGGAGGTCCCAGCAACTAAGGCAGCACTGCCTGGTGCCACACTGCCTGATGCCACCTCACCTGGTGCCACCTCACCTGGTGCTGCCTCGCCTGGTACCATGTCATAAGGGTTCTCAAGTTCCTCACCATTTTGTTTGTTCAACTCCTTGTCCACAATGTCCTTTGTTTGCAAGGGTCAAGTTAGTTTTCCTTATATGCACTTGAGGACATTGTCGTAAAGAATATTTTGTGTTTAGTCATGTTTCACTGTTGTTCTCAGCCTCTTTCACAGGCTCCAGTTTACCCCGAGAAGAACTGCCAGGGAAAAGCACACTGGTGGCTCTCTCTTGAGTTTCCCACGACCCGTCAGAAAGGAGGCATTGTCCACATCTTCATTTTACAAGATTACCAGTTGTTATCACTTATGCCTTCAGTGACCTAATTTGCAAACATATTATTAACTTCCTCTTAAAACAGCCCTGGCAGAACACGAGGATGTGCGCCCAGCCCTCGGAGCGGAGGGTAGACCAGGCGGCCCTCGGCGGTCTCGGGCAGGTTTCAATCTGAGGAAACCTCCTCCCAGTCAATCAGGATTTACCTGGAAAATCACCGACCAAACACATTTCTTAATTCTGGTGTCATTCCTGACTATCTTAGCGTTTCTCCTGTACCCCACTGTACCCCAGCGTTTCTCCTGTTCCCCAAAGGGAAGCTTGGTTAGCTCTCAGGATGTCCGTGGGCACCAGCCTGTTGCATTCCTCCCTCTCTCAGCTACAGAGTGCCCCTGGCACCCCTGCCCCTGTTTAGAGACCAGAGCATTGAACATTTTCTCCAGCACCCAAGCATCCCTGCTGAGACTGTAGGATGCCAGGAGCCAGTGAACACCCTTGAAACCCCACACTTATTTGTGTGGTGGGCACATTTCGTTGTACTTATCCATCCCCAAATGTTAAATGATATTTGAACCACTGGCCAGCAGGGCATTTTGCTTCAGTATTACTTTCTCTGGGTGCAGGTGCTTTGCCAGTCTGGAGGCAACCCTTGGGTGGAGAACAGGAGTAGCATCTGCCCACATGGAGTTATGTTTTGTCAGTTACATCTGAGCTGTAGCACATCGGCCCTTTGGTTGCCTCTGCTGATGGAGCCAACTGGGCAGTAGAGGATGGGTTGCTGTCCTATTCAAGTCCTTTCTCCCAACTGATGCTCTCAGTCCCCAGGGAGGGGAGTGACCTGCTGCCTTTATAGCTATTTGCTTCCAAGGGGAATTACAATTTTTCTGGACCAGCAGGAACCCCCTGGATGGGGAGGCCAGGCACCACCCCCAGACAATGATTGGCTGGTACAGAGGCACAAACCTGGCCCCTTGACTCTCCAGTGGGCCCTGTGCTGTTAACGCTCTAGACTAAAGCCAGTTCTCAGAGTGAATCCAATCAGTGATATTATTGGCCATACAATTCTTGGCTCTTGGCCAGACCAATCAGATGCTCCAGGGTGGGGCCCAGCAATAGGTGTTTGTCTAGCCCCAGAGGGTCTCCCACAGGATTGGGGGGCATCTCATCTCCTGCCGACACCACCTCCTTGCTGAGCTTCATCTCTGCCTCCTTATCCTGTTTCCTTCACCCCTTTCACTAGAGCGTCCTCATCCTGGGGTATTCTTCTAGGAAGCAAGGGGTCTTCCTCCTCATTGTCTCAGGATATTTCCAAGTGACAGCAGACGTTCCTGAGTTTCTCCCCCTTCCCTGACCCTACCTTTTAAGTCCAATGTCTCTTCTGCTCACAAAGAGCCCAATAATAATCCTTGGAAATCCAGGGCAGAGTGGATCTTGGGAATGATTTAGTGTGCCTAAAACTTGACTTTTTCGGTTTTTATTGCAGATCCAATGCCCAGGTTTCACTTTGACAGTGTTATTTTCTCCTTAAAATTTTAAAGATAACGTAAATATCCATTTTATACTTAAAATAAGACCATAGAGGGACATTTCCACTTTGACTGGAGTTGTGCTGTCTGACACGGTGACCACCAGCCACATGTGACTGCCGAGCACTGGAAATATTGCTGTTCTGAATCGGGACGCACCCCATGCAATCTGTACACTGTACATCAGAGACTAATGCAAAATAACAACTTGAAGTGTCTCATTAAAAATAGCTTATTATTGATCACTTGCTGAAATGATAATATCTTGGATATGTTGGATAAATAAGATACGCCATTAAAATCACTCTCACCTGTTTCTTTTATTTTTTTTTTAAACTTGGCTGCAGAAAATTTAATAAGAATGTACATATGTGGTGTGCATTCTCTTTCTTTTGGATGGTGCTTGCCTAGAGGACACCAAGAACAGCCAGCTCAACAGCAAAGCACTTGCCAGTCTGTGTCCTTTGGGCCAAAGGAGGCTAAGTGAATGGAGTTTGAAAACCAAACCAAACGAAAGCCAAATGGCCTTGGCTCTGCCAGGCGTGTGGCTCCCTACGCGAGAACGAGGCTCTGGAACAGTTTCCCAATTTATCGCATTTAGGTTGTCTTTTCATTGGTCGTGGTGATGCGGGCTGTTCGTGAGCCAGGGCGATTTTAGACCCACGTGAAGCACATCTGGAAGATACAACTTGGGAGCCATTCACTCTGTCCGTGATCAGGGGATATATTTGCAGGAGGAAATTCCTCAGGTTCCCGTGGGCAGGTCCTTGTAATAACGCTCAACAACCTCCATTGGCAGGAAACTCATCCAACATTTGCAGTTTAAGTGGTTTCCTCCCGATCTTTCTGAAAAACGGAGGGAGAACAGCTGGTCACCATACTCGGTGTAATGTCCTGTGGGTGCACTAAATGCAAACTTTAAATTTTATTTTCTCTCTTAAATTTCTGCTCCATGAAGAGATTCCTTGAATACAGACAATTGTAATATTTTTCCTATAAACAGAAATTCAAAGTCAATCTTGCGATTGTTCATTCAATGGGATATTTAGGCAAATCATGGCTTTGAATATCCAAGGGAATCTGATACATAATAAGATCGTGCTGTTTCTAAACTAAACAACTCAGTGAAACAGCATTTTGGAAGAGTTTTCCTATTGTTGCTCATGAAGTCCTTGTATTTACCCCCAAATACTATGTGCATGAATATGACTGAAATGAAAGAGAGAGTTCAGGCGACCATCAGGTTAAGTCAGGGTCCTCCAAACAGCGGCAGGGCCCTTGGCATCATCGTGCCAGTTCCTCTGCCAACTGCAGCGTCGCTGGCTGCGCATGTGCGCAGGGCACCGTGTTGGCCAACGCTCAGGGAGCGTCAGTGGGTGTTTGCGCCCTGAGCTGGCTGCCAATGAATAAACCTACGGGTGTCTCCCAGACCAGTGTGAGGCACAGTCTGCCTGATAGAGGGCCAGCTGTGGCATTTGCAGGGCCCAGTGAAAAATGAAAACACGAGATGCCTTGTTCAAAAATTGTCAAGAATTTCAAGACAGCAGTGGCAAAACAACTGAGTGTGATGGGGCCTGGTGTGGTGCATGGCTCCCACCGTGAGGCTGGTTCTGCCTTGATAGTGCAGCACGTGTGTGGGCACAGCACTTAGCTTGTCTCCTCTGTCAAACATGACATTGACCTCAAGAGACCAGGGAGAACTGTAATGATGCCTGGATGGTAAGCTGGGAAGGGGACAGTGGCCGAAATATGTGGATCCTAAGTTCCTACCAACAGGTCAGACAAAAATTCTTCCTAGGTTTTCGGACCAATGAAAGAGGAAGTGGTTCTCCTTGTCACAGAGGATAAACTGTATCCTGGGAAGCAGATATTTTTTCTGTTGTACTCATTTTAAACCCCCTCCTTCCCATTCCTCCTCTTGTCTTTATTTTTAATTTTTTTAGCATAGGCTAGAAGCTTTATGTAGGGGCACGAAGGTTTGGTAGCCTTAAAACAGCAATCTCGAAAGCACTGCTTCTTTGCCCCATTGAAATTACAGAATATTAAGAACACAGTTATGCTCTGTAGCTAATGCAGAACAGCTGTCTTGAATTGTTTTTCCCCCAGAGCTTTGCGTCTTCAGGTGGCTTGGGGCTGTGTGTTTCTGTGTGTCACTGAGGCCAGCTCCTGAACGAGCTAACCAGTGACTCAACTCCATCAGACAGGCTGCTGTTTTTAAACAGGGCAGGTGCTCATTGCTTGAGAAAACCAAGCACTGGTTTAATGCATACAGACGTAATCAATATCTTCCTGGACCATCCTGGTCTTGCCTCTGGCTTGGGAACAAGACCCCCACGATTTCACGCCAGGCTCACCAAGGTTAGGCTCCACCATCTGCGGGTGGGTGACAGCCCTGCTTCTTTGTTTCCATCTGCCCCCCTCTTTTCTTCTCGACCTGAACTCCTTTTCTCTGGGGTTCTTTCTGGCACCTGAAAGCAACCAGGAGGGATTATCCAACACAGTGTCTTCTGTGCTCCAGGTGCGGGTGACTCAGCCAAACCTCCCTGCAAACCAATTCATTATGTGCGCTTCATTTGGGCCGCGCTAAGAAGAAGGGTGTGTTTTAAAGATGGCTTGGCAGGAGCCAGGTGATTTACAACAAGGAGGGGCGGGAAGAAGAGGCAGAGGAGGGAGATGTAGTTTGGTTGTGACTTGAACACCTGTGCACAACAGCCAGCGAATGAGCACCCAGCTAAGGGGAGTGTGCAATGCCAGGTTGTGTAATTTTCAAAGTTAGGTATGTAATTAACGCCACAATATCTGCAGGGAATTCTGGAATGAGAGCAAGAGAGGCACTGTCCTGCCCTATCAGATGCCGCAGCGCCTGAAGAAGTGACCTGGGGACGTGAGAACAAAATGGTCTCCCTGAAAGAAGAGCAGAGTTCCTTTGTGTTCTTCCGGGGCTGCCGGGGCGTTGCTTCCTTCTGCTTATGGGTTCTTTGCACACTCTTAATGCTACGTCAGTTTTGAGTTTAGCCTTCTTCCTGATGTAGTCTTTGCCCAAACACCCTCTCCATAAACTTTTGAGTCCAGGAGGATGCTTTAAGAAAAAATTTATCTAAAATATTTTGTGATAGCCATCTGCAGGTCAAAAAATGGTGCTAGCTTCCTATGTACACATTGTTTTATTGAAACTTTCTTCTTAGTATTATACTTTAATGGTCTTACTGAAATAGCCAAAGAAACAATACACTGAAAAGGGAAGCAGTCTCACGTCAAATGCTCCAGACCGTGTTAAGAATTCTACCCTACCAGGGTTTGACTATCGTATCTTTGGATGTAAGAATGGGGCCAATTTTTAACAATAGAGATTTCTGACCATGGACCACTTCACAGCCACTGACATGTGCTGGGGAGCGTCGAGGTCCATGAAGGAGATGTGGCATGTCCAAGAGGTAGCAGGGGTCCGAGCATCTTCATGGACCCCCTGCCCCGCCCCGGGGGCTGCACCATTCCAACACTCTCACTGTTAAGTGCTCAGGGACACGTTCGTGCAGTGGTGCTGGCACAGTACCATCACCAGCATGCGATGCCACCTGCACCCCAACAGCTTACAGTCTATTGATTTCACTCATAGGAGGAGTGGAATCTGACTGGGCTTTTAAATGTGGGACCTGGAACACCTGAGGGTCTGTGCAGGCTGGGGTCGATTGCCCAATCCTGGTTTTTCTCAAAACAAACGTCCTGAAGGGCATCAAGAATCCATAGCCGCAGGTACACAGACAGGGACTCACTCTTGGGGATTTGTTTTGTTGTCCTAATTCCTATGGTTTCTCCTGGGAAGACCACAGCAATGCACGCACCCAGGGACATCATGGAGAGAAGGAGGGGGAAGCACCGCAGCTCTTGTGACCAAAGAGCCCCCTCAGATAGGACCACAAAGAAACCACTCCGGGTGTTTCCACCTTCAGGCCCTGTCTCCCCCTCCTGCTTCTCACAGAGGAGGGAGACTGGCTGGCCAGTTTCTAAGCTTTTGTACTCACAGTTGAGCTGGTTCAGCTTCGTGTTGCATTGCCTAAAAAAGCACACCATCTACTTCCTTCAAGTTTTAGATCAAGATGTCCTGGCAGAGATGCTGCCTCTCAGTAATGCTGTGGCTCCTCTCGCTGGGCACACAGCTAAACCACAGATCCTAGTCTTCTCGCACGTGTCCAGGTTCTGACCAACGGTTGCTAGGTGGAGAGATGGCGGCTACTTCCAATTCTGGCCTATAAAAGAATGTGTCATTTACTCTCCTTTCCCGCCCCATGCCACGTGTCAAACTTGGAGGCCAAGTGTTAGAACTGACCAGGCAGCAGGAAGGTGGTTCTCTGAATGACTGCATGGACAGAGGCCCCCACCCCTAGGGACACTGTTTTGTGTTTAGAGAGAAGTAAAATTCTGTGGCATTAAAGTACTACCACTCTGTGTTCATTTGTTAGAGCAGTTAGCCTACCCTTACCAAAACAAAGGCTATGCAGGGGCTATAAAAGATACCTTATCTAAAGTAGTTTATTGTCAAAGACTAAGTGCGTGGTGTCTTGGGTAGGTTTATCAAGATTTCAGGATATCAATTACACAGTAAAATGGCAGGGGATTAAGACTTAAGGAAAAACCGTCACATAAACAACCTGCTTGCTGTGCTAATCTCTTCTCTTCCAGGTTTTGAATGTAAGCTCATTTTCTAGGGCCCAGATGTGGCTCCTGGCCCTTGGAGACCCGGGGATTCTATTTCACTGACAGCAGGGGGTGCTCTGGGAATGTGTTCTTTAAATTAGCACTTACCTCTAGTAATGAAACTTTAGGAACCCGAAAGAGAATATCAGTTTTTTGGTCAATAAATAAATATCTGCTAACTTTGGAAACACAGATGAGCTCAGATTCAGTGTCTGGAAGGAGTCAAGGTGGCACATAAACAGTTCACACAGTTAAAATGCAACAACAAAAACTAAGGGAGGCCGAGGTTTACTCCCAGACCCACCCTGCACCTCGGGTGGAGAGACCCACTGCATCCTAGGACTGATCGGACAGTGCTCACTTTGTGAGGTGGGGTGGGGGTCGGCTGCTCTGTCTTCTCCTTATGCTCTTGCTAGGTGAGGGTGACTTTTGTCTGTGCTGCTCAGTTCCTGCCATAGCCACACTTTAAATGAGGACTCTGCAAAAGGGAGTTCTACGGAGGAGGTGGGGGTGGGGTGGGGGTGGAAGCTGCAGCTGGGCTGGGGGTACCCTTGCTTCCTGGTTGTCAGTTTCCCATCTGCAAAGTGGAGCTGTGGTCCTCACTCACCAGGCTGCCATAGGTGGGAGACCAGGTCCCACAGCCTGGTGGTGAAGTCTCATGTCTTTTCTTACATGGATCTGGGTGTGCATTTTTCTAGAGGTGTCCTGGCTGTCAGTTAGCTGGTGCCCCCAGTGTCTCCACCAGCCCATGTCTGGCCCCCAGAGTACAGTCCTCCCAGCCCACATTCCCAACCTCCAAGCATCAAGGGCAGGGACAACTTCCCTCCTGCACTGTCTTTGCCACATCACGTTGCCTCCCCACCTATTTCCCTGTCCGTGTTCCTGGTTAGTTAAAAGCAAGTGCAACAGGTTTTCTTCATGACATTCCCATTCTAGTAGCAGTTGCTGAATGAATAAATGAATGAAAGAATGAGAGAATGAATTATGGGCTAAATATATGTTTCCTTTAGAATCTGATCAGGCTTTAAAGCATTGTCGTTTCCTCTGCTGACTTGACATCACGCCTGGAGGGCTCCAGGAGCGCAGAGGCCCTTGGGGTGGCGAACAGGACCTGTCACCTCGCTTGGGTCCCAGGTGCCCACGTCCACACTAGGAACTTGATGAGGTTTTGTGGATGCGTGTGTAAATGAACAACTTACCTGTTCATCATTTAAGGTCGAGGACCACTGAGACTGAAGTCTGTGTTGCTTTCTAAAACCTATTTTTCTCAAGTGATTAGGGGAGGCCCCTTGGCCCCTGAGGTGGGGCTCGTATCCCCAGGAGATTCCTTACTCCACAACGACTTGGAGGTCCTGGTGTCAACACATGGCTTGGGGCTGTCCTGGAGGTCAAATGGCAAATGTTGAGAAATTAAGGCTGTTTATCAAAATCTTGCACAAAATTTCCCTCCATACTTAACATTGCCTTGGGAACTAAAACATTCTGCTAGAATTTTCTGAGTTTATGCAACAAGGTACCATTTTATCCATCACTGTCCTTGAAAGATTTATTTGATAACAGGTTTCAGGCCACGTACAGCAGGATGATAGTATTTTTATTAGGTGAAAGATGGGGAAAGGTGAGGAAGAATGGGTCCTAGCTTAATTCTACTCTCAGAGCATTCTGTTTCAGCAAGTACCCACGCGCGGAAAGACCTGCCTAGGAGTCCTAGACCTGTGCAGGGAGAGGAGACTCGTGTCTTGGCATTCACACCACATTGCCCCTCCTCATCCCGGTGGAAGCAACTCCCTGAGATTTGGGTGATTCAGGAACTTAAACCAGGCAAGACTGTCCTTCCAGGGTGTCCAGAAGAGTCCTCAGGGAGACAAGAGTGCTCAGTGACAGGGCACAGTCACAGAGAACCCATGTGTGACACAGGGCACTCCCTGGTGGTCCCACAGAGAAAACACCCTTCCCAGGCAGCCGGGCTCTCACAGGTTCAGCACCAGTGTCCTCTGGGATTCAGTTTCTGTCCCTGGATCAGCCAGGTGAGGCAGTGCTCTGACCGGCAGGTCTCAGGTTTCCCCTTGTTCAGGTCTCAGGAGGTGCAGTTCTCAGGCTGGGGCAGGGGGCAGGGGACAGGGCTGAGGGGACTGGACACACTCCAGGACAATTGGGTACAGCTGCCTGCAGTCACAGGGAGGTGCTCATGTCCAGAGGCTAGGACTCCCTGTTAACATCACTACACTCAGCAGGACTGCCAAACCTGCATTTCTCCCTCTCCCTTTCAGGGGCCCGGTTCCACCTGCTGGCGCACCTGCTCCTGCTGCCCGCCATGGCAAACCCAGCCGCCAGCCTGGCATCTCTGCAGTCGTCTCCTGATTGTGGGGTGCTCTCAATCCTGCTGTCCCTGACCATGGTGGCATTCTCTCATTTGCTCCTCAGTTGGTGGTCTCTTACGGTGCAGCACAAGCCATGGCTGCGTCCTTAGCCTTCCCAACAGTGCAGAAGGCAAACCCAACCCTAATCAACCCCATCTGCCCAGTGCATTTCCTGAAAATAAACCCGAACCAAAAAAGCCAAACAGTAGATAAGATGGAAAAAATTCAACTCACGAAAGCCCAAGGCCATGGTGGGGCTGGAGCAAGAGAAAGACTCAGTGGTGCTGGTCGAGTCTCCAGTATGTTGGTATTTTATTCACCCTTGATTTCTTACATTAGTTTTTAAAAATATTATATCACAATATTGTTTATCTAGATTTCTGAGTTGTATTGTTGTCCACTAAAATTTTGTGCCTGAGGCCAGTGCCTCACCATCCTCTCCCTAATCATAGTTCTGGTTGGTTGTTAGAACTATGAACTACCTCGAGGGAAATCCTAATAAGAAATGTGTAGGGCCTCCATAAGGAAAACTGGAAAACTTCACTTAGGAACTTAAGTATTATTTGAATACATTAAGAGTAACATCACCTTTTTAGGTTTTCTTCTTTCCTAATGTATGCATTCAAGGTTTTAAATATCTCTTTGTGTAAAAATAAATTTACGCTGTAGTTTTTGATATTTATGGTGTGTGTCGCATTTGGTTCGAACTCCTGCTGTGTTTGTGTTGTGATTTCTTCTTGGACCCATTGCCTGTTTTACATTCTGCTTCTTTATTTCCAAACACAGGGGGATATTCTCGCTGTCTTGCTGTCCCTGTTGTACAGCTCAACTGCATTGGATCAGACAACATTCTTCAGGCAATCCCAGGGTTTTGAAATTTGTTGTGACCCACCTGCATGCTTGAGCTATGCAGGCTCTGAGAGCCTGCATTCCGTGTGCTGGTAAAGCATCCGATTCTGTGGCTGTGGAGTGAATTCTTTCCTGCCTGTCAATTATATCAGACTTTATCACATTTTCATCATTTTCTATATCTATATATCTTTTTGTCTGTTTTTTTTCTGGCATCCCTGAAAGTGTTGTGTTAAAATCTCTTTCTAAACTTGTGAATTTGATTATTTATGCTTTTAATTGTTTTTACTATCACTTTACATATTTGAAGCAGTGGTATAATACATGCTAATTCGAAGTGTTATATTATCCTGGTGAATTGACAGTTTTATCATAAGAAATAGCCATCTTTTCCTCTAGGAAGGCTTTATTCTACACCTTAGTATCTACTTTGCATGTGTTGGGTATAGCAGCATCATAGTGAGATCACCACACAAGTCTTAGTATTTAGAAAGATTGAAATTCTACGATATCTTCTTCAACCACAATGAAATAAAATGAAAAATCAATAACTAAAGGAAATCTGTAAAATTCACATGTGTGTGGAAATTTAACAATATACTCTAACAACCAATGAGTCAATAAATAAAGAAATCATGAGGGATTTAAAAAGTACTTTGAAATAAATGAAAATTAAGACACAACATACCAAGACTTATGAGAAGTAGTGAAAGCAGTGCTCAGAAATAAACTCGTAGCTATAAATGTCTACATTAAAAAAAGATTTCAAATAAGCAACCTAACCTTCCACCTCGAGGAACGAGAAAAAGAAGAGCACCTGAAACTTAGATCTAGTGAAAGTAAAGAAATAATAAAGATTAAATTAAACAGAAAGTAGAAAAACAGTGGAGAGAATATTGACAAATATTTAGTTAGATTAACTATAAGAAGTAGAGAGACAACCCTAATTACTAAAATCAGGAATAAAAGTAAAGACATTACTACTGATTTCACAGAAATAAAATAAATGATAAATAAACACTATGAACAACGCTGTGTCAACAAGTTAGATGAACCAAATAAAATGTACCAAATCCTAGAAACACATGTAGTACCAAAACTGACTCAAGAAGTAGGAGTAGGGAGGGAGGTGGAGAGCACTGGGGAGGGGGGCTGGTATGGGAGTAAAAGACAGAGAACTATACTTGAATAATAATTAAATTAAAATACTTAAAAATTAAAAAAAGAAACCTAAAAAAAGAAGTAGGAGTATGTCTTAACAGATCAATAACAAAGAGATTGAATCAATAATAAGAAACTTCTCAATGAATACAAGTCCTGGACCAGATGGCTTCACTGTTAAATTCACTCAAACATTTAAAAAAGAATTGACATCAATTATTCTCAAACTTTTCTAAATGTATAAGAGGAGGAAAGACTACCTAACTCATTCTGTGAAATCACTATTTTCCTAATACCAAAGCCAGATGTGAAAACCCTTGACAAAATACCAGCAGCCCAAACCAACAGCATATTAAGAGGATTAAACACCACAACTAAATAGGATTTATCCCAATAATACAAGGTTGTTCAACATACAAAAATTAAGCAATGTAATACATCATATTACTAGAATAAAGGAGATATATAATCTCAACTCAATCTCAGAAGGAGCATTTGACAAANAAATTAAAAAAAGAAACCTAAAAAAAGGAGTAGGGGTATGTCTTAACAGATCAATAACAAAGAGATTGAATCAATAATAAGAAACTTCTCAATGAATACAAGTCCTGGACCAGATGGCTTCACTGTTGAATTCAAACATTTAAAAAAGAATTGACATCAATTATTCTCAAACTTTTCTAAATGTATAAGAGGAGGAAAGACTACCTAACTCATTCTGTGAAATCACTATTTTCCTAATACCAAAGCCAGATGTGAAAACCCTTGACAAAATACCAGCAGCCCAAACCAACAGCATATTAAGAGGATTAAACACCACAACTAAATAGGATTTATCCCAATAATACAAGGTTGTTCAACATACAAAAATTAAGCAATGTAATACATCATATTACTAGAATAAAGGAGATATATAATCTCAACTCAATCTCAGAAGGAGCATTTGACAAAATCCAACACCCTTTCATTATAAAAACATGCAATACACTAGAATTAGAATAAAACTTTCTTAACAAGATAGAGGTTATCTGTGAAAAATACACAACTAACACCATACTTAAGGGTGAAAGCCTAAAAGCTTAACTCCTAAGATCAAGAATAGGTAAGAGTGTCTGTTTTCAATAATTCTCTTCAACATTGTACTGGGATTTCTCACTAGGGCAATTAGTCAAGAGAAAAAAAAAGTCACTTTTATTGGAAAGACAGAATCAAAACCTTCTCTATTACTCTGTTATTACAGCACTCTGCATCCTATAGACTACATAATCTTATAAATAGAAACCTTAAAAGAGTCCACAAAAAAGCAATTAGAGCTAATCATTGAGTCTGCAGTTGCTGGATACAAGATCGACCACAAAAATCAGTTGTGTTTCTACTCATTACCAATGGAAAATAAAATATGTAGAATTCTGTTTACAGTGACATTAAAAGGAATACAAGGCAACAATAAATTTAACTAAGAAAGTGCAGGACTTATATATTAAAACACACAAAACATTGTTTAAATTTAAAAAAACTAAATAAATGGAAAGATATCCCATATTCATAGATTAGAGGACTTAATATTGTAAAGATGATAATACTTTCCAAAGCAATCAAATCGATTTCTGTAAAAAGTCCAATGACCCTTGTTTTCACAAATGGAATATTTAATTCTAAAATTCGTATGGAATTGCAAGGAACTCTGAATAGCCAAAACTACCTTAAAAAAGAACAAAGGGAAGTAAAATGTATACATATTGGGAAGGAGGATATAAAACTGCCTTTGTTCACAGACAACGTGATTGTGTCTGTAGAAAACCCAAAAGAATTGGCCAAATAATGCTCCTGGGACTAATAGGTGATTACAGCAAGATTGTAGATACAAGACTAATATACAAAAGTTAGTTGCTTTCATGAACAAGTGAGAGGTGTTTTAATTTTGAAATTAAAAACACAATATCATTTACATCAGCACCCCTTAAAATAGAATATTTGGATATAAATCTAACAAAATCTGTGCAAAGATGTATATAAGAAAAACAACAAAACTCTGATGAATGAAATCAAAAAAGAACTAAATAAAGAGATTATTTTATGTTCGTGAATAGGAAGATTCAATCTTGTCAGGGTGTTGGTTCTCAAGATGATCTATAGATTCAGTGAAACCTCTTATCAGTCAGAATTGTTTGGTGGATATTGAGAAACCGATTCATATGTTTGTATGGAAGCAAAAGACCCAACACAGTAAACACAATAGTGATGAAGAAGAACAGAGACGACTGACACCACCCATCTGACTTCAAGACTTGCTGAAGGCACTCATCGAGACAGTGTGGTGTTGGAGAAAGAACAGACACAAAAATGAGCAGGACAGAAACACAGCCCCATAAGTGTAGTCAGTTGACAAAGGAGCAAAAACAATGCAATGGAGCAGAGATAGTTTTTTTTTTTTAAATTAAACAAATGGTGCTAAGTACACACTATGGGTTTGGACAACTTTATAATAACATGCATAATATGAGGTTAAACATAGAATAACCATATGATCTAGTGATTCCACTTCTGGGTATAGGTTCAGAAGAACTGAAATCATATGCACAAACAGAGATGTGTACCTGAATGTTCACAGCAACACTATTCACAATAGACAAGAGGTAGGAACAACTCAAATACTTATCAATGAATGAGTGGGTGAACAAAATGTGATATATACATAGGATGGGATACTATTCCACCACAAAAGGAGTGAAGCACTGAGATCTGCTACAACAGGGGTAAACCCTTGACAACTTTGTGCTAAGTGAAAGAAGCCAGACACAAAAGACCATATGTTGTATTATTTCATTTATAGAAATGTCCTAAAAGATACATTTTTAGAAGCAAAAAGCAGGTGAGTAATTGCCAGGGTCTGGGGGGAAGATCAATGAGATGGCATTGCAAATGGGTACAGGGTTTCATTTTGGGGTGATGAAATGTTCTGGGATCAGACAGTGGTGATGGTCACAGTACATTGAGAATACACTAAAAGCCACTTTAGTGGAAGACTTTAAAATGGTTAACACAATAAATTTAGCATTGTGTGGATTTTACTAAAGACTCCTGTAACAAACCCCTCAGACAAAGATATCAACGGGAATACTATTTTAAACACTGAACAATTATAAACAACCTAATTGCCCAACAATGCTTATGATCGAACTATTGTGGAGCAGGCATTCGACATGTTCTACATAGCTATTTTGAAGATTAATATGAACACTGCAGCAAATGTAACAATTATGTTCAGAAAAGAAGCAGAGTACAATGCTGCATGTATTCTACAACAGTGGCTTTAAAACAGTGTATACATAAGCAAAGATAGAAAAAAAGACAAAAAATTAGTTCTGTGTGATTTATGAATTATTTAAAATTTAATTTCAATATTTTCTTATGATAGAAAAGTTGTTGCCAGTCATTTAACAAATACTTATCAAATGTTTACTTGCGCTATCAGAAAAAAAAATAACAACTTAAATACTTAAGTTTGAGATTGAAAAATGCACCAAGATATAAAGCAATTGCCGTTTTGGAAACATTTAGCAGAACATATTTTGAATTGTTGCCAAATGCTGGCTAAGACCTTGGTTTCCTTGTGATTAACACTTACAGTGGATTTCAAAATCTTTCATTCCATCAACTATTTCAATGAGGGAGAAGGATGTTTATTTTGATTTATCTTAACATTTCTAAGCTTACCAACATTAATATGATGTCTTAAAAAGACCAATATCTTCATTCATTTGTTCTTGTGCTTGTTTATAAACTATTCATTTCTTACCAATAATACATTAGACACCATTGGGAAGTAGAGAAAAGCAAAATGCAAATATTTCCCCCAAGAAGTTTAGGTTTAATAAATGAGATGACACATACAAGTGAACCAGGTCTTTTAAAGTAGGTGTTTCATTTGAATTCCAACACTAACATACAGAACATTTGTTCCACATAAGCACATTATAGAAAATAAAATTATATTCATGAAATTTTTCTAGTTCAAAATAATCAGACCTTACTCTTAGCCAAAATTCTGTGAATTCTTGTTTTAATAAGGTGCCGCTTGACAGCTTCACTGTGCAGCTGCCTTGCTCAATTGAATATCGGTTAGTTTCGTGGCTTCTTGTCGAAATTAGGAAAAGCGTCCTTTGCTATGTATTGAATAGTCACTTGATTGCAAGCAAACACTTGAAGTAGATTCCCACCAAGGCCAACAGAATTCAGTATCGAGTCTACGTGTCACAGTCTCCTGTGTGATGAACACAGGAGTGATGAACACAGACACCGAGTGATGAACACCCTCCACCCCCATCCCTGTGTTCCAATCCCACTTTTCTAAACTTTTATTTTTTGGTCCTGATTGTGGCTTTTCCAGTTGCTGCAAAAGGGATAGTGATATAAGCCAAAACTGGTGACAACATTCACTTAAGAAGGGACCAAGCTGATGACCCAAAGCGGATTCCACTGGTACATCACCCACCAAACCCTGGTTCTGATGACCAGGAGTCTTAAGTTCATTACTAATGTTGGGGTAACTATTCAGATCATAGTAGGTGCTTTGTATAGATATGAACTAAATAGAAAAAACACCTGTGCTTCTCTGAAAAAGAACTAACTAACCCAAACAAATTTTAGGGAAAACTAAAATCCTCGTTACATTTATAAAGATTTGGCTGCGTTGGAGAGTTCAGATTCTTTTTTAGTTTATTAAACATAAAATATATATGTAATTTGGTTTATCTCTTAATGCATTTTGTTTAGTAGCTTAATAGCATTAAAATTATGCAATTTAAACTTAAAACTTGAGCTATCACAAGGTGTTAAATTTTCGCTTTTTAATCAGTATTTTAGAATGTTATATAAAATTAATATGATAAAAATATTACAGAAAAAGAAATCAGGTTTTCTGTAATTAATTTTTTAATGTGATGAAGCAAACATAAAACCATCTCCATTTAGAAAATGAATAGAGGAGAAAAGTGGAAAACATTAGAATTGATTTATGAGCTTTTTGCTTATTTTTATTAAGATAATAATAATAATTTGACAATATGGGCAGGAAAATATATTACAAATTTTCCTAGATCATATTGTTCGAAAAAAATATCTGGGAAACTAAATATCTATACATTTAACTACAGATAACCTGAATTTTGGTCATTAGAAATTAAAATGTTAAAATACATATTATAAACAAAATTCAAACTTTTCTGTAGTGACTAACAGATGAAAATCCAGTTGCTCCTTGATGTAACAGTGATCCAGTCAAGAGCTTGTCCACGGAGAATGTTTTGTGCAGCAGAGTTGATGGTGTCATTTGGATGAGTAACTACACTTTTGTCCTTATCATCTTGTAAAAATAAAGGAGAATGAAAGAGAGGAAGCCAATGCTAGGGCTAGGGTCTTTGCTGCAATGGAGATAGGGTAGAAATCACACACACCCAGGGAGCCTTTCCTGACCTTGACAGCTGCTCCATACCCAAGTGAAGAAACCATTGTGTGTCTCCTGGGCCCTCTGATTTACTCTCACCTGGTTCATCGTCATACTCCACTTGAACTTACCATACTGTTTTATATCCAACTGTTATTATATAAATCTGTGGTAACTAGCAAAACAAACCACCTCTCTGTTGTGAATCATCTTGATGGAGTAGTCAATGTCTGGCCATGGTGAAAAGTGGGGTGTTATTGTGCATTATTTACTAATTTCACCTAATCTGGTAGAGTAGTTGGCACCACATATTTTTTTTCCTCCTTAATTTCCCAAGTGTGAAGGTACAATTGACTTGGAGTGGATTGTGCCTTGAGTTATATTTAGGGTTCTGATGTGCAACCACCGTGAGTCTTCATTGCTAATGATATTGTAATATGATGCAGCTGGCTGTGACGCCCAGCCAACCCCCAATGTACCCCCATGGGCAGCAGAAATTGAAGGAGTGATGATTTATCTTCTGCCCTCCATGTGGCTGAGCAGTCACTCTGGGTGAACTTTATCTATTGATGCCACTAGGGCTCTGAGTTTTCTCAGGAGCTGCTAAGTACCTGCATTGTGAACCAACTGACAAACCAGTTAGGCAGCAGGCACCTTGGCTGTGTCCTTCCCATGTCCTTCGTGGGACTTTCTGGCAACCTTGCCCAAATGGACAGCATCTGGCTCTCAGCTGTTCCTACCCCAGCTGGTGGCTGGTCACCTGCCATGATTCAGATGCTAGAGTCCCCTCTTGCACCAAATCCTTCAGTGTTTTTCCTACAACTTTCATTAGACATAAATTTTTCCTTAAAGAGATATTTTCCTAGGAAAAAACTGACCAATGTATACAATTAGTGGATGGTCAACCTGAATGTTTAAAGACAGTAAGTTTTTTGAAATATATTTATTAACTTAAACTATTCTAACACAAACTTGTTGTTATGTTGAGTTGTGTCCCCTCCTCCCTTTGAAAAAAGCTATGTGGCTCCCAAGTGGAGGGTTTAAATAATAATGGAACTCAATCAGTGAAGATTCCACAGGCCAGTCATCAGATCTTCCCCTGGGAAAGTTGGGTCCTACATGATAATATACATGTAGGCTACTGTAGCTCAGCTTCACCACTTATACTTCCATGAGATGTTTACCTCCTATAGGAAGATTAATTTGGAGAACTCCCAGGTATAAAGTTGGCCCTTGATACATGTATTTCCAAAGCATGTTGCTCATGGTTCTGAATTGTTAAAGCTCATTTTGGAGACAGTTTTTGTCACATGCTTGTGTACTACGCACCCTGCGTTTTATGGTGAATTTGGAACACAGAAGGACAGCACAGCGATTGTAAGTAAGGAGAATCTGAGATACAATATTCTGTCATTTAGGTACCCTTGGAGTTGTTATTTGTGTTTAAAATTTAAAACAGTTTAAAATTCAAAACAGAGTGCAAACGAGATAATGTTTTCTTAGAAAGTACAAATTTTTACTCATACATAAAATGATTTACTGAATTTGCATATCATTAAAATCAAAGTGTATTTAAAAATTGTTAATTATTTAAAACAACACATCAAGAAATAATTGCTACTAACTGTTGTTTCATATTTACTACTGAAACAATTGATGCCTTTTATAGAGTGGATGCCATTTCTGATCAATAGTTCACACTCAATGTCTCCTATTTTATTCTTATCTTATTGCATTGGCATGGACCATAGTCATGGCAGTAATGATACAGGTATCTGACTTGAAAGGCAAATGCATCTACTATGTCACCACCTCACACAATGTCAGCTCTGTGCTCCTGGTGTAAATGTATGTGTATGTTAACAGAAGTGAATGTGGGTATATTGCATTTGGCCAAGTTGGTACCAGGGTCATAGGCTGTGGAAATTCTTTGTGGCCTAATAAATGCTCTCTTTTGTAAATGTGCCATGTATGCTTGAAAATAATTTCTATGCTCCATTAGGAAATTTATTTGTATATATTTATTAGGTTAAACTTGTCAGTTGTATATTCAAATCCTCCTTTCCTTGTATACTTTATTATTTGCCAGTTTCTAAAGTTGTGTTAATGGTTCCCTTAATTATTCTGGGCCTGTCAATTTCTTTTTGTATTTACAACAGTTTTTGCAGTATGTATCTCAAAGCTCTGTCCCCAAAGGAATAAAAAGAAATTTATGGCCCACACATTCTTCAAGGATTACACCTTTAATCATTATAAAATATCCACCTTTTCCAATTTTATGTTTTTTTTAAATTTTTACTTTTTCTGATGTTAACAGTGGTCTCACACATTTTCCCATCTAGCTTACATTTTTATTTTGTCATTTAATTTCTTATAAAAACATATAAGTAAATTTTATTTTTAACCTGAATCTAGGAGATTCTTTTAATAGAAGAATTCAATCTAGAAAACTCTTATGTTCAAAACTTTTCCTTCATTTGACTTTGTGTTTAGCATTTGTAGCTTGATTTCTAGTGGCTTGTGCCTTTGACAGTCAAATTTCTGCATCAATTTAAAGACCTGGTGGCTTCCCCAGCCTTCTAGCCTGTCTCAGGTGCTTGTAGCTGCAGGGCAACATCATCCTATCTGGTCATCAATGAGTCCTTGTGCAGAGTCCGTGAACTGAATGAATTTGGGGTTTGGGGTCCAGGTGCCCAGAAGGTCCTTGAGTTGCTTTCTCGTTGTTCCAGAGAAGAGAAATCTCAGCCTTAGGAAGCCAGTAGCAGATGTTTGCTCTGGCTGTGACATCACTCTGAAGAATGCAGGCACCAGCTTCCTAGACATTGAGCAGAAACTTTTGGGGAGTCAGAGTGGCAGGGCTGTTGCAAAAGCAAATAACTGTATGAAGGCCCACTAGAATTATGTAGCCAAAAACTGGGGTGGGGAGGCAGGGGTGGATTAAGGAAGACTGATGTTTTAACAAATCAGAGTGTTAGTTAATGTCCGTGTGGCTCTTTTTAACACGTTTTTCATTATGATGTTTGGAACCTAAATAAGCTTTTTGAGTCTCCAGCTGGGGGAAATTTGAACTGCATCCTTTCCAAGAGCTTAAAGGTCTTGGACATCAAATAATTCCCTAACAATAAAGAAATATTTTGTGTGTTTTAAATATTGGTCTCATCATTTAAATAATGACAGGAAACTGTTTTATTGACGTAGAGCTGATATAAGTAGGAGCCCGGAGGACCCTTGGAAACATGTTACATTGTATTAATTGTCCATATTATCTGTGATGCTGAAGCCTGCTGGGGCACACCAAATGGGTTAATGTCTGTGCCATAAATAAAAGGGAAGTGTTTAAGGCAATATTAATTGAAATGCATTCATGCAATTACAAATGCTTGTGTCAAGCTCAGTGCCTCTAAATGCCCACTCTTTTCCTGGAATGGCTTGTAAAGTGACTGTAGGATGCATGAGCCTTTCTCATTCCTTCCTAACCAACCTTCCCACAGAAGCGCTGCTCATCCACCCCATGCAGCAGGTTCCGGCTGCTGGAGCACCAATGGTGTGGGAGTCGAAAATTCAGTCTCATCCGGCAGGGAGGTCACAGCAGTTCTCTCCTGGCAAGACAGTCAGTTCTCTGCTCAGCCAGTTCCATTAGCTTGGCTGGGTTTCTGAAGCTGTGACCCCAAATTATGTGGACTAACCCCCACTATGCCATGTTTTACTCACACAGGGGACAGGTTCAGGGGTGGGGGTTGATAGGAGGAAAGGGTTCATCTGTGAAGAGGTGATACTTCACAATTGCTGAGTATGCCACAGCAGCACACACGTGTGCATGCAAACATGCGTGAGTCTCACTGAAACCCTGGTAAGTGAGCAGGGGTGAGTGGTCACCCCAGGCACAGGTGGGAAAACTGGCTGGCTAGTTCAAGATGACTTAGCTGACAAGTGGCTGGACTGGGATCAGGAGCCTTGTCCCTAGAGCTCAGTGCACCTGTGGTTCTCTCAGGAACGAGATCCTTCTTTATGGTCAGCCCCATGACAGCTACAGAGCCGGCCGAGGAGAGGGGCCAGGATGGTTGAGATGCTCGGAATTGGAGGGCCTCTTGATACCTGATTTCTTCGTGGGACCGCACAGGATCCCAGGAAAAGCCCCAGTGTGCTTGGAGGGCCAGACAGCACTCCAGGGACATCTGTTGCTAGGCACACATTGCATTCTTTTAGAAAATCAATGAGACTAAAGTGACACATGTGGTTGCATGTCCTGTGGAAGTTGTTCACCCTTGTCCTGTTGTTCAGAGTCGTCCTTCAGCCTTGGGAGGAGGGAAGGACTTGGAGCAGCAGTCTGCAAGTACCCCACACTCTCTCTGTCACCCTTTGGCCTGACAATCTGTCTTCCAGAGGCAAAACAGGCCATGCCGTCTGGCCTTCCTAGAGAGGCCATCTGTGCAGGTCATCTCTTGGTGGGGACAACACACCACAGAGCTCTGTGTCTCCGTCAGAGTCACAAGGACATGCTGACCAAAGTCGGAACTCGTTTGGGGCTGGCTATCTACATTGGCGGGAACAAAGGAAGTCTGTTTGATTTTCAGGGGAAAGAAATTCCACAGGGGAAAAAATATGGACTTAGGTAGTCGACAATATCAGTTCTAAAAATGCAATTTCCGGATTAATAACAGGGACGATGTTCTAGTTGGCTGGCTCCTTCAGGACGTGCGCTTTTGACCCACAGAACATATTGTGCCCCGTGGCTCCAGCTGAAGCGCAACGTAACAGTCCTCCCCTTTCTAAAGCGTGATGTCTATTAAAGTGGCCACTGCTTGTGCAGGGTCCGCGGTGGAAATGAGAAATGCACCTCAGTCAGTGGACTGGTTGCTGGTTAAAATTTAATATTTGCGTGTCTATAGATTGCATTAAGATAGGGAAAATTTCACAAAAAATAGTGTGGTTCTTATATGAAACTGCTTATGTGACTTGTTCTGCTTAGAAAGATTAAGGACTTACACCAAGGACTTAACATAAAGCAAAATTTATGATCACATATATACTGCACATACATACAACACATGCACACATTATGTACATGCACGGGTATATTGATACACATATATACATGTATATGTTTATAACAGTGCATGCTATGATTTTAGAACTATTTCACCCTTTGTATCTTACTAATTTACCTTTGAGAAAAGTGGGAAGAAAGATCAGGTGGCTTGCATTTACAGAGAGACTCATCAGTTACCTGTGTTGTGTTTCTAATCGAGAAGTCAAATGTCCTTTTCAGGAAGCAATCAGACTCCAAGGGGAGAAATAAACAATAGTCAACAGTGTCAGGGAAGATAAAAGGAGTCCACGAGTCTGTGCGCTTCAATTTATCCACCTGCCACTATGGGTGTAAAGGAAGGGAACATACTATATTTTAAGGGTTAAAAAATTAGACTCATCAGAAAAAAATGAGGAGATTTAAGAAAACAGGGACCAGGCCATTAGAAGAATAGTGAATCTAGTACACAGCTTCAATGAGAGTATTGTTAAAATCTAAAAACCACTATGATCATTTTCAAATTGTTCTAGTACTGAGTGGATAAGAAATGAGTCCCTATTTTGTAAAAAAGGGAGTTTTTTTGTTGTAAAATATTCATCCTGGTCATTGTTAGTTGTTATCATGAACAATGTAGGTATTTGGACAGATCAATGGCCCCACATTTCCTCCTGGTCCTTGGACAGGTATAGCTCACAAATTAATAAATACTATTTCTTTGAAAACTCACATATTGTGAATTACTCCTAATTATTTTTAGGGGAAATGTCAAACAGAGTCTGAGTTTTATGGTGAACCGAAGCAAATCTTCCAGAATTGTTTTCCCCATGAGAGTCATTGTGCCCAGTCTCTTTTCACCTTTGACCTGATGCTCCTGGTGGGGGTGGACGCATATCTGGGCAGAGCCACGTAGTCAGTGGTTGGTGCAGCCTCTGCATCAGGCTTCAAGTGAGCACCCAAGAGCTGCCAGGGCATAGGAAGTAGGGAGGTGGTTTTGTGGACAGTCCTGTTCACTTCCCAGATCATATCTAGAATCTGTCCACCTCTCTCAATTGAAGTATTTGCATCAGTTTTCTTTCTAAGAGTGATGTTATCCCAGGTCCTAGAATCTATCCTGTTGCTGTAGACTATACCCTCTAATCTTCAAATGGAGAAAATATCAACAATGGGTACTTCTTCAGTCATGGCCAATGTCATGGTGATGGTCATGGGAGGTCATAATGAAGGTCATGAGTGATGGTCATAGATAATGGTTGTTGGTAATGGTCATGGCAATGGTCATGGGAGAAGGTTATAGTGAAGGTCACAGGTGATGATTGTGAGCAGTGATCATGGGGAATGGTCATGTGAATGAAAATGGAAGGTCACAGGTTATCATCATGGGTGATAGTCACAGGTGATGGTCATAGACAATGTTTGTTGGTAATGATCATAGGAGAAGGCCTCAGTAATAGTCATGGGTATTGGTCACCAGCAAAAGTCCTGGACAATGGCTCTAAGAGAAAGTCAAAGGAAATTATCAAGGGCAATGATAATGGGTGATGATTATCAATGAAAGTCATAGGTGAATGTAATAAAGTTCAAGGTCAAAGGTCAAACAAAAGAATGTCTTCAGGACAAAGTGTACTGTTTTGGGGAAACAAAGAGGAGAGTTGTCTGAGTCTTGGATGGATTTTTGGTCTCACCCATGAGTGGTTCGTTGTATAAACATTTCAGACTAAATTTTGAGGGAGAATTGTGAAGCAAGGGGCTTAATGGGAACTGTGTATAACACAGAGACATGACTGAGCATGTCAGCAAAGAACAAAGGACAATTCAAGTATCCATGAATTAAATTCAGAAAAAAAATTGGATGTAGATTTGAAAGTCTGTTGCATTTCTTTTGTGGTTTCTGTGATGAAATTCAGGAAGACAGACCTGGAGGTACATTCTGGAAGGAAGTTCAGGAAAGTGCAAAATATAGTTACCGCCGGGCTACAATAAACATCTGAGTTGGAACATGTGGGTGAGACTGACACTTAGAAAGAGATTAAGGGTATTATGTCTGCTTTTCCTCTAGTGGAAAAGGGTCAATGAGCGAACGATGCGTGAGAGCTGGAAGTGGCAGCCTGGACCTTCCTTTGCTTTTCCAACCACAGCAGATGATTAGTAGGAGAACACATTTTAAAAAAACTAGTCTCATCTTCCTAGCTCTCCAGGAATGATGGAAATAAAGTCAGTTACCCTGGAATATAAATGCATCTCAGTATGTGAGTCTTAATATCAGGTTTCCTTTGTAAATATGGAATCTGGCAATTATTTTAAAGTTTTTCGAGTTACCACCTACTGCTTGAGAATACACGGAGTCTGCTCCCACTCAGGTCTGCTCCTACAGAAAACCTTTGGAGCATTGAGCTGGCCACCTGTCCATCAGGAGAAGTATCATGCGAGTCAGGCATTTGTATTTTAATAGTTTGAAATATTTTGATGAAGGATTGAATCAGAGCATCAAGTAAAAGTGCATTCTCCAACTTATTTGATTTGTATTTTCTCTCTGAATTCTGGACTTCTAAAAAGTTTTAAATCAAATGGAAGATTTCGGAGTGACTGTTATGCAAACACTTTCTGCATTTCCTGGGGCTCGTCCTTTCACAGTCTTGCACCACAGCAAAAACAGATGCGTAGGTTTTACAGAAACGTTCCAAACAAACTCACCTTTGTGCTGAGGCAATTATGGAAAATTTCTACCTTAAGTACAACCTTTGAAAAAGGAGGCGTGGGCCAAGCAGGTGGTGGCGGCTCCACCCATGTGCTCCTCCGGCCTGTGCCTCCCGTGCAGAGTGTGCTGATGTGCGTGTGTGCAGGCTAATTTCACAGCTCGTGTGTTTTCTACTGACCTGCAACCAGTGGAGGGACAAACAAAAAGTGGGCAGAAAAAAAACTGAAAAAGAATTTTTACAAGACAATCTGTATGAACTGACAAATGAAATCTGCTGGACTGGAAACTAGACCCGTTCTATGAAGATTGCCAGCCTCAAAGGTTGAATTTGGAAGAGCATAAGTAAAATTAAACAGGTAAGTAGAGTAACAGCATTTCTTCAGACAATATTTCTAGGTTAAACATAACTTAATCCCATGGTTACTTTATTCACTTACGGTGGTGTGGAGATGGTTGTAGGGGCCAATGCCGATGTGAGTGCAGACAGCTAGTTTCGCCTCCATACAGTTCACTCGTGAGTCTGCATCTGGTGTCACGAGGGTGGGGGGCAGACAACCTACTAGTACCACCGACAACCTCCCTCCTTCCTTCCCTCCCACTCTCCCTCCCTCCCTTTGTCCTCTCCTCCTTCACTTCCTTTCTTGTAGACAGAAAGGAGCAAACTCAGTGTGAGTGCAGATGACTGTGTTCACAGAGTCCCTGGTGGGCGGGGGACCAGGCTGGGTGGTGGAGAGCCTGGAGCGGATCTCACTGTGCTGGCCTCTTTGACCCACTTCTTTCCCTTAGTGTCTGGGTGCGAGGACCCCACTGGCCTCTCTTACATCCTGTGCATGTGGAGCAAGGCTCTCCTGTCACCAGCCCCTCCTATCCCCCTGTTGGCCACAGCTGGTGCTACACCCTGACTGTTCTGCAACACAAAAGGGTGGCCCCCTGTCATCAGCACCAACCATTTCTAAATCCCTGCCCAGAGGTGAAGATCAACTCTCAGTCACCCAATTAGCTCACTAATTTCATTGTGCTGGTGTGTGTGTGTGTATGTTAGCACACATGTGTGTTTCTGTGTGGATATGGGAGGAGGACTCTTAGGGCTGTGGATACCCTGGGGATAGCACTGAGAGCGCCCTAGTTCTCAGGAGCCCTATTGGGGACCCTGTATGAAAGGCAAGGTATTAGGAGGAAGACAGGACTCTGGAGTCTCTGGGTGACCTAAGATGCTGCAGAACCTGTCAGGCCCGAGGTCACTTTGGGCAGATGGTCCAGCCCCATATGACAGAACTATCCTCCTGTCCAGCATCTTTCCACACAGTGTCTGTCTGTCCCATAATTCCCTGGATTCATAGTCAGGAACCCAGTGTGCCGTGGTCTTGTATTAAAGCTCTATGTGCTGATGGATGGGGTCCTACTCTGATGGTGTGACCCCACTTCCTCTTCATTCCCCAGTCCTCCTCCACCTGTCTTCACAGGGGAGCTTTCAACCCAATCCTCTCTCACTCCTAGGGCAGGGAAAGCCATCTTTGTCCACAACCACATCCCTGGTTTGGCATTCTGCTTCCTCCTGCATTTGACAAACTATTTTCCAACATTATATAAAACTATCACTGAGAGCCCTGGCTGGTGTAGCTCAGCGATTGAGCATGGGCCTGCGAACTACACGATGGCAGTTCGATTCCTAGTCGGGGCACATGCCTGGGTTGCAGGCCAGTTCCTGGCAGGGGACGCATGAGAGGCAACCATGCATTGATGTTTCTCTCCCTCTGTCCTTCCCTTCCCCTCTAAATATGGATAAATAAAATCTTAAAAAAAACTATCACTGAGAGAAAATTCCCATGAATAAAATAAAATGTGTTTGATTTGAATCATTTTTTAAAAATGAATGAGACAGACTCCTATATTAGCAGAGCTTGACGAAGATAAATGCTGATTTCCCAGTTCGGTTGATCCAGATCAAAGCAGGAAAGGATCCCTGGGTTTTCGAGTGTCCTGTCACACGTGGACGTTGGCCAGACTGTGGATTTGGCCATGTAATGCACATAAAGGAACTCACAGTGTCAGAAATACCCCTTTGCCTCTGTTTTTCTACAAGTTAACCACCAAACATATACACTGGAGCTTTACCATCTCCAAACAGTGTGCTGAAGTAGAGTTGGTGAGACGGGCAAGGTACGGTGGCCAGTGTACCCAGAACTTCTGACATCACTGTGGGGTCTGCCCTGGACCCCACAGTGGTCCCCCCACATGACTTTTTACTTAGGGGCAGACTTTGGAGCTTCATGTGGCATGGGACATCATCAGTGACAAACACTTCTGTGTATCTAAAGGGGGGCTGCCCCCACAGAGCCCCAAATCATCCGGAAGAATACTTTCCACGGCCAGTACTTAAACCCCCAAACAAATGACAAAACAGAAAGAAACCAGCTACACTTTTGGTAACTCACAAAGGCAAAAAAAAAAAAATAATCAGCACAAAGGAGACAAAATTATCTTGACTAATAAAGGAATAAAGTTGTCCACCAGCATTTAATCATTGGCTGTGGCCCAAATTTCCTGACGTTTGACACATTGGTGGTGTCCTCCAGGTGCATCCATACTGCACACATCAGGTGCACACACCAGGACTTCCTTCTGTCATGGCTGAATAACACTCTACTGCACATTGGTGCTCGTCTGTACCCATTCACCTGCCCACGGACATGGCAGTTGTTTCCATGTTTTGGTGGTTGTAAATGGAGCTGCGAGGAACATCAGGGTGCAGACATCTCTCTGAGACCCTGATTTAAGCCAGTCACAGAAGGACAAACAAACACTATGTGGTTTCATGTACACGAGGTTTCCAAAAATGGTCAAACCCATAGAGACTGTGAGTAGAACTGTGCTTGTCAGGGGTAGGAGGCAATGGGGGACCAGGGAGTTGCTGTTCAAGGGGTGCAAAGTTTCAGTTTTCCAAGATGAGTAGATGGTGAAGAGCTGCCATACAACATTCTGTCTGTAGCTATGTGTACTATATGGTGCACTTAACATTTGGTAGGAGGGTGGATCGCTGTTAAATGTTTTGACCACAGTACAGGGTGGCAAAAGTACGTTTACAGTGGTAAGTATGCAAAATGGAGTTCATTGCTGTGTTATTATTTATTAATTCTTGTCTTATTTTTCATATGGACATCTGTAAACTACTTTTGCCCCACGCTGTGTTTATGCATGTGCATCAGTACGTGTATAGGTTCAAACTGCAAGTATGTTTGCCAGATTAAACCCAGTATCTTGTTGGTGATAAGCCCCCAGAGTTGTCTGAGAGCCCCCTTTGATGTGCGATGTGCTGACATTCTTTACTCTCACACCTACACCCCTGTGGTCACCAGCCAGTCTTTCCACATCGGGTTCTCAGGCCAGTCCCTTTCTGTCCCATCCGTGTGGCGCATCCTCACTGTCTTTCCTTCAGCTCAGCTCAGGCCCTGACATCCTTTCTCTCATATATGAGGACAGTTTCCTCTGCTTTTGAGACATGTTCCCTGTGTCCCACAACCTGATTTTTCTGACTGTACTTGAAATATGTCCCACTTCTACCAGAGCTTGCCCCCTGATCTCCCCTGCAGGGACCAGCATTTGTCCCAATAAACCCCCTGACAAAGGTGATGGTAGTGGGGCAGCCAAGACATTGCTAACATTCTCTGCCACAGCCCAGCTTGAAAGTCACTGAGTGGTGCTTCTTAATGGGAATCAGCCTGTGTAGGTCAAGCTGATTGGAAGGGTCAATGTCAGCTACAGACAGGGCTTTCCTCATGTTCTGTGTTAACTGTGGTGCTGGCATGGGCTCATTCAGTCTTCCAGCCATTTTTGGGAAGGTCGGGGCCCTGGGGTCAGCCCCCCACCCCAGTGTCAAGAGTGCTCCTTGGACTGTCCCCAGGGCTGCCCCCTGAAATTGGGGCTGTCATCAACCAGGCTTCGCTAAGTCCCATTTTCTTAGATGTTGAGTCGCTGAAAAAAGAGTTCTGGCTGCTTGTGGGAGAACAGAGCTGCAGGGTCCATGGAGCCCCAGATGGTCTGGGTGGAAGTGGGGGAGGCCCAGGCTTGAGCTCTACCCTGCTCTCCAGAAGGGGAGTCCTAGGAGCAAAGCCCAGCACGGCCATATGCCGGGGCCAGGGCAGACCCGCCCGGTCCGAGCTCCGTCGCTCTGGCAGTGGAGTGTGTCTTAGAGAAGAGCCGTTATTGGTTCGTGTTGGTGGGGGTATGGGGACAGCTTTGTCTTCGGATGCCCTGTGTCTCAGACTCAATCTGTCCACGGAGCTTGTTTTTCAGCTGTGGGGGTAGCAATGAGCCTCTACGTAAACCCAGTTAAACATTTAGCTTCTCACGCTGTGTGTCTTCTTCAGAATTTTCCTTCATAAAGTTTTTAAAGTTACTTTCAAAATACCCAGTTTTTTTGTTTGGTTTTGTCTGGTACAAACAGATGACAATAAATGTCAGAAAACGTATTGTCTTCAGAATATGGTGTCAAGTGGTTTTCGTCTTAAGGGGCCGTGTCCCTGAGCCCCCCCTGCCCTCCAGCCCAGACCCCCAACAAGGCTGGGAGCAGGGGCCTCTCCCCTGACCTGATGACAGAGAGCCTGGTGTCTGGGAGGCAAGAGGGATTGTACCTGAGATGCTGGTCAGATGGTGGCGTAGGAGCCACAAATGGCAGTGAGACAGGCCAGTGGCAGCTCCAACACTGGTTTTCTTCTGGGAGGGACTCATTTATCCACCACTTCAGTGACTCTACCAGACTGTTTGCTAAATGCCTTGGGGCCTGGAGGGCAGCAGATCCCTCAGACTCATGAGATCACGCTCAGAGGAACAGGGACATGCAAGGGCCGGGGCGCACCCCGAACCGTGCCCTGAGTGGGGTTGGCTGGAGCACTAGGCTGTTCAGAGGAGGCAGGAGGGGACTCAGTGGGGGAGCGGGAACAATCAGGCAACAGTTTTCCCAGACACGGGGAGAGACGTAGGATGTCTAAAATTGGACGTGGGGGTGATTTTGGAATTCTTTCCAGCTGTATCCAGCCATCCAGCAACAGCTTCCAGCCAGAACCGCCCCTCTCCTGGAGCTGGTGCCCTGGGACGTCTCAGGGCCAGGATGGAGCCAGGAAGGGGCAGGCCCCACTTAGCCCTTCCACTTCCGTACACTTGTTTCTGCTGGATTTCAAGAAAGGTCAAGTGCCCTCTTGTCAGGGCTGCTGGGGGAGGATGGTAGTGTTTTGTGTGAACTCACCTCCTGGTGCGGACGGGAGGCTGCCTGCTGGGGCTTCTGTAGCCAAGAACATCCTGGGCTCTGCTCTGACTGCTGGGTTTCCTTCTTGTGTCCTGGTTACTGGCAGGATGAACATAATCAATGTGTGCTGTGTTGATCCTTCTGGAACTCACCCTGTACCTCCCCTAGTGTCTTGGCTGGCTGAGCGATGCACGCATTTTATGACTCCCACCAGTTCCTCACTGTCTCTTGAATTTCATCTTCTCCAGCTCAGCGTGCCCAGACATGCGAATGAAGTGGGCTTTCAGGAAGGAGAGGGAGAAAACAGTAATCTCTGTGTGGATGGCTTTGAACCTTGGAAATCCCAGTGAGAAAAGTCACCCTAATGTACTAATTGTAGGACACAGAGGAACAGAATATGGACTAAGCCCTTTGGAGGCCTTTACCATTTAAAATGGGTATTTTCACATTTTGAATGCTTTGTGACTCCCATCCAGAATTAGATAGAATTAGGAGGACACCATGAAAAAAATCCCACTGAGAGTGTACAGTTGTAAGAACCTTGAACACATACGTCCAGGAGTCTGTGGGAACTGAGAGTCCGTGGTGACCTGGTGTCACATAATTGCCCTACAAACCGTTTCAAGAACAAATTTCATGTTAACACACAGCTCACTCATTATTTGTGCAGCGAATGACCTTCTTCCACAACAAGCAGAGAACTTGCCAAGTGGGCCACCACTGTGTCTTCCCAATTTTCTTTATTTTGGGGAGGATGGGGGCTGGAAGTTGGGGAGACAAAGGACTGAACATCCAATGCTGTGTATGCATGGGGTGCTTTTGTCCCTTTCAGCCCTGAGGGCACATCTCCACTGTGCAGTGCTGCCTGCTCTGCAAACCTGCTTCCCCTGCAGCTCCTGCCCTTTGCACTGCTTTGTGCTGGGTAGAGCCAGCCCACAGTGTCTCCGGAGACCCCCTGCCCTGGTGGTCAGATGCACTGAGCATCTTCCAAGCATCAGGGAAGCTAATATAAAACCCAAGGCTATGGGCCTCATGAATACCTCAAGAGAGATTTTTGGTGCAGAATGTTTTTTTATTTGGGAAAATACATGGTTTTAAATCTGTGTCACTGGGTGGCAAAGAATGGTGATGGAAGAATGCAGAGCTGTGGTTGTGTGACCTGAAAGGATTAAAGGGAAGTGCTGCGTATCCATCTCTGTGGGTATTTTCACCAGCCGTGAGAGTACCTGGAAGGAAACCACCACCCTACCTTGGCAGTGTACGGGGTGCTGCAAGTGTGGGCTTTAAGAGGATTGCACTTGCCAAGGGTCTTTTCTGTGGTCAAATAACTGTGTTTTTTGTTCCCCTGGAGCTTATTTCTGTCAAGTTCCACATTTAGTCTAATAGTATGGCTGCTGGTACACCCACTTGCTCTAGTCCTCTTTGGAAGACGTCATGATTTATCTTGAGTTTGGTTTGTGACTCAGGCTATTGTCCGAGAAGACAATAAAGGCCAAGAAACTTTTCATTGTGTAAATAGTCAGTAATTTTAAATCCCCTTTGAGAACCTCTTTTAGCCCTATGGGGGTAGGACTGTATGAATGAATTAATACCTAGACGGTTGCCCGTTCTGGTTGAATGATTTATTTATAGCCCTTATTCTGTGCATAGAACACATCAAGAAAATGAGGAATAAGTTATATTTTTCCAATTGCAATGGAAAATGGTGTTTGAACTCCTTGAGACCATCTTGGTACTATTTAATACCATCTAACTCCAGGACATTCAATGTGATCTCTAGTCCTAAGACAAGTTACACAACATTGGGTCTGGAGACTTGGGTGTGGGCAAGGGGACTAGGTGGGGAAGGGGACCAGGTGGGCAAGGAACTAATGAAGATGAGGGAATGGTCTGGACAGGCAGCCTTTTCTACCTCAATGGACTGGAAGCAAATACTTTCTCTGAACAGAGTCCTGGCCAGGCTCTGAGAACTCATAGTCTGCATGAATGTGGGATAATAGTGGAAGGGTCACCGGAAGGTGCTGTATAGAAGGTTCTGCAGTAGAAACCCTCACACATCTCCTCAGTGAGGCTAGGAGTTCATGCTCACGGGCTGCTGTGTGTCTAGACCATCACATCATTGGTTATTATGTGCTCCGATTATTCAATCCATAGACTCCCCAGGTCTTGCTGCAGCTGCTATTTGGGGTCTGCATCTGTGTCTCTGGACAGAGGGGGATGGGGACCATGGATTCTGGAACAAGGTGTTAGTGACAGCTACATCATCTGTATGTGACGGCTTGTTTTATGTGTCAACTTGGCTAGGCTGTGATGTCCAGGTCTGTCATCAAACATTATTCTAGGAAAAGAATAGAGAGCCCAGCAATAAATCCATGCATTTGTGGTCGGTTAGTGTACAACAAAGGAGCCATGAATACACAATGGGGAAAGGGCAGTCTTCAGTAAACGGTGTTGAGAAAATTGAACAGCCACATGAAAAATGCTAAAACTGGACCATTACCTCACACTATACATGAAAAATAACTCAAAATGGATTAAAGACATGAGTATAAGATCTGAAACTGTAAAACTCCTAGAAAAAACATAGGTTGTAAGCCCTTTGATATAGATCTTGGTGATGATTTTTTGAATCTGACACCAAAAGCAAAAGCAACAAAAGCAAAAATAAGCAAGTGAAACTACAGCAAACTAAACAGTTGCTGCACAGCAAGGGAAACAGTCAACAAAATGAAAAGGCAACCTACTGAGTGGGAGAAAAATAATCGCAAATCATATATCTGATAAAGGGCTAACATCCAAAACATACAAATACTTCATTCAACTCCATGGCAAAAAATCTTATTTAAAAAATGGGCAGAAAATCTGAATAGATATTTTTCCAAAGAACACATAAAAATGGTCAACAGGTACATGAAAAGATGCTCAACATTGTCAATCATCAGGAAAATGCAAGTCAAATACCACAATAAAATACCACCTCACACTGTTAGATGGCTATTATCAACCAGACAAGAAGTCACAAGTGCTGGTGAGAATGTGGGGAAAAGGGAATCCTCGTGCACGGTTGGTGGGAATGTAAATTGGTGCAGCCTCTATGGAAAACAGTATGAAGGTTCCTCAAAAAATTAAAAATGGAACTACCTTTTGATTTAGCCATCTCACTTCTGGGTACCTATTCAAAAGAAATGACAACATGAATTTGAACAGATATATGCATCTCCATGTTCACTGCAGCATTTATAATGGCTAAAATATACTTGCAGAAATACTGCAAACACTCATTGATAGATGAGTGGATAAAGAAATTGTGGTATATATATATGTCTATACATATCAATAAAGTTATTGGTGAAAGTAAAAAATGTTTTTTATTCTCTTTAAAAATGTTTTGTTTATTTATTTTTATAGAGAAGAAGGGAGAAAGAGAGGGAGTGAAACATCAATGTGTGGTTGCCTCTAGTGCATCCACTACTGGGAACCTGGTCCATAACCCAGGCACGTGCCCTAGACTGGGAATCAAACTAGGGACCCTTTGGTTTGTGGGCCATTGCTCAATCCACTGAGCCACACCAGCCAAGGCGGCTGTTTTTTATTTTACAGAAAAAACTAAATGGACTTACCGGACAACCTGATATATATACACATATATAATTCAGCCATAAAAAGAGAATAAAATTTTGCCATTGTGGCAACATAGATGGACCTTGATGGCATTATACTAAATTGAATAAGTAAGATAATGATGGAAAAATACTGTATGATCTCTCTTATGTGTGGGATCTAAAAAAAAAACACCAAATCAAGCTCATTGACACAGAGAACATGTTGGTGATTGGGAGAGGAAGGGGCAGGGATGGAGGAGTAGGAGAAATGGGTGAACTTTTTATTAAGTTTAAATGAGTTGAATTAAAAATAATCCAGGTGATTCTGTGAAGGTGTTTTTAAATTAGTGAACTTTAAGTAAAGCATATTACCCTTCCCAATGTGGGTGGGCCTTGTTCAATCTGTTGAAGGCCTGGATAGAACAAAGACTGACCTTCTCTGAGCAAGTAGAAATTCTATCAACAGATAGCCTGTGGACTCTAATAACCACGTGTCTCCAGACTGCTGGTCAAGTGCGTCAGAGTTTTGGACTCCTCAAACCTCCATAAATGTGTGAACTAATTCTTTAAAATATCTATCTATCTATCTATCTATCTATCTATCTATCTCTCCGTCTATTTCTCTATCTATCATGTATCTACTATACACATCCTGTTGGTTCTGTTCCCTGGAGAAACTTCACTGATACCCTACCTTATTCATAAACATTGTACTTTCTATCAAATGGTTGTAACTGGCCCAACTTCACAACCAGGGTAGGATCTAGACCCAAGTCACAGCTCTCTGCCTGACTTCAGGTTGACCCATTGCAGCAGGAAGGTAAGCAGTTGCAGATGGTGCTCTAGCACATTACCAGGTGATCATCTACGCAATCTCTATAACACGTCTTTGAGGGAGGTGCTGTCACTACCCCATTTACAGATGAAGAGACCCACATGTGGATCTAAGCAATCTGCCCCAGAAACCCTGCTTATACCCGTCCTACCAGGTTGCATCTTCTTTAGGGAAGTTCCCTCTCTGCACAGAGGGACACAAGTTAAAATGAATGGATTTTATAAAATTTTGTCCAACATTAGTTTATTACCTTTTATTTCATTTAAGAATGTCTCACATGATTTTGCCAATCAAGCTGAACAGTTCATAGGCGTTACAGAAAACATTTTGACTTTGATAAAGGGTGATCTACTATCTGTCTGAAACCTTACAGATAAGAAAGCCTTGATGCTGTGTGTCTGCGTGGTGTCACAAGCGAGATGAATGCATCAGAAATGGCAGCCAGCCAAGGGGGGCACGCTGCTGACACAGGGGAGCCGCTCTCGGGTGAAGAGAGAGTGCTGGGGCTTCCCTGTAGCCCTGGAGCCAACCGGGTACTGACCAGGTCACTATGGTCATTTGCCATCTCCCCAAAGCTGCTCCCAGATTAGAAATAAAGTGGAGTGACTCAATGCGATGAAGAACTTTTTGCATCCTTGCTAGAGAAAACCAGAGAAGTGAGGCGGCTGGCAATGGCAGAGGCTGCTCTGGGCAGTTTGCAGAGTCCGGGGAGGTCGGGGCAGTGTGTCTTTTCCTTGTGTGGATGTGGAGCACAGTTCACCTACACAACCTGTTGCCCTAGCAAGGTTTGTGTGTTGCCGTTTGTGTTAGATGTTTGGTAAAACTCCAGAAAAGTTTCTGTCCAGAATAAGTCAGTGGTCTAGAAGGGGAAATTCCACAGATTTGTAACACCTGTTGTATAAGGTGTGATGTGGTTGTTCGGGCAGATGACTCATGAGTGTTAATGCCTGACACAACCAGTGGGTGAGTTTCCTGGGGCTGTCACAACAAAGGGCCACAGACTGGGTGACTTAAACAATGTAAATGAATTTTCTTACAGTTCTGGAGCCTGGCAATTTGAGATCAAGATGTCGGCAAGGTTGCTCCTCCTGAGGGCTGTGAGAAGGAATCTGTTCCAGGGCCTTCTCTAGCTTCTGCTGATTCCTTGGCTTGTAGATGACATTCTCCTTGTGTTTTCTGATCACCTGTCCTCTGTGCATGTCTGCCTCTGTGTCCAAATTTCCCCTTTTTATGAGGTCACTGATCATATGGATCAAGGTTTGCTCTAATGACCTCATCTTAACAGGAACATCTGCAAAGTCTCTATTTCCAAATAAGGTCACAATCACACGTACTGGGGATGAAGACTGCAACATCTTTGGGGGGGCACAATTAAACCCAGCACAACCAACAGTGACATTTTCCCTTTCTCTTGGGAGACTGAAGGGATTAACAGATGGTGCCCATCATCCTTGCTCTTGGGCAGGCTGCCCCAAATGTATGTGCCTCTTGCCTGGATTGAGGACTACCCCCAAAGGAGGAAATCCTGTTTTCAAAGCCTCTTTGTTTTGAAATGTGGCAGGTTAATCTTCCATATTTCTGTTACAGAACTGTAACAGAGAAAGTCCTGCCTCTCAGTGTTATAAGAGAATTTCAAAGAGCCCACAAATTATTTCTCAAAGAATGTTTTGAAAGAGAATGTTTGGCATACATACCTTCTTTGAAACCATCACCAGAGCACTCCAATGGTATGGCTGGGCAGGAGGAAAAAAGCCCTGTGCCTAACCCATCACCCAGGACCCTTCAAGTTGGCCATCTCAACTGCCTGGGCACAGTTCCCTGCCAGTGGCTCGAGGCAGGACTGGCCACACTGGGAATGGAGCTGCTCTGTCCACACCATGTTCTTCAAGAGACCTTCAGTGAGGCCTAATTTTGACAGCTTTCAGGATAGTAGTTGGAATCCAAGGGTCTCTGGTAAATAGCAATGGTCACTCAGAGAATAGACAGGGTGTGTCCTGCACCCTGGGGGGCAGTCTGTGGAGAAGGTGACCCTTCGTGCAGGGGGATGCTTAACTGAGGCTGCCTGATCTTCTCCTCCCAGTTTGCATGTATCAGCTCTATGATCACAAGCACTTTTTAAACTATAGCCCCCTGGTAAATTATTTGGCAAGCATTCTGAGTAATGGCCTCATGAACCTTGGGAAAAGCTCTGGAGCCCAGCAGAGTGGGTGCTGAGCTGGATGGCAGAGGACATCAGTCATACCTCGTGGAGGGCACACCCTGTAGCCTCTCCACAGGCCCAACATCTCCTCATTTTCAGGGTTGAGCTGGGCCTGCATGCCCGCAGTGAACACCCAAAGGATTCGGAAGCAGCTAGGAATTAACACTACCATCAGGTGACAGCTCAGAGGTGGGCGACTCCTGACCCACTCAGCTGGGGAGGCTTGCTGAGAGTGCGAGAGAACGGGGAAGGAGACTTGAACAGTGCCTGGTTTTCTCTCACTCTCTGTGGAACCTTTGAAATTCCTGTTGTGCCCATTGGGTTGTGTCCTCAGCATAACCTCAGGGTCAGCTTCCCCCCGTAGGTCTTTGCAAGTCTATCCTGGCATGATGACAGGCCACCAAGTGCTGGAAGCCCGTGGGCAGAGCCTGTGGATGGCAGCAGTGCCATCTTCTTTCTGGGCCTTTTCGAGAGGACAAAGATGTGGCCTATAACCCTGACGAAATGGTCATAAATGTGCACAGGTGCTTAGCAATGGAAACACCGATCAACTTTAAAAAACCAAAGAAAACTAAGAGCAGTTTTAATGTGCAATAAGAGGAAACAGTTTAAAGAAATTGTTAGGGGTTGAATTGTGTCTTCCAAGAAATATGCGTTGAAATCCTAACCCTCAGTACTGCAAAAGGTGACCTTATCTAGAAATAAGGTCATTGCAGATATAATTAGTGAAGATGGGGTCATGGTGGAGTGGAGCGGGCACCAATTAATCCCATACACCTGTGACAGGATAAGGAGAGAAAGAGCCACAGAGAAACACACAGGGGGAAGGCCACGTGACGACCGAAGCAGGGATTGATGTGGTGTGTCGACCAGCCGAGGAACACGCAGGACTGCCAGCAGCTTCCGGATGGGAGGACGAGGTGAGGACAGACTCCGCCCAGTCCCAGAGGGAGCTCGGCCCGCCAACACCTTGATCTTGGACTTCTGGCCTCAGAACTGGGAGAGAGGACGCGTCTGTTGTCTGAAGCCACTCGGTGTGTGGTACTTCTATAGCAGCCCTAGGAAACCAAGACAGAAACTGTGGTGCTTTCACTGTGCTCATCCATTAGAAAAGTAACGCCCTGACAGTGACCAGAGGGGAGAGGGGAGGGAATTTCAGGGGAAATAGGGGAGGGATTTAGAGGAACATATATAAAGGATACATGGACAACAACTGAGAAGGGTGGAAATGGGGGGGAGCATGGGGCGTGGGGTGGGATGGGAGTAATAGACAGAAAACCGTACTTGAAAAGTAATTAAATAAAAAAAAGAAAGAAAAATAACGCCCTGAAGAAATGCCTGGTGACAGGAAAACACTCCTGCTACAGTAAAGTTAAGAAAATCGAATTGCAAACAGCATGCCCTTGTACGATCCATTTTTGAAAAACAGAGCATATAATTTTAGTCACAGGAAAAAAATGACTGGAAAGCATATTTCAATGTTCATCATGATGTTCTTATCTATAATAAGATTGTGCATGATTTTTATTTTCTTTTTATTTATCCTCATTTCTAGATTTTTTACATTTCCATGTATCATTTTGATAGTAAAATAATTGTTTTAGGTTTACTTTAACGAAGACAAATGACAAGTGCCAAAGTGTGTCTGACATGTTTGGAAGACAAAAGTTTAATGTCCTCAAAGTGCACGAACCCATCAGGGGAGAGACGGCCTCCGCCGGCACCAGAGCAGCCCCGTCGCACAGCACTCAGGTGCTTTTGCAGTATCGGGAGCGCCACGGAAATCACTCTCTGCAAGAACATGCGGGGAAAGCAACCGCATGCAACGACCAGTGGAGCTGAGTGGATGGGAGCCCTTCCCCCACAGGACGGGCGTCTCAGTCCAGCCGCTACCACAGCAGCCTCAACAGCAGACATTTATGTTTCTCAGTTCTGGAGGCTGGACACCCAGATCAAGGTGTCAGCAAATCTGGTGTCTGGTGAGAAGCTGCTTCCTGGTTCCTAGACAGTGTCTTCTCACTGTCCTCATGGGATTAGGGGCGAGCGAGCTCTCTTTGGGGTCTCTTTCGTTAGGCCACTAATCCCATCATGGGGCTCCACCCTCATGGTCTGGTCACTTCCCAAAGGCCCCATCTCTTAACGCCATCACCCTGGGAATCAAGATCCCGAGATGTGAATTTGGGGGGACACAGACATTCGGTCCATGGTAGGGAGGTATGGCCCACAGCAGTGTTAAGGATGGCCTTTTGGGAGATGCCTCATGGGGCCCTGAAACCAGATCTGTTGGCCTCAAGAGCAACTCCTAGGAGTTTTTCCTGAGAAGAGTGTTCTAGACACAGATGATGTCTTAATAAGATGATTGACCTCAGAGTGGATGGGAAACCATGTAAGTATTCAGCAGAGGAAACGGTGAATCCCTGTACAGGATGTACGTGAAATGGTGATGCATTTTCAGCCAGACACAGTGAGTGGGGACCCTTTCCAACATAAAATTAACCTGCGAAAGGCTTGCTGTTAACAAGCATGAATGTTGCGATCCCAGTGAACAGTGAAATACTGGGCGGTTGCTAACGTCATCCATTCCAGTGCATTCCTTTGTTTTAGAGGGACCCGATCCACTGTGGCTGGTATATGCAGGTCCCAGGGTGATTCATACTGGTCACCGGTCAGGAATTGAAAAGGTTTTGCATCGATGACAAATTTTTATTTAAATTCCAATTCTGCTGGTCACGTACTTGAACCCGTCGACTTAAACACGTTTGTGCCTCTGTTTTGGTACCTGCAGAATGGGGTACCAAATGCTCTCTATCCTAACCCCATCATGAAGACCTGAAATGCAAAGATAACATCTAAGCACCTTGTCCTACAGAACAAGCACAGAACAGGTTGTAGCAGGTTTTTTCATGCCAATCAACTTATAATTAGCTCTTTCACAAGGACAGACTTCTCCAAAGGTGTCTTGAGGGGCACTCAAGAGGTGAATTCTTCTGAGCCTGTGCAAACATCAAATGGAGCTTTGCAGATGAATCTTAGGAGCATATTGTCCCATTCCACAGGACTGGAAGCAAACTAGAGGGGCCCAGGGCACCAGCATTCGGGAAGGACAACTTGGGTGTGAAACATCACCATGTAATTCTTCTTGAATGAAGGTTTTGCTTTCTGAATATTACTTACATACCCCTTGAAACACAGAGGTTAGATTTGAAGCCTTCGAGCCATTCAACCCATTTCTTGCCTGGCTACCACGAGCTCAGTTTTCTCTACTTCGTCCTTGTTTGTGTTTTGACTCTAGAGTAGGAGCCTCCAGTAAGATGACAAAGCTGGGTCTGGGGGAGACGACCCCGAGGCTGAGCAGAGCCACTGCCCCTTGTGCTGACACCTTTGTCCAGAAGCCTCTGAAGGACACAGAGGGCAAGATGAATAGCAAACATGCTCCCCCACCAACACAAACACAAATCTGCAGTTTACTTGGTGGCAGGCGCCATGGAAAGCAGGTCTAGGGTCAGTTTTGTGGGTGGTAAAGACTGAAGGTCAGGATGCCTGTGAAAATTGACAGTAAAATTTGGAATGAAGATCAGAAGAAATAAATGAGTAAAGGGAGACTGCCCATATAATTGATCTGACAATTAATTATTGAAATTACTGGGTGGCTGCCTTTCGAGGCTGAGTTACAGGACACCGGTCACTCTGTTCGTCCACCTCTCCCTCTGAACTGCACCTCCAGAGGTTGGTGGAGAAGGGAAAAGAGGTTCCAGAGTAATGTTGACTCACCTAGAGCTTGGGATGGGGGTGGGTGGGACCAAGCAGGGCTGAAATCGGGAGGAGAAATGTGGCCGTGGACCCTGCTCCTGGCCCTCCTGCCCACAGAGACCGTGATGGCCACAGAGACGTTTTCAGGGTCACTCTCTCTGGTGACCATTTCCTTGACACAAACTCAGGTAACACCCTTCATTTGTCTCCCCAAATCACGTCGATTCTATTCTCCCCCTACACAGGCTCTTCCCATGTTGGGTCCTCTGGCCCATTTATCCAGGGACCCCCTGCCCAGTGCCTGGAGTGACAGAAGCTAGGGAGGGCCTGAGACCTCCTGTCTGTGAGCTGACCATGTCACTGACTGTGAAGGAGATTCAGTCAGGGATCTGTATACTTAGGGGAGCATGGAGTGTGTGCAGCCTCAGAGATTTCATAGGTCAGCAGGAGGCTTGATGTGGCCCCTGTGACAGCTCCCTCTCTGGTGGTGATGGCCATGGCCATGGTCCAGGCAGAACCCTGCTTCCTAGTGTGGGCACACTGGGCACTCCCAGGGAGCCCAGGGGCAGCCCCGTACCCGTGGTCACTGTTGGCCTGGGCACAGTTCTCAGTGTGCTGGCTCAGGAGCAGGGGGTGGTGGCGGGCAGGGGTGGGGCGGGGAGGCAGTGCAGGAGGAGGGATGAGGACAGGAGGGCAGGGCAGAGGGGCTGTGACTCCTGCTCAGGCTCCTTGGAGGAACCGGGATTCGGTCAGTTAAAGACGAGACACAACTCTCCAGAGATACTGTGTTCACTCAATCCTGGACTTTTCTGCGTTTTCTATGAAAAGAGCTTGATTCTCTCTAGGTCGTTTTCATGGTAAAAGTTGTGTGCATGTTCCTGGTACATTTTACAAAATAATAGCCAAACACACGTTGGTAAGGAGGAACACAGGCTAACATGTTTCCATATATGCTACCTGAAAAAACAGTGACAAAGGACGGATATCTGGGTCTCTGCAGCTGTGAGAGTCAGTTCTTTTAAGAGCTGTGCCCAGGGTGGGCAGGTAACCGGGGGGCCTGTTTCTTACTGGCAGAAGATATTAAGAAAACTTTATGTAATTTAAGCTATTACGAAATAATTTACCAGAATTTTTAGTTTGTAAACAAACTTGTGTCTTAATCTCCTTCTTCCCCAAAAAGTTGTGCGCAAAATTATTAAATTCAATTATTAGCTTGTGATACAAGGAAAACAACACACACATTGCACATGCGCACACAAGAACCACTCAGCCCTTAGAAACATCCCACATTGCACATGGGCTGTTAGTTGGCTGCAAAACAACAGAAAATATAAGTGAGAAGAGGGCCTGTGGGTCCATATTCATCATGCAGCAGAGGCTGACCTAGGGCGGGGACCCCTGCCTCTCTGGGAGGAGGGAGCTGAGCCCCTGGCACGAGGTGCCCGTGAGTCCTGAGCCACTCTGCTGGGTCCCTCCGCACCTCCTGCTGGCTCTCACCTGTACCCACTCACCTGAGCAGCCTGTGGCTTCCGGTTTTCAGAGTTAACACCTTGTTTCTACACTCAGACTGCAAACAGCATTTATTTTTATTGATTCTAAAATGAGGCATATGCATTCCAGAGCGTTTTTAAACTGCGGAGAAGTCCCACAAACACCGTCGCACTTAGTTATCATCTCTCTACCCCACCACAAATGCTGGTAACATTGTATCGACTATCTTGGGCGTCACTCCTACCTGTGGGTGTAAAAAGGATGTAGATCTTTAGATGGAGTAATGTCACTGGGGCTCTCCTTACATCAATGTATGTCCTCTTTTTAAAAAAATAAATCGAGATATGTGGCATGCACTTTTGCAGTCTAGCTTTTAAAATATGTAAGATACATTTTCCCCATAGCATCACAGGTTCTTCAGCAGGTTGAGTCAATGGAAATACATAAACTTCATTGTCAAGCCATATCATAAGTTAAATAATTAGTTTCCTCTGAGTGTAACACTTTTGTAGTGAAACATTTTTGCTAATGTTTATACTTCTGTGGATGTCCTTCTAGCTTAATTTGTGCCCACATTCTCAGCATTTTTTATCATTTTCTTCCTGGCATGTGCGCCTGCATGAATAAGCTGCAAAGATCAGGGTGCTCAGAGAATGCACATTCCCTTCTTATCTGAATCCCCCTCCTGCCCCAGAGACCCTCCTCCCAAATTTTGTGTGTTCGTTTGTGATACCAGAATCCCCACATGGCCACTTCCTCCACAAACAGGCTCCACTCTTCCACCCTGTAAGTGGGTTCAGGAGACGGCACTCCCCTCTGGGAGCTTGAGGTCCCTTCCCTCACGCCACCCCCAGGGCTGTGCCTCCGTCTGGACTCCCCTTCTCAGCACCTATCAGTGTCCATTTAGTTGCATGTCTGTCTTCCTCACACACATCAATCCTTTTGGACTGGGGCTCCTTCTGACGTCTTCTACAGCCTCTCATTCAGCACTCAGGTGCTCAGTTAACATTCTTTAGGTGGCGGACAGGCACCAACACAGATCCAAGTAAAGACCACTGTCTTTCACCCACATTACCCAGCAACTGGTCACCCTCTGGCCATCTCTGCTGATGTTAACTATTCTTTCAGAAACTACCATTTTCCCGTTTTAAGAGTAAGACCTTATTTGGAATCAAAGCTGTTGCTCTCAGGAGTCCTGGATCATGAACTCTAACTGTTTTAGGCATAAGTGTATTTTGCTTTGTTTTAAATCATGAACACCTTTGCCTTCTGGTCATGTCTGGTTATCAGAGAGCTGGATATTTGAGCTTGTGTCCCCTGCTATTCAGGGCTCAGCGATCATATCGTCTTAATTATCTGATGCCTTTATGCCCTAACCTGGCAGAGGCTCTTGCTGGTCAATCAGGGCTGGCCCCATGGACGCTCGCCTCAGGGCAGCTTGTTGTCAACTTGGGGGCAAATGCAGCTCTGTACTTTCCTCCCTCCACCTCTGTGTTCCCTTTAGAGGTCTCCTGTAGAGAAATCAGGCTTTTTTTTTTTCACTTAAGCACTGTTTGTTGGAAGCAAATAAGCACCAAACATTCATGGGGCAGAGTCTCCTCGCTGACCCTAATCTCATGCTGTTGGAGGGAGCTGGTATCATCAAGGTCAGTGAAAACATGAAATGCTATCCATGAAAACAATAATCTTTTACACAGATGGCAGAGTCAAATGGTAAACGTTTTAAGTAATAGGCAGAAGATGGACAGCAACAGGCAAAGCCAAAATGCATACTTGGTTCTGCCTGGCCCCAGGGCCTATACGGGGACATTCCCCTACGTCACAGGTGGCAGACACAGGGCCTGTGGAACAAATCCAGCCCTTCACCTTGTTTTATCCAGCCCAGAACCTTATTTCTACCCAGTGGCAGCATCGAGCTCTCTCTTAACTGTTAAGAAGTAGTTACATTTACACAGTCCTAAAATTACACTTGGCCCTTGGAAGGCAACCGCAAGGCTGACGTGTGGCCCCCAGTGAAAATGAGTCTGACACCCCTGCTCTGGGCTGTCCTTGGCACATTAATCACCACTTCTATTTCCCAGGATGCCGCTCCATCTTGTGGCAAAGCTGGCCTCACACCTTGGAGACTCACCTCTGGGCTGTGAGATGGCTGTGCCCATCAGCTGTTATATTTTGTTCTCTAAAACCTGGTGGGTTGATCTTAGGAGTGAGAGCTCAGTCAGTCAACCGGACTGCCTTTTACCTGAGGTTTCAGATGATGAATTTACCAGTGCACTTTAATTTTTGCTGACTTATTTGGCCTTTCTGGGTTATTAGTGAGACAATATAAATCCGAACTCAAGCAGCCAGTTCTCGAGACCCTGGAGAAAGTCCAGTGGTTCCAGGATGAAAGGAGACCACCAGGCAGAGGAAGGAGATGATGATGGAGGCAGAGAGAACAAGGTGGAAGACAAAGTAGAAGCAGCAGGAAGAGAGGGAGAGGGGGATTGCGTGGTGGACGCCCCCAACACGGCTCGGCTCGTGGTTGGCGTGAAAGCCAATGTGTTGAAACTTCGCTGCTTTTATTCCTGCATGAGTTGGGGTTTCTGCTGAAAGCTTTATGCAGGCTCTCAGTTTGCAGCTAGCTATGGAGACAGTGCAGCCCTGGGACCCAGCCAGGGTGGCCCAGCTTCACACTGGTTGGGACAGCTGATGGGCACTGGCTCCACTGCTATGGGACCTTTGGTGGAAGGAACTGTTGTTGGAGGGGACTGTTGCTGGAGGGGACCTTTCAGGAAGGCAGGCCTTGCGGGACTCGCTGCCCTCACTGCTCGGCTCCCCACCACCATGCCTCCACAGGTCCAAAAGCCCTACTGCTCAACACCTTTAGCAAATCTTTCCTTTTTTGGAGAAAAGTAGACCTGCTTGGCCCTCCACTTTCACACAAGCTGGTGTTCACTCCCGCCTCTCATAGTCTCCGAGTCTGCAGAGGCTTTGCCCTTTACCTTCCGTCCACATCATTAGGTCAATGACATCAGCACCTGCAACTCCCTACCTGGACATCATCAGTCTTCCAGGACCCCTCGGTAGGGCAGGGACTTTACACATCAGGGAGAGATGTAGAAACTGGCCGAGGCAAACACACCTTCCAAGCTGATGGGAGGCACCCTGTGTGCATTTCTGAAATGAACCACAAATGTTCCCTTGAAGAGCTTCCAGACCTTAAGAGCACAGGAAACAATAGGCTGAGTGAGCGCAGTGAGCATGGCAGCCCCCCTGGTTACGGGTAATGCAGGACCCCTCTACACAGTGCAGACTGCAGAGTGCTACCCACTTACAGAAAAAACCAGAACGCCCTGAGAGCTGCCTATTCCCTGAGAAGCTCATGGGATCTGCTTCCCTGGAACACATCAGCTCGAAACCTGGAATCTCACTTTTAGTAAGGCAGTTGAAGGCTAGTGTATCAAATGCCATTATTAATGGTAATAATTGTATGAAAGTTCAGCTTTCTATAGTGTGTTCCTCTTGTCTAGCTGTTTAATGAGAGACCACTAGATCAGAGTGGTATTGTGATGGAGGGTGGCAGAGGCATCTTAGTTTATGAGATGTTCCCATTTTATAAAGTGAGAAAACATAAACAGGGGGAAGTTACCTACTTTGTGAATGCCGTAAAATGAAACAGGAAAATTATTAATTATTTTAAGGCTGCTGCCCCGCGACGTTGCTTAAATATACATAAAAATAGATCTTAATAGTAATTTCCATAAGAACTCCTGAAAGTCTGCAGAAATTAAAAGTGGGATTGAGTTATTAGTTCTTTGGCAACACATCCTGGGACTTTGAATGTTGATTTCCATTTTTTAAATGCAATTATACTGCAACATGAAGATAATATATACTGATTTGGGTTATAATTATCTGTCTCAAATGAAGCAATGCAGTACCTTTTGAAGCATAATTTTCTACTTTTTAAAATGGGTTTTACTAAAGAATGGTTTGTGATGCTATGCCTTTGACTAGTCAGCTAACATCAGTACCTGAAAGTTTTCCAGAACACAGCATTACAGAGAGATGACATTCACAATAGTAAAATGCGTATTTCAAACACATTTCTGAATTACTTTGATGGTCAAAAACCTCTGTATAAGCGCTTTCCCTAAAGATAAGTGTTTCTGAAGATGATTGACATTCCTGCCTTGCATTAACGGTCGTCTGTGGGCAGAGCTCCCCGCAGCTGGCATCCGGAGAGCTGGCACTGCGGCTGGGATGTCAGTAGCACCGTTGGCGTCCAGGATTGTTGATGTGGGGACAGCTACTGGTGCCTCAGACAGGCGGGAGTGCGAATGCAGCTACAGCTGGAACTCCGTAAGTTGGTGCTGGAGAAAAGGTGAGTGTCAGGGGTGTCAGGGCAGCCAGTGGGGGGACTGGTCGGGGCGTGAGGCCAAACACAGGGGAACCTGTGCCACACAGAGCACGTGGGAGCCAGTTTTAAATAAGGGACACTTCTTAGTTTGTTTTCCAATCACCTTTCCCCCCTAGTAGGTTTGTTTGTTTTCTGTTGGAAATCTAAATATTAGGGAAACGATTTGGGATTCTCTGTCTATCAACTTATCAGTCCAGAAGAGGCTCATGGAATGCTCACCTTTGAACTGCCTCCGAGGGCCAGGCTTCCCACTGAAGCCAGAGCTTCTCTTAGTCATGAGGAGGCTTTTTATAGCAACGAACTCCACAGCATGCTTGTCCGGTTTGATAAAGGCAACTTCTGAAACCAGAGACCTGTGCCAGTGATGTTTGCTGGTGGCAGTGTTAACAGGCTGTTTGAAAACTAACAATCTCTTACAGATGTGGCCAACCTTCATGGCATCACCCTGGTCAGCGACTCCAACAGGGTCTGGTCTGGTCATCCTCGGGGTCTGCAGGGGACTGGGGAGTTGGCCCAGGAGCAGGCTTCTGGGCTCCCTGTCCTTGCTTACAGCGCCCCAGGCAGCACAGAAGTCAGTCTTCAATGGCTGCAAACAATTTAACCATAATCTCCACTTCCTTTTGATTCATGTTCATCTTAAACTAATACATCTGAGTGCTAAAATGACAATTCAACTCTCAGTACTTCTTCTGACATTCAAAAGTGTTGTATTTTTCTATTTCAAATTTATTCATTCTAAATAAAGAGAACAAATTTGGGTAATTAAAAACTGGTAAACTTCTGGGTTTTTTGTTGCTTTGTCTAGTATATTTTAGCTTCTAAATGCTCAGAAAATTGTTACATATATAACCCCATGCATAAATTTATGGTAAGCTGACTGACAATACAAAGAGGAATTCCTGTTGTTTTCCTAAAGATCTCTCGATTGTGTAAAAATTATTCAGAATATTTAATGATATAGTTGGAGATCAGAAAGGCAATTTAGATGCTTAGTTTTTCCCTTATTCTAATAAGCAAGTTTTCACAACATCTGTTATTGAACTGGTAAGTTGTTACTCTTCTCTAACTTACACTTTCATTCACATCAGGGGCTCAGTTGCTCTGTGGGTGAGAGTGGTCTGGGAATCTTGGGGTGGAGCATAGCCTGGCATAACTTCCTTTGGGCTAGGGTGGCCCTGTGGCCCCAGCTTTAGTTATGGGTATTCCTGGGGCTCAGCACATGGGAGGGCTTTCTCAAGAAGGCAGGCTGCTGCTGATCCTTGAGGTGGCACCATGCTGCTCTCTCATTGAGTGAGGACAGGCTCCGGACCCAATGGAGCTGGGCCCCAAGATGGTCCAATGGTCCGGGTGGGCCAGGACTAGGAGCATGAGCTTTGCTCTGTGTGGTGGAGTGGGCAGAACCCCCTGGGACCTCTGCAAGCAGCAGCTGAGCTCTGGGAAGGGATGGGGTGACATGGAGCCACAGAAGGGCTGGCTATTGCAAGAAGCTTTCTTCCCAGAGCAGAAGGGGGCATCTGATTCTTCCGCAAACTGTAAGGGGTCATCCTGAATGTCCGTCCAAGACAACACAGGGCTTATTGAGGATGAAAGCCTGTTATCGGGATTAAAACATGTTGTGAGGAATGTCAGGTTGAACAACAAAAACAGGTGGGGAAGATACACCAAAAAGAAAATTCCTCCAGGTCTCAGAGGAAGAGAAAAACAATGTGGGATTGATGAGAGGAAATGGAAGTTATCCAGAGGCTGAATAAGGAAATTCAATCTGTAAATAAAGAAAATTCCAGAAAGAGAAACTTCAAATTTCATATTCAGGTGGGCTAAGAATTATAGAAAAAAAAAACAGAAGAAGGCTTTAGGAATTTAGCCTGGAATAGGCAGGACAGGTGCCTTGAGGACTAGGTGTACCTGGTTATTGACCGCAGGCTCCTGAGGTCCTGCTTCCATGACTACTAACAACCCTGCCTCCAATACTCATGCAAACACATGCACGCAAATACACACACACACACACACACACATGGCCACCTCCCTGCCTGGACACTTCAGTGCATCTCGCAGGCCTCAGTGTGTGTGTGTCTTCTGGGAGGCCCCTGCTCCCCTCCCCACTCCACACCCTCTGCCAGGCGACTCAATTCCCAGCAAAAGTCTTTGTTAGGTTGGAGCAGGTGAAATAGATTATTGGAGATCACGTCTGTTGAATGGCTGAAGTATTGGCAACTTCCTGTGCTAGTGGGTTCTCCTCTGAACACTGTTGGACTCCAATTATGCCATCCACTGTTGGGCTCCCCTCTGGAATCTAGATATGCACCCTAGTGGGCTGGGGGGACAAGTTAGTCTATATGCTATGTGTCCCAAATGCCTAGAATACTCTCTGGGCTAAATATCTGTCAAATAAATGAATATTTATTATGAAAATTCTTGAAATGGCCTGTAAAACCCTGTACAACCTGGAAGTCAGGAACTATAGAGCTCTTTTCTCTAAGTGGGACCACATTACCAATTCTGCCCAATGGAACTGGGAGAAGTTAGCAAAAGCTACTCCCAGAGTTGGTCTCTGAAGCTGCTCATAGGTTCTCCCAAAGCTCTTTTGCCTGGTCCACCAACTGGATGCCCAGCCCTGGGCCCCCTGGGAGGCTTGTGAACAGGGCAGAGCTTCTGTCCTGTGTGGGGTTTGCATGGCTGGTGCCACTACCACCCTGAAGCTGCAGACTGTTCCTTAGGTGAGTGGAAACAACTTCCTAGCGTGCCAAGCTCCTGGCATTTTGGAGGTTTCCTGGCAAAGTGGTTAGTTGCTACCTTACTAACAACAGCTTCACTTGTTAGCTTGGTTCTTACCTTGTAATCAATACATAATACTATTATTCTGTAATGCATTCCCACAAAAATATCCAGTTAATATCCAGTGTTAGAATAAAAATAGGATGTCCTTCCAAAACACTTCATAAAATAGCAAACTAAAAAAATCTATATAAAAATACAAATATTAAATAATCAGTCAAAGGAAAAAGAAAGAAACGAGGGATCAGAAGTAAGACCAAACAGAAGAATTAGAAACATAATTGTAAACATCATAAATGGTATTATGTCACCTGTAAAAGTAAAGGCATTTTTACTTTTTTAGAGATGTCTTTATTTTTTATCTTGTTTAGTTGTACTGGCTAGAACCTTTTTTACTTGCATCATTGTATTGATGATTATAGAATTCTTGGATAGACCAGGGTTTTTTTTTGGCACTTTTAATAAACATGTTAACCCACTACCTTCTTGCACACATTCTTCCTTCTGGGAGGTCAGTAGTCAACCTCTTTACAGGTTCTGTGTGCATGGCGAGTTTCTGTTCTCCTGTCTTTTTAAGGTTTTTGCTTTGTCTGGGGTTTCAACAATGTCGCCATGATGTGTTCAGGTGGGACCTCTCTGTGTTCATATTAGTTAGAATCTGTTGCACTTTCTGAACATGAAGATTTTTCATCAAACTTGGGAAATTTTCAGCTATTATTTCTTAAAGTATTTTCCTGACACTTTCCATTCCTCTTGGGCCCCCCATTAGACCTATATTGGTATAGTTTATGGTGTCTCATAGTTCTCTGAGGCTCTGTTTTTTTCTCATTTTTTAATCTTTTGTTTTTCAGATGGAATATTTTCTCTTGATCTATATTTAAGTTTGTTGGCCCTTTATTCAGCCGGTCTGAATACTCAATTTTCATTTTGGTTATGATAATTTTCAACCTGAGCATATCTCTTCTAAATTATCTTTTAAATAGTCTTTTTTTTGCTGATGAGTCATTATCATTGTGTTTTTATTTATCTTTGCATAGGATTTTTCCAATTTTTGAATACATTGGGTTGGCCAAAAGCCCATTTAGTTTTTCCTATAAAATAAAAGACACATTTTAAAATTTTCACCAATAGCTTTTTTGATTTGGATATTTTTAGTACGTCAGCTATCTCATGCATGGTATAACATTGATTGTTCTCAACTAAAGTTTTGATTTGATTGCTATTTAACTTCAGCTGGTCTATCCTACCAGGGACCACCATCCAGCAAGAAATCTCCAGCATGAAACTTCACAAGCCACTTTTGTCACGTTCAATCAGTTACAGCACCTTCTCCAGACACTGCACAAATCTTTGTGGTTCAGTTGTATTTTTACCTTTCATGTAAGGACAAAGCATAATATGCTGAAAACAGTGTAGATTTTCTTCCACCTTCAATATTAAAATGGCTACACAATAATTCACCAATTTTGATAGGTTTTTAATAAAAGTGCACATTGCTATGACAGCTGTCACAATGCACTCTAACAAAACTGTTTTGAATGGAAGTAAAGACAGCTAAGCACTACTAGAACCACCATACAGAAAAAAAAACCAAACAAACTTTTTGGCCAACCCAAAATTTATAATAACTGTTGTGAAGTCTTTGCTAGTTTCAACCTCTGGGTCCTCTCAGAGAGTTCCTGCTGACTGCTTTTCCCCTCTAGATGGATCATGTGTCTCTGTCTCACTGTGTGTTTTCAAATGTTTGTTAAAAACTTGATGTTTCAGGTGATATATTATAGCAACTCTGGATTATGATTCCCCTTCTCCCTGGTATTTGACATGGCTGGTTTCGATTTTTGTTTGTTTAGAGAGTTGCCTTGATTAACTCTGTAGATTCTGTTTACCCTGAAGTGTGTGACCACTGACATCTTTTAGTTTTTACAAAAATTATTGTTTTATATCTTACCTTGATTTCATAGAGTTCACTTCTGGTCATCACAGCCTAGTACTCAGTCAAGGACTGGTCAGAGGGGACACCAAGATGCCTTGAGCTCCTGAAGCCTCTGTCCTTTGTCAATAAGTCTATGTGGGATGGATTACCATAACATGGCTGGGTTGGGTTGGGTACCTTACCTGTTGGGTAACAGTTAAGAAACATTGTTATCTTATGTGTGTGTGTGTGTGTGTCCACAGAGATCACTATTCTACTCAACACCACATGCCACTGCAAATGAAGTTGGTCCCTCTGGCAGATGAACAGGCAGTTCCCACTGCCCACCCAGCATGAGGACAGGCATGAAGCACTGCGTTGTGGAAGCTGGGGGTAGGTGGGCATGGGGCCATCCCAGGAAAACACCGCACACCTCTGTGTTCTCTCCTCAGGTTCAGTGGTGTTCCTCGAATGTGTGTGTCTCATATTCAGGTATGTTTGTATTTGCTATTCAGAGTCCTGAAGCACTGTTCTTGACAATATAGCCCAGTTTTGTCATTGCTTTTTGGGGAGATTTGTTTAGTGTCTCACTCCACCATGCCTGAAATTCCACCCATCTAGGATAAAAGTCAAGGTTAAAAAAGAGTAAAAATACGTGTCAGTATTTCTTGGTTGATATGGCCACCAGAGCAGAGAGTTGGGCAGAAATATCCATGTACTATTGCTTATTCTGGGCCATCTTAAAACTTCTTCATAATATTTCTCTAGCAAGTCCAATTTTACCCAGGATTTCTTCTGCGAATGTGGTATCATATTTTGAAGCACCAAGACACAGAATAGGTATAGTTCAGAATTCTTCAGGTATTACTAATATTTCTTAGAGAACGTGACATTGTTAGAAGTGCTGCCCTGGAAACAAGATATCAAACAGAAGTTCTTATCAGCCATCTCCACCATTCTCAAGACATATGCTAAGAACGCCATGCCATTATTTCCAGACAGGATGACCTCAGTGTTGCCGAGACCCTTCCTGCGTAGAAAAGCTGCTCCTGGGTGTTCTGTGCCTGCAGAATTTGCCTACAGGTGATACACTCCTGTCATTTAATCACCCGGATGCTGGATGCATAATTTATTGTTGCATTCAAAGGGATTCGCACAGACATTCTCCACACAGGTGGAGAGTGGAGGGAATGGAATCAATTGTTCATCTCAACAGGATACAATCTGAAGTCTTTCACTTGCTCAGGAGGCTCCTTCCAGCTGATTATTCCACAATTAGACCTCGGTCTTTTCCCACTGACACACAGAGCTGTAAAAAAACAACAGCAGCAACAATGACAACAACAACAACAGCAGCAGCAGCAACAACGACAATTTCAGGACAGAAGCTTCTGTAGGAGGGTGATTCTTTGATTGATTTTATATCTATCGAATTCAAAAATTGTGAAAACCTGCCTTAGAGTTAGAAGCCAAGTATTAATGTTTTCGTGTGCAATGGAAACCTTTCCCTATACATCTGTTTTCCTTATTTCAGAAGCATTTCCTCCACATAAACAGTTCAGAAATTGTAACTGAACAAAGATGAAACTTCATATCAACCCGACTGCCACAGCCCAGAGATGATCCTTGTTAATGTCGGTGCGCATCCCTAAGGCGCCATGATGATGCGGCCGACTCTCTTCTGTCAGAGACTCACAGCACCGAGTCTACCCGACCTGCTACTATTTGCAATTTTTCTTACCACTGTCAATCCTGTTTTAATAACGCCTTTGTTCATAATAATTTTCAGGAGCTTTGGACATTTTTAGATTGTATACCTAAAACAGGGAATTCTAGGTGGAGAGACAGGTAATACAGTCAAGGAATTGTGTGTTATCAAATTGCCTTCCTGAGAGGTTGTCCCGTCAGCACTCCTGACATATTTTTTTAGCAGCGTAGTTGTGCGGATTGTTTTTTAAGTAAACTTTACTTTTTAGAGCAGGTTAGATTTACAGAAAATTGTAAAGATAGTAAAGAGTGTCCCCATATATCTCGCACCCAGTTTTCCTATCATTAATTTTTTCTATTAGAATGGTACCTCTGGTACACCTAGTGAACCAGTATTGACATGGTATGAAGTCAAGTTCATATCTTATTCAGATTTTCTTAGTCTTTGCCTGAAGTCCTCTTTTCTGATCCAAGATCCTGTCTAGCATACCATAACATATTTAGTGAGCATTCTTGGCTTAGCTCTACAAGTCACGAGGGGTAAAATAACATCATCGACAGGCGAAGGGCTTAAAGAAAGTTTTGGTAAAAACCTCATAAATACATCTCTAGAAAACCATCACCAGGTTAAGTAAGATGCCCGATGTTAGGTCTGCACCAGAGAGGAGTGTGGGTGCTCAGTCCAATTCCCAGCATCTTTCCTGTGTGCTGAATGGCCATCCCGCTGGCCTGGAGCTTCAGGATTGCTCCTGCCTAATGCCTGGAGGTGCCAGGGATGCTCATCTCTATCTCACAGCCTCAGAGGAGATGGGTGAGTAGGGACAGTGTGCAGTGGAACAGATAGTGACCTGAAGTCCCAACATCAGGACACAAAGCTTGCTGTGCAGGTGGCTGCAGATGGCCTTGGGAAAGCCATTCTGCTTCTCTGAGGGTTACTCCTCTCCTCTAGAAGCAGCAAGTGCTGCCCATCATGTTCTTTAAGCTCCATGTTCTGTGTGTCTGTGTTCTGTCTTCATTCTCACAGTGGCCCGAACTCCTGGGCACCTTCCAAATGAGGTAAGGATGTGAGTGACCAGGATGACGTCTGCAGTTGTGCTTCCAGTTGCCCTCAGTGTGAGAGTCCCAAACCTGTTCCCTTTTTATTTTGGGGGATTTAGTGCTTTTTCACAAGGGAAAGCAAAATGAATGGCATTGTTGATTTTCAGTATTCAGTCTTCACAAATACTTTTGAAAAGAAACTTCACCTGAGAATATGTTTTCATTGCTTTTTTTAGAAAGAAAGAGAGAGAATAAGGGAGAGAGAGAGAGTAACATCAATGGAAAAAGAAGCATTGATTGGTCACCTCTCATACAGGCCCAGAATGGGAATTATATGCACTTGGACCAGGGATCAGACCTGTGACCTAGGTATGTGACCTAGGTATGTGCCCTGGCTGGGAATTGAACCTGCAAACTTTCTCTTATGGGACAATGCTCTAACCAACTGAACCACAATGGCCAGGGCTTGGGTTGTACTTTATTGTTGGTGTTCATTGAAGTAACAGCAAAATGGTGGCATTATGATTTTTTTCTAATAAGTTACCAGGCGCTGGTATTAAGGGACCCAGTGAAAATCTGATAGGGTTCTTACTGTTCACTCAGTAAGTTAAAAAAAGCATGTTATAGTGCCCCTTTAGCAAACATTTTGGATTTTATCTGTCATAAATTTTACAAAAATATAATTTAGAAGCTGTGCAATGACCTAAACTAATTTCCTAGGATTCCTGGGTCAGAGATTAAAAGTGTTAAAGAGAAAAAAGAAGAAAACAAAAAAATTTTGTCTTATTTCTAAGACAGCTTGATTTTTCTCCTTTCTCCCAACTACTGAGAATTGTCTTCCATTTGAATCTCAAGGGACAATACCAGGCACATTTTCCTACCTTTGAGGAAGGAAGACAGCAGAAAATGATGCAACAGTTTTTAGGGAAGTTGTAGAAATTTTTCAGTCCCAGAAATGGTAGAAAGAATTCACGTCCTTACAAAGCAGGAGTGAACTGCGATTTCTCTTCATCACCCTCACCCCTGGCTGCACCAGTGCCATTGGAAATGACTTTTCAAGTTTGTTCAAGCTGCTGCTCCCACACAGCGGTTGGGTGCCAGGTGTCCATCTGCCTCTGAGCATGCTGTGATACCCGGGAAATTTCGTGCCTTTCCTCCCATTCCATGCCTAATTCATCCCACAGTTCTCTGCATAAAACTGTCCCTCTGTCAAACCTTCCACCCTGCCTCCTTTGTGCCCTTTTAAATTGATTAACTTTCCCCCCCCAAATTCTAGCGGGGTGCATGGTCTATTACTCTTTTAAGATTAAGAATCGCAATGGCAAACATTTATGTGACCTTTAATGTACAGACACATCTGCCCACTGTGTTGGGCCATTTTGTTTTGGCAGAATCTCAGCTCCAAGGAACATACTCTGTTCTAGTTCTTTGTTGCTACCTAGCAAAACACCCCAGCATTCAGGGATGTGAAAGAACAACCACCGATTATGGTCCCAGTTTGGGGTCAGGAATTCGGGAAGGGCCTGGCTGAGTGCTCCTCCCTGGGGCTGCTCCCGTGTCTGTGGCCAGAGGCAGGCTGGCTGTGGTCATCTGAGTGCTTTGCTGGGCTGGGTGTCCAAGGCGGCTCACTGAAGGCTAGAAACAGAATGATGCTGGCTGCCACTCACAGCATGTGGCTGGGTTCCATGAGACCACGTCCTGAGCAGAAGCACCTGGAAGGCAGTGAACCTAGAGACCAAAGCAGAAACTGTGGCCTTTCCTCAGCTGGCACCGGGAGCCATGCCATGTCACTCTGCTCGTACTTTTTGTCATGATGAGACCCACGGCCAGCCCTAGATCAAGAGGAGAAGAATTAGAACACGGCTCTGCCACAATACGCCCTGTGTGCTCATGGCTCCTCGAGCCACCAGCCGGCACAGGTGGAGTTTCTCATTTGTGTGTGTGATCGGACGGCAACACCAGTTTCCCAACTGGACTCTAACACCTTTAAGGACACAAGCTTTCCTTTCCCCCTAATGTTTGTGATCTCAGCTGCTAGCAGAGTGCTCAGACGACGGTACATATTAGATAAGCATTTGTTGAAGAATGGATGGATGCACTTGGAAACGAGTCCTAAAATGGTTCCTCGTGGTGTGTTCTCTCACTGCCTGCCTTCTGCTCCTCTGTCCTGGACTCAGATCTCCACACCCCCTTTCTGTTTGGAGGGATCAGTTCTCGTCTCCACCTCCCTCTCTGATCCAGGTCTCTGTTGTCCTGATTCTTCTGGTGCCCAGTCCTGTATCTGAAACTTTCAATAAACACTGGCTGAACAAATAATGAAAAAGCGACTGCGCAATAGTAAATCTTCTTTTATTGATTTGTAGAGCCTTCTCTAAATAATAATGCTCTTTCTTCACACACTTTTTGGGCCGTGGTAGAGAAACAAGTTTCCCTCCTTGCCTGTGGGGAAGTTCAACCTGAAGTTTCTCCTTTGAGCTGGGACATTGCTATCCACGGTGCTACACAAATCCCAGAACAGGGGTGCCCTGGGCAGTCCACCGTGCATGTTCATCCGGCTCACTGCTTGTCTGGACATTTGCCTACACCTGTACATTTGTGCGCCGAGACTGTATGGGCATGTCTGTGTAATTGGTCTCTCTGTCTACCTATCTCTCCATCTACCTGTCATCTATCATCTCCATACATGTATGATAGATATAGTACGATAATACTACAGTGCTATACTGAGGGTCCCTGTGTTTTTAAAAAGCCCACTTTTGAACTCTCATTACTTCTTCTCAGTTAAATAATCTCTTTAAAATACTTTATCATAATTACTTCTAATGCAGCAATTTTCCTTTTTTGGTATATGAAAGTCATATTCACTTTTTTCTAGGATTTCCGGCTATCTTTAAATATCTCTTTATTCCTAATTACAAAACCCTCAAGCTATGGTTAAAGTTTTGTCTGTTCTCCCTGCACTATTGCAGAAACCTGCTTTTTCATGCAATAACAGTATCATCCACCACGGAACTATTTTATAGGAAACTCCTGCGACGTCGTTCATCCCCATATTCTGACCGGTCGCCTTGTTAGAGTGGTGAAGAACGTCGTCTCCTCTTCTTTACGTGTTTGTGTGCATGTGTGCGGGGAGGCATAGGTGGGAGATGCCAGGAAGAATGCTACGATGCTCATTCGTTATTACTGACATTTAAAGCCAATGTTATCTTTAGGATCCAGTGAAGTCACTGAACTGGGATCCAATACGATGTCGTATTGTTAAAAAAAAGATTCCCCTTTCCCTACGTTCTACCTCACTGCAGCCTGGCTATCTTTCTCATACCTTAGTTTTATGTACTTAACATTACATACACATCATTTATTTATAAGTATATAACTATCATGTATATAAATGTGTTACTTATATTATATATATATTTTTAACAAGCATTCTATGTCATCTGAAATATGTATAATCTCTCTTTTATCTATCTCTCTCTCTATATATACAGATTATATATAAAATGATATAATGAAAACAGTGAAATTCCTCCTGCTGTCCCTCATTCCTTACATTTACACAGTCTGGGTCTTTCCTGTTACACGGTTGTGAGTTATCAGTGAGGTGGGTCTTCACCTTAAAGAGAAGAGCTAACTGCATTTAGCCAGTGCATATAAAGTTGTATAACCAAAATACACACTAATAAACAGGAACTTCTGGAGAATGTTTGCTGACTGTGATAACAGATATGACCCTTGGGAGTCCTGCTTTCTTTAGTGACAGGGAGGTAAGGATGTGTGTCACACTGAGGGTTTGGGGGAAATAAGAAGGGTATGGGGAATATGAAAAAAAATGCAATGATTTTTCTCTCAAAGTAAAAGGTGTGCGTTAGTATTTTGTACTTGTCCTTTTAAAAATGTGTAACTCGTGGTTCTATCAATAGGCTATCAACAGCTATAATTAGAACATTCTTTCATGTTTTTGTGATACATACATTTCATGATAAAAATATTTTTTTTTGTTTAAAGAAATGAATGCTACCAAACCCCAAATCACACAATCACATAGCTCGTGGATATGACATGGGGACAGGAAATACCCATCCTGTTCTCTATGTCATTGTGTGGTCTCAGCCCTCACTATTGAGTAGAGTGTGAACAGAACCATACTTCCTGTCCCTGTTCTAGATACTTAGGATGCCAGGCTGTAACAACAGCTAAGATCAGATTCTGTGCACCTTCAAACATGTATCCTGTCTAAGAAAGACCAAATATGTGAAGAAAAAACATCTGACTAAATTAGTTAAAAAAGTATTATTTGTAAGTCCAAATCCCATGTAGTTCTTGATACCTATGACCTATCAGGTACTTTAAACATATGTGTTGGTAGTTTACGTGTGTTTAAAAAAGAGGCATTCCTTAAAAAGATGAAAATAAATATATGTAGAAAATGATAAGACATATTATTTATAATAGTTATTTCTTCCCCATGAAAATAGTGCATGTTAGTCAAAACTCGACCTTGAAGAAGACACCAGCTATCAATTTGCTAGTGCTCCAAAAGATTAGATTTAAAAACACATTTTTTAAATTGAGGGATACTTCAATAGTGAAAAGAAATACATAGTTGCTCAGGTGCTTCCTTTTTACTAACCTTTACCTTGCCTTTACGATTGGGGAAACTGTCACCTGGCATTTCATTTGGGGCACGCTCCGCGGCAGGCAGGCATTCTGCATCCGCGTGGGTGGGGGCGCAGAGCCCTGCACCTGGGTCCTCCCAGGACAAGCAACGGACCGGTACCGCCGCCCAATGACTCTCTCCAGGCACGTGCAGTGTGGGCGCTGGGCCAACAGGTGGCAGAAACGCATTTGACTTGCTCTGCTCGCTCTTCTCCGCTGCTCGGACTCCGCAGCCCAGGACCTTCGCCTAATCCCAACCCGGCAGAAACGTTCCCCTTAGCTTCTGCTGGGTCTGGGGTCCGGGATCGGTCCGGGTCCAGGGCCAGCACGGGTGTCGGGTCGGGGCAGGCTGGCAGCAGAGCCCAAGTGCGTCTCCCGGAGATGCGCCCTCTGCTGGCAGCCCTTGGACTCGCCGGTCCAAGCCGGCGCCGAGCTCCTTGCGTGCTTGGCCTGACAGGTGTGGAGCTGGACAGGTGCGCTGGACTGACAGGGGTTGGGTGGGAGCCAGACAGGATCTGGGTATTGCTTTGGCTGGGCCAGGTTTGGGAAGAAGTGCTCGGGCAGGGGGGCTGGTTTGGGCTGGACAGTTGCTGAAGCTGGGCTGGGCAGAGACTTTTTAGGGCTGGGTATGGGCTCAGCCCCAGGAATTTCCTTCAGGGAACCCACCAAGGACAAAGGAGCCAGAATCGGAAGCTTCTCATTATTCTTCTATTATTAATCATTGGAAGACTCACTTAAACAGCTCCCCCAGTCTCTTCCTGCATGTAGTAATGGGAGTGTTGAGAATGTGGCTTTTCGGTAAAACAGCTGCCCCCTCCCTTCTCCACCCCCTTCTTTCTGGATGGCTCTTGTCTGAGCGGTATGGGTGGGAGGGATGGTGGGCCTGTCACTCTGAGGTTCCAACTCACTGGAGAGGAGCCTCTCTTGAACCTGTTTTTAATGTGTCAAATCACAAAGTCACTTCCCGGCAATAAGGTGTGAAGGGGTTACGGCCTCCCTGGGGTCCCCCAGGAGTCTGTGCTGCTGCAGTGACAGACCTGCTCCACGGCCCGGCAGCCAGGCAGTGGGCCTGGGCGTCTAGGGCCCCACCCACAGGCTGTCATTTAAAAAGCCTCTGCTGTGAATTTTACCCCATTGTTGTCACTGGTAAAGGTGCCTGGAGTTTGGAAGGCACCTCGTGGTTCCCTGTGTCCCTTCCTCTGCCTGTCCCTGAAAACCTGGCTTTGTGAGGGGTGCCTGTTGGCCTTTCCAAATGCCCTGGTTCATATGTTCATTTCCCCTGAGCCCATGTCCAGGGGCTTACATTATCTGGTCTCATCTTGTGGTGTTCTGACAAAGCAGGACCTAGATTTAGACTTGGTTCATTTTCTGGCTTATTGTCTGAAACACCTTAGATTTGCCCCTTAGTAGAACTCTGATGTCATCTGTCTGCTCGTGGGTAGTGAGCATTGCTGTGGTTCCTTGGGGAGAGATGTACAGGACATTGAGGACATTGAGTCTTTAAGTGCCTAATTAGCTTTCCTGAAGCTGCGTGGAGACCCCAGCCTAGGTTTGTGCACATGGACCCTGGGCACTGCAGCAGGCTGGACATCCTCCTGGAAAGAGGGAGGAGACTTGTGGGCACTAAAGGGAGGGGTCAGCCCTCATTAGCCTCACGTGAGGGTGCATAGAACCCGGGATGCTCACAACCCACCCTGTAATAGAAATGAACCCCCACCATCTCCAATGGACTCTCCTGGAGATTACTCCCTAGGGCTGCTTCTGTCTTCCCTTTGAACCCACATAATTGTCTTTTGAGCCTGATCAGGGCTGGGGGTCCAGGAGAGGACCTTCGACAAAAGCAGGGGTCATGACCCCTGATCCAAAGGTAGGGTGGGGGCAGTTATTTTAGGGTGAAGGACCATCTATTCAATAAGCCTTCACTAAAGTATGACTCTTGATTTCATCTGCACCAAAATTATAAGTGCTTTTCATGTTTTAACTCAAAATTACTAAGTCTGGGGGAAAAGTGGGTAAATGGAATTTAAAGAGGACAAAAAATTTGAAGTTTCACATTTGCACCTAAATTTCTGAGTTTTGAAGGACAAGAGCTGTGTGTGGTCCTTTGAGGAACTGCGGCCCAAGGCCCACATGACACCGTGGCTGAGTGACTGTCTGTTGAGGGGCGACCGGCATCTGATTTTGACTAAGGGGGTGAATTTATGAGGCTGACATTTTAAGGAGTCAAAGTTTTAGTTCATTTCAGAGCTAGTGGAATGTATCTAAAACCGTATTGCCTTCTGGTGGCAGTTTGTCCAAACTGAAGTCTGACTTTGAAGTAGCATTGACCTTTTAAGAGTCTCTTGAAAATGCGAGGTGGTAGTGCTTGGGGAAAGCACACAGTCTACTCTTTCTGCCTTTAACTGATACCGTTTAAAAATGTGATGCAAAGACTGGAAGATTAATTGCCAATTATTTTCATAGACATTGCTAAGGACAACAGGAAAACCAACCAGAAGGGACATGAACCACCCAGTCAAGAAATCCAGATCACCCAGTACACCTTGAAAAACCTTGAGCCTCATGGTGAGCAAAGGTGTGCAAACTAGTAAACCGAAAGAAGGGCACTAGCGCATCTCCCCATTGTGCTGACACACGTCCAGCATGTCATGGCTGTTGGTGCTGGCAGCAGTCCGGCCAGGAGGGCCGTGTGTGAATGGGTGGTCAGCGGACGCATCAATCAGTTCAACTTTCATGGGAAGCGCGTTGGCATGTTTATCAAGGGCACTTTGTCTGATGGCTTTGACCCCGTGATTCCCCTTCTGGAAAAAGGGGGAAAAACACAAGGAAACCAGAAAGTCACACAAATAATCTCACCGCAGTGTAACTTATAACCGGGTAAAGATGGAAACAGTCCACTTTTGTAAGAGTAGGATAATGCCAAACTCCATTTAGTGAGCCAGGTGATAAGAATCTCTGGGGACTGAGAAGGTGTTGGCAAGGCTGTTCAAAGACAGAGACCGTCAAGCGCTGGACCATTATTAGAAAAACAAGATAGGAAATTGTAAAAACAGGTCACGTAGAGTTGCAAAACCCGTAACCCTCTCTTACGGGTTTAGTAGTGATATCTTGATGAGGAGGTTCAATGGGTAACTTACAAAGATTTATTATTTTATATGGCCCAAATTTCTAAAGATACGTTTTGTTTTGTAATCATAAATGGTAAAAGAGGTGTTTCACTACAGAACAATTGGCCCACTATTGTACCCTGCCCTGGCGGCATTCTTAGGAAATGCTGTGTTTTAATACCGCTGTTGGCTCAGCGTCCTAAGCCACATGCCCACAGCTTTTCCCCGGTAGGCAGCTCACAGAGCCGCTCTGCAGCACTCAGGGCCCCGAAGGACTCCTGGAGGCACTCGGGCTGGGAAGGTCCCTGCTAGCTGCCATGGCTCAGCAGGTGCCTCTGTGGCACAGGGGGCCCTGGAAATCAGGGGGATCAGTCACTGAATCTCAGTCCCAGCAAGGACTGACTTCGATGCAGGGAATGAGAACAATGGCTGGGGGACTGGCCACAGCTTGATTGCCTGTGTTGAAATGCTCACCAAGAGGTCACCTTGGGAGGTAGGAAGACAAGCAAACGTACTTAGCGGACTTGCCAGAGTGGCCCTGTTTTAACATATGCTGTGGGTTGTGTATATCCGCCTGTGCCCATGGGTGTGAATGTAAATGGTACGTTGAGACTCCTGGGCCCGGAAACAGAAAACAAGCAGCCTGAGAAACAAGACTGCAGGAGGCAGGATCACTGCTGCAGGTCAGGTCCATGGAGGGAGTTCCCATCTGCGGAAAAGGAAGACAAGACGGCAAAGCCGGGGGTCTCCCTGGGTCTTCGCCGACATCTCATCTGTGTTGCCATTTCCTGAGCTTCTCTACCTGAAAGTCGGGGATTAGACCTGCCTCTTGAGCTGCCTGTGAGTGAGGGACCGTGCACAGAGGACACAGCCCAGAGCCTGGCTCCTCCTTCAGGCCCCCTCTTCCCACAGTCCACAGTGAGTGGCTTACAGCCCAGTTTCTCTGGTGGTCTGCAGTTTCTAGGAGGTCTGTGTCCATGTCCTGTTGGACTCTGTACCCCGTCTTCTAGCATGATATCTGACACACAGGAGCTGCTCCACAAATGCTTGTTGGCAGCTCTGGCAGGGTGGACACCTTGTGCATCTCACTTGTTCTTGAACTCACCCAGTCTAGTCCCAGGAACCATCCCCAGACAGCGGCTGCCTATGCTATCTGCTGCCTGCTCCATGAATGAAGGTGGCAGCAGGGTGTCTTTCTCCAGCAACAACCATGGGCGTTCATCCTGGAATGCAGTGGGAAACTGAAGTATGGGCCAGGGTAAAAACAAGCATGGGGCTTGGAAAAGAAATTGAGATGCAGTTAAAGAAAGATTGACATATACATGTGTTAATGTCTAACCATGCTTTTCGTCCAATAGATTTTCAGTCACTAGACTTCCTTGGGCCAGTTTCTGGGCCCCTCCATGAGTCAGCCAGCTTCTTACTCTAGGCAGAGTAGCAGCCTCGCTCTGAAATGACACTGCCTGGGCTCAACCTGCCTCAGCCACCGACTCAGGCATAGCACCGGACACCTCTGAGCCTCGGCCGGGAAATGCTAATGTAGGATCATCTTCCTGTGAAGTCTGGGCTAGTAACTGGAGTCAACCGAACACAGCCAAGGAGCAAAGTTGTAATAACAGACACCTCAAACACTTCATCTCCATTTTAAACAAATTAGGCATGAAAATGCCACTCTTTGAAGAGTCCGGGTCTCTTCTTTGAACATCAGTTCATGGGCTGGAGTTGAGCAGACTTTTCCTCCCCTTTCCTATACATGCCAGGCATAGTACATGGACTTCACTTTGCAGTTTGGGGTTCCTTCAAGTGAGTCAATGACATGAGAACACTCACAAAACAACCTGAGTAAGAATCCTTGATTCCTAAAAGATTCTTCCAATTTGAGTGGTTGTTTTGTCCAATATTAATTCCATTGTGATAATTTTAAGTCACCTTTCTTGCTGGCATGATTTTTCTCAAGCATTTAACTTGGTTTTCATGAAAAAAGAGCTCTTCACATACATCAGATTGTTTAACATTTAATTAATTTACGTATTTACAACAGAAACATGATTGACATTAACAAATTTCAGCAAAACTAACGAGTCCTTTCAGAAAGCGTGCAAGCCATGAGGCGGTGGAAGAGTCACATAGATATAACACAGAGGCTTCTAACCGAGACAGGGTCCTGGTTGTGGGGTGCAGTGGAGATGCTTTGCAAAGGGATGGCAATCTAGATCTGAGAAGAGGGTACATGGAGATGAGCTAAGAAAGTATTGTGGTTGAATTGTGTCCCCCTCAAAATATATGATGAAGTCCTACCACTGTCCCTCAAGATGTGAACTTATTTGAAAATAGGATCTGTACACAGGTAATTAAGTTAAAATCAAGTCATTAAGATGGGCTCTAATCCAATATAAGGGTATCCTTACAAGAAGAGGAAATTTGGAGGCAGAGGCAGACATGCACGAGAAAAGATGATGTGAGGAGACAGGGAGAGGCCAAGGTGGAGGATGGAGTGATGCATGTACAAGGCACAGCATGCCAAAAATGACCACTAAACTAAGAGATAGAGGCATGGACTGGATCTTCCCTCATAGTCTCAGAAGGAGTCTACCCTGCTGACACTTTGACCTTGGGCAGCAAACCTCCAGAACCCACCCAGCTTCACTGGTTCCTCTTTAGTCTTCAAGGCTCAGTTCTTCAACCTATTTTTTTCTTTGTCTATGTTCTTTCTTGCTCAAAATATCTCACTCAGTCTTGCAGCTTAAATAACATCCATAGACCAATGACCACCAGTTATGATACCAGTTCAGACCTTGCTCCCCAAATCCAGGTCCATATAACCAATTGCTTATTTGATACCCGTGATTGTAGTTCTAATAAGCATCTCAAACCAAACATGTCAGCACCGAGCAGTTGATCTCTCCCTTAAACCTGCTCTTTCAAGCAGAATTATGGGGGATACTTAGAGCCAGAACTCAAGTGTATGGAGGTCGGTGCCTCCCTAGGCCTCCTCACCTTAGCACTTGGGTTTCCACTGTGATGATGTGAAGTCTACTCGTTGAGAAGTAGGGCTCATGCATGCTGTGGTCCAGGGAAATAGAATGGCTGGACTTGGGAAGAGATAGGATGTTTAGGAATCAAAAGGAAACTCTGAAAATACCTTTTCTCAGAGAAAATTCAAGAAGATAGTACAGCTTTCAAAAAAAAAAAGAACATGCTTTCGATAATCACGAAGCAGAGAACTAATGCTAGAAGACAGTGACCATGGGCCTTGAACCTCCACAAGAAAGTGATTTTCCATCAAGAGTTGTGTCCCCACTGAGGCAGACACCCTCCGTGTCCTCCCACACCTTCTGCGGGCATCTTCCCTGAGCAGACTGATGCTTCACGTCATGACACCTGTGCACCTTTGCCGAAGGATTTTCTCTGGGTGATGGAGCCAGTCTGTGGGTGGAAAGTTCCAGGGAGTTAACTCTTGAGAACAGCTGTCACACAATGCCTGATAGAATTTTTTTTTTTTGCCAATTATTCTGACTTCCTCTCACCTTGAGTGAGGTAACTTGGAGAATGTATTGTCATACAGTCTCCCAGAGGCCCAGCTTGCTCACAGGGTAATGTGTACATTAAGGCACATCATGCTGCTTTGTTTTCTCATTTCTTCCTTTTTTCTACCCCCTACCAGAGCTCTCTAGGGGTACCTCCAAAACCAACTGTTTGTAGTTTATGCCTTGTCTCAGGCTTCCTTTCAGGGAGAACCCAGCCTTATATAAAAATAAAACTGCCATTAACTATGAGAATAGTATAAATAGAACACAGATGTGCAAACACTCATTGTTTGTGTCTTTTGCACCAACCTTTTCTTACATGGGGATGTACTCCAACAAAGTGATGAGAACATCAAAAATGTAATCAAGAAGAAAATCAAGAAGACATGGGAGGTAGGTCTGGAAGAACAGTAGATACAACTCAGGACTCTGAGAAGTTCAAGTTCCAGGATGATACACCTAGAGAGCAAAATGCCCAGGACAGCATAAGGGTTTAGGAGGAAAGTCCCTGGTAAGAAAAAATAATGATAATAGGAGATTTCACTGATTTGAGAACGCCTTTAAAATATTAGCTCTCAAAGACCAGGTAAAAACAGTACATGCAAGAAAAACAAGGCAATTAGAAACTCCAGGAAAACCAAAAAGCAATAAACAGAAGGAAATACAATCACAATCATAAAGTGTGATTCCACTATGCAGTGAATAATATACAATGTCCACTAAATCACTATGCTTCACTAATTTTCTAAACTTTAGAATTACTAAGATATAAATCAGAGGATAATAAATCATAATTATGGAATAGAATGCAAATGCTATCAAAATTGATAATATAAGCAAAATATAGAGAGAATTTGGGAAGTGGAAGGAAGGATGATGAGTAGATGAAACTATGGGGAGTGTCACTGTCTCATTGTGTGAAGGAGGGAAGCAAATATCTACCCAAGAGTGGAAACAAAAGTAGAATTTCAACTGTATGATCCAAAGTGACAAAAGTAATCAATGCTGAAGCTAAAAATGGTCAAATATAGAGAGGGAGGGGTCATATAAGTGAGCTAAAGTCGCATCTCCCATCATAGGAAGTCAATAGAAAATATGAAAAATCAATATTTAAATCAGTTGTGCTGTGGAGTTATTAAGAGATATGGAGCTGAATCCAAAACCAAAACCAAAGCAAACAGAAGTAACACTAGTAACAAGAATCACTGGAAGGGGCCTTTCCCAGGGAGTGTGTGGGTGGGCTGTGGGGTTCTGTTGCTTTTTTACTCCTTGATGCAAAAGTCAACATTCAAATATCTTGTTTTTGTAACAATTGAAAAAAATTAAAATTTGGGCAATCTAATAACCCACAAGTTATCTTTCTTTGTTGTTTTCACTGTGTTATTTATTTTAAAGCTAAGTATACATTGTTTTTAATTGCCTGTCAATTGGGGTTTCTCCTGCCACTGACCTTCTCTTGTGATGGGTAATTGAGAACTGACTCTGTAAATGGACAAAGAGCTTAAAATAACTGACACACACGTGAATGACACATCATCACAACTGGATAACGAATTCCCAATACAGAATATTTTCATGATAACATTTCCCCAGTGACACCTGCTTTTCAATGACAAAGAGGTGTCTAAATGGGGAGTAAGTGGCTAATGGATTGCACGGTGGTGACATTGTCCCACCCCATCTCCTGTCACCGAGAGCCCCCCCGTGCTGGAGCCTGCCTGCTGTGGGGACCCTGCCTCTTCATGCCACGTCTTTACATAATTAAACCTGACCAGAATCACCCTCATTATAACCACATCTCCTGATAATTTCCAAATTACATGGCTCCCCAGAATCCTGGAGTAACAAGGAAGTCCTGTTCTATATTTGGCTTCTAACAAATGAGGCACTTTTCCCAACCTGCAGAAATAGACAAATAAAAGGCACTGACACAAATCAATCCAAAAGTAGAGGTTACCAGAAGTAATCGAGAAAAGCCCTGTGCTTCTAATTTTGTGGTATGAAGCTTAATGATGTATACTAGCACCTATATAACTTTATAATTTGAGTTAGTGAGAGCTCTGAGGTAATTAATTGGGTGGAAAAAACCATTTTTTTAAAAAAAAATTACTGGTAGCAAAGTGCTTGCAAAGTTAGAGAATTAGTAACTGAAAAATAACTTCCAGTTCCTTCAGTCCCATTACCCCTTTCTGAATCAGGGCTATCATGGGCCACGGATGGAAAATAAATCGGTCTTCTGACCCCACTTCTGTGACAGCGAGCTGGTCTTTATGTCACTGCAGCTGCTCTGAACTACTTGTTTAAAAAGTTTACTACGTGTTTAAAAAGTATATTGTTAGGGAGTCAGAGCAGACCTATGAAAATGGCTCGTGCCTTTAAGTTGTGCCCAGTCAAGCAGTTTAGTAATCATAACTCTTGTAACATGAGAGTTTTTTCCCCTGCGACATGGTATTTTGCATAAGAATGTTGAACAGCAAGTTGGAAACATTCTAACGACAGAAAATAGATTTCCTGGGGAGGCAGTGTTGCCAAGGTGTGACGCACAGAGGCCGGAGCTCAGACGTCCCTAGCCCAACCCGCACCTGGCTTTGGGCAAGTGGTCACCTCTTTCAGTTTCGTGTTGTGAGGCCCAAGTTAGATGATCCTGGAAGACAGCTCCTGTGCTTAAAGGGAGGTGAAGAAGTGATCGTTGAATACTTGAGAATTTTGTGCATGTTTATGGAGAGAAGAAAACCCATTTGGCATCCTATTATCCATAGTGGCTGCAGGGTCCCCAGTCCACGGCTGCCTCAGGGGGTACTGAGTGGAACACACAGGCAGACTTCGAGAGACAGGAAGACTGGGCTGCTATGTTCTTGCTGAGGGCCTTGGTGAACACTGCCCCAGCAGCTACATGAGATGTCCAGTGAGCAATGGGCACGTGGAGGCATAAACACTGGGGCCAGGCAGCGCACCCTGGAGCTGACGTGGAACGACTGAAGCTGGGCCGATCCTTATTCCACTGGTAGGACATGGCAATGGGTAGCCTGGGGACAGTCAGGCCACCCACCTAATGCTCTCTGTGAGCAGCTGGGCTCCCTGCACTGCCCTTCTTCCTGAAAACAATAGACACTTTCAGAGGAATGATGAGATGAATCTGCCTATCTAGTCATAAGCCACCTCCTGGTCATGCAAAAGCCATAAAACAGGTCAGCATGCAGAAGACCACTGTCTGCGTCATGAACAGCAAATCCTGTGATGCCACCATGTTCTAGAAAGGACTCTCTCTCTGCCATTGTACTAGTAGAGAGAATTATTACCTTGTTACTCATGGAAGGAATACATGCTCCTTACAGAAAATTGAGAAAACAAAAAAGTTATTGGAACCAACATGGTCTTAAGAAAAATTTGCCTCTCACATCCCTCAGATTTATTTTATAAGAGTTTAGCATTAAGGTTATGGAGCCATCATGAAATAATTTGGGAAGACATCCTTCTCCCCTGATTCTCTCAAGCATGGGGTTTCTGTGCTTTTGTTGAAATATTTCAAAAGGAAAACCCCCCACAATGATTTTTTTCTTTTTTAAATGCTGAAAACACTTAAATATTTATATTTTCTTTGAATTTACATTTCTGCCGTGTCATAATCGTTTTAATGAGGTTGGGGTCCTCATTTTATTTTTTAAATTAGTCTTTAGCTGAAGTCTTTATTTTCTCTTAAGTAAGATTTTGCTCTTCAAGTTTATAATTTGTTTTTATTTTAAACTCCTGTTACCTGTGTCTTATTGTCTTTTACTATTCTTAAAGTGTGCCTCCTGTATCATCCAATGAATTTTTTAAGGATTTTTTTGAAAACAGGCACATGCCTATTTTCTGTAAACATGTGATTGTTATTCTAAGTGATAGAGAAGCCTTTATCTCTAGAAAGCAGTTTGCTGTGTGGATACTAATTTGTGATTCATTTATTGTGTTTCGCAGAGCCCACCGTGTTCTCTGCTCGATCTGTTGAAGGCTGAGACCTGTGTTCAACTCTGAAAACTCTGGATATAATTTTAAATTTCTCTTTGTATTTCTAACCACTTTCTTACTATAATTTCTAGCTCATAAGGTTTGTGACAACTCTTTCTTCATTGTGGACTATGCCATCCTGTCAGTTTCAAAGTTGCCCTGTAGGTGTTGGGTGCTTTGTGGGCCTGCTCTTGACTCTGGTGGCAGTTGGTAGTGACACCCAGGTGTGGGGATTGGCTAAGTGCCCCAGGTTTCCACCCTCCCTCAGATGGAATTGTTCCTTCCACACTCGTGGCAACATCTCCTCCAGTGGCTCCCACAAGGGTACGTGGGGACGCTTCTTGGCCCGTCGACTTGGGCTTGGCCTTGGCCTTGTGATGAGCTCTGGGTACTGGATGTTAGAGCTTAATTCTGTGTCTGGGAAGGAATCTCACTCTGTAGCCCGAAGCAGAGCCCCCAGCTGAACAGGAGACTCAGAGCAAGGGATGCATGTTGGTACTTTAAATTGCTAAAATGTTAAGGTTGTTTAGGTAGTACTATGTCAGCAAAAGTCTGATTAAGACATGATACTTTCATATTATTTCAAAGGGCTTTGCACCAGACTGCCTAAGTACTTAGGTAAGTTTGTCTTGTTAGGGAAGTAAATTCTCACAGATTCAGAGCTCGTGTAAAAGAACCCCAGGCACAGTGAACCTTTTAGACAAACTGCTTCAGATTTTAAGAAAATTTCATAAACTATGTTGTACCTGAAACTTTCTTTTTAAAGAAAATCAGCTGGTATAACTTGAGGTATAATAACTGACAAAAGAAAAACTGGAGGGGGATTCTGCTAACTTGACAGTTTATAAATGGAAAAGTGAGAATAGTCACTAATCAGACTGAAATCCACAGGGAAACTGAGGATGTTAAGTCTGAAACTGTTATAATGTGTGTTCATTTACTAAAACCCACCTTAGACCCAGTAGCTGTAAACAGTAAGTGCTCTGCATGGGAGCTATGTAGTGAGCAACGGGTCCCTGTGTGGCCACCTGAAAGAGGACAGTGCAGATGTCGGGGCTGAAGTGACCAGCACTTCAGGTCTTTCTATGCAGCCCTTTGAGGCAGAAAGCTCCGTGTGGCTCTGGGAGGTAGGGCTGTTGGGCTCTTTAACGGCCTGTGTCACTATTTCTAGGACATCAGACATTCAGACATGAGTGCATACCCAGTCACTAGCTGTGGTTACATCTGGTTGTGGCGGATGAGTGTGGAGACTTTGACTTTTCCCTTTACAGCATACTTGTTATATTTTAGCTCTTAAAAACATGTTCATATACATTTCTCTAAATTTTTAGGTTTAATAACACATTTTACAGACCAAAATAACTGATTTACTTCCTTCCACGTACATAACTTCTACTTCCCACATTTGCTATCTCCCTACTTTCCCTCTTGTCAAATAACACCCTACACTTTAAACCCGTCTTTAAACTTAAAAAAAAAATGTCCTTCACGTGGGAAGTCAGTTACCACTTGCATGGTGTACTGAATTGGGACATTTCTAAAGGTGAGAGATTATTAAAGGCTTCAGAGCCTGTGCCTGACAGAACAGAGCAGACTAGCAGATACAGGGGTAGATCTCAGTCCCGAGGGCTCTGTTCTGGTGGCCGAGCTCACAGGTTCCACATGCACCTGCAGCTACCACCTGGGAGAGCTGCTGGGATGGAGAGTGGGTGTCAGCTCCCTTCGTGACTTTCTCAGCAACGTGTTTCAGCTGATGACATGAACAGACGCCCCCAAAAGAGCTGGAATGGTATGCTCTGTCTTAGGGGACAGTCATGGCCTCTCACAGTGTCCTAAGCTCCAAAGCCAGCAGTGTTCATGCCTGGAAATCAGAAGAAAATGATGCCTGGTTGGGTGCAGGCATCACTTCCACTCTGGCTGTGGGTAGTGACCATGTGCAGGGATGCTAGCCAGCCGTCAGTGAAATCGGAGCTCATATGGGGTGTGAGGGCCCTTTTAATAACAGAATAAAAACCTTTTAATGTGGGGAGAGCTTGTTATGTTTCTCTGATGTAAAAATTGTTAGCAGATAGTCACTGGGTCGCAGCTGAGGGTCCCAGGCTTCAGTCAGGCTGTGGGTTAAATCGGTGGCTGATTTGCAGCTGAAATGTGCTTAATTTGTATCAGCAAATCTGATACAGTTGGCAGAATCATCCTTCAGTTTTTCTTTTGTCAGTTAATATACCTCAAGTTATACCAGCTGATTTTCTTTAAAAAGAAAGTTTCAGGTACAACATAGTTTATGAAATTTTCTTAAAATCTGAAGCAGTTTGTCTAAAAAGTTCACTGTGCCTGGGGTTCTTTTACACGAGCTCTGAATCTGTGAGAATTTACTTCCCTAACAAGACAAACTTACCTAAGTACTTAGGCAGTCTGGTGCAAAGCCCCTTGAAATAATAGGAAAGTATCATGTCTTAATCAGACTTTTGTGGTGGTGATCCAACAGAGACAAACCACTTATAGAAATCACCTCCTTCCTTCCTTGTTTTCCTGATATTTTATATCGTCTTTTTCTTTCTGACGACTCTGGTTGAGGTTGACTGTTTAGAGTTATTAATGTTTCACACAGGAGTCACCAACAGAAGCCCCAAAGTAATGTCTTGGGTTCACCTTAAGGCTGCCGACGAGGAGGTCTTGTGCTGATGTGCCATTTATGGAAAGTTTACTTTTAGGCTACACTGTGGCCTTATCTCTCTTCGCTCATCAGAGCAAGAGAGAGAATCTGCCACAATATGTGAGCAAGAGGCAAACTTCTGGGGTCACTTTCACTTGAAAGTAATTTTAATCTCAAGTGCTTAACTGAATTATTTTTGTTTGACCTATTCTTCCCCCTCTGGTGACTGGTAAGCTACTCATTCAGACTGGCTGAGTTCCTTGTGCGCCTGAGTGCTAGCCTTGATCATTCATAATTGCTTTTATAACTCAGGCAGGCTCTAAAGGGCAAGTGAGGCATGAGCACTTTCAGATGGGGTCTCCGTTTCCCCCCCAGGAGGCCGACCCACTCAATGCAATAAGGACCCACTGAGTTTTTTGGCTCCTTACAATTGGCTTCGGTCTCACACCTTTCACTTCCGCTTTGCTGAGTATTTCTTCCCATTGCTTAACAGGGATTTCCTTTAACTGCCCAGATAGTCGGGTGAGGCGACTTCCCTAGACATGAAATGAGCCATTGGTTCTTAGCAAAAGTCAGTGAAAAAACAAGTTTGAGGTAGTAATAACATGAGCCCAGTCAGACACTGATATGAAAATAATAATCACTGGCAGATTTATTTTTAAAAGCTAATAATATAAAAGATATAAAATATTAAAAGTGATATGTCATAGTCAAGCGCGAAACAAGGAAGAATAATTATCTTATGATTTTTATTATGAGTAATAGTTTTTAAAAGGCTTTTCTCTTAATAAAACTGTCATTATGCAAAAATATTGACAAATGCTAGGCTTTGAGATATAAGGCAGGGAAATTGTAGGTATTTTGTGAAATTTTTATATAAATCTTATCTGGAATAAACATTAATTAATGCAGGGAAATACAGTATATTGTTCAAATAACCAAATGATTAGTGTTAAGGACAAATGTCAGCAAGACCTTGTGAACGGATGTACTAAATATCCCTCCCTGCCTGTGGGGCTCAGCAATCGGGGAGATGGAATCCAGCAAACGGTGTTCTTTGCAGGCCGACCAAACGGATCAGGTGTCTTAGGCGGCAGGTTTTTCTTCTGTCTTCTTTTCACACTTTGTATTATTTTCAGTCTTCTCTCTACTCAGATGGGGAGCGGGCTGGATATCACCTTGTGTTAAGCAAAGACAGAGCTACAATCACAGGACACTCTGTTCACCTGTCTTTGGGTGTCACCCCTCTCTGAACGGTGCTGGTGGCAGGGAGAACCTTGGTGTTTACAGTCTCTGCCTCCTGGGACAGTGTCCGTCACTCCTTCAGGGCACTCTGGCCTCTAATCCGCACTTCCCACCTGCTCGTCCTCTGTGCCCACTCTCCCCCTTGCC